>NC_135236.1:65599576-66210112 GCF_051348905.1 Ranitomeya variabilis
TGGGAAAGCTCCTATGGAATTAGGTTACAATACCAGGCAGTGACAGCTTTGTGAGGTCACACCCCATTATTCCATGTGTTTATAGGCATTACCGTGCACTTTCCAGACATATTTCTTTCAATGGTAGCTCCTTGGATTATCAGGACGCCTCACAAAGCTGTAGACCCCCACGCGAATAATGCTGATACCAAGGGCATGGCTGCATCTTGTAGGGAAAAATATTGCGCGGCTGCACACCGGCCCTGGGGACAAAGGGGACCTGCTGGCCGGAGGGGTGACGTGAAGCTTACGGGTCCAAATACAAAATCTTTGACAGGGCTCCCACTTACCATGTGCCATTTATAAAACCCAAAAAGGCAAAAATGAGGAGCAAGAACTGTACCAATAATGGCAGCAGGTAACATGAAAAATACAATATTATTAGGGCTCAATTACAACAAGCAAATAAACAATTATCACAAAACAGGCACCAATGTGCTACACACAGAACTTAAACCATGAAAGGTGGTGACAATCAGCCCCCTATTTCTTTTAAACAAAGATCCCTGCCCAATACAAAAATTTGGCATAAAGAGCAATTATGTAGTGTAACAAAGCATACACATATAGTACAGCTGATAACATGCCAAAAACAGGAATGATATAAAATACAACATCCAGGAATAAAGTGTTTTAATACAAGAAATAAATCAAATATTTCCTAGAGATATACGGGGCCTTTTTGTCCCATGTATCACCACACATGGCTTCATCAGGGGTTACTGGTATTTTTGTTTCAGTGTCTTAAAGGGAATCTGTCAACTGGTGTTTGCTACCCTTTAAACTGCTCTCAAATTATGTGACAAAACCTGATGACAGATTCCCTTTAGCCCATTCAAGATGAGGAAATTTTTCCCCATTCCTGAACTGGCACTTTTTTTTTGTACATGTGGTTTATAGAGGAGTAAATTTTATTCTCGTTTAAAATAATTTTTACTTTTTTTTATAATTATTATACAGTATGTAGTAATTATAATTTATTTTATATTATTTTCATGCTCTCTCAGACGATATCAGTTCACTTTTTTTTTTTAAGTGAAAATATAATTTAAATTGTTTTACCCTTCCAAAACATTGGGAGTCTGTTGCTGTGAACCCACAACATGCAGACAAGGGAACTCTCAATGGAAGTGAAACAGATCATCATTAGGCTGGAAAAAAAGAAGTCACAGAGATAGCAGAAATGTTAGGAATGAACAAATCAACAGTTTTGTACATTATACAAAAAAAAAAGTGCATTGATGAGCTTGAGAACTCAAAAAGGCCTGGATGTCCACGGAAGACAACAGTGGTGGAGAAAAACCCCTACATAACATCCACCCAAGTGAAGAACACTCTCCAGGAAGTTGGTATTTAAAGGGAAGACTTCATGGGAGCAAATAGAGGGTTCACCACAAGGTGTAAACCATTAATCAGCCTTAAAAATAGAAAGCCCAGATTAGACTTTGCAACAACAAAAGAAAAACACCTAGAGAAGAGAGCCCAGAAGCCCAAATTTATGCCCAGTTCTGGAAAAGCATTCACATGGCAGATGAAACCTGAACCAGAATGATGCGAAGAAGAAAGTATGGAGAAGACTTGGAACGGCTCATGATCCAAAGTACACCACACCCTCTGTAAAGCATGGTGGAGGCAGTGTGATGGCGCGGGCATGCATGGCTTCCAATGATATCCTAAAAATATTTTTGTTCAACCCCTATAATTAAACCTGAAAGTCTCCACTTCAACTGCATCTCAGTTGATTCACTTTAAATAAAAAAAAAATAGTGGCTTGCAGAGCTGAAATCACGGAGATAAGGTCAGTGTCCAAATATTTCTGGACCTAACTGTACGGCATGGCGATATACATAGGGACATACAGGTGCTAAACAACCGGGATTGGAGTTCTCTGACCTCGGCCATTAGAGCAATGTGCTGCGTAATACGGCTCCTGTAACATCTCTAGATATAGTTTCTGCAGCGTAATAGTACAACACATGGTGGGAAAGATTTAAGGACTTCCCGTCAGGTTACAATGTGAAGAGTAATGGATTGATTTCAGTAAACCCTCTGAGCTTCCATGTACAGCTGAGCTGAGCTGATGTTTATTGTCTCAGGGGAGTACAGAATCCAATATTCGTTATCCATAAGAGGAGGGGAAAGTGGCGCCAGGGTGAGTCAAAATGCTGAGCAATGATGGCTCTGACAACTGCGTGACCCACCATATATATGGCCGTCATCTCTGATCAATGTCATTAATACAAGTGAAAACTAGAAGATGACTATAAGTGTGTATCTGATAGGGGAAGACCATGCGGCTCCTATGGTTGCATGTCTTGCCTTAGTTGATGATAACCCCCTATGCTGCTGGGTGTCAAAAACCTATGAAGGACTCCATTTTCCATAGAAACTGTAACTTTATGCCTCACCCAAGAGATGGATCTTTAATGTCCTTCGCCTGGATGAGCAGTTCTTCTGAAGCACAGACATGTGATGCTGGTGCAGTGACAATAGACGTAGCGAAGTTGTAATCCATGAAGAAGCAGAGCAGACACCTTGATGCAACAGAGTTGACACAGTGATATCAAGCCATGCAGGGAGCTGAGTTTGTAATAATAGCAGCTGAATGTAGTGCAGCTGGAACAACGATGTAGCAGAGTTGTCTCAGTGAAGAGAAACCATTGTAGCAGAGCGGAGTTTCAATGCACAGGAGCTGCAACAGCAATTTATTAAAGCTGACTCAGCAAAGGGAAATCATGGTAGCAGAAGTGACTTGGTGATTAATGTTCACTATAGCAGGGCATTGTCACAAAGGCGTCACATCCACCTGGAAGACCTGGAGTTAGACGGTTAAATCGGGTAATGAATCGCAGGTCTTCTGTAGAGATGATGTGATTTGTGTCCCATATTAAATGGATTTAGTTTCCTCTGGTGCTGAAGAGATTACCCTTTCTATGCAGGTCAGAAACATGCAGCTCTATTTCAGCTACTTCTGATTTGATCATTACCTCTTCCTATAAAAACTGGGCATACCTTCTTGTCCCTGCTGGTGAAAGATTTGTCTTCCTGTGCTGTGTGGTAAAGCTAAGTGGTTGGAGTAGAGTTGTAGTGTTTCATGGTTTTCTATAATACATATGTGTTTATCTCCTGGTCCCTGTTCCCATTTAGTTTATTCCTCCATGTCCCTATCCTCCTATTGTTTGTTAGTGCTTCTGTATTATAAAGCTTTTCTGTTATTCCTGTTTTGTCTTTGTGTCTTGTTTACATTACATTTCTGTCCCATGCTTCATGGGGTGGAGGAGGGGGCAGATCAGGGTTTAACAGGAGCATAGTAAGGTCAGAGACTCAGACCTCTCTACCTTCAAGAGTACCCCCAGGAAACGGATAGTTAGGGTCCCAGTTCTAGGGACAGTTTGAGGCTCTCCTTCCTTACTGAAGACCGTCATAGCATGACACTAGTATAGCAAAGCTGAGCTTGCAACATATTCAATGTAGTAGAGCTGGCATGGTGATGTAGCAGAGTTGACTTAATTAAGCAGATCCAATGAAGCAGAGCTGAGATGGCAATGGAGGTTCAATTTGCAAAGCTGACGTGGTGAGGTAGCAGACTTGGCTCAAGGACTGAGGTAGCAGTACTGGAACAATGAAACAGCAAAGCTGTGGCATAGGGAAAGTTCCTAGTACCAAGTAGCAGCAAGATGTCAACTATCTGAATACTCAGGCAGTGTCCTGCTGCATGAGCCGGGCTATGTGGCCCGGGAAGTGGACAAAACAAAGGACAAAGGGATCTGGAAGCTGAGGATGAAGGACCCAATGCCCGGTGCTGGAGCTAGGAGAGGTGTGTAAGATTTTAAATAAGGGGTAGGGATATCGGTCCAACATGAAACATACCGAGCTCTTTCATCCTGGGTTGTAAAACTGTTTGTACAAGTATCCACAGAAGTCCATGTGACTTATTCACTCAAAAAAAGAATGTCCTGTTCAGATACCATATTATAAAGAAAAACAATTTTGTAGCAAGTGGATCTGATTTGGAAAATATTTGTCATGTTCCAAAACTTGGGAATCATACAGTATTGTATTGCTGTTGTTATAATGCTGGATTAATTCGGAGGGTCTTTCTGCGGACCATTTAATAAGAGAGTACTGTCAGCATTGTCAGAGAATGTGAGTTCTGAGGGTCCGGTGGCCCATTGTAGAAGGAGGGGGACTGTCATGGCTCGACTCTGGGTCTTGATCCAGTGACCTCTGGCTGTGTGGTTGATTTCCCTATCTGTTGGACCACAGCCTGTTTTGTCTCTGTCCAACTGCTGATACTGCTGGTCTTTCTTGTGCTTTGCTGTTTTGCTTCTGAGCAGGTGTTTTCACTTCCTCATTTGGTTTGTTCTATCACATCTTTAGAGGGACTATTTATACTCTCCTGGAACATACACTCTTTGCTAGTTATATTTTAAGACAGATGGTGTTTGGTGATCCAGCTCCTCAGCTAGGAATTATCTTACCTGGTTAATCTATTGTTTTTCCTTCGGTTTGTGTGCCCAGTACCCTTTCCTTCTTTTATGTGTCGGATCTGGGAGGTTTTCCACTTATTCCGTTTGTTGTATAGGTTTTCTTATTTTCTTCCGTGTTTCCTGTGTGTCTGTGTGTTCACGTTCTTTGGCCTGCGCCACATATTTTTGTGTATTTCACCTTATAGTTATTATTGTTTTAGTGCTGCACATTGTTTATAGAGAGGGTGCAGTTAAGGACAGTTAAAGTAAGTCGACGTTGAGTGGGGACACCATTGCGCATACTTAGGGTGCAAAACCTCCATGGTCAGGCAGGGAGAAATTAGGGCCGGATTAGGGACTTTCCTAGTCTGAACAGGGACCTGTTTGGTTCAGGTGTTTGTCTCTCCTGGTTTTTACGTTACTCATGTGAGTTTGCTTATACAGTCACAACGCTTTAAAGAAAAAAATCGAATGAAGAATAGAGTGTCATGGTCCTTGTTGGTAACATGGATTCCCACTCAGGCTTGGCTGAACGATGCAGGATCAAACAGATGTCACTTGGAGAACTTTACTCCCAAAGAACCAATAAACTTGATAGTTACAACACTTACATGAAGTAATGGGATTAAGTGAAGACAGGCAAAACAGCTGGCACTTGAGACAATCTTCTGGCAATTCCTTCACTCTGGAGTAGTCTCTGTATCACTATCTAAGCAACTCAACTCACGCGCTCGTCTCAATCCCACTCATGGTCACCTTGTGAGAGCAGCAAAATCCAGCAGTAAGAAGTCCAACCTGTGTTGCTATGAGAACAAACCTCTGTAATCCCATTGCTATTCGGCCATTTTGGGCCCTGATGGGATTAAAATAATAAAAACATGATAAGTAACCATTACATCTTACGTCACCTCCACGTCATCTCTGTCACTGAGATCAGTCATTCGACTACGGCACAGGACTGAACACCGGCGTGGAGGAACAGGGGGCTGTAGTGTAAGACAGGTGAGTAGAACGTGTTTTATTATTATTTAACCTCTTCCCTTACCTCCATTTATTATGTTTTGGGGTCTAGAGGCACCTCAGTATAATAATCATAATCATCGCATTTGAGCAAAACTGCCCAAAACAAACTTGGGGAGATTCGTATATCTCTAGCTGAATATTACTCACTATCGGGGCGTAATACTGCACAACACAATATAACCTAACATTGCAGGCTAGGTATACAGCACTGATATAATCAGATGGTATTTCCATCACAACGGGGTCCGCGATAACCCACAGAAACCATAAATGATCTGACAGCCCAGAACATAACAGTGGGGTCAATGCAATTTTTTTGTAAAAGGGAGGATAATTTTTGTTCCCTCTTACAAGCTCCTGGGATATAAACAGAATCATGAAACAGACTAAATCTGGGGCGTACAGCAAGACGCTCCCTGTCTCTTACATGGAGTTTTCCTGCGAACAATGCAAAACTCAGTTTACCATGGCAACTATGAATACCAACCGTACAGATCCCACTGCAGAGAAACCCATAATGTCAGCTATGGAGACCAAAGATGTCGGAAAGTCAAACATGACATGGTCGTATATCAAGGGAACCAAACTTGGGTCACCATAGAAGCCTATATTTTACTGAAGGTGTTATAGATCGGAGTTTGTGACCATAATAATACTTCTCGCCTATTTATTGTGCTTGAGATGGTTCATGTCCCCTTTTTTTTTTTATCCAATTTTTCGTATTTTTTTCTAATTTTTTATTTTCTGAAACATTTTGATTCCACGCTTTCACTACATGAATCGTCACAAGGACTGGACCATCCTACAGGTCTGGATTCATGGCTATGTAAAATTGCCACCATTCTCCTAATTATTGTTATATCAGAAATGGAATACGAAACAACTTTACAAATGGACTCAAATATGTGATTTCATTCTGGGGCTATAACTTTACAGTCTGCAGTATATTTCAATGAGATCCTGTAACAGTGCGCTGTCCGAGGACGGCTGGCAGCTCTTAATCGGGCTTACACGGGTAGTCATGGCACAAACCACTTCGTTTAAAAGATTCCATGGTGAACCCTAACCTTCTCCCTTTAACCTCTGTACAGGGGTCTTCACTTATGCAGAGTTACATCCACTGAGTGGCTGCTGACCGGTGGGGCGAGCTGAGCAGAGAGTAGGGTTGTCAAGCCGAGTCAAAACCAGAGAGGACTGCTTTAGGACAGAATAAGAAGATAGGGACATGGTCAGGAGGATGCCGAGATTAGTAGGAGGACAGAAGTTAGAGATAGGCAAGATGTCAGTAACAGGAGTAGCAAGCAGAACCGGGGAAGAGATTCCGGAGGATAAACCAGGTAAGTAGAACTATAACTGGCAGCTAGAGATAGACGGATAGGGCTTTAACTACTGAAGTGCCCTGTCCATGGCTCCCAAAAGAGCTAATTACATCTGAGAACTATCTCTCCGCGGCAAAACACAGGTGAACTGGAGACGGACAAGTAGTCCCAGCCATGCTAAAGTGTAACTGAAACACAGTGCCGTCACCAAGCGGCATCTGCAGCGTCAGTGTGGTACTGCCTAGCGACAAAGGCAGAGATAGGAGCGTATTCTACTGCCATGACCCTGACAACAATGGGGGGTATTGCTGTTTTAGCAATCCCCCACCCCCCCAAAAAAAACTATGCATTTACGGTTTCACAAAAATATGCATCAATCTGTATAATAAGATTCAGGATTTTTATTTCACGGTAAACATGGCAGAATTTGTGCCTCAAATAAATTACAATTATACGTCCCCCAAAAATGGAGCAAGTGAACGATACAACTCATCCTGCATTAACCAGGCGCTTATAGAACAAATAGAGGGGAAAACAAGTTACGGATCTTGGAATGTGACAATAAAAACACAAAAAAAAATCCTCGGGTGATTTCTAAGACCCAAAACGATTTTCCATCAGTTTCAAAAATTTTTTTGAAAGGGCCCAAGGAGGAGAAATAACAAGAAAATTCTACCCCCTGAACCCGCGCTCCTCCTCTGTATTCACTGTTGTTCCCCCCATGGACAGGGGTCATCATGTGACTGCTGCAGCCAATCAGCAGCTCTTGCTCTGCCGCTTCTTTTAGACTCTGTCCAAGCTGGATTTGACTACAAAATGTGAACGCTGCTGTCGATCAGCAGCTGATTGGCTACAGCGGTCACGTAATGTTCCAGACAGATTTTGATGCCAGTAAGCCCGAAGGGGGAGACACCAGAGAGTATATATTTATTACCCTCATCCTGGGCCCACGCAGAAAACACTTTAACAGTAGGAGAGAACCACTTTAACCCTTGAAGGACTAAGGCACTGTCAGCATGAATGGGACCCTCACCCACAAAGCTCTCCACAGGTCAGCACCACCCTCCATCTCCTCCCTCGTCTATCACCCTACCCCACCCTCCGCTCCTGATCTAACATCCTCCGTAATCTGAACCTCCCTCTCCCGTCTCCAAGACTTCTTTGTGCTGCACCACTTCTATGGGATGCGCTACCCAGGACAATTCAGTTAATGCCCAATACCCACAGATTTCATCATGGCCTAAAAATACATTTCTTCAGACTCCCCTCACTTATGTAACTATTCCCATTTTACCCGCACAATATTTTCCTCCAAATCCGGACCCTCTTAGCATCCGTTCACACCCTCCATGCACTTAATAGCCCTCCGTGTCTGTACACATACTGGATGGTGGCTGGATCATGCAGCATTATGTCAGCACCCTATTTATTACATTGATGGCCGGACCGTACAGTACACGCGCT
This sequence comes from Ranitomeya variabilis, assembly GCF_051348905.1. NCBI lineage: Eukaryota > Metazoa > Chordata > Amphibia > Anura > Dendrobatidae > Ranitomeya > Ranitomeya variabilis. Next base: position 65,607,891 of record NC_135236.1, read on the forward strand.
CGTTACCATTCACCTCTCATGTTTCCCCTATTTCCTCATAGACTGTAGCTTATGTGCAGGGTCCGCACCCCTCTCGGTATCTGTCAGTCATGTTTCTATTCTGTAATGTCTTTATTGTCTATACAAGTCCCCTCTATAATGTAAAGTGCTGCAGAATGTGTTGTCGCTATAGAAATAAAACTATTATTATTATATGGGCGACACCTGTCAATCACTTAATATCGATGCCGGTTTTTCAGAGAAAGACACATCTGGTGGCATTACTGGTTCAGGCAGCATGAATGCACTGACTGATGTTAGCAGACCTACAGTGAGTGGGGTGCATGTCCTGGGGGCACCGAAATGGGAAGAAACAGGGGCGACTTTATTGTCTATTAAGTGGATAGACACAAGATAAATAGATATGGGATAGATGATAGATAGATAATAAATAATAGATAATAGACAGATAGATAATAGATAGATGATAGATAATAGATAGATAAATAATTGATCGATAACAGAAAGATAATAGATAGATATGAGGTGTCCATAGATCATGCATCTACAGAGGGCTGGCAGGGTGGCACACATGGCCGGCAGTGGTGCTTTCTTCTTCTGGCAGGGTGGCACACATGGCCGGCAGTAGTGCTTTCTTCCTCTGGCAGGGTGGCACACATGGCCGGCAGTGGTGCTTTCTTCCTCTGGCAGGGTGGCACACATGGCCGGCAGTAGTGCTTTCTTCTTCTGGCAGGGTGGCACACATGGCCGGCAGTGGTGCTTTCTTCTTCTGGCAGGGTGACACACATGGCCGGCAGTGGTGCTTTCTCCTCTGGCAGGGTGACACACATGGCCGGCAGTGGCGCTTTCTTCCTCTGGCAGGGTGGCACACATGGCCGGCAGTGGTGCTTTCTTCCTCTGACACGGTGGCACACATGGCCGGCAGTTGTGCTTTCACCTCTGGCAGGGTGGCACACATGGCCGGCAGTGGTGCTTTCTCCTCTGCCAGGGTGACACACATGGCCGGCAGTGGCGCTTTCTTCCTCTGGCAGGGTGGCACACATGGCCGGCAGTGGTGCTTTCTTCCTCTGACACGGTGGCACACATGGCCGGCAGTGATGCTTTCTCCTCTGGCAGGGTGGCACACATGGCCGGCAGTGGTGCTTTCTTCCTCTGGCAGGGTGGCACACATGGCCGGCAGTGGCGCTTTCTTCCTCTGGCAGGGTGGCACACATGGCCGGCAGTGGTGCTTTCTTCCTCTGGCAGGGTGGCACACATGGCCGGCAGTGGCGCTTTCTTCCTCTGGCAGGGTGGCACACATGGCCGGCAGTGGTGCTTTCTTCCTCTGACACGGTGGCACACATGGCCGGCAGTGGTGCTTTCTCCTCTGGCAGGGTGGCACACATGGCCGGCAGTGGTGCTTTCTTCCTCTGGCAGGGTGGCACACATGGCCGGCAGTGGCGCTTTCTTCCTCTGGCAGGGTGGCACACATGGCCGGCAGTGGTGCTTTCTTCCTCTGGCAGGGTGGCACACATGGCCGGCAGTGGCGCTTTCTTCCTCTGGCAGGGTGGCACACATATCCGGCAGTGGTGCTTTCTCCTCTGGCAGGGTGGCACACATGGCCGGCAGTGGTGCTTTCTCCTCTGACAGGGTGGCACACATGGCCGGCAGTGGTGCTTTCTCCTCTGGCAGGGGGGCACACATGGCCGGCAGTGGTGCTTTCTCCTCTGGCAGGGTGGCACACATGGCCGGCAGTGGTGCTTTCTTCCTCTGGCAGGGTGGCACACATGGCCGGCAGTGGTGCTTTCTTCCTCTGGCAGGGTGGCACACATGGCCGGCAATGGTGCTTTCTCCTCTGACAGGGTGGCACACATGGCCGGCAGTGGTGCTTTCTCCTCTGGCAGGGGGGCACACATGGCCGGCAGTGGTGCTTTCTCCTCTGGCAGGGTGGCACACATGGCCGGCAGTGGTGCTTTCTTCCTCTGGCAGGGTGGCACACATGGCCGGCAGTGGTGCTTTCTCCTCTGGCAGGGGGGCACACATGGCCGGCAGTGGTGCTTTCTTCCTCTGGCAGGGTGGCACACATGGCCGGCAGTGGCGCTTTCTTCCTCTGGCAGGGTGGCACACATATCCGGCAGTGGTGCTTTCTCCTCTGGCAGGGTGGCACACATGGCCGGCAGTGGTGCTTTCTTCCTCTGGCAGGGTGGCACACATGGCCGGCAGTGGTGCTTTCTCCTCTGGCAGGGGGGCACACATGGCCGGCAGTGGTGCTTTCTCCTCTGGCAGGGTGGCACACATGGCCGGCAGTGGTGCTTTCTTCCTCTGACAGGTCGCACATGTTTCTGGAGGGCCGGGCTGGGTGGTGCTGAAGGGACAGCGCCCCGGAGAAGGCTCCTGCCGGCAGCTCCGCTCCCTGCGCCGTCTCGCTCCTATTGTTCCTCACCTAGGGGACCGTGCACACAGACCCTACAAGCCAGGACGGACCCCCGGCCCTGTGGTCAGCGCCTCCTCCTCCTCACACCAGCACTGCAGCACGGGGACCCCAGCAGTGGCCATTGCCCCCAGCAGATGCTGCTGCCGGTAACTTGCAGGCTCCCTCACTTCCGGGTGTGCGGCTTTCTGCAGCAGCCTCCTCCTCCTCCTCCTCTCCCCTCCCTGCTCCTTCTCCTGCTAAGTTGAGGCGCAGGCTGGGCAGTTGGGAGCGGAGGAGATCCCGGCAGATCCTCCAGCTGAGCTCTCCAGTGGACTCAGCATGGTGTGAGCAGGACTCGCTTCTTTTGTCTCCTCCTAACCTGCAGTGCCTTCTCCTCCTCCCACCACATCACAGTCCTCCTCCTGCAGACTCCTTATTTTTTTTTCACCCATTTATTAATCTTTATCTGCCTGAAATAACTGGTCCATCCCTAGGGTGGGGGGCAGGCGAGTTCAGGATGGCAGACAGGAGGCAACAAGGTGGCCGGCAGAATGATGGGGAGGAGGTCCCAGCCTTCTTCAAGAACATGGGCTCTGGAAGTCCCAAGCCAAGGCAGAAATTCTGTGGGATGTTCTGCCCCGTGGAAGGCTCCTCTGAGAACAAGACCATTAATTTTGACTCTTTATCTTCTTGTCGGGGGTCTGGGAAAGTCATTGACCAGCAGAAGGATGTGACATCTTCAGACATGAGGAGGAAGCTTGAGATCAAGTGTTCTTATGGCAAAGAAGCTCTTCAATACCTCAATGACAAGGTGGGTGATGTCTGATGACCTATGTCAGTAGACCAGAGGAGGGGGCAATGAAGCCGCCTATAGGGCAGGGCATTAACCCTTCTCTCGCTGCAGCTATCAGAAAGTGGGAGTCTCCTGTGGTTAAAGTTGATTGCTTGTCATCATGTGATGTAGGAACAGGGGTGTCCGTGCCCCTTGTGTGGCCCATACGGTACCCCAGGATTAGTGATGCTCAGTGCCCCCCTATTGCATTGCCTTATTCTCCATGGACCCAGCTGTATTGATGAGGCTTGTCCATGTGGGCTCCACCCTATAGGTGGGCTCAGATTTACTGCAGATCTGCTGGTGGCAAGCAACATGTGCCATAGTGAAGGCCACCATGGAGCCACCAGGACCTACGATATTCATGGCCAACCCACCTCACGTAATATATACATATAGGCCATACAATATCACTTAGGAATCCAATGACTGGGCCTCTGGGTGCGGAGACGCCAAGAAAGTTTTTTTTTTTTAATGGTGGGAAGTACTGACTATGGCGCCATAACATGACTCAGATACATTTATACAGAGAAGCTACAATTCAGCATGGATTTATTATTTACATTATTATTTGTCTTTATTAATTATGGATTTTAACTATTTCTTTTATTTCCATGTTTATTTTTTACATGTTATTTATCTACGGTATTTTATGGATTTTTATTTCTTATGTTTAGTTTGGGGTACTAATTACATATTTTTGTTTACATAATTTTATTTATTTATTTACCTACATTCTAATTTACATATTTTTTTTATCTAAATGTTATATATGCTTAATTATTTTCACTTTTTTAATTTATTTATTTGCATACTTATTTATTATATTTTCAGTTTTACTTACTATTTATCCATTATTTATATTTTTTTATCTTTTTTAACAGGTTTGTATTTAACTACTTTCTAATTTACATAATGATTTATTATATATCTATTTTTTCTTTATTATTTTTTTGTTTTTATTTATGTACTTATTTATATTTTTATATTTTGTTACTATTCATCCATTTATTTATATTGATTATCTTTAATGTATTCACTTTCTAATTTAAATATGTATTATATGTTTACTTTGGAGTACTATTTTTTACATATTTTATTCACCTACTTTCTAATTTACATATTTATTATTTATCTATTTTTTTAACATATCTATTTTCATTTTTTATTATTTATATACATATTATATTTTGGTTATTATTTATCCATTTATTTATACTTTTATTTATGTATTTTTTAACATTTTAATTTACCTACTTTCAAATTCACATATTTATTATTTATCTTTTTTTTTACATATTATTTCTTCACAAATTTATTTATGTGCTTGTTTATTATAGTTTTTAGTTTCGGTTACTATGTATCCATTTATTTATATTTTTATTTATTATCTTTTTTTTTTCATATTTTTATTTGTTTACCTACTTTCTAATTTATTTAAATATATAGACCCAGACAGGGACGGGACTTTCACTGTCTAAAAAAAAGTTTTTTATTTTTTTTCGCACATAGAAAAGTGTAGAATAGCAATATAGTTTTACAATTAGCTCCGTATAGTAATTCTGGTCCCCAGCCTGTAATAAAGTCCAAAATCATGTAATAATGTGCCTCATCCTGTAATAATCTCCCCAGCCTGTAATAAAGTCCAAAATCATGTAATAATGTCCCTCAGCCTGTAATGTCCCTCACCATGTAATAATGTCCCGTGTCCTGTAATAATGTCACTCAGCCTGTAATAATGTCCCCGCCCTGTAATAATGCCCCCTGTCGTGTAATAATGTCCCTCCGCCTGTAATAATGTCCCCTGTCCTGTAATAATGTCCCTCCGCCTGTAATAATGTCCCTTGTCCTGTAATATTGTCCCTCACCCTGTAGTAATGTTCCCCGTCCTGTAATAATGTCCCTCACTGTGTAATAATGTTCCCAGTCCTGCAATAATGTCCCATCTTGGAATAATGTCCCTCACCCTATAATAATGTCCCTCAGCCTGTAATAATGTCCCCGTTCTATAATAATCTCCCCAGTCCTGTAATAATTTCCCTCCCCCTGTGTCACGATCCATGTTTGGACTTGTGGCAGCTCTGGTTTTACTCTGTTTTAAATATAGCTTTTTCCTTTCAGGACCAGCGGGGGGTTAATATCAACTTTCCCACACTGGGTATGAGCAGTAACTGCAGTGTGGCTAGGTCAGCTGATGTGGGTGGTGACCACACTCACCGTTCTTTAAATGGTCACCTGATGCATCAGCTGACTGTCCGTGATAGAGCGATCTATAGTGACCAAGCCTGGAGGAAGGGGCTTGCTGGCTGCTGTGGTGTATCAGCTGGTTTCATGAGCTCCTTATCATGGTGCCTTTATTCTGCTGTGCACTGCAGCAGAGGAAGTTGAAGCTAAGTTGTGTTTTTACCCCGTCCCTTTTGTGCTTGTCACTGTCCCCTGTGTGGTATTATCTGAAGTGGTGAGGCTAGCGCACCTTGCCGGACAGTGCACTAGTCAGGGCAGTATTAGGTGACAGCGAGGGACAAGGTTCCTGATGGCGGTGGGGGGAAGGACACACTTAGGGCGTTAGGGGAGTGCAGGGACAGGCTCAGGTTTGAGCTCAGGTGGTGACCATCCCCCATTTCACTATCAGTAGGGCCTTCCTCTCCCCATTTCCATCCCATTGTTAGTGTGTTGCGCTATCCGCTGACCGAACCCCAGTTGGCTCGTGTCACATCATGACATTCACTTTTTTTCCGGTGAACCTATGGCGCAAGCACAGGCTTTTGCTCAGCTTATCCAGACCCTCACTGATGAGGTTAAAGGGGTTGTCCACTACTTTCAATTAACCCCCCAATGTATCCCCCCGGGGCCCCTAATGAATTGTGCAAATACCTTTCGTTGCCGTTTTCGCCTGTGAGCGGCGCTATTCCGGCGGCTGAGTCTGGGTCACGTGACCCCCAGGCTGCAGCCCCCGCTTATTTCCGCCGACATCACGTCAATTTCCAGACTCTGGAAATTGACGTGACGTCAGCAGCAGGCGTGAGCCAGCCTCACAGTCAGCAGTCACTCATCAAGAGTGACTGGGCTGTGGGCGGGGCTGGGGGCAGGCGGGACTTTGCTGGGGGCGGGCGGGGCTAGGCAGGGAATCCACGATGTGATGAGCGGGACTCTGTGTGCCGGCGCCAGTATGTGCGGGCCGGCGCAGGTATGTGCGGGCCGGCGCCTGGGCTCTGCGTGCCGGTATGTGCGGTGCTGGGGTCTGCTGTGGGGGTGGTCATTGGTGTGTGTGTGTGTGTCTCTATGTGCAGGCATCGTCCGATGGGACTACAAGTCCCATCGGGCTCTGCCTGCTACAGTGACAGTGAGTGACACACTAGCCAATGATGAGACAGTAGTAGTCCCATCATCCGGCTAATGTGTTGAATGTAAAAAAAACCCAAACACATACACATGTACAGTACATACATACAACACACACCATGTAACATGTGACATGCAATGATATGCAACATGCGACGACATGCACCATGCGACGACATGCAACATGCGATGACATGCAGCATGCGACGACATGCACCATGCGACGACATGCGACATGCGACAACATGCACCATGCGATTACATGCGATTACATGCGACGACATGCAACATGCGTCATGCACCATGCGACGACATGCAACATGCGATGACATGCAGCATGCAATGACATGTGACGACATGCAACATGCACCATGCGACAACATGCACCATGCGACGACATGCGATTACATGCGACGACATGCAACATGTGACATGCGACATGCGATGACATGCATCATGCAATGACATGCCACATGCGATGACATGCGACGACATGCAACATGTGACATGAACCATGCGACGACATGCACCATGCAGCGACATGCAAGATGCGATGACATGCAGCATGCAATGACATGCAACATGCGATTACATGCGACAACATGCAACATGTGACATGCACCATGCGACAACATGCACCATGCGACGACATGCGGCGACATACGATTACATGCGATGACATGCAACATGTGACATGCGATGACATGCAGCATGCAATGACATGCCACATGCGATGACATGTGACATGCAACATGCACCATGCGGCGACATGCCATATGCGACGACATGCAACATGCGATGACATGCACCATGCGACATACGACATGCGATGTCATGCTACATGCAACATGTGACATGCGACATGCAACATGCCACATACAGTAGGTACATACATACAACATACATACAGACATACAGTACATGTAACATAGAGTACATACTCACCATCACTTGTCACCTTGATCCCCGAAGCCAGTGTCATCTGTATAAAATATTAAAATAATAAACAATATACTATAATATATGTCCACAGAAATCCAATTAAAACGAGTGTCCCTCGACGATCTCCCGTGGAGAGCAGGAGCATCTGCTGATGCGACTGCTCTCCAGGGGCTCCAGGAATACAATGATGGAAGGTATCCTTCCACAATATATTCCTCACAATGTATTCCTATGCCCCTGTGAGAAAATAGTCCCTAGTCTCACTTCATGCCATTGCTGTGTGAGATATTTTCCCAGGCAGCAATTGCCATAAAGTGAGACTCAGAGGTTACTATAGTTCAGTGATGCACTGCAGGAGCCATTGTCTCCTGTCAGTGTGTCACTGAGGGTCCTATAGAGCAGTGACATCACCCGATGTCACTGTTCTATAGGGGAGATCGTCGTGGGACCCTCGTTATTAATTGGTAGTATGCGGTTTATTATTTTACGTTTTTTGCAGGCCCTGAAGTATGGTAAGTATGGTTAAATGAAGAATATTAAAATACATTTTTCCTAATGTGTGTGTGTTTTATTAACCCTTTATTACTATTGGATTAATAACGGATAGGCGTCTTATTGACGCCTCTCCATTATTAACCCGGCTTAATGTCACCTTACAATAGCAAGGTGACATTAACCCCTTATTACCTCATATCCCACTGCTACACGGGAGTGGGAAGAGAGGGGCTAAGTGCCGGGAATTGGCGCATCTTACAGATACGCCATTTCCGGGGCGGCTGCGGACTGGTATTTGTAGCCGGGGGGGACCAATATCCATGGCCCCTCTCTAGGCTATAAATATCAGCCTGCAGCTGTCTGCGTAGCCTTTCTGGCTATAAAATATAGGGGGACCCCACGTCATTTTTTTTGGGGGGTCCCCCTATTTTAATAGCCAGTAAAGGCTACGCAGACAGCTGAGGGCTGATATTTATAGCAGGCTACAAATATTGGCCCCCGGCCATCGGCTTTCCCCCTCTGGCGCAGAAAATTGCGCGGGAGCCCACGCCGATTTTTTCCGTTTTTTATTAAATTAAACGCTCATTAAGGCCTCTTTCACACTTGCGTCGGTACGGGTCCGTCGCTATGCGTTGGGCCGACGTACTGACGCACGTTGTTAAATTTGTGCACGTGGGCAGTGGATGCAGTTTTTCAACGCATCCGCTGCCCATTCTGAAGTCCGGGGAGGAGGAGGGGGCGGAGTTTTGGCCGCACATGCGCGGTAGAAAATGGCGGACGCGACGGACAAAAAACGTTCACTTGAACATTTTTTCGTGCCAACGGTCCGCCAAAACATGACGCATCCGTTGCACGACGGACGCGACTTGTGGCCATCCATCGCGATCCGTCACTAATACAAGTCTATGGGTAAAAAACGCATCCTGCGAGCAAATTTGCAGGATCCGTTTTTTTCCCAAAAAGACGGATTGCTAAAAACGCAAGTGTGAAAGTAGCCTTAGAAACATCGGCCTTTCTATTATATATCTATGGATATATCTATCTATAGATATATTTATAGATAGATATATCTATAGATACATAGATGTATCTATCCATATATATGGCTGCTTTCACACATCAGGTTTTTGCCGTTAGGCACAATCCGGCGAGTTTTGAAAAAAATGGATCCATTTTTTTCCGCCGGATCCGTTTTTTTCTCATAGAGTTGTATTAGCGCCAGATTGTGCCTGATGGCCACACGTTTCATCCGGTTTTTGCCGGATTGGTCAAAAAAGCTGTTTCCGCCGGACGGAAAACACATACAGAGGAAAGTTTTTTCTGTCCAGCGAAAAAACGCACAGCGACGGATCCGGCAAAAAACATATGAAACTGAGATGTGAAATGATGAATCCAGCCTCGGAATCCGTTTTTTTCATGCATGTTTCCTTTCAAATCATGCACATTTTCCGTTTATTTATTTATTTCCAAAAACTGCATCAAAACCGTGCAAAAACCGCACCAAAAACAGCATCAAAACTGCACCAAAAACTGCATCAAAACCTGGTGTAGTTTTGCAGTTTTGGTGCGCTCTTGATGTAGGTTTTGGTGTGTTTTTTATGCAGTTTTTGGTGCGGTTTTTGCGCATTTTTTTGTGCGGTTTTGGTGCAGTGTTGATGCAATTTGGGTGCAGTTTTGATGCAGTTTTTGGTGCGGTTTTGATGTAGTTTTTGGTGCAGTTTTGATGCGTTTTTTATGCAATTTTTTGCACGGTTTTGATGCATTTTTTAATTCGCTTTTGGTGTGGTTTTTGCACGGTTTTTATGCGTTTTGGTGCGTTTTTGAAAGCTCAATAAAGATGTATTATTGAACAAAAAAAAAAAGATTTGTGATGTCATTATTGTCCAACCTCCTCTTTTACATTTGTCCAACCCACACTCCATTACACACACAGATAGATAGATGATAGATGAAATGGATAGACAGATCTGCATATAGATAGATCTATAGATGCATACATCTATTTATTCATATATCTATCTGTAAATGTGTCTGGATAGATATATCTATTGATAGATGTATGGATAGTGTAGGGTGTGTGTCCACTGTCCGGATTACATCCGAATTAGTTGCAGATTTGATGCTGCGTACTTGTAGTCCCATCAGATGATGCCTGCACACACACCCCAAAAGACCCCCCGCACAGCCCCGCACACACCCGTACAGTCCCGCACACACCCGAACAGCCAGGCACCCACCCGAAAAGCCCCGCACACACCCGAACAGTCCCGCACACATCCGAACAGCCCGCAGACCCAGCACACACATACACGCACACAGTCACCGCCCACACACTTCCCTCCTCCCGAACTGCAGCGTTTCTTGGACCTACATCCGCAGCAAAACTGCAGATCTTTTTTATATCTTCGGCTTTGCTGCGGATGTGCCCGACTCAATGAAAGTCTAAAGGTGCAAGAAACGCTGCAGTTCCGCACAAAAGAAGTGACATGCTGTGAGAAAAAAAAGCTGCGTTTCGGTGCGGCTTTTTCCGCAGCATGTGCACAACAAGTCTGCGGCTCCCATAGACTTACATTGGTTATGCACTACACTGCGGATTTGATGCAATTCAGTGCGGCAAAAAACACTGCGGATCTGCAATCAAATCCGCAACGTGTGCACACAGCCTTAGCATTTAGTGAGCCTAGCAAAAAAGCCAAGCAAAAAACAAGTGTGGGATTGCACTTTTTTTGCAATTTCATTGCACTTTGAATTTTTTTCACATTTTCTGTTACACGACATGGTAAAACCAATGGTGTCGTTCAAAAGTAGAACTTGTCCCGCAAAAAATAAGCCCTCACATGGCCATATTGACGGAAAAATTATAGCTCTGGGAAGAAGGGGAGCGATAAACGAAAAAAGCTCCAGGGGTGAAGGGGTTTAGAAACATGGATATGGACATATCTATAGAAATAGATATATATATCTATCTCTGTATCTATCTATCTATCTATCTATCTATCTATCTATCTATCTATCTATCTATCTATCTATCTATCTGTCTGTCTGTCTGTCTGTCTGTCTATCTGTGTGTAATGGAGTGTGGGTTGGACAAATGTAAAAGAGGAGGTTGGACAGAAATGACATCACAAATCTTTTTGAAGACAGAGGGGGGGAGAGGAGAGAGGGGTTGGGGTGTGTTTTGGAGTGGGTGTGCCAGGTGCAGAGTTACAGGCAAGTGCAATGCATCATGGAACTTGTAGTATTAGAGCACAGTAAGTCAGGAGAAAGGAAGTTGTCGATTAACCCCATGAGAGCTGGATCCAGCACTAAAGATGTGCTGCTACAGCATGATAAAAGGTAATATTGCTAAAATAAACACAGTAGATGTTTTCAGTGGCCCATAATAGCAAGATTTATGTAAAAAAAAAAAAGTTATAGTAGTGGACAACTTCTTTAAGGTGCTGCAGTGTCAGGTGGTGCAGCAGCTTCAGCAGTTGTCTTGGTTCTGGGTCTTGGCTCATGTGCATGCTCAACCGGATCCCAAGATATCTCTCCCAGACAGGTTCTCTGGAGGGAGAGATATATTTGTGGTTTTTCAGGAGGCCTGTAAATTGTATTTCAGGCTTCACCCTCGTTCTTCAGGGAGTGAGGAGCAGCATGTAGGGATTATAGTCTCCCTTCTCCCTGATCCCCAATCCTGGGCTTTCTTTTTCCATGCCGACCAATTCACCATGTTTGCATTCGGTGGACACATTTTTTGCAGCATTGGCGCTGGTTTATGGGGATCTGTTGTGAATTTGGATTCTGGGCTCCCCCGGTGGCCGCTTGTGGAATTGGACTTGTCATCCTCTTTCCTGTTTCACCTGGTTCCATCAGTAGTGGGTGTCGCTATTTAAGCTCATTTCTCTGGTGGTTTCTTGCCGGTCAACAATGTTATCTGATGCCTCTCAGTGCTTGTTCCTGCTTCTAGACAACTACTAGATAAGTTGGACTTTTGTCCATGTTTTGTTTTGCCTATTTGTTCCAGTTCACAGCTGAAGTTTTGTTACTGTGTCTGGAAAGCTCTCGTTGATCAGGGATTGCTACTCTGGCGTTATGAGTTAATGCCAGAGTTTAAGGTAATCTCTGGATGGTGTTTTGTTAGTGTTTTTCTGCTGACCATGAAAGTATACTATCTGTCTTCTGCTATCTAGTAAGCGGACCTCAAATTTGCTAAGACTATTTTCCTGCTGCGTTTGTTGTTTCATCTGAACTCACCGTCATTATATGTGGGGGGCTACTGTCTTCTTTGGAATATTTCTCTAGAGGTGAGCCAGGTCTTATATTTCCCTCTGCTAGCTATTTAGGTCTTAGGCCAGAGCTGGGCATCTAGCTATAAATAGGAAATGCTACCTGGCTATTTCTAGTTGCGCGGCAGGCTTAGTTCATGGTCAGTATAGTTCCATCTTCCGAGAGCTTGTCCCTCTATAGGCTTGCTATGATCTCTGCCTGCAGAGATCATGACAGTTTGACCGGCCCATAAAGTGTTAAAGACCCAGGTTGAGAAAGGAGAGTTATAAGAAGTCTGCTGGAATTTTTTTTTTTTTCCTCCAGTCTGCCTTGCTGCAGTCTTTTTTCTCTCTCTCCTCCTAATCTCTGTATGCTCTGTGTGCACCTGACAATAATGGATCTCCAGAGTGTAACTGCGGGTTTGAATAATCTCATCACGAAAGTACAAAATTTACAAGATTTTGTGGTACATGCTCCGGTATCTGAACCGAGAATTCCTTTGCCGGAGTTCTTCACAGGGAATAGAGCTAGCTTCCAGAATTTCCGAAATAATTGTAAGCTTTATTTGTCCCTGAAGTCTCGTTCAGCTGGAGACCCTGCTCAGCAGGTTAGGATTGTGATTTCCTTGCTCAGGGGTGACCCTCAAGATTGGGCCTTCTCATTGCCAGCAGGGGATCCTGCGTTACGCGATGTGGATGCGTTTTTTCTGGCCTTGGGCTTGCTTTATGAGGAACCTCATTTGGAACTTCAGGCAGAAAAAACTTTGATGGCACTATCTCAGGGGCAAGACGAAGCTGAAGTTTTCTGCCAAAAATTCCGTAAATGGTCTGTGCTTACTCAGTGGAATGAGTGCGCCTTGGCGGCAACTTTCAGAGAAGGTCTCTCTGATGCCGTTAAGGATGTTATGGTGGGGTTCCCTTTGCCTGCAGGTCTGAATGAGTCCATGACAATGGCTATTCAGATTGATAGGCGTCTGCGGGAGCGCAAACCGGTGCACCATCTGGCGGTGTCTATGGAAAAGACGCCAGAAAGTATGCAGTGTGATAGAATTCTGTCCAGGAGCGAGCGACAGAATTTTAGACGGAAGAATGGATTGTGTTTCTATTGTGGGGATTCTACTCATGTTATATCAGCATGCTCTAGGCGTACAAAGAAGCTTGATAAGTCTGTTTCCATTGGCACCATTCAGTCTAAGTTTATTTTGTCTGTAACCCTGATTTGCTCTTTGTCATCCATTGCCACGGACGCCTATGTTGACTCTGGCGCCGCTCTGAGTCTTATGGATTGGTCCTTTGCCAATCGTTGTGGTTTTGATTTAGAGCCTTTGGAGACTCTTATTCCTCTGAAGGGGATTGACTCCACCCCATTGGCTAATAATAAACCACAATACTGGACACAAGTAACCATGCGTATCAATCCGGATCACCAGGAGATTATTCGTTTCCTGGTGCTGTATAATTTACATGACGATTTGGTACTGGGATTGCCATGGTTGCAGTCTCACAACCCAGTCTTGGACTGGAGAGCAATGTCTGTGTTGAGCTGGGGATGTAAGGGTATTCATGGGGACGTACCTTTGGTTTCTATTTCGTCGTCCATTCCCTCTGAAGTCCCTGAGTTCCTCTCTGATTATCAAGACGTCTTTGACGAACCCAAGCTTGGGTCGTTACCTCCGCACCGTGAGTGCGATTGTGCCATAGATTTGATACCGGGTTGTAAATATCCAAAGGGTCGTTTGTTTAATTTGTCTGTGCCGGAACATGCTGCTATGCGGGAATATATAAAGGAGTCTTTGGAAAAGGGACATATTCGTCCATCTTCTTCTCCCTTGGGAGCTGGGTTTTTCTTTGTCTCAAAAAAAGACGGCTCTTTGAGACCATGTATTGATTATCGGCTTCTGAATAAGATCACTGTTAAGTATCAATACCCATTGCCATTGCTTACTGATTTGTTTGCTCGTATAGAGGGTGCTAAGTGGTTCTCTAAAATTGATCTTCGTGGGGCGTATAATTTGGTGCGGATCAGGCAGGGGGATGAGTGGAAGACCGCATTTAATACGCCCGAGGGCCACTTTGAGTATTTGGTCATGCCTTTTGGTCTTTCTAATGCCCCTTCAGTTTTCCAGTCTTTTATGCATGATATTTTCCGCGATTTTCTGGATAAATTTATGATAATATATCTGGATGATATTCTGATTTTTTCTGATGACTGGGACTCTCATGTCCAGCAGGTCAGGAGAGTTTTTCAGGTTCTGCGGTCTAATTCTTTATGTGTGAAGGGGTCTAAGTGCGTTTTTGGGGTCCAGAAAATTTCCTTTTTGGGGTATATTTTTTCTCCCTCTTCCATTGAGATGGATCCCGTCAAGGTGCAAGCTATTTGTGACTGGACTCAGCCCTCCTCTCTTAAGGGTCTTCAGAGATTTTTGGGCTTTGCCAACTTTTACCGCCGATTTATTGCTGGTTTTTCGGATGTCGTTAAACCACTGACTGATTTGACCAGACAAGGCGCTGATGTTGCTAATTGGTCCCCTCATGCTGTAGAGGCCTTTCAGGAGCTTAAGCGCCGTTTTGCCTCTGCCCCTGTGTTGCGTCAGCCTGATGTGAATCTGCCTTTTCAGGTTGAGGTTGACGCTTCGGAGATCGGAGCTGGGGCAGTGTTGTCGCAGAAAGGTTCCGACTGCTCCGTCATTAGGCCTTGTGCCTTCTTTTCTCGCAAATTTTCGCCCGCAGAGCGGAATTATGATGTTGGGAATCGGGAGCTTTTGGCCATGAAGTGGGCGTTTGAGGAGTGGCGCCATTGGCTCGAGGGGGCTAGGCATCAGGTGGTGGTATTGACTGACCACAAAAATTTGATTTATCTTGAGACTGCCAGACGCCTGAATCCTAGACAGGCGCGCTGGTCTTTATTTTTTTCTCGCTTTAATTTTGTGGTGTCATACCTACCGGGTTCTAAGAATGTTAAGGCAGATGCCCTTTCTAGGAGTTTTGACCCGGACTCTCCTGGTAATTCTGAACCCACAGGTATCCTTAGGGAGGGAGTAATTTTGTCGGCCGTTTCTCCTGATCTGCGGCGGTCCTTGCAAGAGTTTCAGGCGGATAGACCGGATCGTTGTCCGCCTGATAGACTGTTTGTTCCGGATGATTGGACCAGCAGAGTCATCTCTGAGGTACATTCTTCTGCATTGGCAGGTCATCCCGGAATTTTTGGTACCAGGGATTTGGTGGCAAGATCCTTCTGGTGGCCTTCCCTGTCACGAGATGCGCGAGTTTTTGTGCAGTCATGTGACGTTTGTGCTCGGGCCAAGTCTTGTAGTTCTCGGGCTAGCGGACTGCTGTTGCCCTTGCCTATTCCTAAGAGGCCTTGGACACACATCTCGATGGATTTTATTTCAGATCTGCCTGTTTCCCAGAAGATGTCTGTCATCTGGGTGGTCTGTGACCGTTTCTCTAAAATGGTCCATTTGGTTCCTCTGCCCAAGTTGCCTTCTTCTTCTGAGTTGGTTCCTCTGTTTTTTCAGAATGTTGTCCGATTGCACGGTATTCCTGAGAATATTGTTTCTGACAGAGGTACCCAATTTGTGTCTAGATTTTGGCGGGCATTCTGTGCTAGGATGGGCATAGATTTGTCTTTTTCATCTGCTTTTCACCCTCAGACTAATGGCCAGACCGAGCGGACTAATCAGACCCTTGAGACATATCTGAGGTGTTTTGTCTCTGCTGACCAGGATGATTGGGTTGCTTTTTTGCCATTGGCAGAGTTCGCCCTCAATAATCGGGCCAGTTCTTCCACCTTGGTGTCCCCGTTTTTCTGTAATTCGGGGTTTCACCCTCGATTTTCCTCCGGTCAGGTGGAATCCTCGGATTGTCCTGGAGTGGATGCGGTGGTGGAGAGATTGCATCACATCTGGGGGCAGGTTATGGACAATTTGAAGTTGTCCCAGGAGAAGACTCAGCGTTTTGCCAACCGTCATCGTCGTGTTGGTTCTCGGCTTTGTGTTGGAGATTTAGTGTGGTTGTCTTCTCGTTTTGTCCCTATGAGGGTCTCTTCTCCTAAGTTTAAACCTCGGTTCATCGGCCCTTATAGAATATTGGAGATTCTTAATCCTGTTTCTTTCCGTTTGGACCTCCCTGCGTCCTTTTCCATTCATAACGTTTTTCATCGGTCGTTATTGCGCAGGTATGAGGTACCTGTTGTACCTTCAGTTGAGCCTCCTGCTCCGGTGTTGGTTGAGGGTGAGTTGGAGTACGTTGTGGAGAAAATTTTGGAGTCTCGTGTTTCCAGACGGAAACTCCAGTATCTGGTCAACTGGAAGGGTTACGGCCAGGAGGATAATTCTTGGGTCAATGCATCTGATGTTCATGCTTCTGATCTTGTTCGTGCCTTCCATAGGGCTCATCCTGGTCGCCCTGGTGGATCTGGTGAGGGTTCGGTGCCCCCTCCTTGAGGGGGGGGTACTGTTGTGAATTTGGATTCTGGGCTCCCCCGGTGGCCGCTTGTGGAATTGGACTTGTCATCCTCTTTCCTGTTTCACCTGGTTCCATCAGTAGTGGGTGTCGCTATTTAAGCTCATTTCTCTGGTGGTTTCTTGCCGGTCAACAATGTTATCTGATGCCTCTCAGTGCTTGTTCCTGCTTCTAGACAACTACTAGATAAGTTGGACTTTTGTCCATGTTTTGTTTTGCCTATTTGTTCCAGTTCACAGCTGAAGTTTTGTTACTGTGTCTGGAAAGCTCTCGTTGATCAGGGATTGCTACTCTGGCGTTATGAGTTAATGCCAGAGTTTAAGGTAATCTCTGGATGGTGTTTTGTTAGTGTTTTTCTGCTGACCATGAAAGTATACTATCTGTCTTCTGCTATCTAGTAAGCGGACCTCAAATTTGCTAAGACTATTTTCCTGCTGCGTTTGTTGTTTCATCTGAACTCACCGTCATTATATGTGGGGGGCTACTGTCTTCTTTGGAATATTTCTCTAGAGGTGAGCCAGGTCTTATATTTCCCTCTGCTAGCTATTTAGGTCTTAGGCCAGAGCTGGGCATCTAGCGATAAATAGGAAATGCTACCTGGCTATTTCTAGTTGCGCGGCAGGCTTAGTTCATGGTCAGTATAGTTCCATCTTCCGAGAGCTTGTCCCTCTATAGGCTTGCTATGATCTCTGCCTGCAGAGATCATGACAGGGATCCTGATGGCGTCTCCCTGGTGAGACGAGATGTGGGCTGTGCTGTATATATCCCTGTGTGGGCTGTGCTGTATATACCTCTGTGTGGGCTGTGCTGTATATACCCCTGTGTGGGCTGTGCTCTATATACCCCTGTGTGGGCTGTGTTGTATATACCACTGTGTGGGCTGTGCTGTATATACCTGTGTGGGCTGTGCTGTATATACCCGTGTGGGCTGTGCTGTATATACCCCTGTGTGGGCTGTGCTGTATATACCCCTGTGTGGGCTGTGCTGTATATACCCCTGTGTGGGCTGTGCTGTATATAGCACTGTGTGGGCTGTGCTGTATATACCCCTGTGTGGGCTGTGCTGTATATACCCCTGTGTGGGCTGTGCTGTATATACCCCTGTGTGGGCTGTGCTGTATATACCCCTGTGCGGGCTGTGCTGTATATAGCACTGTGTGGGCTGTGCTGTATATACCCCTGTGTGGGCTGTGCTGTATATACCCCTGTGTGGGCTGTGCTGTATATACCCCTGTGTGGGCTGTGCTGTATATAGCACTGTGTTGGCTGTGCTTTATATAGCACTGTGTGGGCTGTGCTGTATATAGCACTGTGTGGGCTGTGCTGTATAATACTATGCGGGCTGTGCTGTACACTACTACGCGGGCTGTGCTATATACTATGCAAGTTGTGCTATATACTATGCGGGCTTTGCTCTATACTATAGGGGGTATATTATATTCTATAGGGGAGGCCTATACTATGTGGCTGTGTTATATATGTGTAATATAATACTATATTATATACTATGTGGCTGTGTTATATACTATTGCGGGGTATATTATATTCTGAACAAATAGTCCCCAAAACATTATTATCAAAAAGGTTTTACCATGCATATAATTGCATACCAATGCTGAATTGCATTTTCGAATACTAGGCAAGAAACGACTCAAACGTTTAGCTACAAAACCGGAGAAAATAGAGTCAAAATGCCAATAGTTGCAAAGAATTTTTTTAGAAACTTTATTTAATCACCTATACAAACACTGAAATCAATATTGTGCACAACATGTACACAATGCCGTGAGCAATTAGTATAACACAATGAGGTAAGTGATATAACATTCCAAGAAAAATGAGTAACGATGCGCCTTATCAGTGCATATGGGTCATAGCATGAATATAGCTTATTATCACATAGGTGGATCTAATGTTTAACATCCCATACATATAGGAAGCCGCAATGAGGTGGTGGGTGCTTCAATATTGGGCCAAGCTACAGCCAGTAGAGGATATCTGAGTCAGCAACTCCTTCTGGGTGCCTGACACCTGTACCGGCCAAACCACTAAGCATGGTCCAAAGGCTCCAACCAGCCCATAGCAGCATATTAAGTCATCCCCTAAATGTTAAACAAATAGGCCACAGAAGGCATGAACAACCTAAGAGAAGTATTTACCCATATTTCTACAGAGACAGGCGTCACCGAACTCTCTCCCCAACGCACGTTTCGGTGCGAGATCACCTTCTTCAGGGGGCGTATATTATATTCTGTAGGGGAGGCTGTGTTATATACTATGGGGGGTATATTATATTCTATGGGTGAGGCTGTCTTATATACTATTGGGGGCTGCATTATATTCTATGGGGGGCTACAATATATATTATGGGGAGGTGGGCTGTATTATATTCTATGGGGGGCTGTATTAGATTTTATGAGGGATGATTGCATCATACTCTGATGGGGCTGCATTATATTCTATGGGGAGGTGGGCTGTATTCTATTCTATTCGGTGCTACATTAAATTCTATGGGGGGCTGTATTATATTTATATTCTATGAGGGGTGATTTCATCATACTCTATGGGGGGGCTGCATTATATTCTATGGGAGGTTACATTATATTCTGGGGTGGCTGCATTATACTCTGTAGGGTGGTGGCTGCATTATACTGTATGTGGGCTGCATTATACTGTATTGAGGACTATGGGGAATACGTTATACTATATGAAGAACTATGGGGTGCATTATACTATGGGAAGTGAATTGTACTACATGAATGACTATAGCGGTGCATTATACTATATGGAGCACTATGAGGAGTGTATTATGCTCTGTGGAGGACTGAACATACATTTTAATATATGGAGGACTATAGGGAGTGTATTATACTATATGGAGGACTGTGGTGCACATTATAATATATGGAGGACAATGGGGTGTATTTTACTAAACAAGTAAAATGCTGCATATTCAGATTGTTTTTGCCAGAACAAAAATCATTGCACAAGGACGGTGAATGTTGCCGCTTCATTCTGCATGTTTTCTCCAAAAAACATTGTTCTCAGCAGCACATCGCCGCTGTAAACTGTAGATGTGCTGCTGATAACATGATACTGTATGGTGATCTGTTAGTGATCGTTCTGTCCCATCATTCTGTCTCAGACAGTGGAAAGAGGCCGGGAAACAAGTGTTGAACAACTTCAGTATTGTCGATCAAACTCATTTAGCGGCCTGAACTCAGCGCTTGTAAATACAACCGAAATGCTTTTGTGTGATGTGCAATATGTTAGCATTTGGGGCCCCATTTTAAACTTTGCCTAGGCGTAGGGCCCCACTTTGCCTAAAACCGGCCCTGCCTACAAGTGTACAAAGATATTATACAGTCACCATGTGACAAGTGGGCCTGTGTAACTTCAAATGCCAGGGCTGAATTTTAGTCCCAGTCCGGCCCTGGCTCAGCGTTTAGGAAGTGGGCCACTGACACATAGTGGAATGACTCTGCTCTTAGCAGTCATTTCTGTCAGGGTCTGTCACCTAGGCTACTCTGGTGCAGTACGCCACTCCTGGGTCATTGGAAGCCACCATTGCCCTTGCTATCCGGGTGGATAGACGCCTCAGGGAGAGACATACACCAAATCTGCCCCCTGTTGTCCTTTCTGGGGAGGCAGACACATCCGGGCAGACGGACGAACCAATGCAGGTGGGAGGAGTCTCTTCTCAAATGGGGTTACCTGCGGTTTGCTGTGGTATTGGGGCATATTTCTACTGTGGTCTGACAGGTCATTTCATCAATGTCTGCCCAACTCGTGCCAAAGTATGTGCACTAACTCAAAAGCCATGTCCCCCTGGTCGTGAGGAGGGAGGCGACCAGGGTGTGTATATTTCCTCCCTCTTTTTACCTCAGTGTACCATACCTGCTGAAGTGGTGTTTGGTGGGGTTACTGAGACTGTTCGGTGCTTGTGGACAGTGGAGCGGGAGTCAATTTGGCGGATGCTCGCTTTGTGCAGACCCATGGCCTGATGGGTAGGAGGCTGGCGAGACCCATTAGGGTTCAGGCAATTGGCTCTGTTCCTTTTAGCCAGGGGAGAAGACCCAAGTCCTAGATATTAACCTGCGTATAGGGACTCTTCATAAGGAGTCCCTGTCATGCTACGTCTTGGAGGGTATGCCAACTCCCATCGTCCTAGACCTTCCCTGGCTGAAGAAACACAACCTTGTCATAGATTGGCAGTCCAGGGAGGTGGTCAGTTGGGACCAGTCTTTCAAGGACTGCTGCCTGAGAGCCACTGTCTCTACCGTCCTTCTTAAACCTACCCCTTCATCTCCGTTGAAGGCAGCTAAGGAGCTGCCAGAGGGTAGGGGCAAGACTCAACCCTCACCACAAGTAAACCCTGAGTCTCGGAGTCCTCTTAGGGGGAGGGGTCCGGGGAGGGTGGTGGTTCCCTCTGTGTGTAGTGGGGGTATGAGTTTGGTGACATATGGGGACGCCTCTGTTGTCGGTTCCTCAAAGAGTTCACTATCTTATGGCAAACGCATGCATGGAAATAAACGTTCAGGTCCGGACCTGGGTGTGAATGAGCTGTGTGGGTGTCCACCCAAAACATCAGGCGGTAGTATGCTTCTGGGACCTGGTGTTTTAGGGTGATGAGGCTGAATCAGGTGTCGGCCATTCTCAGCAGGGACTTTCCAGCTGGAGTTACCCCCAGTAATGTACGTACACAACGTATTCCCTAGGTTGGCGCTGTGGAGATTTGTGGTGCTTCCAGAGCCTACATTTTTACCATCTCCATTGGACTGCGTTTGCCGTAAACCTGAGGATCAGGTGACTGCAGAGGTGAACTCTGGTGGATCGAAGCGTCCTCACCGTATGTAGTTTCTGGTGAGGTCCGGTGTTGAGGGTCCAGAGGCCCCTCATTGAAAAGGGGGTACTTGCACGATCCATGTGTATAGCTTTTTCCTTTCAGGACCAGCGGGGGTTAATATCAGTTTTCCCCTGCTGGCTATGAGCAGTAACTGCAGTGTGGCTAGGTCAGCTGATGTGGGTGGTGACCACACCCACCGTCCTTTAAATGGTCACCTGATGCATCAGCTGACTGTCAGTGATAGAGCGATCTACAGTGACCAAGCCTGGAGGAAGTAGCTTGCTGGCTGCTGTGGTGTATCAACTGGTTTCATGAGCTTGTTATGCTGGTGCCTTTATTCTGCTTAGTTGAAGCTAAGTTGTGTTTTTACCCCGTTCCTTTCGTGTTTGTTGCTGTCCCATGTGTGGTATTATCTGCAGTGGTGAGGCTAGCGCCCCTTGCCAGCCAGTGCAGTATTAGGTTACAGCGAGGGACAAGGTTCCTGACAGCGGTGGGGGGAAGGACCCACTTAGGGTGTTAGAGGAGTGCAGGGACAGGCTCAGGTTTGAGCTCAGGTGGTGACCATCCCCCATTTCACTATCAGGGCCTTCCTCTCCCCATTTCCATACCGTTGTTAGTGTATTGCGCCGTCCGCTGACCGATCCTCCGTTGGGTCGTGTCACATCGTGACACCCTGTAATAATGTCTACAATCCTGTAATAATGTCCCCTGTCCTGTAATAATTTCCCTCAGACTGTAATAATGTCCCATCCTGTAATAATGTCTCTCAGCCTGTAATAATGTCCCCTGCTCTGTAATAATGCCGCTCACCCTGTAATAATGTCCCTCAGCCTGTAATAATGTCCCATGTTCTGTAATAATGTCCCTCAGCCTGTAATAATGTTCCCTGTCATGTAATAATGTCCTTCAGCCTGTAATAATGTCCTTCCGCCTGTAATAATGTCCCCAGCCTTGTAGTAATGTGCCTTTCTTATAGAAATGTCCCTCAGTCTGTAATAATGTTCCCTGTCCTGTAATAATGTCCCTTAGCCTGTAATAATGTCCCCGTCCTGTAATAATGTCCCTTGTCCTGTAATAATTTCCCTCAGCCTGTAATAACATCCCCGTCCTGTAATAATGTCCCTTAGCCTGTCATAATGTCCCCGTCCTGTAATAATTTCCCCGTCCTATAATAATGTCCCTTGTCCTGTAATAATCTCCCTGTCCTGTAATAATGTCCCATCCTTGTGCCTACATTCAGTTGAAAAGCACTAACGTCGGTGGCCCCTGGCTCACTGGATGTGATCGTCTCAGGGACCAGAGGGCCGCACATCGGAGCCTCAGGGGCCACATGCTGCCCGCGTGTTTCATATCCATGCCCTATACCATAGGAGAATGGAGATCTCTTGGCACTCCGAAAGAGGTAGATGGGTAGTCGGGCATCCAAGCTTCTCTGTAGTTTATCTGAGCTGTAAATTACTCCACTGTTTCTACATCTCCAATAAACAATGACGTAAATAAGCTGGATGTCTGCTCCCTTCTGTAGTGTGGAGCTGGAAAGAAGAGGATTCTGATTCTATTCCATAACTAGACCACCCACCAATCAGGCACGACCACTAGCAGTGGGGCAATCTGACAATTTGGCCCTCAGGCCAGACATATTGTGCATCCCAATAGTAAGAGGAATGATATGGTGAATAGAGGGGATCACTCACAATGGCGGCAGTGGTGCACCCCAGTATGGCAGACTACTGAAATCATATCAATCACATATGATTAGTGGTGCTTGAAAGTTTGTGAAACCTTCAGAATTTTCCATATTTTTGCATATTTATGACCTAATACTGCATCAGATTTTCACACAAGTGCTAAACGTAGATAAAGAACCAAATCAAACTCACGTCCAAGATACCAAACTTTGTCAACTTTTTTTTAGGAAAGTGATCCAATATTACATGTTTGTGAGTGGCAAAAGTATGTGAACCTTTCCTTTTAGTATCTGTTGTGACCCCCTTGTGCTGCAATAAATGCATCAAAAAGTAATTTTTGGTTAGTCCTGCATATAATTTTAGCCTATTATTCCTGTGATGCAGTGACCCCTGTTACAGCTGCCTGTGCTCCTCAGGATATGCATGGAGGCGTAACTGGGTTTGTGAAACAGTGTCCGGCATGATGTGTCGCAGAGGGAGGCTGCGCTGTAAGCCAGTATTGTTGTTCTGGGACCTGTAGTCCCACAAGTATTGTTGTGTAGCTTTAAAGGGAGGCTTACAGGGTTAGTTGGAGAGCTGGACGGGTCTGACTAACCACACACACCTCCCACCTATGGGAGTGGTTACTAGTATATAATGTGACCATGGTGTGGTCACATGAGAGAATGGATAGACCTGATTGGTCCGTGTGTAAGGTCCTGGAAGGCCTATGTGTTGGACGGTTCCAGGTGGGGACGGACGTCCTGAAGAGCACATGGTGAGGCTTTGGATCTGGTGGACTGTGTGTTGGACGGTTCCAAGTGGGGACGGACGTCCTGAACAGCACACAGGCCGTGTGTGCAGAGTCTGTGATGGCACTGTGTTGGGGAAGCTATCGTCCGTCTGAGGATCTGGACTGTTGGGAGTGCACTGGTCACAGGGTCGGTGATCCCAGTTCGGCAGCTTCCCCAGGAGAGAGCACTGACAGGAGGTCAGCATGTGGAGCAGGAGATCCAGGAAGGTAACCCAGAGTTGGAGAACTGTGTGCACTGACAAGGGTCAGTTAATAAACTGTGTGGTCTCCCTCGGTAACTGGACGAAGTGAGGTCCGGCGTGTGTAGAGACTGCAACTCAATGTGAAGCGCTATGGACTATGTGGAAGGTCTGTAATGTGTAACATGGCCTACAGTGGTTTATGCTGAGTGTATAACAAACCACATGGACTGTTTAAGTAAGAAAACGTGACTGTGTGCCTTCATCCCGTTGTCAAGCGAGTATTCCCCAACCCGCTAGTGATTGCGGCATTACATTCCCTAACAAACAGCTTCAACTCTGTCATGTTGGTGGTTTTCCCCCATGAACTACTCAGCTCCGTGAACAACATTTCTATAGGATTAAGTTTAGGAACTTGACGTGGACATTCCAGAACTTTAATTTAATTGTTTTTTTAACTAAGTTGAACGACTTGTGGACTTTGGGTCGTTGTCTTGCTGCATGACCCACATTCTCTTGAATGGTCAGATATCCAGATACTACAGTCTTGCCTTGCACACCATTATTGTTCAGTGTCCTCCTGATGGTGGAGTCATGAACATTAACACTAGCTAATGCAAAAGAGGCCTTTAATTTCTTAAAGATTACCTTTGGTTCCTTTGGGACTTTGAAGACTACTAGACTCCTTGCTCTTGAAGCGATCTTTGCTGGTTGACCAGTCATGGAAAGGATAACAATGGTTTTGAATTTTTTCCATTTGTACACAATCTGTCTGACTGTAGATTAGTGAAGTCCACATTGTAGAGATGGTTTTGTAACCTTAACCAGCCTGATGAGCATCAACAACTCTTCCTCTGAGTTCCTCAGAAATCTCCTCTGTCCTTGCCATAATACACTTCTACAGTCATGGGTTTGATAGGTCTGTTATTAAAATAAAACAGGTCACTCACTCACACCTGATTGTCATCCCATTGATTTAAAAAAAAAAAAAAAAGATGAGCTAATCCTAAAGGTTTACATACTATTTCCACTCCCTCGTTCATATACATGTGATATTGGATCTTTTCAATTACCGGTAATACGAAAAAAATTAAAATGGTCAAAGTCCAATATTTTTGACCAATTTGTTTAAATTTATTGTTCTTATCTACTTTTAGGACTTGGGCGAAAATCTGATTTACGTCAAGTTTAGGCAGAAATATGGAAAACTCTGAAGGGTTCACTTTGTGCATCTCTTCAGCTCATATGTTCCACATTTAGTAATTCCTGTACATTGTGGTTATCCATCGCAGGAGCTCCCCAGTGATTACAGATCCTGGAAAATGGGATGTAATAGATCATAATAACAGCCATAATCCTATTGTGCTTGTCTTGCAATCACTAATGACTGAGGAGTAGTCTCTGACTATTACATCACTGGTAATTGGGTTCACTAATGGGTATATAGATTATGCTGAATCAGCGGATTCCTAATATTCAGGAGCTATATTATCGACCTGTCAGAAAACACAGAGGACAATGTCTTATGGCAATCTGCCTCTGTAGCCTTACATGCTAATATAGGCTGCTGTACAAGATATGGGACTCTACTTATCGGTGGTCCAGTAGGGTCGGCCATCCGCTGCTCTGACACATCCTATGTAGGCCAGAGAAGGAGGCTAATAATTTGAGCCAGCCAGCCAGCCCCCTTCACCATCATGGTCACAATTCTTTATCTGCAAACATGTCATAACAATGTAGAAGTATTTTTCATTCAACCATATTAGTAAATTCTAAGAAATGTGAATGTCAAGTAAATAACCAGACTCTCATCCTCCCTGGTCTACACTCACCCCACATGGTCTACACTCGCCCCACATGGTCTACTCTCACCCCACATGGTCTACACTTGCCCCACATGGTCTACACTCGCCCCACATGGTCTACACTCGTCCCTTATGGACTACACTCACCTTTCTAGCCTCAACTTCCATGATTTACATTTACCCTTTATGGTCCATTCTCCCCCCCACGGTCTACACTCAACCTTCATGGTCTACACTCACTTTACATTTATCTACACTAACCCTTCCTGGTTTATATTCACTTTATATGATATACACTCACGATCTATATTTACCTTCCAAGATCAAAATTCACCCTCCATGGCGTTTGCTCACCCTAAAGGGTCTACACTCACTCTCCATGGTCTGCACTCACTCTTTACGGCCTAAACTTACCCTCCAAGATCTATATTCACTCACCATGGTCTACACTCACCTGCCATAACCTATACTCACCCTTCATGGTCTATACTTTCCCTTCCAAGATCTATATTCATCCCCCATGCTCTATGTTCATCTTACATGGTCAACACTCACTCTTCATGGTCAACACTCACCCTCTATGGTCTACACTCATCTCCTGTAACCTATACTCACCCTTCATGATCTATACTCGCCCTTTAAAACCTACATTCATCCTCTATGCTGTATACTCCTCCTATATGGTCTATACTCACCCTACAGTCTACACTCATCTGCCGTAATCTATACTCACTCTCCATGGTCTACACCTACCCTCCTTAGTCTACACTCACCTGTCGTAATGTATACTCACCCTGCATGGTCTACACTCACCCTCCAAGATCTACACTCAGGAATGTTCTACAAGGATGATCCTGTAGAAGCTGCGACGTTCTTGGTCCTTGTTTTCTCTTCTCCAGCTTTTTCTTGTGTTGCTGTTTCTCCGGGTCCATATTAATACTTTTCTCGACTTCCTCACTCATCGTAGTGGATGACTTTAAAGATAAAAACCTGTCATTCATATGAATGTCAATGGATTTTTAAAGATGACCGTCTCAAGGGCATCTTATCCTTAGCTGTTCTTTCTGGATGCCAATATCTGCTGTTATCCCAGCATTTAGTACTGCCAGACCAGCAATAATTCTATCTGGTGCCAAAGATGACAGGCCCCAATACAGCAATGGGATACAGTGTCAAAAGTTGCAAATTACCATATGAAGTCTTTTACAGATTCTCTTTACATGACCCATTCCTAGGAGCTTTCATCATGCAATAAGGTACATGTTTAAATGAACGCATCATTCATTAAAAAAAAAACTAAAATATGTCTTACTCAACTGATAGTTTACTGAGAGATCAGATTACAGCCACCTATTGAAGCCTATGGAAAGGGGAGAGAGGAACACAACACAAACTCAGGCAGATACATTCTAGTGAGTATTTTATCTCATACCAGTGCTGTATTCACAGCTACCCTGCTCAGTACTTCTATATAATGTCCTCCATGCTACTGCTGCTTCTCAACATGTGCTACATAGAGACAGGAGAGCAGGAATCCCTCGTGTCTGTGTGTGCTGTGTATAGGAGGCCTTATAGAAGCTAATCTCCCATTAAAGCAGAGACAGCTAGAGTCTGCAGAGGGGAAAGCTGGTCATAGAAATGGCTAGAAATAATGTTATTTCTGTGTGTGTACTGTGCATGACTGCGTATTCTAAAAACAATAGCTGCACTTTAAAGGGGTTGTACGGCCTCGGGGTACAAGTCTGCAGTCACTCTATGTGACTGCGAGCTGTGAGGATTCTCTGGTGTCGCGTGACAGTAAGTATGTGATGTGCATTCATGCGGTCATGTGCCAACTAGACGTGCTCAATGCAAGCGTATTGAGCGAGGCCGGACACGTCTAGTTGGAATGTGGCGGAAAGTATGCAAATCACATGCTTGTGATCATATGACCGCCCGCTCCCAGCGCCAGACAGATTAGCGGCTGATTACATCTCAATAACTTGGGTCGATCCGACCAATGAATGGTGAGTTTTTATCTTCTCAGTGATAAAAATCTTTTTGGCTTGCTGTAGTAAATATTTCACATTTCTACAATGTGAGTGTGCGAGCGATGAGACGGCAGCTAATGATCCCACCCTGGCATCAAATCGTAATGTATTGTCAGCAAGAGGCACTGGATGCCACTGAGTCGTCACCCACTGGTGCTGGGCTGGCAAAATCAGGGCTAGACTAGCCAGTGATATGATATAGTTGGCACTGACTGTGAAATCTCTGTGAATTACACTGCAGTAATAGATTCTGTCACTGCAACTCCAAACCCCGACACTGCATGACAATGAGTAATAGAACTGGATTACATTGGAAAACAAAGATTGGCACTGGCTCACAATGTGATATGTAAGGGCGTCATCACAGGATATCACTGGATCACTGGAACATCAGGTCTGATGGCACCGGAGTTCTTCAGCACTACTTTAATTCACAGTATAATGCCAGCGAGAGACACTGGATTACGCTGTAATTTTACCGACCGAGCACTGGATTGCACCATGGTTTTACACACTGAAAATTTGATTCCTCTGTAATTTTACCCTCCGAGAATTGGATTACACTGCAATTTTACCTCCTGAGCACTGGATTACATTTTAATTTTACATCCTGAGCAACAAATCCCACTGTAATCCACACAACCCTGTTCACTGGATCACACTCAGACTGAGCACTTGATTGCACTGCAATGTAAGCTCCAAAAGACTAGATCACACTGTACCCCATGAACCATATATTACACTGACCCACTAGATTACTAGGTAATTTACTCCCCTGAGCATTGAATCACATTGTAATCTTACCCCATGTGCGTGCACTGGATTACACTGTAAATTAACACCTTGAGCAAGGAACTGCATTGAAATTTTATCCCCCTGAATACTGGATTACACTATAATTTGATTCCCTTGCAACTGGATTACACCGCAAATTTAATCCTTTGAGCACTGGATTACACTGTAATTTTACCCTCTGAGCACTGGATTACACTGTAATTTTACCCTCTGAGCACTGGATTACACTGTAAGTTTACCCTCTGAGCACTGGATTACACTGTAATTTTACCCTCTGATCACTGGATTACACTGTAATCTGATCCCCTGGGTACTAGATGACACTGCCATACTAACCTCTAAAGACTGGATCAGACTGTAATTATACCCTCTAAGCACTGTATTACATTGTAATTCTACCCTGTCAACACTGGATAACATTGTCATTTTCCCCCCAGCACAGGATTACACTATAATTTCCCCACCACCACTGGAGTAAAGTGCAATTTCACCTCCTGAACACTGAATAACACTGTAATTTAACCCTCTGAGCACTTTACCTCATGATCGCTATATTACATTTTAATTTTACCATTTGTGCACTGGATTAAATTGTATTTTTACTCCTGGGGCACTGGATTACCCTATAATTTTATCCCCAGGGCACTAGATTATATTGTAATCTCACTATTTTATCACCGGATTCCACAGTAATGTTAAACCCATGAACACTGGACTACACTAATATCCCACACCACTGGATTAAAATTGTAATTTCAACACCTAAACACTGTATTACAATGTAGTTTTACCCCCTGAACACAGGATTACACTGTAATTTTATTCCATGAGCACTGAATTATAAAAGTAAATGTAACCCCCCTGAGTACTGGATTACACTGTAAATGTTTTACACCCGCAGAGGACTAGATTACATTGTAATTTTACTACTTGAGCACTGGATTACACTGTAATTTTATCCCCAGAAAAAAGGATTATACTGTAACTTTATCACCTGAACACTAGTTTACACTGTAACTTTACTACTTTATTATTGGATTACACTGCAATTTTACCCCCTGAACACTGGATTACACTGTAATATCCCACCACTGAATTGCATTGTAATTTTACCCCATGAGCACTGTATTACATTGTAAGTTTTCATCCAGATCAATGAGCTACACTATAAGTGTACCCATTAAACACTGGATTACACTGTAATGTTATCCCTCATCACGGCTTTACATAGTAAATATACCACCTGAGAATTTCTCCCCTGAACAATGGATTATACTGTCATTTTATCCCCCTCCATCAGAGGATAACTGTTATGACCTGGTGGTTAAGAGGCCACACTGATATGACCTGGTGGCTAAAACGCAACATGGGACGAGCTCTGAGGAGGTGGTATCTCTACTGACCGCAGTTCCTAATCCTAACAACAACACTAGTAATAGCCGTGGGATGTTCCTGACTCTCCCTAGACACCTCGTTACAGCCTAAGAGCTAACTACCCCTAAAGTAGGAAATAGAAAGCTATCTTGCCTCAGAGAAAACCCCCAAAGGAAAGACAGCCCCCCACAAATATTGACTGTGAGTGGAGAGGGAAATGACGTACACAGAAATGAAATCAGATTTCAGCAAAGGAGGCCAATACTAAACTTGATAGACAGAGAGAAAAGGATACTGCGCGGTCAGTATTAAAAACTACAAAATCCACGCAGAGTTTACAAAAATGAACTCCACACCGACTCATGGTGTAGAGGGGCAAATCTGCTTCCCCGGAGCTTCCAGCTAGCCTGAATATGACATAGTGACAAGCTGGACAAAAAGAGACATATTTGCAGAGCAATAGAGTCCAAACAAATGGACAAACAAAAACTAGCAAAAACTTATCTTTTGCTGACAAGGACAGGCCATATGAGAAATCCAAGGAGAGAACAAATCCAACCAAGAACATTGACAGCTGGCATGAACTAAAGCCCAGAGCAGGTTTAAATAACAAACCCAGGCAAGGCGATCAGTGGAGGCAGCTGCTACAGCTACCTAAAGGAGCAGCAGTTCCACTCGAAACCACCAGAGGGAGCCCAAGGGCAGAACTCACAAAAATACCATTATCAACCACAGGAGGGAGCTCCAGAACGGAATTCACAACAGATAACATTGTAATTCTTCCTTATAAGCACTGGGTTCCACTGGAATTACAATGTCATTTCCCCCAACAATAGGTTGCAGTGTAAATTTACTCCCTGAACACTGGATTACACTGTAACTTTCCCACCGAGCACTGACATATGTTATTATGTTACCTTCCGGATTAAACTGATTTTTTACCCCCTGATCACTGGATTATACTGTAATTCTACCAATTAACACTTTAAATTACCACCTGAGAACTGAATTTTACTGTCATTTTACCCTATCCCCTCATCACTGGATTGCAAAAGTAATTTTACCCCCTGAATACTGGATTAAACTCAATTTTTACTCCCTGAGCACTGGATTACAATATTTCTTTGCCTCAACTCCCAAGCATTGGGTTTCACTGTAACTTTACCCCTAAGCACTGTATTACACTATGATTGTACCCCCTGAGCACTGGATTATATTACACTTTTCCACCCAAAACACTAGATTACTTCCGGAGCACTTTCTTCATTAGTACTGTATTATACTGTAATTTTACCCTCTGAACACTGGATTGCATTCATTTTTCCCCACCAAACACTGAATTATGAATTACTTCCTGAGCACTGGATTATTCTAAAATTATATCCCTTGAATCCTGGATTGGACTGTAATTTTTCCACATAGCACTGGATTACAGAGTACATTTTACACCCAAAAAACTAGATTACGTTGTGATTTTAACCCCTGAGCACTGGATTACAATGCAATTTAACCCACTTGAACACTTGGTTACACTGTAAGTTTATACCCTGAACACTGCATTACACCAATTTAACCCCTGAACACTGCATTACACTGTAATTTAACCCATTAAGAACGGGATTGCACTGTAATTTTCCCTCATAACACTGGATTACAGAGTCAATTTTACACTCAAACACTAAATTACCTTGTGATTTGCAACCTCTGAGCACTGGATTACAATGCCACTTTATACAATGAACAATAGATTACACTGTAATTTTACCTCTTGAGCACTGGAGTATACAGGATTTTTATCCCCTGAACATTGGATTACAGCATAATTTGATCCCCCTAGCACTGGATTACACTGTAATTTCAACCACCGAACTCTAGATTACGCTACAATTTTACCCTCTTCCCCCTGAATTACACTGCAATTTTACAACCCAAGAACTGTATTTCACTGTAATACGGAACTGTAGTATATGAAATATGCCCTTGATTATCATCTCTCCCGGAATCTAACCAGTGCGCACTTGCTGCCAATGTTTGGACAGGCGCAAGTGGATGATCTCTATGGAAACCAGCAGTACACTATGAAAGATAAAAGCTCTCACAGCAGGAGAATGACAACAGATAGCAAAAGCAAGTCAACTGCATACTTGCTTTCATGCTGTCTTACTAATTAAAGCAATTTAAGAACACCCTTTAAAATCTATTGCCAGAAGCACCAATACAGACTGGCACTGGATAATACTTGAAAACCAGAGTCTGGCACTGGGATGCAGTATACAGTAACTGGCACAGACTAATGTAAAAGCAATCACTGGATGATGGTGTAATACTATACTATTCATATGGAAAACACTGCCGTGCACTGTGTGGAAGGTCGGCTCACTTAGCTGCTCCTCGAGTTAGACAAAGGCACACGTGGGGTCAAAGTCTCGGTATTTTTTTGGGTCATAAACCAAAAACTCAAAATGGTAACAGAAAAACAGCCTGTCCAGCTCAAATGAAAAACAGTTCGCACACAGTCCTGCCCAGTACTACTGGGACAACACATATGGCACCTTACAATAGCAAGGTGACATTAACCCTTTATTACCCCATATCCACCTCTACTCGGGAGTGGGAAGAGAGAGGCTGAGTGCCAGAATAGGCGCATCTTACAGATGCGCCTTTTCTGGGGTGGCTGGGGGGCAGATGTTTTTAGCCAGGGGGGCAATAACCATGGTCCCTCTCTAGGCTATTAATATCTGCCCTCAGTCACTGGCTTTCCCACTCTGGCGGAGAAAATTGCGCGGGAGCCCACGCCAATTTTTTCCGTGATTTAACCCTTTATTTTAACAGCTAGAGCTCCCAAATTTTGCACACACACACTACTAACATTATTAGTGAGGAATATGTAAAAATATAACGGATATAAAATGGTTTACTGTATGTAAACCATGTATCATATCCTGTCGGGTTTGATAAGGAGATAGCAAAAGCCGGCAATTGAATTATTGGCTTTTAAGCTATCTAGCGCTGTATGAAATATAAATATATATGTATGTGTGTCAATGACACACATATATATATATATACAGTATATATATATATATATATACTGTATATACAGTATATATACCTATTCTATGTGTAGACATTTATTTGAACTATTCTATTCTAACCTGTCAGTGTGATTTTACTGTACACCGCACTGAATTACCTGCTTTTCTATAGAACACTGCTGCGTATTTCTCGCAAGTCACACTGCTGGTCCATGTGTAATCCGTATTTTCTCACCCCCATAGACTTTCATTGGCGGATTTTTTGCGCAATACGCTGACAAACGCATCATGCTGCGATTTTCTCAGCCCGTAAAATACGGCCGTGAAATATACGGCTGATGGGAGCTGCCCCATAGAGAAACATTGGTCCGTATGCAATGCGTTGTTTTTGCGCCTCTCACTCCACGTATTCCTCTCTAGTGTGACCCCGGCCTGACCCTGTCACATATTCCCCCCCTCTGCTTTGGCACCTTCAGACACCAAACAGGGAATTAGGGAGAGGGCATGTGCGTTCCAGTGTGACTTCCAGGGCCTTTGAAATCCCTTTTTCTCCCTTAACCATCTCAGAGGGGCATGATCAGACACAAGTTTGAACCTACGGCCTAGTAGATAATACCTCAGTGTATCCATGGCCCATTTTATGACTAGACGCTCCTCCTCGACGATGGCGTAGTTCTCCTCGCATGACGAGAGCTTTCGGCTCAAATACAGGATGGGATGTTCTTCATTTATTACTTGAGACAGGACGGCCCCCAAGCTAACTTCTGACGCATCCGTCTGGACCACGAACTGTTTGCTGAAGTCTGGTGCGACCAGAATCGGATGTTTACAGAGAGCTCTCTTCAGTTCCTGGAATGCCATCTCTGTGTCATCAGTCCATTTAACTATCGTCAATTTGGTGCCTTTACGAAGATCTGTCAATGGCGTGGCGATTATAGCGAAACGCAGAATGAATCTCCGATAGTAACCCACAATTCCAAGAAATGCCCTCACTTGCTTCTTGGAAAGCGGTTGCGGACCATCTTGAGTCACCTCGATCTTGTTGATTTGCGGCTTAATTTCGCCTCTCTCAATGACATCCTCTTCACCTCACTGGATATCACCTCTCTCCGTGCTTCCGGAATTCTATAGGGCTTGAGGTTCACCCTTACGTGCGATTCCGTCCACACGTCATGCTCGACCACCTGCGTATGCCCCGGCAACTCTGAAAATAGGTCCCGGTTCCACTGCAACAGCTCCCGACACTATTGCCTCTGGGCCGGCGTCAAAGTCTCTGCAATGGTGACATCATCCATGGTGACTATAGGACTGGCTCCCAGGGAACGGGTGTCCAGCGCTTCTCGGTCTCACCAGGGTTTGAGCAAGTTCACATGATAGACCTGGTGCAGCTTCCTTAGCCCTGAGTGGTGTACCTTGTAATCGCCCAGTTTTTCCACCACCTCGTATGGGCCTTGCCTCTTGGCTAGGAACTTGCTTTCCACCGTGGGGATAAGCACTAGCACATGGTCCCTGGGCTGGAACTGGCTCAGCCTCGCTGATCAGTTATACACCCTTGCCTGTGCCTCCTGTGTCTGGAGAAGAAGCTCCTTCACGATAGGCATCACTTTTGCCATTCTCTCCTGCAGCTGGGTGACAGGCTCTATGAGACTCCAGTGTGGTGTGACCTCAGCTTCCCGTGTTTCCTTGGCGATGTCCAGGAGCTCTCGCGGATGCCGACCATACAAGAGCATAAACATCGAGAAGCCTGTAGAGGCCTGGGGAACTTCCCTGATGGAGAAGAGCAGAAACTGAAGTAGGTAGTCCCAGTCTCGACCGTCTTTCTCAATGACCTTTTTGAGCATGGCTTTCAAGGTTTTATTGAAGCGCACTACTAGGCCGTCGGTCTGTGGATGGTACACGGAGGTTTGCAGCTGGGCAATCTGGAGGACCCTACAGAGTTCTTTCATTACCTTGCTCATGAAGGGGGTTCCATGGTCTGTCAGAATCTCCTTTGGTGGGCCCGTCCTAGCAAAAATATTGACAAGTTCCTGGGCGATACTCTTAGCCAAAGAGTTCCTTAGGGGTATTGCTTCAGGGTACCGAGTCGCATAGTCCATGACCAATAGGACATATTTGGTGCCCTCGTGCAGACTTAACTAAAGGACCAACAAGGTCCATGGCAATTCGCTCAAACAGGATCTCTATTACCATTAACAGGACTAGAGGACTTCGGAAGTGCGCAGAGGGTGCGGTTATCTGGCAGGTAGGGCAGGACCTACCATAATACAGCATCTCCCGATAAAATCCCGGCCAAAAGAACCTCTGCAGTATTCTCTCCTGCATTTTCTCCACCCCCAGATGTCCCCCCAAAACATGTGAATGGGCCATGTCTTGAATTCTCCGCCGGTATAGCCCTTAAACCATCAAATGCTACACTATTACAACTCCCCTCAGTGTAGTCACTCTTTACAGCAATTCTATACTGTATTGAATGCAAAGTGTGGGTACCTTGTGTCAGCCCCAGGCTATTGAGCAACCCCATCAATTACAGACACATTTTCAAAGGCCCCTTTTAGGTTAAGATCCTGTATTTGAGCAGTCCCAAAATTATCCCCAGAAACCCCCAGCTCAGGAACCTCGGCCTCCCTGCTGACCGTTTTGTCCTCATCACTAGCTAGGACACACAAGGGGAACTCCTCCACCTTCAACTGGTATTCTTTAGAGTGGCGCTAGCTCCTGCCTGAGCCACTTGGCAACCCTGCCTTTCCCCACAAGTCCCAGAACAGGCTGAAGTCCCGCCCAATTATCACGGGGTGTAGTAAGTCTTTGACTATCCCGACCTCATGGAACTCCGTACCGCGGCTCGTTTTAATCAACTCTGGCAACCGGGTAGTCTTTGGCATCCCCGTGGATACAGCGGACGCTCACATGCTTCCCTGGGATCAACTGGTGGGGAAGCATGGTCTGATACCAGTACTCTGTTTATGGTCACAGGGTATGACTGAGGCCCCTCTCCGGGCTGATAGTTCACACTGCAGGCTGGGTAGGCATAATACGAGCAGCGCCTGCTTAGGCTACAATCCATCTGCAGCTATAGGACAACGGACCACCATGTGTCCAGGACTGTGACACCGCCAGCAGATCAGGTCTTTACCAGCAGCATTTGGTAGCCCATCAGCGGCTCCTTGGACTCGCCCCAGTGGAGGCTCTGTTACCCCTCTTTTGGGACTCAGGCTCCCGCTGGGTATCGCATTATAGAGATATACCACCCTCCGGGTTCCTCAGGGACTTCCAGACCACCTGATAGCTTTCTATGAGGCCCCCCAGGTCATCCGCATTCTGGGGGTCTCCTTGGGCAACCTAGGTCTGCACCAGCCTGGGGAGTGAGTGAATAAATCTGTCCATGACAACCTGCTCGACCATCTGGGCTGGAGTGGAGGACTCTGGCTGCAACCATTTCTGGACCATATGCAACAAGTCAAACATTTGTGAGCGGGGAGGTTTGTCACCAAAATACGCCCAGTGATGAACCCTTTGGGCTCTGACAGACATAGTGACCCCTGAACGTACCAATTAGTGATGAGCGAGTATACTCATTGCTCGGGTTTTCCCGAGCAGGCTAGGGTGGTCTCCCGAGTATTTGTGACTGCTCGGAGATTTAGTTTTTGTTGACGCAGCTGCAT
Organism: Ranitomeya variabilis; assembly: GCF_051348905.1. NCBI lineage: Eukaryota > Metazoa > Chordata > Amphibia > Anura > Dendrobatidae > Ranitomeya > Ranitomeya variabilis. Next base: position 65,644,812 of record NC_135236.1, read on the forward strand.
GATTTACAGCTGCTAGCCAGCCTGAGTACATGTTGAGGTTACCTGGTTGCTAGGGAATCCCCACATGTAATCAAGCTGTCTAGTAGCCACAAATCATGCAGCTGCTGCAAAGAAAACTAAATCTCCGAGCAGTCACAAATACTTTGAGATCATCCGAGCGTGCTCTGGAAAACCCAAGCAACGAGTATACTCGCTCATCACTAGTACCAATATATCCATTTTCAACTTGGCATATTCTCGGGCATTTTGCAAGGCCAAGTCAAAATAGGCTTTCTGGGGTTCACGTGTCAGACAGGATGCCCGCATTCTCCACCACTTGTGGAAGGTCGGCTCACTTAGCGGCACCTCGAGGTAGACACAGGCACACGTGGGGTGGTTTATTGAGTCGTAGACCAAAAAAACAATATGGTAATAAAAAACTGCCTGTCCAGTGATCCTGTCACAACTGTAATGTAAAGGAAAACCAATGCCTGACAGCAATACCAGAGCCTAGCATTGTCTGACTGTCTGAGCTGGACTGCACTGTAATATTACAGTCTGATGCTGAGATCAGGTTCTGTCACCTTCTCATATTGTACCAAGCCAAAGTAATATAATAGACTATTACTGAAACATACTACAATACCTCCCTTCACTGGATTACACACTGTAGGATAAGATCCCAGCAACCCCGGATTACAGTGTTATATTACAACCCATCAATGGATCAATCTGTGAAATCAGAGCCCAGCAACACTGGATCATATTGTTAAACCACTGCCCATTACGGGATCAGACTGCACGATCAGAGACCATGAGCACTGGATCACATTGTCATATCACTGGATTAATCTGTGACATCAAAGCCCAGCAACACTGCATCACACTGTTAAATCAGACCATCAGATCAAACTGTAGTATCAAAGCCCATTAGCACTGGGTCACACTGCAAAACCACAGTTCATCACTGGATTAGATTATGAAAGAGCCCAGAAACACTGGATCCCATTATTATATTACTGCCCATTAGTGAATCAGACTAAGATCAGAGACCAGAAGCACAGGATCATACAGTCATATCACTGCCCATCACTGGATCAATCTATAAACTCACAGTCCAGCAACATTGGATCACACCGTTAAACCACAGCCCATCACCGGATCAATCTGTGAGATCAGAGCCCAGCAACACTGGATCACATTGTTAAACCATTGTCCATCACTGAATTAGACTAAGATCGGGGACCAGCAGCACTGAATCACTGTTATATCACTGAATCAATCTATAAAATCACATTCCAGCAACACTGGATCACACTGTTATATTACAACCCATCACTGGATCAATCTGTGAGATTAGTGTCCAGCAACACTGGATAACACTGGTAAACTACAGCCCATCACTGGATAAATCTGTGATATCAGAGCCCAGCAACACCGGATCACACTACTAAACTATAGCCCATCACTGGATCAAACTAAGACCAAAGCCCAGCAGCACTGGATTACATTTTTATATCAGAAACTAGATCAGACCGTAGGATCAAAGTCCAGCAGTACTGGATCACAGTGTTATATTACAGCCCATCACTGGATCAAACTATGAGATCAGACGACCAATTTGTAGGATCAAAGCTCATTAGCACTAGTTCACACTGCAAAACCACAGTCCATCACTGGATCAGATTATGAAATCAGAGCCCAGTAACACTAGATCACATTGTTAAGCCACTGTCCATCACTGGTCACACTGTAAGAACAGAGACCAGAAGCACTGGATAACACAATTAAATCAGTAGCCATTACTACATTAAAATGCAGGACTATAGGGAGGCCACGAGCACTGGAAGACATTGTTATACTAAACCCGATCACTAGATCACAATGCAATATCAAACACCATCCGTACTGGATAACACTGTACCATGAGAGCCCAGTATTGAATTCACAGTAATCGCATAGCCCAGCATCACTGGACTGCACTGTAATATGATCGCCCAGCACTGCATCACATAGTAATATCAGAGGTCAGTGTTTGATCAGCACTGGGTCATATTCTTCTCTCAATGCACCTCACAGTCTGGCACTGGGTGGTATTCTGCTCTCACAGTCCGGCACTGGGTGGTATTTTGCTCTCACTGCACGTCACAGTCCGGCACTGGGTGGTATTCTGCTCTCACTGCACCTCACAGTCCGGCACTGGGTGGTATTCTGCTCACACTGCTCCTCACAGTCCGGCACTGGGTGGTATTCTGCTCTCACTGCACCTCACAGTCTGGCACTGGGTGGTATTCTGCTCTCACTGCACCTCACAGTCCGGCACTGGGTCATATTCTGCTCTCACTGCACCTCACAGTCCGGCACTGGGTGGTATTCTGCTCTCACTGCACCTCACCGTCCAGCACTGGGTGATATTCTGCTCTCACTGCACCTCTCAGTCCGGCACTGGATGGTATTCTGCTCTCACTGCACCTCACAGTCTGGCACTGGGTGGTATTCTGCTCTCACTGCACCTCACAGTCCGGCACTGGGTGGTATTCAGCTTTCACTGCACCTCACAGTCTGGCACTGGGTGATATTCTGCTCTCACTGCACCTCACAGTCCAGCACTGGGTGGGATTCTGCTCTCACCGCACCTCACAGTCCAGCACTGGGTGGTATTCTGCTCACTGCGCCTCACTGGCACTGGGTGGTATTCTGCTCTCACAGTCCAGCACTAGGTGGTATTCTGCTCTCAATGCACCCTACAGTCCAGCACTGGGTGGTATTCTGCTCACACTGCACCTCACAGTCTGGCACTGTGTCATATTCTGCACTCACTGCACCTCACAGTTTGGCACTGGGTGGTATTCTGCTCTCACTGCACCTCACAGTCTGGCACTGGGTGGTATTCTGCTCTCACTGCACCTCACAGTCTGGCACTGGGTGGTATTCTGCTCTCACTGCACCTCACAGTCCAGCACTGGGTGGGATTCTGCTCTCACAGACCGGCACTTGGTGGTATTCTGCTCACTGCACCTCACAGTCCGGCACTGGGTGGTATTCTCCTCTCACTGCACCTCACAGTCCAGCACTGGGTGGTATTCTGCTCTCACTGCACCTCACAGTCCAGCACTGGGTGGTATTCTCCTCTCACTGCACCTCACAGTCCAGCACTGGGTGGTATTCTGCTCTCACTGCACCTCACAGTCCGGCACTGGGTGGTATTCTCCTCTCACTGCACCTCACAGTCCAGCACTGGGTGGTATTCTGCTCTCACTGCACCTCACAGTCCAGCACTGGGTGGTATTCTCCTCTCACTGCACCTCACAGTCCAGCACTGGGTGGTATTCTGCTCTCACTGCACCTCACAGTCCGGCACTGGGTGGTATTCTCCTCTCACTGCACCTCACAGTCCAGCACTGGGTGGTATTCTCCTCTCACTGCACCTCACAGTCCAGCACTGGGTGGTATTCTGCTCTCACTGCACCTCACAGTCCAGCACTGGGTGGTAGTCTGCTCTCACTGCATCTCACAGTCCAGCACTGGGTGGTATTCTGCTCTCAATGCACCTTACAGTCCGTCAGTGGGTGGTATTCTGCTCACACTGGATCTCACAGTCCAGCAGTGGATGGTATACTGCTCTCACTGCACCTCACAGTCCGGCAGTGGGTGGTATTCTGCTCACACTGCACCTTACAGTCCGGCAGTGGGTGGTAATCTGCTCACACTGGATCTCACTGTCCGGCTCTATGTGGTATTCTGATCTCACTGCACCTCACTGTCCGATACTGGGTGGTATTCTGCTCTCACTGCACCTCACTGTCCGGCACTGGGTGGTATTCTGCTCTCACAGTCCAGCACTAGGTGGTAGTCTGCTCTCACTGCACCTCACAGTCTGGCACTGGGTGGTATTCTGCTCTCACTGCACCTCACAGTCCGGCACTGGGTGGCATTCTGCTCTCAATTCACCCTACAGTCCGGCACTGAGTGGTATTCTGCTCTCACTGCACCCCACAGTCCGGCAGTGGGTGGTATTCTGCTCACACTGCATCTCACAGTCCAGCACTGGGTGGTATTCTGCTCTCACTGCACCTCACAGTCCGGCAGTGGGTGGTATTCTGCTCTCAGTGCACCTCACTGTCCGGCATTGGGTGGTATTCTGCTCTCACTGCACCTCACAGTCCAGTACTGGGTGGTAGTCTGCTCTCACTGCACCTCACAGTCCGGCACTGGGTGGTATTCTGCTCTCACTGCACCTCACAGTCCGGCACTGGGTGGTATTCTGCTCTCAATGCACCTTACAGTCCAGCACTGTGTCATATTCTGCACTCACTGCACCTCAGTTCGGCACTGGGTGGGATTATGCTCTCACTGCACCTCACAGTCCAGCACTGGGTCGTATTCTGCACACACTGCATCTCACTGTCCGACACTGGGTGGTATTCCGCTCACACTGCACCTCACAGTCCGGCAGTGGGTGGTATGCTGCTCACACTGCACCTCACAGTCCGGCACTGGGTGGTATTCTGCTCACACTGAAACTCACAGTCCGGCAGTGGGTGGTACACTGCTCTCACTGCACCTCACAGTCCAGCACTGGGTGGTATTCTGCTCACACTGCATCTCACAGTCCAGCACTGGGTGGTACTCTGCTGTAACTGCATCTCACAGTCCAGCACTGGGTGCTATTCTGCTCTCACTGCACCTCACAGTCCGGCACTGAGTGGTATTCTGCTCACAATGCACCTCACAGTCAGGCACTGGGTGGTATTCTGCTCACACTGCACCTCACAGTCAGGCACTGGGTGGTATTCTGCTCACACTGCACCTCACAGTCAGGCACTGGGTTGTATTCTGCTCACACTACACCTCACAGTCCGGCACTGGGTGGTATTCTGCTCACACTGCACCTCACAGTCCGGCACTGGGTGGTAAATAGCTCTCACTGCATCTCACAGTCCGGCACTGGGTGCTATTCTGCTCTCACTGCACCTCACAGTCCGGCACTGGGTGGTAAATAGCTCTCACTGCATCTCACAGTCCGGCACTGGGTGGTATTCTGCTCACACTGCACCTCACAGTCCGGCACTGGGTGGTATTCTGCTCACACTGCACCTCACAGTCAGGCACTGGGTTGTATTCTGCTCACACTGCACCTCACAGTCCGGCAGTGGGTGGTATACTGCTCTCACTGCACCTCACAGTCCAGCACTGGGTGGTATTCTGCTCACACTGCATCTCACAGTCCAGCACTGGGTGGTATTCTGCTCTCACTGCACCTCACAGTCCGGCAGTGGGTGGTATTCTGCTCTCACTGCACCTCACAGTCTGGCAGTGGGTGGTATTCTGCTCTCACTGTACCTCACAGTCTGGCAGTGGGTGGTATTCTGCTGTCACTGCACCTCACAGTCTGGCACTGGGTTGTATTCTGCTCACACTGCATCTCACAGTCCGGCACTGGGTGGTATTCTGCTCACACTGCACCTCACAGTCTGGCAGTGGGTGGTATTCTGCTCTCACTGTACCTCACAGTCCGGCACTGGGTCATATTCTGCTCTCACTGCACCTCACAGTCTGGCACTGGGTGGTATTCTGCTCTCACTGCACCTCACAGTCCGGCATTGGTTGGTATTCTGCTCTCACTGCACCTCACAGTCCGGCACTGGGTGGTATTCTGCTCACACTGCATCTCACAGTCCGGCACTGGGTGGTATTCTGCTCTCACTGCACCTCTCAGTCCGGCAGTGGGTGGTATACTGCTCTCACTGCACCTCACAGTCCAGCACTGGGTGGTATTCTGCTCACACTGCATCTCACAGTCCGGCACTGGGTGGTATTCTGCTCTCACTGCACCTCACAGTCCGGCAGTGAGTGGTATTCTGCTCTCACTGTACCTAACAGTCTGGCAGTGGGTGGTATTCTGCTGTCACTGCATCTCACAGTCCAGCACTGGGTGCTATTCTGCTCTCACTGCACCTCACAGTCCGGCACTGGGAGTTATTCTGCTCACACTGCACCTCACAGTCTGGCACTGGGTGGTATTCTGCTCTCACTGCATCTCACAGTCTGGCACTGGGTGCTATTCTGCTCTCACTGCACCTCACAGTCTGGCACTGGGTGGTATTCTGCTCACACTGCACCTCACTGTCCGGCACTGGGTGCTATTCTGCTCTCACTGTACCTCACAGTCTGGCAGTGGGTGGTATTCTGCTGTCACTGCATCTCACAGTCCGGCACTGGGTGGTATTCTGCTCTCACTGCACCTGACAGTCCGGCACTGGGTGCTATTCTGCTCTCACTGCACCTCACAGTCCGGCACTGTGTGGTATTCTGCTGTCACTGCACCTCACAGTCCAGCACTGGGTCATATTCTGCTCTCACTGCACCTCACAGTCGGGCACTGGGTGGTATTCTGCTCACACTGCACCTCACAGTCCGGCAGTGGGTGGTATTCTGCTCTCACTGCACCTCACAGTCCGGCACTGGGTGGTATTCTGCTCTCACTGCACCTCACAGTCCGGCACTGAGTGGTATTCTGCTCTCACTGCACCTCACAGTCCGGCACTGGGTGGTATTCTGCTGTCACTGCACCTCACAGTCCGGCACTGGGTCATATTCTGCTCACACTGCACCTCACAGTCCGGCACTGGGTCATATTCTGCTCTCACTGCACCTCACAGTCCGGCAGTGGGTGGTATTCTGCTCACACTGCACCTCACAGTCCGGCACTGGGTCATATTCTGCTCTCACTGCACCTCACAGTCCGGCAGTGGGTGGTATTCTGCTCACACTGCACCTCACTGTCCGGCACTGGGTCATATTCCGCTCTCACTGCACCTCACAGTCCGGCACTGGGTGGTATACTGCTCTCACTGCACCTCACAGTCCGGCACTGGGTGGTATACTGCTCTCACTGCACCTCACAGTCTGGCACTGGGTGGTATTCTGCTGTCACTGCACCTCACTGTCCGGCACTGGGTCATATTCCGCTCTCACTGCACCTCACAGTCCGGCACTGGGTGGTATACTGCTCTCACTGCACCTCACAGTCCGGCACTGGGTGGTATACTGCTCTCACTGCACCTCACAGTCTGGCACTGGGTGGTATTCTGCTGTCACTGCACCTCACAGTCCGGCAGTGGGTCATATTCTGCTCTCACTGCACCTCACAGTCCGGCACTGGGTGCTATTCTGCTCTCACTGCACCTCACAGTCCGGCAGTGGGTCATATTCTGCTCTCACTGCACCTCACAGTCCGGCACTGGGTGCTATTCTGCTCTCACTGCACCTCACAGTCCGGCACTGGGTGCTATTCTGCTCTCACTGCACCTCACAGTCCGGCACTGGGTGCTATTCTGCTCTCACTGCACCTCACAGTCTGGCACTGGGTGCTATTCTGCTCTCACTGCACCTCACAGTCCGGCACTGGGTGGTATTCTGCTCTCACTGCACCTCACAGTCCCGCACTGGGTGCTATTCTGCTCTCACTGCACCTCACAGTCTGGCACTGGGTGGTATTCTGCTCTCACTGCACCTCACAGTCCGGCACTGGATGCAGCGCATCACTCTCAGCCCCTCTGCATTGCAGTGGTTGCATCCTTAGTCGCGGCTCCGCCCATTATCCGAGCTCCTCATTTGCATAGCGGCAGCCGCCTCAGCCAATCAGAAAGTCTGTGAGCTGTTGCCTCAGATGAGCACAGGGAGTGGCGCGGCGCATGCGTAGTGGCGCTTGCTGCAAGTCCTTTATTGAAGCCCGGGTGTCGGGAGATCGGGGGCAGCGCAGCCTCATCCTCCTCCTCCGTCCGCAGCCCAGTGTCCGTCACCCCCGCCCTGCTCCGCGGGCACCGCCGCCACCATGTCCTACCAGGGCAAGAAGAACATTCCGCGCATCACGGTGAGTGCACGGCGCAGATTGGCGGCGGGAAGCAGCAGAGCCGCAGCACCAGGCTGTCTGCACACACGTCTGCCGGGGGATGCCGGGCAGGAGGGATCGGTGCCTGATGTCACTGTGTGCACTGACCGGAGGATGGGAGGAGTAGTGTCACTACAGGGGCCAGAGGATGGGAGTAGTAGTGTCACTACAGGGCTGTGTGCACTGATCGGAGGATGGGAGTAGTAGTGTCACTACAGGGCTGTGTGCACTGATCGGAGGATGGGAGTAGTAGTGTCACTACAGGGCCAGAGGATGGGAGTAGTAGTGTCACTACAGGGCCAGAGGATGGGAGTAGTAGTGTCACTACAGGGGCCAGAGGATTGGAGTAGTAGTGTCATTACAGGGCTGTGTGCACTGATCGGAGGATGGGAGTAGTAGTGTCACTACAGGGCTGTGTGCACTGATCAGAGGATGGGAGTAGTAGTATCACTACAGGGCCAGAGGATGGGAGTAGTAGTGTCACTACAGGGGATGTATACACTGATCAAAGGCTGGGAGTAGTAGTGTCACTACAGGGCCAGAGGATGGGAGTAGTAGTGTCACTACAGGGGATGTATACACTGATCTGAAGCTGGGAGTAGTAGTGTCACTACAGGGCCAGAGGATGGGAGTAGTAGTGTCACTACAGGGGATGTATACACTGATCTGAAGCTGGGAGTAGTAGTGTCACTACAGGGCCAGAGGATGGGAGTAGTAGTGTCACTACAGGGGATGTATACACTGATCAGAGGCTGGGAGTAGTAGTGTCACTACAGGGGCTGTGTACACTAACAGGAGAATGGGAGTAGTAGTGTCACTACAAGGGCTGTATACACTACCGTAATCAGAGGATGGTAATAGTAGTGTCCCTACAGGGGTCAGAGGCTGGGAGTAGTAGTGTCATTACAGGGGCTGTGTACAGTGATCAGAGGATGGGAGTAGAAGTGTCACTACCGGGACTGTACATAATAATCACATTGTGTCAGCTGTATATACAGTATATTGGCTGTCGGATGGGGCTGGCTGTATATACAGTGTATTGGTTGTTGGATGGGGCTGGCTGTATATACAGTGTATTGGTTGTTGGACGGGGCTGGCTGTATATACAGTATATCGGCTGTCGGATGGGGCTGGCTGTATATACAGTATATTGGTTGTTGGACGGGGCTGGCTGTATATACAGTATATCAGTTGTTGGATGGGGCTGGCTGTATATACAGTATATTGGTTGTTGGATGGGGCTGGCTGTATATACAGTATATTGGTTGTTGGATGGGGCTGGCTGTATATACAGTATATCGGCTGTCGGATGGGGCTGGCTGTATATACAGTGTATTGGTTGTTGGATGGGGCTGGCTGTATATACAGTGTATTGGTTGTTGGATGGGGCTGGCTGTATATACAGTATATCGGCTGTCGGATGGGGCTGGCTGTATATACAGTATATTGGTTGTTGGACGGGGCTGGCTGTATATACAGTATATCAGTTGTTGGATGGGGCTGGCTGTATATACAGTATATTGGTTGTTGGATGGGGCTGGCTGTATATACAGTATATTGGTTGTTGGATGGGGCTGGCTGTATATACAGTATATCGGCTGTCGGATGGGGCTGGCTGTATATACAGTGTATTGGTTGTTGGATGGGGCTGGCTGTATATACAGTGTATTGGTTGTTGGATGGGGCTGGCTGTATATACAGTGTATTGGTTGTTGGATGGGGCTGGCTGTATATACAGTGTATTGGTTGTTGGATGGGGCTGGCTGTATATACAGTATATCGGCTGTCGGATGGGGCTGGCTGTATATACAGTATATTGGTTGTTGGACGGGGCTGGCTGTATATACAGTATATCGGTTGTTGGATGGGGCTGGCTGTATATACAGTATATCGGCTGTCGGATGGGGCTGGCTGTATATACAGTATATTGGTTGTTGGACGGGGCTGGCTGTATATACAGTATATCGGTTGTTGGATGGGGCTGGCTGTATATACAGTATATTGGTTGTTGGATGGGGCTGGCTGTATATACAGTATATCGGTTGTTGGATGGGGCTGGCTGTATATACAGTATATCGGCTGTCGGATGGGGCTGGCTGTATATACAGTGTATTGGTTGTTGGATGGGGCTGGCTGTATATACAGTATATTGGTTGTTGGATGGGGCTGGCTGTATATACAGTATATCAGTTGTTGGATGGGGCTGGCTGTATATACAGTGTATTGGTTGTTGGATGGGGCTGGCTGTATATACAGTGTATTGGTTGTTGGATGGGGCTGGCTGTATATACAGTATATTGGTTGTCGGATGGGGCTGGCTGTATATACAGTATATTGGTTGTCGGATGGGGCTGGCTGTATATACAGTATATTGGTTGTTGGATGGGGCTGGCTGTATATACAGTATATCAGTTGTTGGATGGGGCTGGCTGTATATACAGTGTATTGGTTGTTGGATGGGGCTGGCTGTATATACAGTGTATTGGCTGTTGGATGGGGCTGGCTGTATATACAGTGTATTGGTTGTTGGATGGGGCTGGCTGTATATACAGTGTATTGGCTGTTGGATGGGGCTGGCTGTATATACAGTATATCGGCTGTCTGTATATACAGTGTATTGGCTGTTGGATGGGGCTGGCTGTATATACAGTGTATTGGCTGTTGGATGGGGCTGGCTGTATATACAGTATATTGGTTGTTGGACGGGGCTGGCTGTATATACAGTATATTGGTTGTTGGACGGGGCTGGCTGTATATACAGTGTATTGGCTGTTGGATGGGGCTGGCTGTATATACAGTATATTGGTTGTTGGACGGGGCTGGCTGTATATACAGTGTATTGGCTGTTGGATGGGGCTGGCTGTATATACAGTGTATTGGCTGTTGGATGGGGCTGGCTGTATATACAGTATATTGGTTGTTGGACGGGGCTGGCTGTATATACAGTATATTGGTTGTTGGACGGGGCTGGCTGTATATACAGTGTATTGGCTGTTGGATGGGGCTGGCTGTATATACAGTATATTGGTTGTCGGATGGGGCTGGCTGTATATACAGTGTATTGGCTGTTGGATGGGGCTGGCTGTATATACAGTATATCAGTTGTTGGATGGGGCTGGCTGTATATACAGTATATTGGTTGTTGGACGGGGCCGGCTGTATATACAGTATATCGGTTGTCGGATGGGGCCGGCTGTATATACAGTGTATTGGTTGTTGGACGGGGCTGGCTGTATATACAGTAGATCGGTTGTCGGACGGGGCTGGCTGTATATACAGTATATCGGCTGTCGGATGGGGCTGGCTGTATATACAGTATATCGGTTGTTGGATGGGGCCGGCTGTATATACAGTATATCGGCTGTCGGATGGGGCTGGCTGTATATACAGTATATCGGCTGTTGGATGGGGCTGGCTGTATATACAGTAGATCGGTTGTCGGATGGGGCTGGCTGTATATACAGTATATCAGTTGTTGGATGGGGCTGGCTGTATATACAGTATATTGGTTGTTGGATGGGGCTGGCTGTATATACAGTGTATTGGTTGTTGGATGGGGCTGGCTGTATATACAGTATATTGGCTGTTGGATGGGGCTGGCTGTATATACAGTGTATTGGCTGTTGGATGGGGCTGGCTGTATATACAGTGTATTGGCTGTTGGATGGGGCTGGCTGTATATACAGTAGATCGGTTGTCGGATGGGGCTGGCTGTATATACAGTATATCAGTTGTTGGATGGGGCTGGCTGTATATACAGTATATCGGTTGTCAGACGGGGCCGGCTGTATATACAGTATATCGGCTGTTGGATGGGGCTGGCTGTATATACAGTGTATTGGCTGTTGGATGGGGCTGGCTGTATATACAGTATATCGGCTGTTGGATGGGGCTGGCTGTATATACAGTATATCGGCTGTTGGATGGGGCTGGCTGTATATACAGTGTATTGGTTGTCGGACGGGGCCGGCTGTATATACAGTATATCGGTTGTCGGACGGGGCTGGCTGTATATACAGTGTATTGGTTGTTGGATGGGGCTGGCTGTATATACAGTATATTGGTTGTTGGATGGGGCTGGCTGTATATACAGTATATTGGCTGTTGGATGGGGCTGGCTGTATATACAGTATATTGGTTGTTGGATGGGGCTGGCTGTATATACAGTATATTGGTTGTTGGATGGGGCTGGCTGTATATACAGTATATTGGCTGTTGGATGGGGCTGGCTGTATATACAGTATATTGGCTGTTGGATGGGGCTGGCTGTATATACAGTATATCAGTTGTTGGACGGGGCCGGCTGTATATACAGTATATCGGTTGTTGGACGGGGCTGGCTGTATATACAGTATATTGGTTGTCGGACGGGGCCGGCTGTATATACAGGTTGTGGGGATCAGTTTTTGGTAATGTGTCGCTGCTGATGCTGCCAGTCTCTGGTAATGGCAGGTGGTTGAGGAGGGCACAGGAATTGGGAAGCGTCACCACTGCTGAGGTTACATAACATGTGTGGGTCTGTTATGATGCCAGCTGTGTCCAGGGTATTTTCCAGGGCGTGTGGCAATGTTCTTAGTACAAGACGGATTTGTATTCTATATTTCATGCCATGGACTGTAATCATAGTAGTCCCATGTAAAGGTGCTGGGTATGGCTAGTAATGAACAGATGGGGCTCCTGTGACACATATATAGGAGGAGGGTCTCCCAGCAATCATGCCCTTATACTCTTCATCCGTTGATTCTCCTCCCCTATCCTTAGGTACTCCCTCATCTACGGCCATCACACTGGCACCAGTGTCCCCGGTGTACCACCCTGCTATCTCATTGTGTGCTTTTGTATGTGGATTAGGTCAGGGGTAGGGGGGAGGAGAGGCACGCAGACCCCCTGTCACATCCCAGGTTGGGGGGGACGACAAGCCGAGCTCCGTTGGCACAATACATTGGTGGGGTTTTGTTTCCATGGTAACCGCTGCCATCTGATGGGAGACGCCGTGCATTAATGCGCACTGCTCTTCTTCACTGGAGCAATCTGGAGCATGTAATTTATGTGGAAACGCCCAGCGCCGGGACGGTTAACACCATTATCAGGGCAGGAGATGGGAAGAAAAGATCTGACATCACTGCTGGTTCTTTATCTGCTGCTCAGGGGGGCTTCTATCTGACAGGCGGATCTGAAGGACATGTGTCCAGATGATGGAATTATGCAGCGGTGCTGCGTACGCCGAGCGGACTGGTGCCATCCATACGTTATCTCTTGTGCTATAAATCAGCATATGATTCTGTGAGGTCATGGTTAAAAGGGAGAAGAAAAACCTTACTGGCTGTCTTGGCGTATATTCACACCACTTTTTTTTTTAGTAAGCACCGTCGCGTTTTAATTTTTAATTGTGAAGCGTTTTGTTTTCCCACCTGCGTCATTTAGGCTTTTTTTTTTTTTTTTGTTCGATTTTTAGATGCTTTTTGAAACACGTTAATCAATGAATAAAACGCTGGCGATTGTTTTTGCCAAAAAAAAAAAAAAAAAATCACTTCAAAAAGATCAACCAGATGTTTTTTTTTTTTTTTAAGCCTTCCCAATGCTTCTATTGCAAAGTATGGAACGTCTCCATAGCAGAGAATTACTGAAGAAAGTTCTGCATACTTTTTCTTTTTTGACCCCCTTGGCGTTTTTCTATTAAAAGATGCTAAAACGCTGTGTGATCTGAAATGTCGTTTTTCCATAGAAATCAATAAGAGTCTAAATCGTTTTCAGGCGTTCTTCGGAATGGACCTGCTAAAAAAAAAAAAAAAAAAAGACAAACAAAAACGCCAGAGCAAAACGTCGCGTGAACCTGCCCTTATGGTGCCCATACACAGCTAATGGCCAACCGGCCGACCGTTTATTATAGTTCACAACACCAAACTGACATGTTGGATTTTTTTCGGACATTAATAAGCACAGACAACATGGCCGCTGCATCTGAGATGTGATTTTATTCCCCCCCCCAAATAATGAACGCTCACTCGCCGATTAATTTTTTTGTCTAATTTAGTTTAACACTAAATTAAGTGGTGGGAAAATCAGTATTTAACCTTCTGATATGCATGGGTAAAATTTGAGTTTTTTTAAGCTGCTTATTTAAAAAAAAATGCAAGTAACCTATTGCATTTTATTCCCATCTCCAAGATCCTATCCCAATTCTGATTCGCGCTGTCTCTTTCCTCATGTGCAGGCATTGCAGGACCTTAGGTATCCATGGTTACGACCACTGATATAGTGACAGCTAATTGCTAATGGTCGTAACCATGGATACCTAAGGTCCTACTACATATTGGGATAAGATCCTGGAGATGGGAATACCCCTTTAAGGATTCATAGTCACTTTGCTGGTATCAGGAAACCGTTCAGTTTTTGGAGCAAATCTGCGTAGAAAGAAAAATGCGACAAATCTGCACAGGCCTTAACTGGCTAGTGGATGACCTAAGTGTTTGCCGCTTGCTGGTGACTCCTTCATCACAGAAAATGGATGTTGTGGTGACGGTCACATCTCTGACCTGTCAGTTTCTGATTTTTGACAGAGGTTCCCCCTCCCCCAAATCTGTGGTAAATCCGTATGAAAATCTGCTGTAAAATCCCCTTCAAAAACCCCACAATGAAACGCCATGTAGACGTTCTATAGTACAGGCTTTTGGTGCTCCATTTTCACAACCTTCGGCATTCCAGCTCCTGTAGAACCACTCCAACGGGTCATGACAACCGTCTGACATTCGGCGCCTTACAGGAATTGTTGGGGGTTGGAGCTTCACAATTTCTGATAATATATGGAGCTTAGTTTGGGCACCTGACGCTCTCCATGTTTATTTTCCCCCAAAAAATGACGTTATCTTGACAGGTATCATATTGTTAGGTAAATTCAGCTAAAAATGGCGCATACATAGGACAGAATAATAAACATTCGTTTTTAGTCACGGATTGTGTAACTTTTGCTTTAAATTATGTTTTCTGAATGAAAACAGGAACGTTTCCATTCACTGACAGCAAGCAGAGATCTGTGAGTGAAAACGTAGCGGGCCTCATTTATCAAAACGGTCTTTGTTGCCAGTAGCGACCAATTGGAACTCTGCTTTCATTTTGTAAACTGCTCTAGTAAAATGGAAACTGAGTTCTGATTGGGCAAGGAAGTGAGCGTTTCTTTTAGACGGTTTTCATAAACCTGCCGTCGTATGTCCTATATCGGGGGGGTAGAGCAGTACGCCGTTACCAGATATCTCTAAAGGCGGCTTATCTCCACTCAGAACAAAAAGATTGGGCATGTTGTAATCCAGCTGCCTGATCGTTACCTCCTCTGACATTAAGCGGGAGGAAAAGAGTTAACCCATCCTGCAGAATTCGGCGTGTTTAGCTAAAATTAACCTAATGGTAGCATTAAAGGCGGGTGGGTTAATAAAGGAGAGCTCCGCCCCCCCCCCCCCCTTTTTTTTACCAGATCCGGCAGCCTCATTTTTTCGGTCCCAATACTGACCATGAGTCTCCTGACAGTCATCCCCATAGAAGCCTATGGAGCTGTAAGTTCGGGTCAGGAGACCCACAATTAGGCCACGTTTACACCCTCAGTATTTTACCTCAGTATTTACCCCTTTAAGTGCACCCTTATAGCCTTCATATCAAGAAACAAATTACTGTTTTTCTAAGGCTATTTGTGCCCCAATTTTTACAGATGTCTCCGTAACCCCCGGCTGAATATACATAAAATGGATCCCCCCCTCCGTCTTCACTCTCAGATGTCCATTAATTAGGTCTTGGGGCCATATCCGGAAGCTACATGTGCTGCCTGTATAAGCGTTTTACCGTCAGGCGTTGCCTCGTACGTGAATATTTCTTTTTCCCGTGGGTTTTCCATCCTCTGAGAAGCTCCACAGCGCCAGTTGCTATAGTTATAGATGTTACCGTCAGGCGCTCGTCCTAATAACGGTTCTAAAAACTAACGAGAGAGCCTCACAGGTAAAAAATGGCCATGTTAGTCGGGTACATGATATTTTGTTTGATTGTAATAATCAGTCTATTGGCCGCATACTCGGAGGACAATGTGAAAGAGCAGAGATGCAGTGTAAAGCATGGAGGCATCACACCTTTTGTGTAAAAGTGGCTCTAGAGGCGGGCACCCCTCTGTAACATTGAAATGCCCTATTTTACATAGTATTTGTGTTATAAGCATCATCTGCAGTAAAAGAGAGCCATCACCATTTTAGCGTGTTAAACTCCCACATGGAATAATGGCTGCAGATCATAATAAAACTTTGTTTTATTTATCTTCACTTATTAGTTTGTAAATTTTAGATCCAATTTTATGTTAAGGCCAATGGGGCATTAGCAGATGTTCTTCTCGGGGGTCACGTGTTAAACTCCCACCATATGTAGCGATAACCAGCCCTGACCTCTGCAGCTATTGTGTAGAGTACAGAGTAATTACAAACACCTCCAGCTTGTATCTCACAGCAGTCAGTGTGGAAGAAAGGGGTGCAACTGACAGCCCTGTGAGAGGAGAGCTGCAGAGGTGTTTGTAATCACACTCAAATATGCTCTACTCTTCCCCCCCCTTTGTCATGGCGGTAACTCGCATGCCCTTTCAGTGCCTCCCTACTAACCATGATCACCATAAGGTTTTTCCTCGCCTCATGCAACGCTCATGCACTGCTGCAACGCCAAGTTTTTTTCCATTTAGTCTTAAGAGGACGTGACCGTTTTCTGCAGGAATTTAATCCTGCTGTGTCCTGCAGAGATTAGGTTCCCCGACCTATCCCATGCCAGCAGGCTTTATATTAGGCAACTCCTCCCACCACTTCTGGCTCAAATTTTGGTCCCTAGTCAGTTTGCCTGCTAGTGAGCTGTTTGTGCATGTATGTTTCTGTTTCTCCTGTAAGGGTATGTTCCCACGGTCAGTAAACGCTGCAGGTTGGAAGCTGTGTACATCCGCAGCGGCCAGATGTTTCACAAAATCCCATCTCCACTATGCGTGCACCGACGCCTCCGGCTTCCCTGCGGAGACGGACATGTGACACGTCTTTCCAGACCGCAGCATGTCTTTTTGTCTTGCGGAAACGCTCAGTCTCCGTAAGATAAATGTCACCAGTCCAATGTATAGGACGCGGTGATTCCATACGGTTCAATGAACACATGTTGAATCACCTGCGTTCAAAATCCAGCAGCGCTTTGGACGGAGCGGACATGTGCTGCGTCCAAAGTGCTGCCAGTTACTGACCATGGAAACATGCCCTTATTGACCCAGTTTGCCTATCCTTCCTGTCTGACCTTGGCTATGTTTTCTGATCGTTTGCTGCCTGCCCTGCCCTGACCTTGGACCGTCTGATCTTGTCTTTGCCCTCCTGTATTTTGAATCCATGCCTCTGACCCTCCCATCACCTGCTGTAGTCTGAGGGACGGCTCTGCAGTGGTACCTGATGTCTACCGGCCTATCCTCAACACCAGAGGCTTTAGTGAAGGCCCGATAGACACCTAGCCATGCCCCTCCAAGATAAGCCCTGCCTGTGGAGAAGTGTGTCCACAACCACCAGTGTAACACCCCCCCCACACTAATTGCCCTGGGATGAAAGCTGGAGGTGTTTGTAATGACACTCAGTTTGCTGTACTCTACACAGTAGTTGCAGGGATCTTAGGTGTCTATCATTACATCTCACATGAGAAAACATATTCTTCTGGGGGCGTGTTCTTTTTCCCCTCTACATGATGCATCCTGCTTATGATTGATCAACCTTATACAGGGGAAAAGTACATGCCCCCAAAGACGAATCTCTAGTAACGACCTGTCGGGGCTTATCATAAGTTATAAACTAAGCTTTACAAGCTAATATCTCCACAACGGAGAGGAGAAAATATAAAAACACAGGTTTTATTCCGCTCCGCAGTCACGATGCCATGATGTGACCAGTTTAACATGCTCTAACTGGTGAAAGATCATCTTTATTAAGATACTTCTGACACAGATCAGTTTTCCCTCTCGGGTCATCCTCATCTGTCAAATGTATTTTGTATTTTTTTAGCAATTTAGGTCCCGTTCACATGCAGTGTTTTTGCTGCTTTCTCCTGCAAATTAAAATCTGCTTTTTACAGTACCAGCGACACCTATGAGATTTCAGAAATATCAAGCACAGACTTGTTTTTTTGTGTGTGTGTGTTTTGAGGAGTGTTTTTGAAATCTGGAACATGTCAATTCTTTCCTCCATAGAAAGCCACAAAAATGCTATAAAAAATGCAGCAGAAATGCTGAAGGAACATAGCGTTAAAATAAAAAAATAATTAATTCACCCTATTAGTAAAATATATTTTTCTGTTAACAAACAACTTCTCCCTTCATATCAGCTTCCACCAGGTCAAAATAATAAACTCACCCTCCCCAGGTCCAGTGCTAGGTGTACGTGTAGTGGGGGCTTTTCCAGGACCTGGGAGCTCTCCCCATGCAGGATGTTTGGCAAGTATCTGGTATGCCTGCCCCTGTATATTACTTGGATAATAACATACACTAGGAGGGGAGTTAGGTTCCATGATCGGGTGTGACATTTGGCGTAAGACTACGGACGTCTTTGTCAGCTGAAAAGTGTTACTGTCTGATGAAATGTCAGTGTGGCCTCCTGGCAGTGCCAGCCTCATCAGCATGGCGTAGAGCGCAGCGCCTTGGTCTGGTGGAGACGTCCTGCTCCTGGATTCTTCTGTTTGTATACTGGTTTCTGCTGGTTACCAGACATGGGGTTTGTATCCTACATGTGACTCACATTCAGACCGACGGGCTGGCGGAGAGTGGCCTCCTCTGCGTGCCTGGCTCCACTGCTACAGGAAGCCCACACCCTGGCCACCATGAGGCGGCGTCCCCCCGCAGTGACCGTGTGGTTACACTGACGGAAGAATGGGCTCTGTCTCTGGATACGATGTGTCACCCTACAGATGGCACGGCGTCACATCATGTCATCTGCTGAGCCACCCTCTGTTACCGCTCATCCAAGAGCGAGCCATCTATCATCTATCTATCATCTATCTACCTATCTATCTATCTATCTATCTATCTATCTATCTATCTATCTATCTATCTATCTATCATCCATCTATCTATCATCTATCTATCATCTATCTATCATCTATCTATCATCTATCTATCATCTATCTATCATCTATCATCTATCATCTATCTATCATCTATCTATCTATCTATTATACATCTATTATCTATCGTCTATCTATCATCTATCTATCATCTATCTATTATCTATCTATTATCTATCTATCATCTATCTATCTATCATCTATCTATCATCTATCTATCATCTATCTATCATCTATCTATCATCTATCTATCTATCTATCTATCTATCATCCATCTATCTATCATCTATCTATCATCTATCTATCATCTATCATCTATCTATCTATCATCTATCTATCATCTATCTATCTATCTATTATACATCTATTATCTATCGTCTATCTATCATCTATCTATCATCTATCTATTATCTATCTATTATCTATCTATCATCTATCTATCTATCATCTATCTATCATCTATCTATCATCTATCTACCTATCTATCTATCATCTATCTATCATCTATCTATTATCTATCTATTATCTATCTATAATCTATCTATAATCTATCTATCATCTATCTATCATCTATCTATCATCTATCTATCTATCATCTATCTATCATCTATCTATCTATCATCTATCTATCTATCATCTATCTATCATCTATCATCTATCTACCTATCTATCTATCTATTATCTATCATCTATCTATTATCTATCATCTATCTATCATCTATCTATCATCTATCTATCATCTATCATCTATCTATCATCTATCTATCATCTATCTATCATCTATCTATTATCTATCTATCATCTATCTATTATCTATCTATCTATCTATCTATCTATCTATCTATCTATCATCTATCTACCTATCTATCATCTATCTATCATCTATCTATCATCTATCTATCATCTATCATCTATCTACCTATCTATCTATCTATTATCTATCATCTATCTATTATCTATCATCTATCTATCATCTATCATCTATCTATCATCTATCTATCATCTATCATCTATCTATCATCTATCATCTATCTATCATCTATCTATCATCTATCATCTATCATCTATCTATCATCTATCTATCATCTATCATCTATCTATCATCTATCTATCATCTATCATCTATCTATCATCTATCTATCATCTATCATCTATCTATCATCTATCTATCATCTATCTATCATCTATCTATCATCTATCTATTATCTATCTATCATCTATCTATCATCTATCTATCTATCTATCTATCTATCTATCTATCTATCTATCATCTATCTACCTATCTATCATCTATCTATCATCTATCATCTATCTACCTATCTATCTATCTATTATCTATCATCTATCTATTATCTATCATCTATCTATCATCTATCATCTATCTATCATCTATCTATCATCTATCATCTATCTATCATCTATCTATCATCTATCTATCATCTATCTATCATCTATCTATTATCTATCATCTATCTATCTATCATCTATCTACCTATCTATCATCTATCTATCATCTATCTATCATCTATCATCTATCTACCTATCTATCTATCTATTATCTATCATCTATCTATTATCTATCATCTATCTATCATCTATCATCTATCTATCATCTATCTATCATCTATCTATCATCTATCTATCATCTATCTATCATCTATCTATCATCTATCTATTATCTATCTATCATCTATCTATCATCTATCTATCTATCTATCTATCTATCTATCTATCTATCTATCATCCATCTATCTATCATCTATCTATCATCTATCTATCATCTATCATCTATCTATCTATCATCTATCTATCATCTATCTATTATCTATCTATCATCTATCTATCTATCTATTATACATCTATTATCTATCGTCTATCTATCATCTATCTATCATCTATCTATTATCTATCTATCATCTATCTATCTATCATCTATCTATCATCTATCTACCTATCTATCTATCATCTATCTATCATCTATCTATTATCTATCTATTATCTATCTATAATCTATCTATAATCTATCTATCATCTATCTATCATCTATCTATCTATCATCTATCTATCATCTATCTACCTATCTATCATCTATCTATCATCTATCTATCATCTATCATCTATCTACCTATCTATCTATCATCTATCTATCATCTATCTATTATCTATCATCTATCTATTATCTATCATCTATCTATTATCTATCTATAATCTATCTCATCTATCATCTATCTATCATCTATCTATCATCTATCTATCATCTATCTATCATCTATCTATCATCTATCTATCATCTATCTATCATCTATCTATCATCTATCTATTATCTATCATCTATCTATTATCTATCTATCATCTATCTATCATCTATCTATCTATCATCTATCTATCATCTATCTATCATCTATCTATCATCTATCTATCATCTATCTATTATCTATCTATAATCTATCTCATCTATCATCTATCTATCATCTATCTATCATCTATCATCTATCTATCATCTATCTATCATCTATCTATCATCTATCTATTAACTATCTATCATCTATCTATTATCTATCTATTCTATCTACAGTAGTATCTATCTAATTGCAAAAAGTGAGAGCAGCACAGAAAAACAAATTCAGAGTGCAAAGCCCCTCAGACATGTACCAAACCTTATAATAAAAGTCCAAAAAGTCAGAGGCCGCACACCATTGCAAATAAGTTTCAAAAAGTGTTCAGGTTTTAATAGCCCATCATGGCGACGTTTCAGCTCATGGAGAGCCTTTCTCAAGAGAATGCCAAGAGTGTGCAAAGCAGTCATTAAAGCAAAAGGTGGCTACTTTGAAGAACCTAGAATATAAGACATAATTTCAGTTGTTTCACACTTTTTGTTAAGTATATAATTCCACATGTGTTAATTCATAGTTTTGATGCCTTCAGTGTGAATGTACAATTTTCATAGTCATGAAAATACAGAAAAATCTTTAAATGAGAAGGTGTGTCCAAACGTTTGGTCTGTACTGTAAGTCACACAAACTACTTAATAAGTAACATTTCCCACATGTCTACTTTACATCAGCACAATTTTGGAACCAAAATTTTTTTTTTGTTAGGGAGTTATAAGGGTTAAACGTTGACCAGCAATTTCTCATTTTTACAACACCATTTTTTTTTTAGGGACCACATCTCATTTGAAGTCATTTTGACGGGTCTATATGATAGAAAATACCCAAGTGTGACACCATTCTTAAAACTGCACCCCTCAAGGTGCTCAAAACCACATTCAAGAAGTTTATTAACCCTTCAGGTTTCACAGGAATTTTTGGAATGTTTAACAAAAAATGAACATTTAACTTGTCTTCACAAAAAATTTACTTCAGCTCCAATTTGTTTTATTTTACCAAGGGTAACAGGAGAAAATGGACCCCAAACATTGTTGTACAATTTGTGCTGAGTACGCCGATACCCCATATGTGGGGGTAAACCACTGTTTGGGCGCATGGCAGAGCTCGGAAGCGCCATTTGACTTTTCAATGCAAAATTGGCTGGAATTGAGATCGGATGACATGTCGCGTTTGGAGAGCCCCTGATGTGCCTAAACAGTGGAAACCCCCCAATTGTAACTGAAACCCTAACCCAAACACACCCCTAATCCCAACCGTAAATGTAATCCAAACCCTGTCCCTAACTTTATCCCCAACCCTAACCCTAATGGGAAAATGGAAATAAATACATTTTTTTTATTTTATTATTTTTCCCTAACTAAGGGGGTGATGAAGGGGGGTTTGATTTACTTTTATAGCGAGTTTTTTAGCGGATTTTTATGATTGGCAGCCGTCACACACTGAAAGACGCTTTTTATTGCAAAAAATTGTTTTTGCATCTCCACATTTTGAGAGCTATAATTTTTCCATATTTTGGTCCACAGTCATGTGAGGTCTTGTTTTTTGCGGGACGAGTTGACGTTTTCATTGGTAACATTTTATGGGCACATGACATTTTTTGATCGCTTTGTATTCTGATTTTTGTGAGGCAGAATGACCAAAAACCAGCTATTCATGAAATTCTTTTGGGGGGGCGTTTATACCGTTCCACATTTGGTAAATTTGATAAAGCAGCAGTTTTATTTTTCGGGCGATACCTCGTTTATATAATTTTTTTTTATGTTTTGGCGCTTTTATACGATAAAAACTATTTTATATAAAAAATAATTCTTTTTGCATCGCTTTATTCTGAGGACTATAACTTTTCTATTTTTTCGCTGATGATGCTGTATGGCGGCTCGTTTTTGCGGGACAAGATGACGTTTTCAGTGGTACCATGGTTATTTATATCCGTCGCGTTGCTCCAAGGGTCTCAGGGAAGAACGCAGGGAGCCCCCTATCCCATATCCCTCTGTCTGTCTACACAAGTGGTCAAAATAGTTGGTAGCCCTCGTTTAATGACAGAATAACCCACAATGGTCACAGAAATGCCGTATTTTTCGGATTATAAGACGCACCCCAAATTTTGCTGAGAAAAATCAGAAAAAATATTTTTTCATAAAATGGTGCTTCTTATAATCCTTTCATCTTATTGCTTACCGAGGGCGGTGGTTGCGTTGATGCGTGGTGACAGGGTCGCTGCTGGAGGATGCAGGAGTGGGTTCATGCTGCAGGCCGCAGGCAGGGATGAGGAGGGGCTCCGATGTGCAGCGCACTGCTGCAGGGGTCTTGCGCAGAGGGTGATCTCGGGACCAAGATCTCGAGAGATGAGATTTCAGCGCTGAAATCTCATCTCTTGAGATCTTGGTCCCGAGATCAGCATCTGCGCATGTGGCGCCCCCGGCGGCGGCCATATTCACGGAGACCACCGCACATGGAACTGTGGATTTTGATTAGTGACCTTCCCTTGTACACATTTACAATTTGGTAATGTGTTACTGCCATCATTAGAAATGGTTGTTTCCAGGGAGCATATTGGTTTCTGTGAGCCTTCCAGATATACATGAAGTTTAATTTCATCATGGGTTTTTTGGTACTCTCTTTATGGGACTAATATGATTATTGATGCTATTAGTATGGATTTCTAATAATTCTTTTACTGGATCCCTGTTTTCCTGCTTCGGCATTAATATTCTGTTCAATTTCTGTATATCCTAATATGTGTTTATAATAAAATATTTTGTGGTCTAAGATACTCCTTTTGCCCCATTTTTTTGCTTTACCTAAGCTTGTAAGGGTTTTGTGTATGACACCATGGTTTATGCGGTACTAATAAACCAAGTGCTTCCTTAAAGGCGCAGTGTTCCATTGACGACCTCCGTGTGCAGCCGAGTGAGCCAATCTACCACAGTTTGCATAGCAAAACATTTGTAATTGCAATGATTTTCAGGGAGGAATACTTCATTAAAATGGAACAATTTCTGGGTTGCCAACACTTTTGACCATGACTATCTATCTATCTTACAGTGTCAACTGATTGGACAGTCTTGAACCACATAGATACACACAACTGGTAGCACCCAGTTTTCAGTTCATTCATACATTTCCAGGTGGTCTTTACATAGGATCAGCACAATGTAGAATGAATTGAAAAAAAAAAAATAAGCTTGAGTTTTTTCTTTTTTGTCAGGAGGTTAAAATAGCCAGTTTTTGCTTTAATGTTATTCCCTCTGCTCCCCTGAGTATTCCGGTTTTTTGCCTCTTTAAATCCTCCATACTGTTCTAGAGATCTTGGTCTTTTTATTTAAGAGGGTGTGGCTCACAGGAACCTCAGGGGCGTGTCTCCAAGGCTGCGCTGCATAATTACAGCAAGCCACGCCCCCTTAGTAAATATTGTAAAAATCAGTACAAAGTAAAAAAAACAATATGTCTGGTGCCGTATGCCTTTAAAATAGGAAATGAAGCGATAGGTCGTAATAGTAATGTTTTTTGATTAGTATTTTTTTATTGTTTTCCTTTTTTTTTTTTTTTATGAAAAAGCCACTAGCTTCGTTTTTGCTTTTAAAAAAAAAAAAAAAAAAAAAAAAAAAAGGCAAATCGCTCGAAAGGATGTGTGGGCATCTATTGAGCTTTCACTTTTACTTATATTAGAAAACGGAGCATCTTCCAAGCAAAAAAACGTCAGAAGGAATGGATCGATCACTTCTTTTTTAGAAACCTAAAGTGGTTAAAAGACTCTCAAAAGCCTGAGTGTGCACAGCAAGCCATTTCTTACATAGGAAAGAGTCTGTTCATTCTTTTGAGTGTTTTCTTACGCGGAATCTGCCCCAAACGACGTCATGTGCACATTCCCTATTGATAACAGGCCGTCAACAAATTCTGTGTAGTCCGAATCTAGTCATACTTCTTTCTCTGCGTCTCCATAACCTTCAAAATGTACATTATCCTCAAAGGAAGTTGGACTGCACCGTCAGACTACACAGGGTTTGTTTGTAGTCTGTTACCATGGAGATGCAGAGACAGAAGACTTGAATTCTAGTGTCAACTATAAGAAGTAGCAATCCTAAAAAGTCAACATCGACCCTTTAACGAGCCTTGCCAGGTGACTTGGGATAAAAGCCAAACCTTGAGGAGAGTGACATGCTAGTGTAAGGAGACTTCTAGGCCATGCCATGCTGCTTTAGGAAATTAAACATGCAAATTGTCTCTTCAGGTGGAGATTCTGGTTTGAATATTCTCCTAAGACATGGCAAGTCTCGTTACAGGGTCTACATTGAAGCGTTCCTATAAGTGAAGTAATCCAAAAATGCCTTGGAGTCCATTACATTTGTCTTAGAAACTATCGGCTGCATTGTTTTGACTCTTATCTTTGTCTTTGCTTTCAGAGCGACCGACTCCTTATAAAAGGCGGTAAAATCGTCAATGATGACCAATCATTCCATGCCGACATTTACATGGAGGATGGGCTCATTAAGTAAGTATTAAATTCACAGGGGGGGGGGGGCATTAAATCGGGCCAGATCTGAGTTGTTGTTTTTTAGAACTTTACCCTGGAATGAAACCATAGTGCGAAAAGGTTTTTTAAAAAAGAAATATGGATCCATAAGCCAACGCGTTTCGGGTTAACCCCTATGAATACAGGTTGTTAACCTCAAATGCGTAAGCTGCCAAAGTGCTGCACCTGCCTCACCGGATTTTGCTTTGTCAGGGGCTTCAGGTCAGCCATCTCCTTTTGTGGTTGGGGTAAATCCCTAATAAAACAACAAAAAAACCTCAAACCTTTATACCTATGGTTTCCTTGCATGTTAGGTAGAGAGAGAAGAGGGACGAGTGGCCGCCAGGTATTTCTAGCACCTCCTTTACCTGCATGGTCCATTTTTTCTAAGAGTTGATGATGGACCTGGTGGACTTCTGTCTTTACACTTTAATACCTACAAATGCCACTATTCTATATTTAGCTTTGAGGAGCAGCCCCTGAGATCTTATTCTGCTGGTATCCCACCATGATGTAGATATGACCATAGGTAGATGGCAGCGGGTGAGGTTTTTCTTACGACTTTCTCTTATAGGCAGATCGGCGAAAACCTAATTGTGCCCGGTGGTGTGAAGACCATTGAGGCTCATGGCAGGATGGTCATACCCGGGGGCATTGATGTCCACACCTGCTTCCAAAAACCATGCAATGGAATGGTGTCTGCTGATGACTTCTTCCAGGGGACCAAAGCATCTTTGGCTGGTGGCACCACCATGATCAGTAAGTGGCAATATCTCACTTGTCCATTCTCTTAACCGATTTTGCTTCCAGAACAATTTGCACAAAGATAAGTAGAATAATAAATAAAACTTCCTTCTTTCCCAAAATGTGAGATTGTCCGATTGGTAAGAGGGTGATAACAAGAAGTCGTCGCTGGAAGCTGTACAAGGGCAGAGATGATAGTAACTGACTGTAATCTTTCTTCCTCATTTCTACCCGTCCCTTAGAACCGCTCTATACTGCGCCTCGAATATTTCACCCAGAGCTTCCATCCTGGTATCTCTTGAAAGAAAAGGTTCTAAGTCTTAGATGGGTTGTCCACTGTTGGGACAACCCCTTCTCAAACCCTATGGTTTCCCCCAGTAAAATAGTAAGACTTCTACTCGCCTCTGGTGTCGGAGCCGTTTCAGCAGTATCGGCACTGGCTCTCCCGCGAAATTCTTGCAACCAATCAGCTCTGGTTTGACCTCTCTCCTCTTTCGGACAAATCAGACAAATGGAGGAAGTTAGAGCTGCGGCTGTCCTCTCACTTCCTCCAGATGTCAATTACATCCAAAGGAGTGAAGATCGAATCCAGAGCTGATTGACCGAAGGGATCTTCAGGAGAGTCAGTGCCGCCACTGCTGAAACGGCGCCGGAGGTGAGTATAGGGCTTATTATTTTACTAGGTGGGGGGGAACATAAGAATTAGTCCGGGTAGTGGACAGTTCATTTAAGATCTTATTTCTGATCTATATATACCAGCCCTGGTAAAAAAATTTCCTGGGACAATATCTATGCTGTATATACAGTGGCATGTAAAAGTTTGGACACCCCTGATAAAAATTGCTGATGTTGTGAACAATTAAGCAAATTGAAGATGAAATGATCTATTATTATATCTTAGGCAAAAAAAATGTGAATATATTTTTTCTTCTTTTACGTTTTAAAAATGATAAAAGGAAAAATGGGCCGATGCAAAAATTTGCCCCCTGCATGGTTAGTACCTAGTAGCACCTCCTTTTGTAAGTACCACAGCTTGTAAACGTTTTTTGTAGCCAGACAAGAGTCTTTCAATTCTTGTTAGAGGGATTTTCATCCATTCTTCATTGGAAAATTTTTCCGGCTCTGTGAGATTCCTGGGTCATTCTTCATACTCTGCTGTTTTGAGATCTAGCCACAGATTTTCAATGATGTTCAGATCAGGGGACTGTGAGGGCCATTGTGAACCTTCAGCTTGCGCCTTCCGAGGTCATCTATTGTGGATTTTGATGTGTGTTTAGGATCATTATCCATTTGTGGAAGCCATCCTCTTTTCTACTTCAGCTTTTTTTTTTTTACAGATGGTGTTATGTTTGCATTAAGAATTCGCTGAAATCTATTTGAATCCATTCTTCCCTCTTCCCGTGAAATGTTCCCCGTGCCATTGGCTGCAACACAACCCCAAAGCATGATTGCTTCAGCCTCATAATGGTTGGCAACTTGTTCTTTTCCAGAAATTATGTGCCCTTCTTTCTCCACACATACCTTTGATGATTGTGGCCAAAGAGTCCTATTTTAAAGTGAACTTGTCACCAGGTTTGGCCGATAAGAGCTGCGGCCATCACCTTTCAGGGCTGATATACCGCATTCTATATTGTGGTATATCGGCCCCCAACCTGACCTGCAAGAGAAGAAAAATAACTTTTATTATACTCACCTGCGGGGCGATCCGGTCCGATGGGTGTCGCTCTTCTTTGTTCGGCGCCTCCCATCTTCTTGCGATGCCGCACTCCTGCTTGCTTCATGTGGATGACGTGTCTCCTTGGCACCGCGCTGCTGTGCAGGCACACTTCTCTGCCCTGTTGAGGGCAGATTAAATCATTGCAGTGAGCAGGTGCCGAGAAATTTCAAAGAGCCCCGGCGCTTGCGCATTGCAGTACTTTGCTCTGCCCTCGACAGGGCAGAGAAGTACGTCTGCACAGGAGCGCTGTGCCAAGGAGACTGGATAATGAAGGGACGCCATCCACACGAAGCAAGCAGGAGGACGGGTTTCGTAAGAAGATGGGAGGTGCCGGAACCAAGACCAGCGACACCCCTCAGACCGGACCGCTCCGCAGGCGAGTATAATAAAAGTTATTTTCCAGTTCTTCCAGGTAGGGTTGGCGGCACATATACAGCATTATAGAATGCTGGATATCAGTCCTGAAAGGTGATGGCCGCATCTCTTAGCCAAATCTGATGACAGGTTCACTTTAACCTCATCGGTCCACAGGACTTGTTTCATAAATGCATCAGGCTTGTTTAGATGTTCTTTTGCCTGACGCTAAATTTTATGGTGAGGACGCAGGAGAGGTTTTCTTCTGATGACTCTTCCATGAAGGGCATATTTGTGCAAGTGTCTCTGAACAGTAGTAGAACAATGTACCACAAGTCCAGAGTCTGCTAAATCTTTCTGAACGTCTTTTGCAGTCAAGCGGGGGTTCTGATTTGCCTTTCCAGCAATCTTATGAGCAACTCTCACTGAAATGTTGCTTAGTCTTCCAGACCTTATCTTGACCTCCACTGTTCCTGTTAACTGCCATTTCTTAATTACGTTTCGAACTGAGGAAAGGGCAACTTGAAAACGCTTTGCTATCCTCTTATAGCCTTCTCCTGCTTTATGGACCTCCACCACTTTCATTTTCAGAGAGCTAAGCAGCTGCTTAGAAGAACCCATGGCTGTTGTTTCTTGGCACAAGGTTAGAGGAAGCTGGGTTTTTATTAAGCTGCGAAATTTGCATCACATGTCATTTCCTAATTATGACAGGGAACAAGCCATAACATATATATATATATAATATATATAAGTTTGAAGAAAAGAAGGCAGCACTCCAATTCCTTTTCAAAGTGGCTTGAGAAAGGCTCATTGCGAGCCGAAACGTCGCACAAGAAAGATGTGGGTTTGAATAAACTGCACATTTTGCACTTTGAAAAGGAATTGGAGTGCTGCCTTCTTTTCTTCAAACTTGTATGCAATTTGGGTGGATGTGTGGACCATCTTACCCAGGAGGCCAGGCACCCGCTGGTGAGCATTGTGCTGTTCCAATTTTTTTGTATATATATATATATATATATATATATATATATATATATATATATATATATATATATATATATATATATATATATATATATATATATATATATATATATACACACACACACATACACACACACACATACACACACACACATACACACACACACACACACACACACACACACACACACACACACACACACACAGCTCTGGCAAAAATTAAGAGACCACTGCTAAATTTTCAGTTTGTCTGTATTTTCTCTTTATAGGTACATTTTTGAGTGAAATGTAAATTGTTCAATTTAATTTTGAGTTCAGAAATCAATATTTTGTGGAATAACCATGATTTATAATCACAGCTTTCATTCGTCTTGACATGTTTTCCGCTAGTCTTTCACACTGCTTTTGGGTGACCTTATGCCACTCCTGGTACCAAAATGTAAGCAGTTCTTCTTTGTTTGATGGCTTGTGACTATCCATCTTCCTCTTGATTACATTCCAAAGGGTTTTCAATGGGGTGCAGATCTGTAGATTGGGCTGGCCATGACAGGGATTTGATGTGGTGGTCCTTCATCCACACCTTGATTGACCTAGCTGTGTGGCATGGCGCATTGTCCTGCTGGAAAAACCAGTCCTCAGAGTTGGGGAACATTGCCTGAGCAGAAGGAATCAACTGTTTTTCCAGGATAACCTTGTATGTGGCTTGATTCATACGTCCTTCGCAAAGAACAACCTGCCCAATTCCAGCCTTGCTGAAGCATCCCCAGATCATCACCGATCCTCCACCAAATTTCACAGTGGGTGCAAGACACTGTTGCTTGTACGCCTCTCCAGGTCTCCGTCTAACCATTAGATGACCAGGTGTTGGGCAAAGCTGAAAATTAGACTCATCAGAGATTACCTTACTCCAGTCCTCTATAGTCCAATCCTTATGGTCTTTGGCAAACTTCAGCCAGGCTCTCCTTTGCTTCTCATTGATGAAAGACTTTTTTCTAGCTTTATATGACTTGAGTCCTGCCTCTAGGAGCCTGTTACGAACTGTTCTTGCACTTCACCCCAGCTGCCATTTGCCATTCCTTTTGTAGGTCCCTTGATGTCATCCTGCGGTCCCTGAGTGACATTCGAATAAGATGACGGTTATCCCGGTCAGTGGAGAGTCGTTTTCGCCCTCTGCCGGTCTGTAGCTTTGTTGTCCCCAATGTCTGCTGCTTGGCCTTGTTGTAATGGACTGCCGTCTTAGAAATATTAAGGATGGAAGCAACAAGACACTCACTGTGTCCCTCTGCTTGTAAAGCCGGAATTGGGCCCTTCTTTTCCTCACTCAAGACTTTTCTTTTCAACTCCTTTGGCATGGTGAAAAGTTATTTTTTCATTCCTATTACTTTTGGGATATTACTAGCACTTGTTTTGCCATCCAGCTTGTCCTATTGCAAGTTGATTGTGAACACCACAGCAGGGTATTTTTTTATACTTCATTAAATAAGATTTGGTTCAGGTGATACCTAATCAGAAGCACATTAGGTACAATGAGGTGTCCTCTGGTGGGAATTCAACTGACACTGGAATGGAATAATGGCTGTCAGACATGTAGAGATGGTGATTTTTAGAAAACTGTGCAGTGGTCTCTTAGTGTTTTCTAAAATGCAAAGGTAAGGTGGTATCTTTAACGTTAGGTGTTTTAAAGGTGTATATATATATATATATATATATATATATATATATATATATATATATAAGTAGTAAAAAGAAGGCAGCACTCCAAGACTTTCCAGTAGAAAAAATGTGAAGTTTTAATCGACCCACATCACTGCGCGACGTTTCGGCTCCATGAGCTTTTTTCAAGCAGTGGGTGTTAACAATAGTTGTGCTTATATAGAGACAATTTGAACTAATTTGCATATTACAATTGCCATTAATACATACATAAACAAGTGATTGTACAATTTTCTGTAAAGTGCATATTATATATCTTTAGTGCAGTCTTCATACTTATAAAAGTGCTATGTGCTATATTGCTTATAAAATCGCATGATCTGCTAGTTTCTTATTTCATTCATAGATAATCCCATTGGTGTATATTGTAATTACATTAATCTTATTGTAACCCTCACCTTGCCACAGTCCGGCGATACCACATGGAGGACTCTGCTTTCGCCATTACCGGCGTTCATCTAAGTGTATTGCGCATGTCTAAATGTCTAATTGCTATGTCACAGAGTGTCAGCCAATGAGAGTTCCAATGCACTTTCGTTTTAGTAGCGCATGCGCACTATCATTTTGTCAGCGCTGCAGCGCCATCTTTAATGCGCCCGAGCGTTCTGTTTTACACAGCTATATAGCGGTCATGTCACAACGCAATAGCGTCTTCTTTTTGTACAGAGTTATTAAACAGTTACGTTTAAGCTGTATATTTTGACATGCAGGAATATGCATGTTGCTTACTTGGTAACTGGCTAGATGGATGCAGTTTCACTCAGACACAACGGACGAACGCCTTATTCAGACTATCTCCATTCGTCTATGCTTCTCCAAGTTGATGCACAGCCTCTCCAGGCCATGACATCACCCTTTAGAGAAGCAAAAAAGTGAACACATTAAAGTACCATATAAATAAGTAAAAGTCTGACAGCCGTTGCTGCTTTTTCTATGCTGTGATTTTTATTATAGGGAAAAAAAGAACCATTGCCATTGGTCGACACTTGTGACAAATAACTTGAATCAAAAAAGTAAATAGTTCAGGATTTTCAGAGAAAGATAAATAAAAATAAAATGGGTAAAGAACTATTTATTTATTTTTCTAAGGAAAAAGATTTTTTCATTCCTCCATGTGGATGCTCCATCCGGTGGCTGGTAAGGGAACACACAGGGCCCACTGGTCATACGGGAATCTATAGAATGACAACAGAGAATTAAAATCAGTACACTATGTAATGCAATGAGTACCCATGCATAGTGTTACAAACCTTAAAAAAAAACAACAAGGAGCCAATATACATCAAGTTCAAGGGTCTATCATAGGGGTTCATTCACATACCCGACTGGATTTTAAATTCTACGTTCAGTCCTTTCGGTTTTAGAGTATTCAACTCATAAATCCATTTAAGTTCCAATTTTTTTAAGAGGCATACCCTGTCTCCTCCCCTTCTCTGTATGGGGACCCTATCTATTATTCTGACTTTAAGATCTTTTTCTGTGTGTTTAAATTCCATAAAGTGTTTAGAGACCGGGAGATCTAATCGCTTCTTTCTGATCGAGTGCCGATGGTTATTTATGCGTGTTTTCAGCTCACAGGTCGTTTCACCTATATACCACAGTGTACAGGGGCATTCTAATAAATAGATTACATGGTCAGAATTACATGTCAAATATTGTTTGATTGTGTATACCTTATTAGTGTCCGGATGTTTCAATGTGGGACCTTTTAATATACCGTATTTTTCGCTTTGTAAGACGCTCCGGATTATAAGACGCACCCCAAATTTTGAGGAGAAAAATAGGAAAAAACTTTTTTTAATAAATTGAGGGGGCTTCTTATAATCCATGCGTCTTATTGCTTACCAGGGGTTGTGGCTGCGGTGGATCAGGGTCCCAGGGTCGTTGCTGGAGGCAGGAGTGGAGCATTGCTGCAGGCTGGGATGATGGGGTCTGCAGGGGGGCTTCGGTGCTGCATGGGGGCTGCTGTGCTGCAGGCTGGGATGAGGGGTGCTGCAGGGGGCTCTGGTGCTGCAGGGGGCTCTGGTGCTGCAGGGGGCTCTGGTGCTGCAGGGGGCTCTGGTGCTGCAGGGGGCTCTGGTGCTGCAGGGGGCTCTGGTGCTGCAGGGGGCTGTGGTGCTGCAGGGCTGTCTCCAGGGCTGTCTCCGGTGCTGCGGGGGGCTCTGGCAACATTTTGTGAAAGACCAGAGCCCCCAGCAGTTCGTCCATGCGTTCCTGTATGACTGACTCCGGGAAAATGGCCGCCGGAATCTCGAGAGATGAGATCTCAGTGCTGAAATCTCATCTCCCGAGATTCCGGCGGCCATTTTCCAGGAGTTAGTCATACTAGAACGCATGGACGAACTGCCGGGGGGCTCTGGTCTTTCACAAAATGTCGCCAGAGCCCCCCGCAGCACCGGAGCCTCCAGCATCACCCGGGGCAGCAGCGGACAACCCCGGCAGTGGCGGCGGGTGACAGCGGCGGCGGGCGACAGCGGCGGCGGGCGGTAGCAGCGGCGGACACCCCCTCATCCCAGCCTGTAATGGTAAGTGGTATATCCACTTTGTTAGACGCACCCACATTTCCCCCCCAAATTTGGGGGAAATAAAGTGCGTCTTACAAAGCGTAAAATACGGTATATGAACAATTTACACAGGACAGGCACGGGAAGCAACCTTTTTGAGTTATACCTGTGATCGTAGTCTGACTGAGGTTTCTTAGGGGACCAATGTCTGCTTTGACCACAAAATCTTTAATATTCTTGCCCCTACGGTATGAAAACAGTGGGGGCTCCCTAAGTTCTTTAATTCCTGGTAAGCAATTGCTTAACATCCCCCAATGTTTCCTGATGACTTTTGCTATGGCTCCGCTTTCCTCAGAGTATGTCATCACACAGGGTACCCTGGTTAATATTTTTTTGCCTCGATCGTTCTTTCCCAAGAGGTCTTTACGATCTTTTTTAGAGGCCTTGCATTTTGCAATATTGATTATTTCTTGTGGATATTTTCTGTCCAAAAATTTTTTAACCAGGGTATCAATGACTCCCTCCATCTCTTTATCCTCTTTAACAATCCTACGCACTCTTAGGAGTTGACTAAGGGGTATAGACCTTACCATACTGCGTGGGTGTTGACTGTCATAAGTTAAAAGATTATTCTTATCTGTCTTTTTGACATATAGCGTAGTTGTCAATTTTTTCTCGTTCTGTATTACAGATACATCTAGAAATTGTATCTCTGACCTGGAAAAATTTAACGTAAATTTAATAGTGTCATCAACCCCATTCAGGAACCGATGAAAACTATTCAATTCTTCTTCCGTGCCTTTCCATAGGAGGAAGACATCATCTATGTATCTCCACCACACCAGAACATGCCGGAAGTGGTGGGACACATAGACAAGGTCCTCCTCCAAGGCACTCATTACAAGGTTTGCATAAGCAGGGGCCATATTGGCCCCCATAGCTGTACCTCTTTGTTGAGCATAAAAGGTATCCCCAAACAGGAAGTAGCTGCGCCTCAAAATTATTTCCAACAATTTAATTATGAATATTTTACCCTCAGGGGTTATCTCAGTTGTGTTCAATTTTTTATCAACTGCTCTTATTCCCGAGTTGTGATCTATTAAGGTGTAGAGTGAGATGACATCGAAAGATGCCAGAATGACATTATCCTCTAATTTTATAGATTCCAGTTTGTTTAGAAAGTCTGTGGTATCTTTAATGTAGGATTTTGAATTTTTTGCAATTGGGTTAAGGATTTTGTCTAGGAAAGTTCCTATTCTACTAAATACTGAATCCACACCAGCCACTATGGGTTGCCCCGGAGGGTCGACCAATGACTTGTGGATTTTTGGGGTTATGTACAGTACAGGGGTTCTTGGAAATTCTATGGAGAAGTACTCCATTAGTTCCTGGTCTATAATTTTATTGTTCAGGGCTTCTTGCAAATATTTATTAATTTCCCCCATTATTTTAAACTAAAGGTACCTTCACACGAAACGACGCTGCAGCGATAGCGACAACGATGTCGATCGCTGCAGCGTCGCTGTTTGGTCGCTGGAGAGCTGTCACACAGACCGCTCTCCAGCGACCAACTATGCCGAGGTCCCCGGGTTACCAGGGTAAACATCGGGTTACTAAGCGCAGGGCCGCGCTTAGTAACTTGATGTTTACCCTGGTTACCATCGTAAAAGTAAAAAAAAAAAACCAGTACATACTCACCATCTGATGTCCGTCAGGTCCTTTGCCGTCTGCTTCCTGCTCTGACTGAGTGCCGCCGTACAGTGAGAGCAGAGCACAGCGGTGACGTCACCGCTGTGCTGTACTTTCACTTTCACTTTGTGGTGCTCAGTCAGTGTGGGAAGCAGATGGCAAGGGACTTGACGGACATCAGATGGTGAGTATGTACTGTTTGTTTTTTTTTACTTTTACGCTGGTAACCAGGGTAAACATCGGGTTACTAAGCGCGGCCCTGCGCTTAGTAACCCGATGTTTACCCTGGTTACCAGTGTAAAATATCGCTGGTATCATTGCTTTTGGTGTCAAACACAACGATACACGGCGATCGGACGACCAAATAAAGTTCTGAACTTTATTCAGCGACCAGCGACATCACAGCAGGATCCTGATCGCTGCTGCGTGTCAAACTAAACGATATCGCTAGCCAGGACGCTGCAACGTCACGGATCGCTAGCGATATCGTTACAAAGTCGTTTCGTGTGAAGGTACCTTTAGGATCATTCTCTAGTTTTTTATAGACATTTACATCCCCCAATTGTCGATTTATTTCTGCTATATATTTGGACTTGTCCATGATGACGACAGCACCACCTTTGTCGGCAGGTTTGATTATGATGTCGTCATCATGGACAAGTTCCTTCAAGGCCTCAAATTCCTCTTTTGTTATATTGGGGTGTTTGAATTGGTTTAACGCTCCATTTCTAATTTCTTCTATCTCCTTTCTTACAACTCTCTCAAATGCATCTATAATTGTGGAACTAGTAGGTGGTGTGAAGTCACTTTTATTCCTCAATTCCATGTTATTGGAATTGAATTCACCACATCCTACTTTATTTTCTACATTCCTGTTCTGGAACCACTCTTTTAATTTTATAGATCTAAAAAATCTCTCCAGATCTATCTGTAGGTCGAACCAATTAGTATGTGCACACGGTGCAAACGACAGTCCTTTGCTCAGGATTGAGACCTGTGGAGCGGTTAATACCTTAGTAGAAATATTGATCACGAGTTCTGATCCCTCTTCTTGGATGCTGCTTGTCTCTGTGGTTGTGTTCTGTTCTTTTCTGGTCTTTTTTTGGGACCGGTGGTGGCGCTTGCCTCCTCTCCTCTTGCGTTTGATTGTCCCTCCATAGTATTGTCCTGGTCTATGGGAAATAATGTCATTAGTAGTCAGGTTATTATTATCACCACATTGCTGATTGTTCCAAAAACCACCTTTCTTTTTCCAAACAGGTTTACTATTTTCTTTCTGCCATGCATATATTTGACCCGTTTCATAGTCCTCTAAGTCTCTGTTCCACTTTTTCCTTTTGATCTCTTCCAAGTCATTACGCAGCTTAATGCCCTCTTTATCAACTTTTTCTTTAAATATATTCCATTCTTCCGCCGTTATTAATGCTTGTATTTTGCTTTCAGATTCTCCAATATTTAATTGTAATTTTTTTATCTCAGTTTGTAAAAAGTCAATATTTAGCAATATTGTGTCCATCGCATACTTGTTAGAGATCATGACAAATCGTGCACAATATGCTGTATTACCGTATATACTCGAGTATAAGCCGAGATTTTCAGCCCAAATTTTTGGGCTGAAAGTGCCCCCTCGGCTTATACTCGAGTCACGGTCGGCGGGTGAGGGGGAGAGGGCGCTGAGGCATACTCAACTAGTCCCGGCGTTCCTGTCGCTCCCCCTTCCCGTCCCACTGTCTTCGGGTGCAGCAGCCTCTTCCCCTGTTCAGCGGTCACGTGGGACCGCTCATTAGAGAAATGAATAGGCTGCTCCACCTCCCATAGGGGCGGAGCCGCATAATTCATTTCTCTAATCAGCGGTGCCGGTGACCGCTGACAGAGGAAGAGGCTGCGGCACCGAAGACCAGCTGTCTGGGGGAAGGAGCGGGACACCGGGAGCAGGTAAGTATCGCATATTCACCTGTCCTCGTTCCACACGCCGGGCGCCGCGCCATCTTCCCGGCGTCTCTCCGCACTGACTGTGCAGGTCAGAGGGCGCGATGACGCATATAGTGTGCGCGCCGCCCTCTGTCTGATCAGTCAGTGCGGAGAGACGCCGGGAAGATGGCGCCGAGGAGCTGCAAGCAAGAGAGGTGAGTATGTGGTTTATTATTTTATTGCAGCAGCAGCACAGCTATGGGGCAATAATGGACGGTGCAGAGCACTATATGGCACAGCTATGGGGCAACGGTGCAGAGCACTATATGGCACAGCTATGGGGCAATGGTGCAGAGCATTATATATATGGCACAGCTATGGGGCAACGGTGCAGAGCACTATATGGCACAGCTATGGGGCAACGGTGCAGAGCACTATATGGCACAGCTATGGGGCAACGGTGCAGAGCACTATATGGCACAGCTATGGGGCAACGGTGCTGAGCACTATATGGCCAGCTATGGGGCAACGGTGCAGAGCATTATATATATGGCACATCTATGGGGCAACGGTGCAGAGCACTATATGGCACAGCTATGGGGCAACGGTGCAGAGCACTATATATATGGCACAGTTTTATGTGGAGTATCTATGGGGCCATAATGAACGGTGCAGAGCATTATATGTGGCACAGCTTTATGTGGAGCATCTATGGGGCCATAATGAATGGTATGGAGCATCTATTTTTAATTTTGAAATTCACCGGTACCTGCTGCATTTTCCACCCTAGGCTTATACTCGAGTCAATAAGTTTTCCCAGTTTTTTGTGGCAAAATTAGGGGGGTCGGCTTATACTCGGGTCGGCTTATACTCGAGTATATACGGTACCTTGGAATAGGTTAGGGCGTATACCTGATCTCAACCCTCTAGGGATTTTGCCCTCTTTATAATACTGCCCCAAAGTCATCATATGTAGTTGTAGATTTATGGTACGTTTGATATCACTTTCATACTTGCGTTTCAGTTCCAATACGGACGGTGTCTTAAGAAAGCAAGCTTCACCTTGAATGCCCCCAAGGATTCGCTCCTCTTCCTCAGGTGTATATTTAAACACTCCTAGCTCCATGGTGTTTCCCTCCATGGAACAGAAAAATGGCTTGTAAAGCAAAAAATGGCAAACAATTGAAAAAAGATAATATGTGCAAAAATTTCCGGACATAAATTGATAGGGAAAAAATGGAACAGCACAATGCTCACCAATGGTGGGTGCCTGGCCCCCCGGACAGAATGGGTCCACTCATCTATCCAAGATGTATACAAAAGTAGTAAAAAGAAGGCAGCACTCCAAGACTTTCCAGTAGAAAAAATGTGAAGTTTTAATCGACCCACATCACTGCGCGACGTTTCGGCTCCATGAGCCTTTTTCAAGCAGTGGGTGTTAACAATAGTTGTGCTTATATAGAGACAATTTGAACTAATTTGCATATTACAATTGCCATTAATACATACATAAACAAGTGATTGTACAATTTTCTATAAAGTGCATATTATATACCTTTAGTGCAGTCTTCATACTTATAAAAGTGCTATGTGCTATATTGCTTATAAAATCGCATGATCTGCTAGTTTCTTATTTCATTCATAGATAATCCCATTGGTGTATATTGTAATTACATTAATCTTATTGTAACCCTCACCTTGCCACAGTCCGGCGATACCACATGGAGGACTCCATGTATATATATATATATATATATATATATATCACCATCTTTATTAAAAGAAAATTACAAGTTAGAAATTTTGCTATTTTCATACTGGGGCTTTTATAGAGTCCCGGTTCCTGTTTCAGGAAATTCACATGAACATTAGCAGCATTGAACAGACTCAGACCCAATGGTTTGTATCGAATCATCTAATAAATGTGTGCAAATGTCATTGTGAAGGGAAGCGGGAGCTGTACATCACCTATTGTGATTGTGGATCTGCCTGTAGATATCTCATCTGTCATTCTGCCTGTGATGATAATGAGAATACTGAAAATTCTTCTGAAAGTACAGGAAGAATGAGTCCAAAAAGCTCCAGTTGCCAATGTAAAAATTGCAAGATTACTAATTTTGGTTTCAACCCATTAACGAAAAGCGCCATTCAGTTACGGTGCTTGTCAACAGAGGATAAATGGGGAGGGCGTTGACGTGTTTCTGGTGTTTTCACCCTTAATTCTGGTGATCAGCCATTTAGTTGCTGTTCATGTGATTGTGGGAAGCTTATAGGTCACCATGGCAGTCGGAAGCTGCCAATTTGGGAAGCTGAGCCAGAGGCTGATCCATGTATACGCACTATAGTATCGCAGTATACTATAATACTGCACTGTATAGTATGAGCGATCGAACAATCGCAGGTTCAAGTCCCCTAAGGGGACTAAATAGTGATTAAAATACATACATTTCAAAAAGGTAAAAAAATAAAAAATAAATGGAAAAAGTAAAAAATATATAATCTTATTTTACCCCATTTTCCCTCACTCAAAAATGGAGAAATACTAAATATTTTTGTTTTTTTTTGCCAATTTTTGTATCTTACTGTCTGGAAAAAGTCCAATCTGTATGTCTATATAGTGGGAACAAAACCTAATAAACAATCGCTCACCTTTATTTCTGTCCCCCCGACAGTCGACCATGTGGTGCCGGAGCCGGGGACCAGTCTGATCAGCGCTTTTGAGCAGTGGCGAGAGTGGGCAGACAGCAAAACCTGTTGTGACTACTCCTTGCACGTGGACATCACAGAGTGGCACAAGGGCGTCCAGGAAGAAATGGAGGCGCTGGTGAAAGATCATGGTAAGTCCTAATATGTACACTATGCCCTCATGTAAAGGTACCAGAGAGATGGATGCCACCAGCGCTGTGCCCTTATACACAGCCGGTGTCATTTGGGGCCGTAAGCAGGGCAGGGCACCAGGGAGTCCGGCGTTTTCATTCCTGCCAGAGATGGCAGTGCCCATACAGTATCCGTGTGTGGATGACTGTATATCACTATGGTGACATGACTGTGGACTGTCGGGCATCGTTGGTCACTTGGGCCTGCTAAATGGGCACTGTTAGATGTGAAGCTGCTATAGGAAATGCAGTGACTGTGAGGACTGTAGATGATCTGAGACGGCCATATTTGCGCTGAAGAAGTTACTATAAATCTGTCGTGGCTCTGTGGTGTCAGGACTACTATAAAGGCACTACGGAGAGTGGGCACTGTTGGTGATTACTATAAGGGCACAGCTAATGACATGGATGAAGATTACAATAAAAGGCACGATTAATGACTACTGTTGAAGGTGCTGCTACTAAACCGGCACTAATGGGGGGTAGTGCCAGTATTTGGGCACTGTTGAAGGTAGTACTACTCTTGGGGCACTGTTGGAAGTAGTACTACTACTGGGGCACTGTTGTAGGCAGTACTACTATTGGGGCACTGTTGTAGGCAGTACTACTACTGGGGCACTGTTGTAGGCAGTACTACTATCGAGGCACTGTTAGAGGTAGTACTACAATTGGAGCACTGCTGGAGATGCTGCAGGTGCTTCTACTATTGCGGCACTGTGGGAGGTGCTGCTACTATTGGAGCACTGTTGAAGGTAGTGCTACTATTGGGGGTTGGTACCACTATTGGGGCACTTTTTGAGGTAGTACTGCTATCACGAGAATGTTGTAGATGGTTGCCAGTATTGAGGCACTGTTAGTACTACTATTGGGGTATTGTTAGAGGTGGTGTTACTATTGGGGCACTGTTGGAGATTGTTTCACTATTGGGACACTGCTGGAAGTGCTGCTGATATTATGGCAATGTTGGAGCTGGTGCCACTAAAAAGGCAGTATTGGATGTGCTGCTTCTATTGGGGCACTGTTGGGGGTGCCTCTTCTATTGGGGCACTATTGGGGGTGCCGCTTCTATTGTTCTATTGGGGTACTGTTGGGGGTGCCGCTTCTATTGGGGCACTGTTGGGGGTAGTACTACTATTGTATCTGTCGGAGGTGGATGCCACTATTGGGGCACTGTTGGATGTAGCACTGTTATTGGTTCACTGCTGGAGATGGTGCTATGATTGGGACATTGTTGGAGTTGGTGCCAC
This sequence comes from Ranitomeya variabilis, assembly GCF_051348905.1. NCBI lineage: Eukaryota > Metazoa > Chordata > Amphibia > Anura > Dendrobatidae > Ranitomeya > Ranitomeya variabilis. The sequence continues at coordinate 65,686,421 of NC_135236.1, forward strand.
TATTGGGGCACTGTTGGAGGTAGCACTATTTTTGGGTCACTCTTGGAGATGGTGCTTTAATTGGGGCACTGTTAAAGGTAGCACTGTTATTGGGGCACTGTTGGAGTCAGCGATATTATTGGGGCACTGTTGGAGGTAGTGCTATTATTGGGGCACTGTTGGAGGTAGTGCTATTATTGGGGCACTGTTGGAGTCAGCGATGTTATTGGGGCACTGTTGGAGGCAGCGCTATTATTGGGGCACTGTTGGAGGCAGCGCTATTATTGGGGCACTGTTGGAGTCCGCAATAATATTGGGGCACTGTTGGAGGTAGTGCTATTATTGGGGCACTGTTGGAGGCAGCGCTATTATTGGGGCACTGTTGGAGGCAGCGCTATTATTGGGGCACTGTTGGAGGCAGCGCTATTATTGGGGCACTGTTGGAGGCAGCGCTATTATTGGGGCACTGTTGGAGTCCGCAATAATATTGGGGCACTGTTGGAGGTAGTGCTATTATTGGGGCACTGTTGTAGGCAGCGCTATTATTGGGGCACTGTTGTAGGCAGCGCTATTATTGGGGCACTGTTGGAGGCAGCGCTATTATTGGGGCACTGTTGGAGGTAGTGCTATTATTGGGGCACTGTTGTAGGCAGCGCTGTTATTGGGGCACTGTTGGAGGCAGCGCTATTATTGGGGCACTGTTGGAGGCAGCGCTATTATTGGGGCACTGTTGGAGGCAGCGCTATGATTGGGGCACTGTTGGAGGCAGCGCTATTATTGGGGCACTGTTGGAGGCAGCACTATTATTGGGGCACTGTTGGAGGCAGCGCTATTATTGGGGCACTGTTGGAGGCAGTTCTATTATTGGAGCATGCTTGAGGCAGCGCTATTATTGGGGCACTGTTGGAGGTAGTGCTATTATTGGGGCACTGTTGGAGGCAGCATTATTATTAGGGCACTGTTGGAGGCAGCACTATTATTGGGGCACTGTTGGAGGCAGCGCTATTATTGGGGCACTGTTGGAGGCAGCGCTATTATTGGGGCACTGTTGGAGGCAGCGCTATTATTGGGGCACTGTTGGAGGCAGCGCTATTATTGGAGCACTGTTGGAGGCAGCGCTATTATTGGGGCACTGTTGGAGGCAGCGCTATTATTGGAGCACTGTTGGAGGCAGCGCTATTATTGGGGCACTGTTGGAGGCAGCGCTATTATTGGGGCACTGTTGGAGGCAGCACTATTATTGGGGCACTGTTGGAGGGTTGGAGGCAGCACTATTATTGGGGCACTGTTGGAGGCAGCGCTATTATTGGAGCACTGTTGGAGGCAGCGCTATTATTTGGGCACTGTTGGAGGCAGCGCTATTATTGGGGCACTGTTGGAGGCAGCGCTATTATTGGGGCACTGTTGGAGGGTTGGAGGCAGCGCTATTATTGGGGCACTGTTGGAGGCAGCACTATTATTGGGGCACTGTTGGAGGGTTGGAGGCAGCGCTATTATTGGGGCACTGTTGAGGTAGCACTAGTATTGGGGCACTGTTGGAGGCAGCGCTATTATTGGGGCACTGTTGGAGGGTTGGAGGCAGCGCTATTATTGGGGCACTGTTGGAGGCAGCGCTATTATTGGGGCACTGTTGGAGGCAGCGCTATTATTGGGGCACTGTTGGAGGCAGCATTATTACTGGGACACTGTATGACAAGGAGCTACTTTCTAGGTGCTGGAGATGACCACGGTGTGAGCTCTGCTGGAGTTGGCAGTGGTTTGATATTGACACAAGCAGCATATCACAACAGCGATTACTGTACCATCATTGTCACAACGTCTCCCATCCGATATTCAGTATTTTACTTTAATATTAACCTCTGACTTGTGCAGGATTAGGAAAACCTTAAAGCTTTTTTTTTTTCCCAAAGACAGCGCCACACCTTTTCACAGGCCGTATGCGGTATTGCAGCTCAGTTCTATTGAAATGAATGTGTGCAATACGACAGAAAAACAATGGTCAGGACGGCGCCGTTTCTGAAAGGAGGCAGCAGTATATTTCTAACTCTGGGGAACCCCTTGTGTCTTTCTGCAGGCGTTAACTCCTTCCTGGTGTACATGGCGTACAAGGACCAGTACCAGCTGATGGACTCTCAGGTAACCTGGTGGCCGGGTTATGGATTCCCGGGGCACGGTGTGTTTCTGGGTGTGGAATAAGAATGAGCCGGCTCCTGCCAAGAGTCCTGGCCACCTCGCAGGCGAAGCGCATATTCGGCATTCCTATGACACAGCCTGCGTGCCGACCTCTGCCGCCTCTTCTCTCGCTTGTTTATGGAAGCTTTTTACTGACGTTTCATCAATGTCCATGAGATAAGAAAAAAAAACTTTAAAAAAAAAAGCCTTTTTCCCCCAAAATAGCGCCACCATTGTTCATAGGCCGTGCCACACACAGTTGGCTGCAGTCTTCACAATGCTGTCAGAGTGGTAGGTGGAATAAGTGATGGCTGCAGACGATCAGTGGCCGCTGATTGGCTGCAGCGGTCACCTGAAATTGTTTTGGGATAAGAGCTTAAGTGTGGCAGCCTGTAAGTGCATTGTGTCATCAGGAACTAATCAGTTGTTTAAATCGGGACGTTATGTTAAATGTGTTTAAAAAAAATTATATATTATTTTTTATATCCCCATCTTTGTTAAAAAGTAAATAAATAAAAAAATCTTGCAATTTATACACTGCCCATTAGGCCAAATGTTAAGACATCTACCTCCTGTTCTTCACATGGACTGGAGTAGCCATAGAACTATTTAGACCCCATTTGTTTGTAAATAAGTGTTATCTGAGCATGCTGTAGTCTGGGCCAAGGTCATTATATAGTAGGAGAAGGAGGTGAGCTGTGACATCACCTATTGTGAATGGTGGATCCTGTGTTATCTACTGTATATGGAGGTGTTATCAGTCATTGTACAGGAGGAGGAGGTGAGCTGTAACATCACCTATTGTGAATGGTGGATACTGTGTTATCTACTGTATATAGAGGTGTTATCAGTCATTGTACAGGAGGAGGAGAAGGTGAGCTGTGACATCACCTATTGTGAATGGTGGATCCTGTGTTATCTACTGTATATAGAGGTGTTATCAGTCATTGTACAGGAGGAGGTGAGCTGTGACATCAGCTACTGTGAATGGTGGATCCTGTGTTATCTACTGTATATAGAGCTGTTATCAGTCATTGTACAGGAGGAGGAGGTGAGCTGTGACATCAGCTACTGTGAATGGTGGATCCTGTGTTATCTACTGTATATAGAGGTGTTATCAGTCATTGTACAGGAGGAGGAGGTGAGCTGTGACATCACCTACTGTGAATGGTGGATCCTGTGTTATCTACTGTATATAGAGGTGTTATCAGTCATTGTACAGGAGGAGGAGGTGAGCTGTGACATCACCTACTGTGAATGGTGGATCCTGTGTTACCTACTGTATATACAGGTGTTATCAGTCATTGTACAGGAGGAGGAGGTGAGCTGTGACATCACCTATTGTGAGTGGTGGATCCTGTGTTATCTACTGTATGTAGAGGTGTTATCAGTCATTGTACAGGAGGAGGAGGTGAGCTGTGGGTTGTTACCTTTCATTGTAATCCTGTCTGTGATGATAATGAGACTGCTGAAAACTGATCTGTTTAGAGAAGGAAAAGAGCGAGAATACCCTTTTCCTCTTCCATCTAATCTATACTTCCTGCAAAGTTATTTTCTCTTAAGACTCCATGATACTGTAATATATTGAAAATTGAAAAAAAATTATCTTTTTTCCTAAATAAATTTAATATAAAAACCTGATTTAATCCCGGGCTCATTTCTGATGACACACGTCCTTTAACCAAAAGTTCTCTGACAATGAGGCAAATTTCTCGCATTCCTTAGTTATCGCTCGGCTCTCGATAAATGTGGCGTCAAAAGACCAAATCTCCACTAGTCCTGCGCAGACTGAGATTTCTGTGTGCGGCCAATCTATATACTGTATATATATATATATATATTTTTATTATTATTATTTTTTTTATTTTTATTTTTTTATATTTTGCCATCTGTAACTGGTCACATAAATCTTTTTCAGATCTACGAGGTGTTCAGCACCATCCGGGAAATTGGAGCCATCGGACAAGTACATGCTGAGAACGGTGACGTCATCTATGAGGTGAGGCGGCTTTTTGCCCCTTTTTTTGGGGGGGGGGTGACATATAACAGAGGTGTCAAACTGCATTCCTCGAGGGCCGCCAACAGGTCATGTTTTCAGGATTTCCTTGTATTGCACAGGTGATAATTTAATCACCTGCACAGAATGATTCCAGCACCTTGTGGAATGCTAAGGAAATCCTGAAAACATGACCTGTTGGCGGCCCTCGAGGAATGCAGTTTGACACCTCTGACATATAACCTTTTATTGACCACTTTAACCCCTTCATGACCTTGGGATTTTCCGTTTTTCCGTGTTCGTTTTTCGCTCCCCTCCTTCCCAGAGCGATAACTTTTTTATTTTTCCATCAATTTGGCCATGTGAGGGCTTATTTTCTGCAGGACAAGTTGTACTTTTGAACGACATCATTGGTTTTACCATGTCGTGTACTAGAAAACGGGAAAAAAATTCCAAGTGCAGTGAAATTGCAAAAAAAGTGCAATCCCACACTTGTTTTTTGCTTGGCTTTTTTGCTAGGTTCACTAAATGCTAAAACTGACCTGCCATTATGATTCTCCAGGTCATTACGAGTTCATAGACACCTAACATGACTAGGTTATTTTTTATCTAAGTGGTGAAAAAAAATTCCAAACTTTGCTAAAAAAAAAAAAAAAAAATTGCGCCATTTTCCGATACCCGTAGCGTCTCCATTTTTCATGATCTGGGGTCGGTTGAGGGCTTATTCTTTGCGTGCCGAGCTGGCGTTTTTAATGATAACCACTTTTGTGCAGATACGTTCTTTTGATCGCCCGTTATTGCATTTTAATGCAATGTCGCGGCGACCCAAAAAACGTAATTCTGGCATTTCGAATTTTTTTCTCGATACGCCGTTTAGCGATCAGGTTAATCCTTTTTTTTTTTATTGATAGATCGGGCGATTCTGAACGCGGCGATACCAAATATGTGTAGGTTTGATTTTTTTTTTATTGATTTATTTTGATTGGGGCGAAAGGGGGGTGATTTAAACTTTTATATTTTTTTTTATTTTTTTCACATTTTTTTTTACTTTTTTTTTTTACTTTTGCCATGCTTCAATAACCTCCATGGGAGGCTAGAAGCAGGCACAACTCAATCGCCTCTGCTACATAGCAGCGATCTGATGTTCGCTGCTATGTAGCAGAATTGCAGGTGTGCTGTGAGCGCCGACCACAGGGTGGCGCTCACAGCAGGCCTGCATCAGTAACCATAGAGGTCTCAATGACCTCTATGGTTACTATTCTGAAGCATCGCCGACCTCCGATCATGTGACTGGGTCGGCGATGCGCTCATTACCGGCCGCCCGGCCGGATGCGGTAGTTAAATGATGCTGTCTGCATTTGACAGCGGCATTTAACTAGTTAATAGGCGCGGGCGGTTTGCAATTCTGCCCGCGCCTATTACGGGCACATGTGAGCTGTTCAAAACAGCTGACATGTCCCGGCTTTGATGCGGGCTCACCGCTGGAGGAAGAAGTCCGCTGACTTCGAAACGCGTTGGATAGCACCTCTTTCGGTCCTCTGTGCAGTCTTCTCAGCCGTTCACGTGGAACATCACGTGATAGTGACGTCACACGAGGCCCTGCAGCTTCTCTGCGCCTTGTCGGCATAAGCATATGGAAGCGCTGACACGCGCTGAAGATTTGTGCTCACCATTAATGAAGTAAGGGGTGACTGTCACCGGCCGGGACAGACCCTTTTTTCACCCGATTTTTATATGCTGAGCAAAAAGAAGGAACGCAAGGATTTTGGAAGCACAGCTATATCGTCCATCTAGAGGATCTAGATCGTGTCACATGCGGCAACTCAGGTTACCAAGTCGGGAGACTCGGACTGCCAAAACGCCCGGTAAATATTAGTACATAGATTTTTAAGGCAACAGAACAATTGATTTTAAATTGTATAGCCGATGGTAGAGTGTTAAATTAAATTACATTGTACTGTAACCTACATGGAAAAAGGATGCGGACCCGCAGCTGCAAAACAGCTGCGGGTCCGCAGCAAAACCCGCAGCATGTGAACATAGCCTTAAACAGTGTTCACAAGCAGAAATGGTTGTATTGGGCCCACACATACATGAAGACTAATTTCCAAACAGTCTTGTTTACTGATAAGTGTCGAGCAACTCTGTACGGTCCAGATGGATGGAGTAGTGGATGGTTGGTGGATGGCCACCATGTCCCAACAAGGCTGTAACGTCAGCGAGGAGGTGGAGGAGTCATGTTTTGGGCCAGAATCATGGGAAAGAGCTGGTAGGGCCCTTTAAGGTTCCTGAAGGTGTGAAAATGACCTCTGCAAAGTATATAGAGTTTCTGACTGACAACTTTCTTCCATGGTCTAAAAAGCAGAAACGTGCCTTCAGGAGCAAAATCATCTTCATGCTGACAATGCCCCATCTCATGCTGCAAAGAATACCTCTGAGTCATTGGCTGCTATGGGCATAAAAGGAGATAAACTCATGGTGTGGCCACCATCTTCCCCTGACCTCAACCCTATAGAGAACCTTTGGAGAATCATCAAGCAAAAGATCTATGAGGGTGGGAGGCAGTTCACATCAAAACAGCAGCTCTGGGAGGCTATTCTGACTTCATGCAAAGAAATACAAGCAGAAACTCTCCAAAACTCACAAGTTCAATGGATGTAAGAATTGTGAAGGTGACATCAAAGAAGGGTCCTATGTTACATGTAACTTGGCCTGTTGGGAGGTTTTGGAGTTAAATAGCTCTTTTGATCAGTGATTGTGACCTCCTAATACTGCAAATTCCACAAATGAGCATTTTCAGTTCTTTAAAACAGATCAGATGTTTAGAAATTCTACTGTGCATAATAATTTGGAACAGTGCATTTTGAGTTTTTATCCATTTTGGAGATTATACTGTTATCATTGGGAGGTTTCTTCAATAAAATTTGATGTATAATCTAACGGGTGATGACTTTTGTTAGACTGATTGTCATTTGCACCGACCATTTAGGAAAATCCGATAAAAATGTAAATTGCATAATAATTTGGAACATAGCGTATGCCTCCCATTATTTTCAGTGTATTCCGCATTTATTGTGCAAATGTTGCATTTTTTTCCGCGAAAAAAAATCGCATCGCGGAAAAAAACGCAGCATGTTCATTAAATTTGCGGAATTGTGGGGATTCCGCACACCTAGGAATGCATTGATCTGCTTACTTTCCGCATGTGGCTGTGCACACCATGCGGGAAGTAAGCAGATCATGTGCGGTTGGTACCCAGGGTGGAGGAGAGGAGACTCTCCTCCACCGACTGGGCACCATATAATTGGTAAAAAAAAAAAGAATTAAAATAAAAAATAGTGATATACTCACCCTCTGATGGCCCCCGGAGTCTTCCCGCCTCTCTTCGGTGCATGCTGCCGCTTCCGTTCCTATAGATGGTGTGTGTGAAGGACCTGCGATGACGTCGCGGTCACATGACCGCGATGACGTCGCGGTCACGTGACCACGACGTCATTGAACGTCTTGCACACACCATCTATAGGAACGGACGCCGCTGAGGAGATCGTCTGTCTGCAGGTGAGTATAACCATTTTTTTAATTTTTTTTATTATTTTCAAACATTCTATCTTTTACTATTGATGCTGCATAGGCTGCATCTATAGTAAAAAGTTGGTCACACTTGTCAAACACTATGTTTGACAAGTGTGACCAACCTGTCAGTCAGTTTTCCAAGCGATGCTACAGATCGCTTGGAAAACTTTAGCATTCTGCAAGCTAATTACGCTTGCAAAATGCTAAAAAAAGTGAAAAAAATGGGAAAAAAAACGCAAAAAGAAACATGCGGATTTCTTGCAGAAAATTTCCGGTTTTCTTCAGGAAATTTCTGCAAGAAATCCTGACGTGTGCACATACCCTGACAGCGTCATTTAACTAGCACTTCCGGCCATCGGGCCGGAAATGAGCTCGTCGCTGACTCCCGCCATGTGATCGGGGGTCAGTGATGCATCGGCATGACAACCAGAGGTCTCCTTGAGACCTCTATGGTTGTTGATGCCGGCTTGTTGTGAGCGCCACCCTGTGGTCGGCGCTCATAGCAATGCTGTAATTCAGCTACATAGGAGCGATCTATGCTTCGCTCCTATGTAGCAGAGCCGATCAAGTTGTGCCAGCTTCTAGCCTCCCATGGAGGAGTAAAAACAAAAAAAAATATATATATAAAAGTTTAAATTGCCCCCCTTTCGCCCCATTGAAAATAAAACAATAAAAAAAAAAAAAAACAAACCTACACATATTTGGTATCACCGAGTTCAGAATCGCCCGATCTATCAATGAAATAAAAGCATTAACCTGACCGCTAAACGGCGTAGCCCCAAAAAATCGAAATGCCAGAATTACATTTTTTTGGTCGCCGCGACATTGCATTAAAATGCAATAACGGGCGATAAAAAGAACGTATCTGCACCAAAATGGCATCATTAAAAACGCCAGCTCGGAATGCAAAAAATAAGCCCTCACCCGACCCCAGGTCATGAAAAATGGAGACGCTACGGGTATCGGAAAATGGTGCAATTTTTTTTATTTTTTTTTAGCAAAGTTTGGATTTTTTTTTCACCATTAAGATAAAAGAGAAGCTAGACATGTTAGGTGTCTATGAGCTCGTAATGACCTGGAGAATCATAATGGCAGGTCAGTTTTAGCATTTAGTGAACCTAGCAAAAAAGCCAAACAAAAAACCAGTGTGGGATTGCACTTTTTTGCAATTTCACCGCACTTGGAATTTTTTTTTCCATTTTCTAGTACATAACATGCTAAAACCAATGATGTCGTTCAAAAGTACAACTCGTCCCGCAAAAAATAAGCCTTCACATGGCCAAATTGACGGAAAATAAAAAAGTTATGGCTCTGGGAAGTTGGGGAGTGAAAAACGAAAAAAGGAAAATACCCTGGGTCATGAAGGGGTTAAAGTGGATCGTCATTAACACCTTCATTTTTGTGTATCCATTTTTTTTTCTCCCTCCCCTTATTCCAACAGCCATGAGATTATTATGTTTGTCGACAACTTTTTTTTTTGCGGGATCGGTTTTAGTTTACCATGTAATGTTCTGATTTATTTTAATTTTTTTAATGTCTTGGTAAAAATTACCCGACGACCTGAATTTCTAGCGTGTTACAACTTTATTATTATTAAAATTATTATTTATAAATTATTTATCATTTAAAACCATACCAAACTTAAAGGAGTATTCCAATCTCCTATCCCAATATTTAGTAGGTGTAAAAATATTAGCTAATATTATCTCCAATTAGAAACCGAATATAGTTCTTCTGATTCGCTATTGTCTCTTTCCTCATGTGCAGGCATTGCAGGATCGTAGGTAGCCATGGTTATGACCACTAGCAACCAACTAACTGTCACTATATCAGTGGTCGTAACCATGGATACCTAAGGTCCTGCAATGCCTGAAAATGAGGTAAGAGACATAGTGAATCAGAAGAACTATGCTACATTAATTGGAGATATTTGCTATTATTATTATTGTTACACCTACTACATATTTGGATAGGATTTTTGAGATGGTAATACTCTTTTTTTTTTTTTTTTTTTTTTTTTTATTAATTTTTTTTTTTTTTTTAAATGTTGGTGCTTTTAAAAAGTTTCCAAAAAATAAAAAGTTGGTTCATATCACCATTTTATAGGACCTATAATTTTTTTTTTGTTCTGTTAATGGACCTGTGAAATGGATTGATTTTTGCGCTGTGAGCTGGAACCTTTTATAGCTATTTATTTATTTATTTTATCATTTGGCATTTTTTTAAAATGACTTTTTACTTATTTTGTAGTCCCCACCAGGGACATGAGCCTGATGGTGCCGCTGTACTGAGAGCGTCTGCCTAATCCTGATCTTAAAATCAGCCTTCTCTAAGTCCAGCTCTGGGTCATGTGTAGATTGTGCAGCGGATATTGCTGGGCTTCATCCTCCTGTCTGCATTTTCTTCTCATTTCTGTTCCCCCTGGGGTGACATCTGTCATAGTTAGAGCATTGTTGCTGTGTCTGTTTTCCTCAGGGCTCGTGCTTCCTCTGGAGCTGCGCTATCCTCCACAGTTGATACTCGGCCATATTATGAGCTTATTTAACCTCTCATTTAATCCCCCTAAAAAGTGATAGAAACCGAATGTTTAGCTCCTATGATTTCCTCTGTAGTATCGGCCTTTGAGTTGACTACAGTCTATATCATTGTTTCAGGTTGAATTGACTACTGCGTTAGATTTGTGGCCCAGCTAATGCTCATGTCACACCCCAACCCTGTGGAAGTATCAACAACCCCATGGGCATAGCCAGCGCCCTGTCCCACCACAGCCACGTAGGCATAGCCAACGCCCAGTCCCACCCCAGCCACGTAGGCATAGCCAACGCCCAGTCCCACCCCAGCCATGTAGGCATAGCCAACGCCCTGTCCCACCCCAGCCACATAGGCATAGCCAGCGCTCTGTCCCACCACAGCCACGTAGGGATAGCCAATGCCCAGTCCCACCCCAGCCATGTAGGCATAGCCAACGCCCTGTCCCACCCCAGCCATGTAGGTATAGCCAACGCCCTGTCCCACCCCAGCCATGTAGGTATAGCCAACGCCCTGTCCCACCCCAGCCACGTAGGCATAGCCAACGCCCTGTCCCACCCCAGCCATGTAGGTATAGCCAACGCCCTGTCCCACCCCAGCCACGTAGGCATAGCCAACGCCCTGTCCCACCCCAGCCACGTAGGCATAGCCAACGCCCAGTCCCACCCCAGCCATGTAGGCATATTTAACGCTCTGTCCCACCCCAGCCACGTGGGCATAGCCAACGCCCTGTCCCACCCCAGCCACGTAGGCATAGCTAACACTGTCCCACCCCAGCCACGTGGGCATAGCCAACGCCCTGTCCCACCACAGCCATGTAGGCATATTTAACGCCCTGTCCCACCCCAACCACGTGGGCATAGCCAACGCCCTGTCCTGCTCCTAGCTGCTTTGTCAGAGCTGGGCGAAAAAGGTGTGAGAACACCAAAACTTGCAAAATTTAGCCCACAAAATTATGCAACTTTTCAATGCTTTTTTTTTTTTACGCCACTTTAAAAGCTTTGCTGAATCTTGTCCTATGAGCCTAAAAGAAGCTCCACTGTGGAAAGTGACAGATTAATAATTTTTTAATAAATATTTAAAGGGAGTCTGTCACCCAGAGGGTGTTGTGTTGATGTATGTGCTCTGTGTACTGGGTGGATTTGCAAACCCTAACGAGAAGCTATAATCAGAAAATGACTTTATTGTTTATTCAGGTTTTTGCATTTCATGTATTTTTTTAACGAGAATCTGTCTCCCCCCGGGACAATGATGACCTATTAATATGGGTATACAGGTAATAGAAATGTTACACTGGTCCTACCTGTCTGCCTCATATTAATGGTCTTGTTGCTGAGAAATGTTATATTCTGTGTTTATGCTAATGATTTCTTCCAGGCTGTCCTCATTGGAATACTACCCCCACCCATGAACGTCAGCTCTGGCCCCCGGAATCCTGCGCCCTGCACTCCCTCACAAATACATACCTCGTCCTCCCTTCTATGGGGGCTGCATTCAGATATCTTCTGCGCAGGCGCCTGTGACTTCCACTTCACTGACCAATAAGATGCTCTCTCCCATTTCCTCCCTGCATAGTCCTCGCTATGTACACATGGTTCCTAGCGATGACTGTGCAGGGAGGAAGTGGGGAGCATATTATCGGCGCACACACACCGGTGGTCACAGTGATGAGGTCTGTATTTCTGAGGGAGTGCAGGGCGCAGGCACGGGATTCGGGGGCCAGAACTGACATGCATGGGAGGGGGGTAAGTATTACAATGAGGACAGGGGGCACAGAGTTCTTCTAGGCACCGCACGCCCTGAAGCCTGGAAGAAATCATTAGCTTACAGACAGAATATAACAGTTTTTTAGCAACAAGACCATTAATATGAGGCATACAGGTAGGACTAGTGGAACATTTCTATTACCTGTATGCCCATATTAATAGGTCACTTACGTCCCGGGGGGAAGTGACCGATTCCTTTAAAAGATGCATGTAATGCAAAAACCTGAATAAACAATAAAGTCATTTTATGATGATACATTCTCGTATCATCATATCTCGTATTAGGGTTTGAAAATCCACCCAGTACACAGAGCACATACATCATCAACACAACGTGACACACTTATTTTGTAATTTTTACTTTGCAATCCTTTTATGAAAATAATAACTATATATATATATATATATGTATGTATGTATGTGTGTGTATGTGTGTATATATATGTATATATGTATGTATGTGTATATATATATATATATATATATATATATATATATATATATATATATATATATATATATATATATATAATTTAGATTGTTTTCTGATTTATATAAATTATTTGGATGACCTACATGTGAGTTCAGCTCTTACATCTGCATTTATTTTACAGTTTTCTTATGTGTTTTTTTTTTCTTGTTCCAGGAACAACTGAGGATCTTAGAACAAGGGATCACCGGCCCTGAGGGACACGTCCTGAGCCGACCAGAAGAAGTGAGTGAATCTTACCTGTAGACGTCAGTGTGCTGGAGGTGTGGATTTCTGATATTGGGGCGGTTACACAAATCTCTCTGAAGAACTACAGGTCCATACGTCACATTAGTAGCCCATTCATAACTGTGTGTACCCTGTACTGCCTTTTATCCTGTGTAATAAAGGCCTAATGCAGGACCCTTCTTTAATAATCATCTATGGATAATTTAGGTTCATTTAAGTAAAGACCTTTAAAGTGAATGTCACCAGAAAATCACCTCTCCTTTAACCCTTTACGATTAAATTTTTTTCCATTTTTTTTTTTCAAGACACATGGCCTGTTGAGAAATAGAAAGTGCAACCTGCGATATCTGCAGGTTGAGGTCAGTACTAATCAAAACAAATGCAACATATAACATGTCGGACATCTTCCGACATCAGAGCAGAACAGGAAAATCATAATGTTGAACCGGGTCAAATGTTGGATAGGAAAGGGTAAAATCAAGGTTAAATCGCCAGTCGCATTGTCATCATAGGCAGGATTACAATGAAAGGTAACACCATTCATTGTATATACAGTAGGTAACAGGGGAATGCACCATTCACAATAGGTGATGTCACAGCTCACCTCCTCCTCCTGTACAATGGCTGATAACACCTCTATATACAGTAGATAACACAAGATCCACCATTCACAATAGGTGATGTCACAGCTCACCTCCTCCTCCTGTACAATGGCTGATAACACCTCTATATACAGTAGATAACACAAGATCCACCATTCACAATAGGTGATGTCACAGCTCACCTCCTCCTCCTGTACAATGACTGATAACACCTCTACATACAGTAGATAATACAGGATCCACCATTCACAATAGGTGATGTCACAGCTCACCTCCTCCTCCTGTACAATGACTGATAACACAGCTATATACAGTAGATATCACAGGAGTCACCATTCACAATAGGTGATGTCACAGCTCACCTCCTCATGTACAATGACTGATAACACCTCTATATACAGTAGATAACACAGGATCCACCATTCACAATAGGTGATGTCACAGCTCACCTCCTCCTGTACAATGACTGATAACACCTCTATATACAGTAGATAATACAGGATCCACCATTCACAATAGGTGATGTCACAGCTCACCTCCTCCTCCTGTACAATGGCTGATAACACCTCTATATACAGTAGATAACACAAGATCCACCATTCACAATAGGTGATGTCACAGCTCACCTCCTCCTCCTCATGTACAATGACTGATAACACCTCTATATACAGTAGATAATACAGGATCCACCATTCACAATAGGTGATGTCACAGCTCACCTCCTCCTCCTCATGTACAATGACTGATAACACCTCTATATACAGTAGATAATACAGGATCCACCATTCACAATAGGTGATGTCACAGCTCACCTCCTCCTCCTGTACAATGACTGATAACACCTCTATATACAGTAGATATCACAGGAGTCACCATTCACAATAGGTGATGTCACAGCTCACCTCCTCATGTACAATGACTGATAACACCTCTATATACAGTAGATAATACAGGATCCACCATTCACAATAGGTGATGTCACAGCTCACCTCCTCCTCCTGTACAATGACTGATAACACCTCTATATACAGTAGATATCACAGGAGTCACCATTCACAATAGGTGATGTCACAGCTCACCTCCTCATGTACAATGACTGATAACATCTCTATATACAGTAGATAACACAGGATCCACCATTCACAATAGGTGATGTCACAGCTCACCTCCTCCTGTACAATGACTGATAACACCTCTATATACAGTAGATAACACAGGATCCACCATTCACAATAGGTGATGTCACAGCTCACCTCCTCCTCCTGTACAATGACTGATAACACCTCTATATACAGTAGCTACCACAGGATCCACCATTCACAATAGGTGATGTCACAGCTCACCTCCTCCTCCTCTCGTACAATGACTGATATCACCTCTATATACAGTAGATAACACAAGATCCACCATTCACAATAGGTGATGTCACAGCTCACCTCCTCCTGTACAATGACTGATAACACCTCTATATACAGTAGATAACATAGGATCCACCATTCACAGTAGGTGATGTCACAGCTCACCTGCTCCCCTTTCCTCCAGAATTACTTTTTCCCAAATTTGAGCAGGCTCAGTTTTTCACTTTTACACAAGTAAAAAGTTCAGTAATTACTACTAAAATCCCACAGTAAGTAGTACTCTAAATTATTTGGCCAGTGTGCACAATTTTATTTTATTTTTTTATTTTTGATGTAGAAAAAAAATTCTGAAATGTTTTAAAAAACAAAACCTGATTACAACCGGTCATTTCCTGATAAGATTTCATTTTAAACTATGTCCTGCTTCGGATGGCCTCTTTTGACAGAAGCACCGTATTCTAATCTCACCGATCCCTCATTGATCAACTGTAATCTGTAAGATAACCCTGAAGAAACAAGTGTTTAATTTCCCAACAGCGCCGCCACTGGGGGTTTCTGGAATTACACAGTTTCTTTAGGAGTAAGTGATCCACACAAGTATTTCCTGGATATGCTGGGTCCTCCAGAAGAAGCTGATGGTTCTAGCGGCGAATATTGTAATCTGTTTATAGTCGGGGGGGGAAAGGGGCCATCAGTCGTTGTGAATGTGGAGTTCCCCTTTAATTTCATGCATGTAAAACATTTTTTTATGAGGTTCACAAATGATAATTGGTGTGATTCTCTATTGATTGCACATCTATTAGCTGTGTATAGAAATGCTCCCAGTGTGTCTGATGGTTCCCATCCCTGTATAGGTGGAGGCAGAAGCCGTCAATCGCTCCATCACCATCGCCAACCAGACGAACTGTCCGCTCTATGTCACCAAGGTGATGAGCAAAAGCTCCGCCGAAGTGATCGCACAATCCAGGAAAAAGGGTGAGTGCCGAATAAAAGCACTTGAGGTCCTATGCCTGGAAGTCATGAGAATGGGGTCCTAAAGTCTCCTGGGTGAGTGAAGCGGTAGTGAGCATGTGCGACCACTGCTCCATCTACTGGCTATAGAAGTGGTGGTCGCACATGCTCACTACCGCTCCATTCATACAGGAAACAGAATATTGTTTTGTGTTTTTTTTTTATTTTATTTTTTTAATCATTTTTTTTTCTTTTTTTCTTATCTCTATATTAAAAATAAAAATGAGAAATCTTGCAATTTTCACACTGTTTTTAGACTCTAACTTAATGTAGTTTCAGGAAAATTCACGTGTACATTAGCCCCAATGACCAGAACCTGACCCTATTTTTAGATCTGAAGCATCTAATGAGCGTGTGCTAAAGTCATAGTGACGGGAGAAGGAGGAGGTGAGCTGTGATATCACCTATGCTGATTGGTGGATCCTGTGTTGTGAGCTGTGTATAGAGGAGTTATCGGTCATTGTAACTCTGAATCTGATGATAACGAGCCTGCTGAAAACTATTCCTGAATGGACAATGAGTGTGAATAATAAAATGGCCCCAATGGACAGTGTGAAAATTGCATACATATATATATGTATGTATGTATATATATATATATATATGTATGTATATATATATATATATATATATATATATATATATATATATATATATATATATATATATATATAATCTTATTTAATGCAGATAAAATGTTTTAATAAATCATTAACAAAATTATTTTAAAAATATATGTAACATAATATCCTGATTCAAACAGCAGGCCATTTTCTGATAAAGCATTCCCTTTACAGGGAATCAATAAGTTTTTGCTATGTAATCTGACAACCGTATGATGTAGGCTGGTTATTAAAAATACAGGGCAACCCCACGTCATTTAAAAAAAAAAAAAAATTATTTACTTATAGCACAAGCGGCTGCGGGTGAATGCTCCCGTGAGTCACCGCCTGATTCCACTGATGTATCACTTAGTTTACCGGGTGCAGCAATAACAATTTTCAATTCTGCAAATCTAGCAGAGCTCGAATGCTGAGCTCTGTGTAACCCCACCCACATCACTGATTGGCCGCTTCCTTTCAATATACAAAAAGCTGCCAATCAGTGATGGTGGTGTGGTTGGACTAAGAGGCACTAGGCACCTAGTCCTGTAGGGATAATCTCCAGCTGAGAAAACACTGATTGTATTGAAAAAGCAAAACACAGCCTAGTAAGTGACATATTGCTGGAATCAGGGTCTTTGCTTCTACATCGTGCTGCTCTCAGATTACATAGCAACAACCCGCTGACAGATTCCCCTGTATAAATGGCATAATTAATGCAAGACGTGATATTCTTCTAAGCCACATAGATATATTAGTGGATCACGTTGCTGGAAGTGCTGGTGCATAGTTTCCATCCATTTCTGGTGTAGCCCTGCCTCACCCAGACCCTGATGTCACAGGATCACCTTAATGCCGTAATGTTCACATGAGCCCGTTTTATTCCCTGGTGACAGGCGCTGTTGTGTATGGGGAGCCAGTCACTGCAAGTTTGGGTACCGACGGCTCCCACTACTGGAGCAAAAACTGGGCAAAAGCTGCAGCCTTTGTCACATCTCCGCCTCTGAGCCCCGATCCTAGTACTCCTGATTTTCTCAACTCCCTCCTAGCCTGGTGAGTGCCGCTCTCTGTGGAACAATAGTCCTGCCGTGCCCTGTCATACAAGGAATTGTCGTATTAAATGTGTTGTCCTCTGCGGATGGGCATTTTGAGTACGCAGCTCTCCGACGCTCGTGGAGTTTTGGCGGAGGATGGCGGAGGGGAGGTCACACAACAGGTGCTGAAACATTACAGTCCATGGGCCAACACATGTCAGCATTCCCTATTATTAATAACGGATCCTGTGTTATCAGATGTTTAGAACCCTGCCTCTGATGATAAGGAACCTGCTGAAAACTCTTCCTGAAAAGACAGGAATTATAAGTCTAAAATAATCCTGGCCGCCAGTGGAAATATTACAAGATTTAATTTTTAATACAGATCGTATGTAACTAAAGAATCCCAAAATAAAATGTATATTTTTTTTTTAAATGTAAAGTGGGGAAAATAAGTATTTGATACATTGGTGATTTTGCAAGTTTTCCCACCTACAAAGAACGGAGAGGTGTGTGATTTGTATCGTAGGTACACTTCACCTGTGGGAGACAGAACCTAAAGAAAATCCAGATAATCACTGTATGATTTTTACATTATTAATTTGCATGAAATAAGTATTTGATACAATAGAAAAACAGAACTTAATATTTGGTCCAGAAACCTTTGTTTGCAGTTACAGAGGTCAGACGTTTCCTGTAGATCTTGACCAAGTTTGCACACACTGCAGCAGGGATTTTGGCCCCCTCCTCCATACAGATCTTCTCCAGATCTTTCAGGTTTCGGCACTGTCGCTGGGTAACATTGAGTTTCAGCTCCCGCCAAAGATTTTCTATTGGGTTCAGGCCTGGAGACTTTCTACACCATTCCAGGACCTTGAAATGCTTCTTATGGAGCCACTCCTTAATTGCCCTGGCTGCGTGTGTGTTTTGGGTCATTGTCCTGCTGGAAGACCCAGTCGCGACCCATCTTCAATGCTCTTACTGAGGGAAGGAAGTTGTTAGCTGAAATCTCGAGATAAATGACACCATCAATCCTTCCTTCAGTACAGTGCAGTCGTCCTGTCCCCTTTGCAAAAAAAAAAAGCACCCCAAAGTATGATGTTTCCCCCACCATGCTTCATGCTTGGGACAGTGTTCTTGGGGTTGTGCTCATCCTTCTTTCTCCAATACGGCGAGTGGAGTTGATACGAAAAAGTTCTATTTTGGTCTCATCTGACCACATGATCTACTCCCATGCCTCCTTTGGATCATCCAGTTGGTCATTGGTGAACTTCAAATGGGCCTGGACATGTGCTGGGACCTTACATGTCCTGCAGGATTGTAATCCATGACAGCGTAGTGTGTTAGTAACAGTAATGTTTCAGACTGTGGTCCTAGCTCTCTTCAGGTCATTGACCGGGTCTTCCTGTGTAGTTCTGGGCTGATTTCTGACCGTTCTCGGAATCCTTCTTATCCCACAAGGCGAGATCCTGCATGGAGCCCCAGACTGAGGAAGATTAACATTTTACCTTGTGTTTCTTCCATTTCCTAATAATTGCACCGACAATTGTTGCCTTCTCACCAATTGATTGAGTGTTTGTATAGGTGTCTTTCATACAGGTAACGAGTTCAAACAAGTGCAATTAATACAGGTAATGAGTGCAGAGTAGGAGGCTTCTTAAATAAAAACTAACAGGTCTGTGAGAGCCAGAGTTCTTGCTGATTGATAGGTGATCAAATACTTATTTAATGCAATAAAATGCAAATTAATTATGTAAAAATCATACAATGTGATTTTTATGGATTTCTTTTTTTTTAGAGATTTTGTCTCTCACAGTTGGTGTACCTACGATAAAAATTACAGACCTCTCCATTCTTTGTAGATGGGAAAACTTGCAAAATCGGCAGCGTGTCAAATACTTATTTTCCCCACTGTAGATATAACACAAAAACCTAAATGTGTTTTTTTTTTCAATTAAGCTTTTTTACCTTATTACTGTAAATCATTCAAAAAAAATCTTGCAGTTTTCTCGCTAACCACTAAGTCTAATAGTAGACTTCTGAAAGAAGCCTATAGTCCAAAAATTAACTCCTATATAAGTGAGAGCCTAAAATATCATAAGGGTTACCCCATTTTATTCAGAAAGATATATTTAAATTTGGTGCAATGTAATGCACAAAATGAAAACAATAATAAAGAGATTAAGAGGCATTATAATTAAAAATACCCTACTTCATCTGGAAACGCGCGTCGTGGTCTGAGATGGGAGCTAATATGGTAACACGTTCTTTTTTTTATCTCTGGGTATGTCTGATTGTAATGCATCTTTATCTGTTCACTAGTGATTTATTTTGTGCATTCCATTTCACCAAATTGCGATATATCTCTCAGAATTGTATTGTAATAAGCTTTGTGGATATACATATGTGCCTATACATACCTGTGGTGACGGGTTTCTATTATACTCTTCCTCTGATTGTTCCACTCCTGGTTTTGGCTTACAAATGCTGAGGTAAAATACTGTCAAATACTGAACGTGTGAACGTGGCCTTATGACATTCGGTGGCTACCCTTAACATTGGTTTCTTACCTTCTTTATTTTGTGTCTCTCATCGGACTCCCTTTACTTTTATCGTTTCTTGATTTTAATTATTTATAGTTATTTTTATTGCATTGCTGTGTATTACTGTTTGCATACATTGGTCTGATATCGGATTAAATTGGAGTAATGCTTGTGTGAAATTTTAATGTTAGACTTCTACTACCTTTTCCTCAGGGGGATGTTAGTAGCAATAGACTGGCTCGGTTTGGTTTTTATCAGAGTACTGGACGTGCTCTAATCTGGACGTAGTGAAGGGAGGGAACGTACGTGAGCTGTAACTTCACCTGTTGGTGGATTAAGTGTTATCCTCTATATATAGAAGTGTTATCTGTAATTTTCACTATGGTCTGTGATGATAATGAGACTCCTGAAAAGTCTCCTGTGCAGAACAGGGAAGTATGAGGGTCTGTTTATGCAGGTTATTCTTCTTTGAAGAGGTTTAGTTAAAATGAGTGCTAATATTTGTTTGTTGTTTCCCAGCGGTGACCTGCAGGTTTGCGGGAGCGCACACTGCACTTTTAACACGGCTCAGAAAGCTGTTGGAAAAGACAATTTTACAATAATTCCAGAAGGGACCAATGGAGCTGAAGAGAGGATGAGTATCGTGTGGGACCGGGCTGTGGTGGGTATTCATATATGCCAAAGGTTTCTCTGCCGTAATAGTGAAGCAAAGAGAGGAGAAGGTGACAGTGGGAGATTTTCTGTAGTAAAAATGGCGGACCTTTCTTCTTGTCTGTTCATAGTTTTTGTCTCACCATAATGTGCTCCACTTTTAATATAGAAATTGCCAAAAAAATGCACCCAAAAGCTGAGACTTTCAACACTTTTGCCTTTTCCGCTCGAATGTGAATTCGAAGCAAAAAATTCGAATATTGGTGCAAAATAGACCAGCTTGCAGGTTTTGTTAAAAATTATCCAGATGTATTAACAGCTTGAGACTGTTGAATAAAGGTGCCTCTTTTTTAGACTACGTGGTCAATATTTGCACTCTCTAAAAGTAAATGTTCGTTATTGCTTCTTGAAGGGTTGACCAAAATGACATTTAAAAGGGGTTGTCCCAACTTCTTAAATGGTTTTGGAAAGTTCTTATAAAAACAAGAAACTTTGCTCTTTATATATAATTAAAAATCCTCTTTGTTTTAAAAACCGCAGGGTTTCTCAATCCTATAGCTTAATGCTCTTTGCCTAGGTCAATGGCCACCTCTACATTCTCTTGGCGGCGGCCGGTCTCCTTGGCAGCGAAGGCAGACTTTACGGGAAGCCAGCTGTCAATCAGTATGGCGTCGGCAGTTACGCCCTGTCGACAGATCAGCCTTTGTACCGTTTTTTTTTTTTGTCAATTCATAATTCAGCTTGCACTCTTTTTTTTTTTTTTTTTTTTTTTTGAAGTCTATTATATATATCTGTGCTTTTTGTTTTTTTATTCTTTATTTTTTTTTTATAGGGTGAGTTTTTAATGATTTGATGTGTTTTCAGCTGACTAATCAATGGCAACTTTTTAAAAAGTCACAAAATGTGGCGCAACTCTACACCAGCCGGCCCCTGGTGTAGTTATATGCATCTTTAAAAAAAATCAAAAAAAAAATCAACATATTGATAAAAATACGACTTTTTGTTCTTGTTGCAAAAATGGATAATGAATGGAAAAACGCTAATTGGCGCCATATTTACGAGCAGCGTGTGCCATTTTGATGAATTTGTTGCAGTAAAAGTCATTGAATACCACAAGACAAAAAAAAAGTGACTGCAGATTTGTGATTCCTCGCATCGTGTGTACTGTGCACTGTGAGAATTCTCCATGGCCGGGAGCTGGTGGTCATGTGACTGCAAGAATGCGATTTGCTTAAGGTACCTTCACACTAAACGATATCGCTAGCGATCCGTGACGTTGCAGCGTCCTGGCTAGCGATATCGTTTAGTTTGACACGCAGCAGCGATCAGGATCCTGCTGTGATGTCGCTGGTCGTTGAATAAAGTCCAGAACTTTATTTGGTCGTCAGACCGGCGTGTATCGTTGTGTTTGACACCAAAAGCAACGATACCAGCGATGTTTTACACTGGTAACCAGGGTAAATATCGGGTTACTAAGCGCAGGGCCGCGCTTAGTAACCCGATGTTTACCCTGGTTACCAGTGTAAAAGTAAAAAAAACAAACAGCACATACTCACCTTCGCGTCCCCCGGCGTCCGCTTCCCACACTGACTGAGCGCCGTAAAGTGAAAGTGAAAGTACAGCACAGCGGTGACGTCACCGCTCTGCTGTTAGGGCCGGCGCTCAGTCAGTGCAGGAAGCGGACGCCGGGGGACGCGAATGTAAGTATGTACTGTTTGTTTTTTTTACATTTTACGCTGGTAACCAGGGTAAACATCGGGTTACTAAGCGCGGCCCTGCGCTTAGCAACCCAATGTTTACCCTGGTTACCCGGGGACCTCGGCATCGTTGGTCGCTGGAGAGCGGTCTGTGTGACAGCTCCCCAGCGATCAAACAGCGACGCTGCAGCGATCGGCATCGTTGTCTGTATCGCTGCAGCGTCGCTTAATGTGAAGGTACCTTTACTTCTGGCCACATTCCGACTAGACGTGTCTGGCCTCCCTCGATTCACGTCTAGTTGGAATGTGACCGTCTGTATGCAAATCGAGCTTGCGGTCACATTTTCCGCTCCGTTTCCGGCGCCGGAGAATTGTGACAGCATACACGGTGCATGCTGTGTGGAGTCACAGGACTTGAGCCCCAAATCTGAACCACCACTTTATTAATTTTTTGCTATGTGATGATCACTTCAATCAGTATTCTGCTCGCCTAAGGATACTTATCATTAGTGATTCCCTGTTACTCTTGTTCCAACAATCCCTCCGAGTTTCCATACTTCCTGGTTGGTCCAGACAGCAATGTAACCTCTGCAGCCAATCGCTGGCTAGTGCAGTAACCACTGCGGCCAGTGATTGGCTGCAGCGGTCACATATCTGCCAGAATCAGGGAAAAACCACAAAACCTGTTCCGCCCGGCCTGACCTGTGCTGTGGTTACATGCCCAGTAGAAGGTACAGAGGCTGGCAGGGTGCTGTTCACTTGGATCCATTCATAGACTCCATGATAACCAGGGACATAAGTCCCTATTGTAGTGCAGTCTCAGGCTTTGGGCCTGTCACTTCAAATGAGCCGATCTCTGGATAGACGTAAGATATTAACAAACCGTTTTCCCGTTTTGTGTTCACTGAAAAGACTTTTGTATTACGTCGGCAGTAAGAGACCCAGAGGTCTTGTTGGGGGTGTGGGCTTTTTAGTATTTCGGCATTAAAGTTTTGTTTTTTGACTTTAGGTGACTGGAAAAATGGATGAAAACCAGTTTGTTGCGGTCACCAGTACCAATGCTGCCAAAATCTTCAACCTGTACCCTCGAAAAGGCCGCATTGCGGTGGGATCTGACGCCGATCTGGTGATCTGGGATCCAGATAGCGTAAGAACGATCTCGGCCAAAACTCACAACAGTGTAAGGACATTTCCGGGTATTTTTTGTGGAGGAAAGTCCTGGTAGATTTCTCAGTCCCGGAACTTTCGTTCTGTGTCATTGCAGTCAGTGGAGTACAATATCTTCGAAGGGATGGAGTGCCGCGGAGGTCCTCTGGTGGTCATCAGCCAAGGAAAGATCGTTCTCGAGGACGGCAACCTCCATGCCACCGAGGGATCTGGACGCTACATTCCCAGGAAACCGTTCCCAGACTTCGTGTACAAGAGGATCAAGGCCCGAAGCCGGGTGAGTGCATCAACTATTAAAGGAGAAATCCACCTGTGGTCGAGATCTGAGACCTGTTCAGTGCAGAAGTATTTCGATTGCTATTTTAAGCACTACACCCATTTTATTTTGGTAATTTGTGGGGTCCTCAAGAAGGGAAGTAACATCATGGCTTTTTTTTTCTCCTTTCATAGAGAGAAAATATGATGTTTAATATTGCAGTAAATTAATTTGTAAAGTGACAGCTTACCAGTGTTTCGCTATAAGGGCTTGCCTACACTAGTGCATGAAAAATCGTCCCATTGCCATCTCGGAGAGTGGGACGATTTTTTTTCTCACTTGTCATCCTTGTGCTGTCCATATACAATCCGCAGCTATTAATATTAATCATTTACAGCCGTTTACCGTTTCCCATCTTACAGAATTGTAATGTATCCAAGAAAAATCAGATCCTGTACTGATGGTCCTTATGGCATCCGATTTTTGTTGGGTTTTTTTCTCACGCATTAAATTTGTGAATAAAATGCATATCTGAGAAAAAATAATCAGCCCGCCACTGTCTCATTGAATAGGATTAGTATGAGCGTTAATCAGGCTATGTTCACACGGTGTGTTTTTTGCTGCGTTTTTTAATGCAAACTTTAAGCTGAATTTTACAATACCAGCAAACGCTATGAGATTTCATAAATCGCATTTTCTTTATTCCTGAGTGAATTGGAAAATTGCTGCGTTTTTGAAAGAAGCAGCACGCCTCTTCTTCCAGCATTTTTCCAGCAATGAGTAGTGCAAAAGTGCAGCAATAAACGCAGATATCAGGTTTTGCTGCGTTTTTTATGCCAAAACCTAAGGAAATGGCATCATGTGTTTGTTTTTTTTTCACGCGACTGTGGTCGTGCATGGGACTGCAACTCATCCAGTTCACTTGGTCAGGATATTCAGCACGGTTAGTGATAATAGAAGCCATTTATTAATAATTCTGAAAAAGTGCTTTTATCAGCACAAAACAGGGAGTGATAGAATATAGAACGAGGATGACTTGTGGTTTATAATCATTAGGTAGAATCTTAGTATGATTCTAGTGTTAGGATCTTGGAGATGGGACTAAACCTCTATCTCAATATGTAGTAGGTGTAATAATATTAGCAGATGCCTCTAATTAGGAATCTAGTATAGTTCTTCTGATTACCTATGTCTCTTTCTCCATGTGCAGGGCATTGCAGCAGCTTAGGTATCCATGGTTACGGCCACTGATATGACGACAGTTAGTTGTTAGTGATCGTAAACATGGACACCTAATCAACTGTAATGCCCTGTACATGGGGTAAGCGACATAGAAAATCTGAAAAACTGTACTACATTTCTAATTGGAGGTATCTGCTAACATCATTATTACATCTACTACATATTGGGATAGGATCTTGGAGATGGGAATACCCTTTTAACTTAGGGTAGCAAAAATCTGACAACAGATTCTATCTGAGAGCATCATGATGTAGGGGCAGAGGCCCCGATTCCAGTGATGTCACTTACTGTTTATCTGCTTCAGATCTAGCAGTTTTCTGAAAGCTGAGCCCTGTATAACCCCGCCCACACCACTGATTGGCAGCTTTTTGTTTACACTGTGCATAGGCAGAAAGCTGCCAATCAGTAGTTTGGGCATAGTTGGACTACTTGCCAACAGTCCTCTACTGATATTCTCATTCTGACAAAACACTGATTTTATAAAAAAAATAAACCACTACAGCAAGCAGCCCAGTAAGTGACACATCGCTGGAATATCCGGGTCTCTGCCCCTACATAATGATGCCTTAGATTATATGGCAAGAACTTTTATTATGAGTGGCCTGTAGGAGTGGAAAGTAGGCGGATAAGGTGTAGGATAGTCTGAGGACCTTGTGATAAGTGATGTTGTACTGTCTCCAGCTTGCTGAGCTGCGAGGAGTTCCACGTGGCCTGTATGATGGACCTGTCTGTGAAGTCTCCGTGACTCCAAAAGCCGTAACACCTGCTTCTTCTGCCAAGACATCACCTGCCAAACAGCCAGCGCAGCCCATAAGGAACCTCCACCAGTCTGGATTCAGCCTGTCAGGTGACTTCTTGCATTTCACTTTTGCATTAAGGTGTCTTTATTTTTTATTCGCTTCTTAAATGCAAAACTTAAAGGGAACCTGTCACCTGAATTTGGCGGGACCAGTTTTGGGTCACATGGGCGGGGTTTTCGGGTGTTTGATTCACCCTTTCCTTACCCGCTGGCTGCATGCTGGCCGCAATATTGGATTGAAGTTCATTCCCTGTCCTCCGGAGTACACGCCAGCGCAAGGCAATATTGCCTTGTGCAGGTGTGTACTACGGAGGACACAGCATGAACTTCAATCCAATATTGCGGCCAGCATGGAGCCAGCGGGTAAGGAAAGGGTGAATCAAACACCCGAAAACCCCGCCCATATGACCCAAAACTGGTCCCGCCAAATTCAGGTGACAGGTTCCCTTTAAGGAACATTCGTAATATGATAAATGGGTAAAAACACGAAAAGTTTGCAATTCACATGTTACTATAATCCTTTCTGTTCTCTCAGAATGGAGGGATTTTTTATTTTATAGTTCACTACCCGTTGCCCAGGTTACCGGCCACCGCTGCAGTTTTATGGTCTCTTAGGCAATGCAATTCTATTACATAGGTTTGTGTCAGAAGCAGCGGCAAAGTCTTTCTATATCGAGTCCCCTCTTCACTTCTCTTAATCTTGGAAAAGTAGTGAGCTTCAGGAGATTGTGTCAGGAAGATCACAGAGTGGAGAGGGAGGAAAGCATCCAAGTGTTCAGGGAGGGCAGATCATTCCTGTGTTAGAGTATAGATAGGGAGGAAAGCACTTATTTCAGACTGTGCAGGGAGGGAGAGGAAGATCACACACTTCTTTGCATCTACTGATCCCACTCTTGTTCAAAGAAAAACGTCTTCTCCTTTGTCCTCCTTTACAAAAATCAAAGAGTTGTCTGGTGCTCCTCACTATTGCCCAATGTGTAGATGCGACATGTGCGCCGCTCACCTTCCGAAGCCGAAGGGGTGCCGGATGACCCTTTTTAAGCACAGTTTATCTAATGCCTTATCTTGCTTTCTTCCTGCAGGAGCACAGGTCGATGACAACGTCCCCCGTCGCACTACTCAGCGCATAGTGGCGCCTCCTGGTGGCCGTGCCAACATCACCAGCTTAGGCTAGACCCAAACTAATTCTCCTGCCCCAAGGATTCCAGTTCCTTTTTTTTCTCCAAGATTTACCGATTCCTGGCATTTTTTTTTTAATCTTGGGGGCAGTGACTTTTCTAGGAGCAGATCTAGGAGACACCGGAGTGTGCCGTCGCTCATACACACCTATGTACGTATATGTACCCGAATACATATACACGGATGTAAAATGGCGCCCGCAGTGAGTTCATTGCGGGAATCGGTTGGTATGTTTGCATGAGTGTGTGGGCAGAATCGGGATGAGTTAGGGAGCCCCCTCAAGACCTGTCCTTCCTAGTGACCATTCCTCGCCCTCTTTTGAACTCGTCGACCCCCACCACACACCCACCCGGTCTTTCTTTTGTACGTAAGTGAACGGTCCCCCCTTACAGAAAACATCTCGGTCTTGCTACAGTCAGGATTTAGGATTATACATCTCTGTGAGAAAATAAATCGGTGCGTAGAAGAAGATACGTCCATCATCTACTAAAATCAGGACGGAAATACAATTTATTTTTTTTTTAAATTGATTTTATCGGGCGAGGTCGAGGCGCGTACCTCATGTCGTCACTTAATTCAAGGCTGATACGACTCAGACCCTGAC
The DNA here is from genome assembly GCF_051348905.1 of Ranitomeya variabilis. NCBI lineage: Eukaryota > Metazoa > Chordata > Amphibia > Anura > Dendrobatidae > Ranitomeya > Ranitomeya variabilis. Next base: position 65,713,899 of record NC_135236.1, read on the forward strand.
GCAAGACTTAAAGGGGTATTCCCATCTCCAAGATCCCATCCCAATATGTAGTAGGTGTAATAATAATAATATTAGCAAATACCTTCTGTTAGCGATGTAGTATAGTTCTTCTGATTCACTAGGTAGCTTACCCCATGTGCAGGGCATGGCAGTGGCTTAGGTATCCACAGTTACGACCACTCATATAGTGACAGTTGTTAGGGGTCGTAATCGTAAATATGTAAGCTACTGCCATGCCCTGTACATGGGGTAAGTGACATAACTAATCAGAAGAACTGTACTACGTTGCTAATTTGAGGTATTTGCTAATATTATCATTGCATCTACTACATATTGTGATGGGATTTCAGCTTTAAGGCTGAACGACAGCGGAAACCTCCTAGGTGTGCGGGTGTAGGGGTACAGAGGGACCCTCCGGGGCTGACATTGCAGGGTAGATGTTCCATACAAGCAGTTTTAACCCATTGTGGGATTTGTGGTTGTGTTCCTGAGTGCAGGAGATGTCGTGCTTATGCTAATAAATGTGTCTAGAATGAAAAATGTGCTCTCTCCGATGTCTTAAATAGCAAAAGAGATAAGTCTTGTGTCTTCCCCTCTCCCCTGTAAACACTGTGTTCTTATTTCTTATCACAGGATCCACTAATAAAATGTTGTGCTTTCAACAATGCTTCTGGCGTGTCACTCCTAATCGGCGGTGTTCACACTATAATCCACGACTGGGCATCAAAATGTACTAGGCCTCATGCCTGTGTTTGTTTCCCATAGCAACCAATGGGAATTCAGCTTTAATTTCTTAAACGGCTTTGGTGGAATGAAAGCTGTGCCGTGATTGGTTGTCTACAAGCAACAAACACCAGCTTTAAAAAAAAAACCCTCTTTGTTCCTGTTTAAACCTATAATTTTACCAGAGCAGTTTAAGAAATGAAAGCTGCTCTTTGACTGGTTGCTACGGCAACACAGACATTTTTGCTTCTTTAGACGTGTATGATAAATGTCCCTGTCTTTTTTTAATGTTTGCCTTTGCTGCTCATAGCAACCAATCACAGCGCAGCTTTCATTTTACCAGAGCAGTTTAAAAAATGAAAGGTTCATTCTGATTGGTTGCTAAGAGCAACAAAGACATTTTTTTTTCTTTGACAGTTTTGAATTATATTAGTTTTTTTTTCAATATTTAAGGGCTATTCCCGTCTCTAAGATCCTATCCCAATTTGTACTAGGTGTAATAATAGCAAATAACTCCAATTGGAGATTTAGTATAGTTCTCCTGATTCGCTATGTTGCTTACCCCATGTGCGGTAGCACATTTTTAGGGTGACCTTTTGTTGTGACCACCCTGAGGCCCACCTATGCAATAATCATGCTGAATAATCATCACCTGGATAGGTCACACCTGTGAGGAGACCGGATTATCACGGCAGAGGAGAAGATCCTGCTAACAAAGATTTAGACAAAATTGGGAATATTTGTGAGAAAAAGGCCTTTTGTCTCCATAGAAAAAGTCTTAGATCTTTGAGTTCTGCTGATGAGAAACTGTACTGGATAAAAATGAAAAAAAAAAAAAAATCAATTGTAAGACAATATGACCAGGAAAAAATAAAATATAGAGGTGTTTACATAGAAATGTTCAAAATGAAACCCCTGGAAAGCTAATATTTAGCATCCTATCATGTAATAGAAGAAAAGAAGAATTGCAAGCAAAAGAATGAGGTATAGAAAGCAATATGCACTATCCCTGGCTGCAGCACAGGAGACCCAGGCTGGGATTCCTTAGAAAACCGGTAGATGGCAGCCTGTCATTAAGAGGAGGACAGGAAATAGAAAGGGGCCACAAAGGGTCTACGGTGAAAAAAAAATGGTCTGATACCGTGTTAGCCTGCTGAAAAAAAGATTGTTCTCAGTGGGAAAAACAAATAATCTCGGTAGTTATGATGCCTTTTAATGGTTAACAAAAATAAAATAAGTCAGGTTACAATTACAAAGCAAGCTTTCCGGACTTCTTAGGTCTTCTCCTCAGGCATGTATTACAAAGTATCTGGAAAAAAAACCCACAAAAAAAGGCACGGCATAATGAATGGACATTTAACCCCTTCCCGACCTTTGACGCCACGTAGGCGTCATGAAAGTCGGTGCCAATCCGACCCATGACGCCTATGTGGCGTCATGGAATGATCGCGTCGCTGCAGAGCGGGTGAAAGGGTTAACTCCGATTTCACCCGATCTGCAGAGACAGGGGGAGTGGTACTTCAGCCCAGGGGGGTGGCTTCACCCCCCCCACGTGGCTACGATCGCTCTGATTGGCTGTTGAAAGTGAAACTGCCAATCAGAGCGATTTGTAATATTTCACCTAAAAAACTGGTGAAATATTACAATCCAGCCATGGCCGATGCTGCAATATCATCGGCCATGGCTGGAAATACTGAAGTGACCCCCCCCCCCCACCCCACCGATCGCCCCCCCAAGCCACCGATCTGTCCCGTAGTCCCCTCCGACCTGTGCTCCGCTCCCTCGTCCTCCTGTCCGCTCCCCCCCTGCTCCTATGTCACCCCCCCCGTGCTCCGACGCCCCCCCCCCCGTGCCCCGATCTCCCCCCCCCCTTATACTTACCGAGGCTCCCGGTGCCCGTCCGCCTCCTCCATGGGCACCGCCATCTTCCAAAATGGCGGGCACATGCTCAGTGCGCCCGCCGAATCTGCTGGCCGGCAGATTCATTACAAAGTACATTTTGATCGCTGTGGTAGGTTCTATCACAGCGATCAAAATAAAAAAAATAATAAATAAACCCCCCCCTTTATCCCTTTATCACCCCCATAGGTAGGGACAATAATAAAATAAAGAAAATATTTTTTTTTCTTTTTCCACTAGGGTTAGGGTTAGAACTAGGGTTAGAACTAGGGTTAGGGTTACGGGTAGGGTTAGGGGTAGGGTTAGGGTTATGGCATGTGCACTCAGTGCGGATTTGGCTGCGGATTGGCCGCGGATCCGCAGCGGATTGGCCGCGGATCCGCAGCGGATTGGCCGCTGTGAATTCGTAGCAGTTTTCCATCAGGTTTACAGTACCATGTACACCTATGGAAAACCAAATCCGCTGTGCCCATGGTGCGGAAAATTCCGTGCAGAAACGCTGCGTTGTATTTTCCGCAGCATGTCAATTCTTTGTGCGGATTCCTCAGCGTTTTACACCTGTTCCTCAATAGGAATCCGCAGGTGAAATCCGCACAAAAAAACACTGGAAATCTGCTGTAAATCCGCAGGTAAAACGCAGTGCCTTTTACCTGCAGATTTTTCAAAAATCGTGCGGAAAAATCTCACACGAATCCGCAACGTGGGCACATAGCCTTAGGGTTAGGGTTGGAATTAGAGTTAGGGTTGGAATTAGGGCTAGTTTTGGAAATAGGGTTAAGATTAGGCTTGTGGTTAGGGTTACGGATAGGGTTAGGGGTGCGTTGGGATTACAGTTGTGGTTAGGGTTGGGATTAGGGTTAGGGTTGGGATTAGGGTTAGGATTAGGGTTGGAATTAGGGTTACGGGTGTGTTTCGGTTAGGGGTGTGTTGGGGTTAGGGTTGTGATTAGGGTTATGGCTACAGTTGGTGTTGGGGTTAGTGTTGAAGTTAGAATTGAGGGGTTTCCACTGTTTAGGCACATCAGGGGTCTCCAAACGCAACATGGCGCCACCATTGATTCCAGCCAATCTTGCGTTCAAAAAGTCAAATGGTGCTCCCTCCCTTCCAAGCCCCGACATGCGCCCAAACAGTGGTTTACCCCCACATTTGGGGTACCAGCGTACTCAGGACAAACTGGGCAACAACTGTTGGGGTCCAATTTCTCCTGTTACCCTTGCAAAAATAAAAAATTACTTGCTAAAACATAATTTTTGAGGAAAACAATTATTTTTTATTTTCACGGCTCTGCGTTATAAACTTCTGTGAAGCACTTGGGGGTTGAAAGTGCTCACCACACATCTAGATAAGTTCCTTCGGGGGTCTAGTTCCCAAAGTGGGGTCACTTGTGGGGTGTTTCTACTGTTTAGGCACATCAGGGGCTCTGCAAATGCAACATGACGCCCGCAGACCATTCCATCAAAGTCTGCATTTCAAATGTCACTACTTCCCTTCCGAGCCCTGACGTGTGCCCAAACAGTGGTTTACCCCCACATATGGGGTATCCGCGTACTCACAACAAACTGAGCAACAAATATTGGGGTCCAATTTCTCCTGTTACCCTTGTGAAAATAAAAAATTGCTTGCTAAAACATCTTTTTTGAGGAAAGAAAAATGATTTTTTATTTTCACGGCTCTGCGTTGTAAACTTCTGTGAAGCACTTGGGGGTTGAACGTGCTCACCACACATCTAGATAAGTTCCTTGGGGGGTCTAGTTTCCAAAATGGGGTCACTTGTGGGGGGTTTCTACTGTTTAGGCATATCAGGGGCTCTGTTGGAATGGTCTGCGGGCATCATGTTACGTTTGCAAAGTCTGCATTCCAAAACGTCACTACTTCCCTTCCGAGCCCCGGCATGTGCCCAAACAGTGGTTTACCCCCATATATAGGGTATCAGCGTACTCAGGAGAAACTGGACAACAACTTTTGGGTCCAATTTCTCCTGTTACTCTTGCAAAAATAAAAAATTCTGGGCTAAAAAAATATTTTTGAGGAAAGGAAACACATTTATTATTTTCACGGCTCTGCATTATAAACTTCTGTGAAGCACTTGGGGGTTCAAAGTGCTCACCACACATCTAGATAAGTTCCCTTGGGGGTCTAGTTTCCAAAATGGAGTCACTTGTGGGGAGTTCCTACTGTTTAGGCACATCAGGGGCTCTGCAAAAGCAACCTGACGCCCGCAGAGCATTCCATCAAAGTCTGCATTTCAAAACGTCACTACTTCCCTTCCGAACCCCGACGTGTGCCAAAACAGTGGCTTACCCCCATATATGGGGTATCAGCGTACTCAGGAGAAACTGGACAACAACTTTTGGGGTCCAATTTCTCCTGTTACCCTTGGGAAAATAAAAAATTGTGGGCTAAAAAAATCATTTTTGAGAAAAGAAAAATTATTTTTTATTTTCATGGCTCTGCGTTATAAACTTCTGTGAAGCACTTGGGGGTTTAAAGTGCTCACCACACATCTAGATTAGTTCCTTGGGAGGTCTAGTTTCCAAAATGGGGTCACTTGTGCGGGAGCTCCAATGTTTAGGCACACAGGGGCTCTCCAAACGCGACATGGTGTCCGCTAATGATTGGAGCTAATTTTCCATTCAAAAAGCCAAATGGCGTGCCTTCCCTTCCGAGCCCTGCCGTGCGCCCAAACAGTGGTTTACCCCCACATATGGAGTATCATCGTACTCAGGACAAACAGGACAACAACATTTGGGGTCCAATTTCTCCTATTACCCTTGGGAAAATAAAAAATTCTGGGCTAAAAATCATTTTTGAGGAAAGAAAAATTATTTTTTATTTTCACGGCTCTGCGTTATAAACTTCTGTGAAGCACCTGGGGGTTATAAGTGCTCACTATGCATCTAGATAAGTTCCTTGGGGGGTCTAGTTTCCAAAATGGGGTCACTTGTAGGGGATCTCCAATGTTTAGGCACACAGGGGCTCTCCAAACGCGACATGGTGTCCGCTAACGATTGGAGCTAATTTTCCATTCAAAAAGTCAAATGGCACGCCTCCCCTTCTGAGCCTTGCCGTGCACCCAAACAGTGGTTTACCCCCACATATGAGGTATCGGCGTACTCAGGAGAAATTGCCCAACAAATTTTAGGATCCATTTTATCCTGTTGCCCATGTGAAAATGAAAGAATTGAGGCTAAAAGAAATTTTGTGTGAAAAAAAGTACTTTTTCATTTTTGCGGATCAATTTGTGAAGCACCTGGGGGTTTAAAGTGCTCACTATGCTTCTAGATAAGTTCCTTGGGGGGTCTAGTTTCCAAAATGGGGTCACTTGTGGGGGAGCTCCAATGTTTAGGCACACGGGGGCTCTCCAAACGCGACGTGTCCGCTAAAGATTGGAGCCAATTTTTCATTCAAAAAGTCAAATGGCGCTCCTTCCCTTCCGAGCCCTGCCGTGCGCCCAAACAGTGGTTTACCCCCACATATGAGGTATCAGCGTACTCAGGACAAATTGGACAACAACGTTCGTGGTCCAGTTTCTCCTTTTACCCTTGGGAAAATAAAAAAATTGTTGCTAAAAGATCATTTTTGTGACTAAAAAGTTAAATGTTCATTTTTTTACTTCCATGTTGCTTCTGCTGCTGTGAAACACCTGAAGGGTAAATAAACTTCTTGAATGTGGTTTTGAGCACCTTGAGGGGTGCAGTTTTTAGAATGGTGTCACTTTTGGGTATTTTCAGCCATATAGAACCCTCAAAATGACTTCAAATGTGAGGTGGTCCCTAAAAAAAATGGTTTTGTAAATTTTGTTGTAAAAATGAGAAATCACTGGTCAAATTTTAACCCTTATAACTTCCTAGCAAAAAAAAAATTTGTTTCCAAAATTGTGCTGATGTAAAGTAGACATGTGGGAAACGTTATTTATTAACTATCTTGTGTCACATAACTCTCTGGTTTAACAGAATAAAAATTCAAAATGTGAAAATTGCGAAATTTTCAAAATTTTCGCCAAATTTCCGTTTTTTTCACAAACTCAGAAATTATCGACCTAAATTTACCACTAACATGAAGCCCAATATGTCACGAAAAAACAATCTCAGAATCGCTAGGATCCGTTGAAGCGTTCCTGAGTTATTACCTCATAAAGGGACACTGGTCAGAATTGCAAAAAACGGCAAGGTCATTAAGGCCAAAATAGGCTGGGTCATGAAGGGGTTAAATAAACTAAGCTTAGAGATTGAATCCTTAATTGTATTAGATTAGTGGTGTGAAAGTTTTATAGTCCCAATATCCATGTAAGATCAGATTCCTGGTGCCCTCACTGTCTCTGGAGCAGATTCCTGGTGCCCTCACTGTCTCTGGAGCAGATTCCTGGTGCCCTCACTGTCTCTGGAGCAGATTCCTGGTGCCCTCAGTGTCTCTTGAGCAGATTCCTGGTGCCCTCAGTGTCTCTGGATCAGATTCCTGGTGCCCTCACTCTGGAGCAGATTCCTGGTGCGCTCACTGTTTCTGGAGCAGATTCCTGGTGCCCTCACTGCCTCTGGAGCAGATTCCTGGTGCCCTCACTGTCTCTGGAGCAGATTCCTGGTGCCCTCACTGTCTCTGGAGCAGATTCCTGGTGCCCTCACTGTCTCTGGAGCAGATTCCTGGTGCCCTCACTGTCTCTGGAGCAGATTCCTGGTGCCCTCACTGTCTCTGGAGCAGATTCCTGGTGCCCTCACTCTGGAGCAGATTCCTGGTGCGCTCACTGTTTCTGGAGCAGATTCCTGTTGCCCTCACTGCCTCTGGAGCAGATTCCTGGTGCCTTCACTCTGGAGCAGATTCCTGGTGCCCTCACTCTGAAGCAGATTCCTGGTGCCATCACTGTCTCTGGAGCAGATTCCTGGTGTCCTCACTGTCTCTGGAGCAGATTCTTGGTGCCCTCACTGTTTCTGGAGCAGATTCCTGGTGCCCTCACTGTTTTTGGAGCAGATTCCTGATGCCCTGTCTCTGGAGCAGATTTCTGGTGCCCTCTCTGTCTCTGGAGCAGATTCCCGGTGCCTTCACTGACTCTGGAGCAGATTCCTGGTGCCCTCAGTGTCTCTGGAGCAGATTCCTGGTGCCCTCGCTGTCTCTGGAGCAGATTCCTGGTGCCCTCACTGTCTCTAGAGCAGATTCCTGGTGCCCTCACTGTCTCTGGAACAGATTCCTGGTGCCCTCACTGTCTCTGGAACAGATTCCTGATGCCCTCACTGTCTCTCGAACAGATTCATCAGAATTTGTAGTGTCATAGATTTTCCTGACAGATTTAGTCCTGTGTGGAGGGAATCAAATAATTGAGTATATTTGTATTCCCAAACCCTTCAATGTTTTTGTGATTTTAAAGTTGCCTTTTATTATGACAACTTTCATCTTGTTTATGTTGTGTCCTGGACCACAGACATGTTTGGCCACTGGTAAAGTGTCGTGTGGCGAGGATACGTCATCCTTGCTCTTAGCTTCTGTCCGGTTTCTCCCTCATAGAGGACCCAATAGGACATATAGTGCACAGAATTAAGTACACCACATTGGAGGAAGAACATGTGAATGTCGTAGGAAACTTATAGTCCTGCTGTGTGTTGGGAATCTATTTCCTGTCTTTGGTCTCTACACTAGTGCAGGTTTTCACATTGCACAAGTTCCTTTTGGTGTATCCGGGGGCAATGAACTTCGGATCATGATATTTCTTAAATTTGGAGGTTGCCTGTAGCACAGCAAGGGAGGATCTTCCAATATTATCTTTAGCGAGTCATCCTTGTATAGGATGTGGTGAAGTTTTTTATCAGTTCTTCTCAGTACCTCAAGTTGTGGGCAGTAGGTCACCACCCGAGGTAATTGACTTCACATCCTTGTGGTTCTAATGATTTGATCATCCATGGAGTTGGGGTGGTAGCCTTGGTTTAAAAATGCGTTTTTAAGATTGGTTGTTTATCCCTGTCCGTTGGGCTGGAAAAGATATGATTATATATCTAAGTGCCTGGCTGTAGACTATGGACTTATTAATGTGTTTCGGGTGGAAGCTGTTCCATCTGAGGTATGTGAGAGGGTCAATTGGTTTCCAATACAGCGATGTCTGGGTTGAACAATTTAGAATTTTTATGGTGGTATTCAGGAAGTTGATTTCCGTTTTTGAGTTTTCCAATGTTAAGTTTATGGAGGGATGAAATGTATTGAGTTTGTCATAGAATTTTAGAAGTTCTTATTGAGACTTAGTCCAGATTAAAATCTCACTGATGCAATGGAAACAGGCCTAGGGTTTGTTGGAGCAGGATGCGAAAAAGTAATTTTCCAGTTTAGCGATGGAAAGGTTGGCATACTGGGGTGCCATTTTGCTACCCATAGCAGTTCCGGTGCTTTGTAGATTTCACTCCTCGCCAAAAGAGAAAAGTATAAATCTGGTGAATCTTCAAACAGACTTAGAAGGGATCTCATTAGCTTCAAGAAACATTTGGCAGGCGGAAAGTCCAACTTACTACAAAATTTGAAGACGTTGCTCCAGAGACAGTGAGGGCACCAGGCCTCTGATCTTACTTGGATAGTGGGTCAATAAAATTTACTCCACTAATCTAATCTAATGAATGATTAACTCTGAGCTCACTTTGTTTATTTAAATGTCCATTCATTATGCCTTTTTGTCTATGTAATTGTGTTTCTACAGATACTTTGTTATACCACACCTGAGAAAGAGACCTAAGAAGTCTCGAAAACTTGCTTTATAACATTACTTTTTTTTAATTTTGGTTAGCTATTATAAGGCATCATAACTACAAGATTTGTTATTTTTCCCACTGAGAGGAAAGGTTCTATAGTCCAATAGCTGTAACCAAAGCACCTGTACAAGAGGTGCACAAATGTTCTAGTAGAAATGCCTGTCTGCCGCAGTATAGGGGATCATGTCCACAGTGGCAGCGCAGTGGAAGTGCGACTTGGGTCACCTAAGTGCAGCGCTGGTGTTACGCTGCCGCAGCTACTATCTGGAGCAGCGCCCTGAAGCGATGGTGCCCACGTGATGAGGGTGTGGTGATGACCCGTTCGAGTAGGCGTCACTGTGATGTGTGATTGGAAGGTGTGTTTATGAGAAAGACGCTCCGCTCACTGACTGAGCCAGGGGCGCGTCTGTCAATGCAGTATGTCAAAGTGACGATTTGGCCGTGCAGGGCCTTTATCAAGCCATAAAAAAGCATATCTCTTTCTATGGCTTGATAAAGGCCCTGCGCTGCCTAAACATTGTGATTTTTCTGCACTAATAGCCAAAAAAGAGAAAGCACCACTGCAATAAATGCACTCCACAAAATTGTATAGAAAATTATTTAACAGTATATTTTATTGGTACGCCACACAAAATATTAAAATATAATTAAAACCAGACAGGAATCAATCCACTCAGAAAAATAAGTACATGTTATATTGCCCAATATACACAGATATGCATATAAACCAATCTCAGACCTACCGGCTAATGGGGCTATGTGGTGCAACTCTGCAAACCTAACGTGGACAGTAACATGCCCATCAAGGAAAAGGGCCCCCCAAGGTAGGGAAGGACCCTATAGGTAAGACCACAGAAGATGACCAAAGACAATATATATAAAAAGGGTCATCTGCATAATGCAACCAAGAGAACTCCGTAAAAGCCTGAAAGGTAAAGGGTTAAATTACCAAATGCTCCACGTATGAAAGAGGGCAAGACCCCTCAAATGCAGGAGCTGAGTGGAATGAAGACACATATTTCCTGCATTAATATAGTTACCAAAAGGAGGAAGTCTGATGCAGTTTCATGAATATCTAAAAAAAAAAAAAATAATTACAGCTCACTGAAAACGACGATTTTTTTTTTTTTTTTTGCATTTACAAAGCTCAGAATTTGTTTTACCACTAATTTATTAAGAAAAAAAACAAAACCAGTTTCGTATCATCATAATTATAAAAATGAGAACTTGACCTGAAGGAGTTAACAAAGGAGTTAGGACAATCTGTTCTTAGAGCAGTGGGTTATGATGTTCCTTTGTTATTCCTCTTCCAAATGGATGATTTACAACCTGAACGGTGCCATGATGCAACTGTCAAGGCTGAAAATCAGGACACAATGAGGTGCTGCAAGTGCAGTTTCAGTAACCAGCAGTGACATTCTAGAGGTTACCACAGGTCACTGAAGGTGCGTTCCCACCAGCAGATCACTGTGAGAAAGGACGATGAACTGTGTTGGCCTCAATGAGATCACTGCAAGCGCTCGTGGTGATCTCATTGAGGTCGCCGTAGTTCATCGGCCTGCTCACAGAGAACTGTGCTCGCATCACCTCATTGTGTCCTGCCTTTCAGCGTGAATGGTCACATCATGGCACCGTTCATGTGAAAATCTTATGTTGGAGAGACGGATTACGGCGTGGAACAGTATGGATTATATTAACACAGATAAAGATATGGTTGTCTTATTTTTGTTTTTTTTACAGGGGACATGGGCTTCAATGGATTAGGTGTAAAGGTGAGTAGAACTGTGGTTTTTATTTTTAAATAAATGTGTAAAGCAGGGTGTTTTGTTTTATTTCAAATAAAGGATTTTATTCTTGCTGTGTGGTTATTTCCATCATTGTCGCCTGGTTGTGCTGATCTCAGGGAGACCAGGCAACATTGATGAGAGCTGCCTTCAGCCACCAGCGCCTGGGACACACGGATGTCATATATGTACATACGGGTGTCACACGGACCACGGATCTCACCAGTACTGTTTTTCCTATACAGGAGTCACCAGGACGTGTGAAGGAGGCCTAAGGCAGAGTAGGAATACAGCCTAATGACAAGAGGAATTGTTGAAGTTATCTATTTATTTGTATATTTCCAGGAGGAATAACAGAGTCAGGGCACAAGGCAGAGATCTGAAAAACGATAATGCACATGATGATCTCCATCTAAAGGTATCAGAAAGGATAAAATCAGAATTCCAGATCTTCTTCAGATTTTGTTATATGAATTACTGACTTCCACCACCAGGGGGAGTGAAGCGCCTGTTAATTTTTACAGTTACTATTAAAGTCACCAGAAGAAAAATGCTACTAGCCTGCAGATATGGGGTTAATCTGCAGGTTAATAGCGTTGTAAGGCTGGCCGACGACTGCACTTAACCGAGTGCTGCGGAGAGGAACGTTATTCTGCCCAGCAGTATCCCTGTTTGTCATGGCGGAAGCTCCGACACTGGTTCGGTCACTGCTCTGATGGGATTATCTGCGACCCTGGCCTTGACTGACAGTCAGCCCCAATGCAGAGTGAATGTCAGTCAGAATCGGGGGGCGCAGTTACAGCTGCCAGAGCGGTGACTGAACCAGTGCCACCCCGATGGCTGAAACCTAAGTGCTGCCGGGGAGAACAAAGTTCATTTTGTCCCCGCAGTGTTAGGCTAAAGGTACCTTCACACGAAGCGACGCTGCAGCGATAGCGACAACGATGTCGATCGCTGCAGCGTCGCTGTTTGGTCGCTGGAGAGCTGTCACACAGACCGCTCTCCAGCGACCAACGATGCCGAGGTCCCCGGGTAACCAGGGTAAACATCGGGTTGCTAAGCGCAGGGCCGCGCTTAGTAACCCGATGTTTACCCTGGTTACCAGCGTAAAAGTAAAAAAAACAAACAGTACATACTCACCTGCACGTCCCCCAGCGTCTGCTTCCTGACACTGACTGAGCTCCGGCCCTAACAGCACAGCGGTGACGTCACCGCTGTGCTTTCACTTTCACTTTAGGGCCGGCGCTCAGTAATTAGTGTCAGGAAGCAGAGGCTGGTGGACGCGCAGGTGAGCATGTACTGTTTGTTTTTTTTACTTTTATGCTGGTAACCAGGGTAAACATCGGGTTACTAAGCGCGGCCCTGCGCTTAGTAACCCGATGTTTACCCTGGTTACCAGTGTAAAACATCGCTGGTATCGTTGCTTTTGCTTTCAAACACAACGATACACGGCGATCGGACGACCAAATAAAGTTCTGGACTTTATTCAGCGACCAGCGATATCACAGCAGGATCCTGATCGCTGCTGCGTGTCAAACGAAATGATATCGCTAGCGAGGACGCTGCAACGTCACGGATCGCTAGCGATAGCGTTACAAAGTCGTTTCGTGTGAAGGTACCTTAAGTGCAGGCGCCGGCCAGCATGATAATGCTATTAACCTGCAGATTAACCCCATGTCTGCAGGTTAATAGCATTTATTCTGGTGACAGGTTCACTTTAAACTCTATAGCATGAATGTATTTGCTCCCCCTAGTGGTGATTGTATGCAACTATTAGTGATGGTGATTAAGGAATCTGCTTGTCAGAAGTGTCCTCTCATCACCATCAGTGACCGGCACATTCCCCTGTAACAATAAAAAATGCAAAACGTGTCCCCACATATTACCAACAGATATAGTCCGTGTACCAAACACAAATCAGGACTATAAGGTCACGGGTTCCTTTTCTTGTACATCCTCCAGCATGGTGGACATGATACAATGCACGAGGTGCCCTGGAAGTATCTATATGGCCGGAGACACACTGGTGCGAGATACGGCCGAGTCTCGCTGGTTAAAAGCAAGCTGTGGCACCTGCACTCCGGAGCGGAGCGTGCGGCTGCATAGCAATACATGGAGCTGCACGCTCCGCTCCGGAGTGCCGGTGCCACAGCTTGCTTTTAACCAGCGAGACTCGGCCGTATCTCGCACCAGTGTGTCTCCGGCCGATTGGGGAAACTATGCAAAGACTACAAACCAGGATGAATCTACACAGACACACACTCAGGAATGCAATGGACACACCGGTGGGAAAACATTTCTCTGGACCTGGACACAGTATGACAGACTTAAAAGTCGTAATACTAAAAGGTCATTTTAAGGACCACGGGGAAAGAAAAATTTAGGAATACAAACTAATGAATATGTTTAATTCGTTGACACTAGGACTCAATTTAACACCTGGATTAATGAGTCACTACATGGATACAATTCACACCTCCACCAGACGGACTCCAGATAACTAAGAACATTATTCCCACTGAACCCCATTTGTAAGAAAATGCCCAATTGGATTACCTTGGCTTATCTATGGACTCATCACACTTCCCACCCCCTAACAAATGTCCTCCTGTAACATTCTTTAAATGTTGTGCTTTTTTCATATTAATCTATTTGTAATCTTGCCTGAAGAAAGAGCCTCTGTGCTCTGAAAGCTGCAAACATATTATTTTCTGGTTAGCCAATAAAGGTATCACTCCGAGAATACTTCTGTCATCATTGGGCAGAAAAGTATTCACATCGACTATTAGTAAAATGACCTGCACATACAGGTACCTACTATTTAGTGACATCTAGTGGCCATATTCAAATACTGCACATGGAAACACATTTCCTAATATTGTTACACATGTAAAGCAACTTCTTTTTTAGGCTGCTTTCACACATCAGGTTTTTTGTTTCAGGCTAAATCCGGCGAATGTTGGAAAAACTGGATCCGGCGCAGATTGTGAAAAACTGAGGCGCCGGATCCTTTTTTTTGACGGATCCGGCTAGCCTATCTAGAGTATTGGATAAAAAAAAAATCAGTTTGAAAAACCGGATCAGGCTGCCGGATCCGCCTTTTTCCGAATCCAGCACCTTCCGGCTCCCATAGGCTTTCATTGTAGCAAACAGCCAGAAGCGCCGGATCCGGCGCTTCAGGCTTTTTCGCCGGAGACAAAAAACATTGCAGTAGACGTTTTTTTCAGAAGCCGGAATCAGAATTTTAGCCAGATCCGGAAAAAAAACGGAAGGAACGCTAGGCCATGCGGCGCGATCCGGCACTAATACAAGTCAATGGGGGGGAAAACCGGATCCGGTTTTCCACCTTTCCGATTCCGGTTTTTCTTGGAAGAGCCGGATTTAGCCTGAAACAAAAAACCTGATGTGTGAAAGCAGCCTAATTAGCTTCCACCACAGTCATTACTTGTGCTGTCCTATAACTCATAATGAGTGAATTCGCTAAATTAGAATAAGATGGCCGTTCTCTTACAAATGCAGTGCCCCACCCGGCCTCAGCTTGTTTGTGCTATTGCCGCTCAGCTCTATTCACTTCAAGTGGAACAAGCTGCAATGTCAGACAGAACCACTTGTGGCGCTGCTTTTGCAAAAACCAACCATGTTTTTCTAACTCTGTGTGATCCCCTATAGTGCTACCCCCACTTCATTATGACCATAGTGGAAGCCAAAACCGATGAAGGGAATTGTTCTTCAGGTCTTATTTTTAAAACAAATTGATTCTGTGATAAATCAATGTGATAAATTGTAATAAATTCTCTTTTTCTCACTTGCCCCACTGCTGCCTCAATCCTTGGACTATATATTAAAATACAGAAAACAGGCGAAACTCAAACATTGAAAACTATCAAAAGTCCAGTGAAACTTTTAATAACCCATACGCGCAACAGGCAGTGTCTCTAGGCTTTTCCCTATCTCCCCCATAATCGATACATCTATTAACCCTTTTCTATTGGGGAGCCATTTTTTACCAATACTACACCTCTGTTTATTTTTTTTTTTTTAAACCAAATATTTTTTATTGTGCAAAAGAAATACAATAAAATCCATTTAAATACCAAGGTACATCAGTGTTTTAGATTTTAAAGAAACAGACCCACCCACCCCCCTCCCCCCTTAAGGACCAACTCCAACCATACAATACTCTTGGAAAGAAGAGATTAGACATTACATACATATTTACTATTAGCATAATTTTACCACAATCCCTCAGTTATTCCCATCCAGCCATAGCTGCCACAGCTTTTGAAAAAACCCCATCCTGTTCCTCTTATTATATATGCTTCTCTCGAGCTGGACAATATGATTCGCTTGTGCGATAAACTCCCGTCTAGTAGGAGGTTCCTCCCTGATCCAATACCTTGCAATCACCTTTCTCGCAATGAACAATAATCTAGCAATTGCCATTTTGGCAGTTTCGTTGGTCAGGATTTCCTCCACGTACCCAAGTATGCACACCACCGGATCCCTGGGAATCGTACACCCATAAATCACCCCTAACTGGTTCAGCACTACAACCCAGTATGCGAACAATCTGGGACACAGCCACATCATGTGCAGTATACCCGCCTGAGACTGGGAACACCTGGGGCACTCAGAATCGTCTCTCAGCCCGGCTTTAAACAACATGTCAGGTGTCCTGTATGCCCTATTTATCACATATAGTTGCGACAGTCTCCCAGGTTCACTCATCGACAACTTAGGTATGTATTCCAGTATGGACTCCCACCTATCATCGTCTATTTGCCCCAGTTCATCCTCCCATTTCCTTCTGGCCTTAATAGGGTAATCCATTAGAAAGGTATGTAACAAATCACCATATACTTCGGATATTGCCCCTTTTGTTCCATTATTATTTAGTATAAAGTCCAACATTAGATCCTTCTGGATCACTATAGGCCCTCTCTTTTTTTGTGCCTGAAATGCGTGCTGAACCCTTCTATATTGATACAACTTTAACCCTGGGAACTGAAATTCCTGCTGCAGCATATCAAAAGATTTAAGATTCCCGTTGTGAATCAACTGACCTATCAACCCAATACCTTTTTCCCTCCACTCTCCCATTCCTTCCATATGATTAAATTCTTGAAAAGAGAGGTTATCCCATATAGGCAAAAACTCAGTGAATTTCACAACCCCCCTTATACCTTTAATCGTCTGCCATACCTTATGGATCAAATTTATGGTGTGAAAACAAGTTCCCAACTTCTTAAATATTCCTGCTTCTAAACCCTGACCCAAGGGCCACCTGCCAATAATATGTACCAGACTACTATGCCCCTGACCTTTCTCAAGTCCATCCCCCCATCCTCTAAGATGCTGGCTCTGCGCAGATAGTATAACCAGGGATTGGGCAGGGCAAGTCCCCCTTCGTCTTTAGGTCTCTGCAGTATCTCCTGCCTAATTCTAGGGTTCTTCCCACCCCACACCAAGTCCCCAAATAATGATCTTAGTTTACGAAATCTGGTCAGAGGGAAGAGGGATCCATATCGGAGAGTTATGAAAAACATACAAAACCTGTGGCATCACCACCATCTTAAGGAGATTTACTCTACCCACCACCGACAAATGTAGCCTATTCCAAGCTGAGATTTTGGCACGTAGTTTGTTTATTAATGGCTCAAGATTAAGCTCCTCAAATCTAGTTCATGGAAGAGAGACCTGAATCCCCAGATATTTGAATTGCGACACCACCCTTAATTTCGTATTCTGCTCCACCTCCCTCGTACAATCTACTTCCCTATCCACCTGCATAACACTTGATTTATCCCAGTTGATAATCAATCCAGAAATTTGCCCAAATCCTTCAATTAATGAAATCACATTTCTCAAAGGCTCCCCAGGATCCTCAAGAAAAAGTAAAATATCGGCATACAGAGCAATTTTCTCCTCCATTTTCCCATACACAAACCCCTTTACTAACTGAGACCTTCTGATAGCCGCTGCCAGAGGTTCCACCGCTAGAGCAAACAGCAGCGGAGACAACGGGCACCCCTGCCGCGTACCTCGAAACAGTTGAAAACTTTCTGATAGTGCGTTGTTCACCCTAAGTTTAGCCACTGGAGAGGAGTATAGGAGTCTCACCCATGACACAAAAACTGGCCCAAACCCCAAGCGACCCAGAACCAACCACAGGTATTGCCATTCTATACTATCAAAGGCTTTATGTGCATCGAGGGAAACCACCACCCTCCCACCAGCATTCTCCGCCGGTATCTGCATATTGAGGAATAGCCTTCTCAAGTTGATGGCAGTGGATTTATTGGGCATAAAGCCGGTTTGATCCGAATGAACCACCTTTTCTATCACCCGGGTCAGTCTGTTCGCCAAGGCTTTAGCCAAAATCTTAACATCTGTTGTCAGGAGTGATATCGGTCTGTATGACTCTGGCAACCGTGGGTTTTTTCCGGGTTTAGGAATGACCACAATAGTGGCCTCCCTCATGGAAGCAGGCAATATTCCCCTCTCCAGTGACTCCTCAAACACCCCCAACAATCTGGTCAACAACTCTTCAGAAAGGACATCATAGATCTCAACAGGGACGCCATCAGCCCCCGGAGCCTTCCCCCCCGCCATTGACCTCAAGGCACCCTCCAACTCCTCCACCGTTAGCGGCCTATCCAACGAATCTCTATCCTCAGCTTCCAGCCTAGGTAAGTCTGCCTCCTCTAGAAATCTATCAATTTCATCTTCCCTCTGCCCCGTGTGTGATGCATACAATTTATTATAAAATCCCTTAAACCATACCTCCCAACTTTTGAAGATGGGAAAGAGGGACAAAGTTTGCGGCGCGCGAAGCGCGCCGCGGTAAATTTTAGGCCACGCCTCTGACCACACCCATTCATAATTAGTCACACCCATATCCACGTCCCAAGCACACCCATTTAGCACTGCTGATCACACTGTTTCATATACAATAGTTATAAACAAAAAAATATGGCCACACAGTGCTCCATACTGTATAATGACCACACATGATGCCCCATACTGTATAATGGCCACACATGACGCTCCATACTGTATAATGAACACATGACGCTCCATACTGTATAACGACCGCATGCATACTGTATAATGGCCGCACATGATGCTCCATACTGTATAATGACCGCACATGATGCTCCATACTGTATAATGACCGCACATGATGCTCCATACTGTATAATGGCCGCACATGATGCTCCATACTGTATAATGACCGCACATGATGCTCCATACTGTATAATGACCACACATGATGCTCCATACTGTATAATGACCACACATGATGCTCCATACTGTATAATGGCCGCACATGATGCTCCATACTGTATAATGACCGCACATGATGCTCCATACTGTATAATGACCACACATGATGCTCCATACTGTATAATGACCACACATGATGCTCCATACTGTATAATGACCGCACATGATGCTCCATACTGTATAATGACCGCACATGATGCTCCATACTGTATAATGACCGCACATGATGCTCCATACTGTATAATGGCCGCACATGATGCTCCATATTGTATAATGACCACACATGATGCTCCATACTGTATACTGGCTGCACATGATGATCCATATTGAATAATGACCGCACATGATGCTCCATACTGTATAATGACCGCACATGATGCTCCATACTGTATACTGGCCGCACATGATGCTCCATACTGTATAATGACCGCACATGATGCTCCATACTGTATAATGGCCGCACATGATGCTCCATACTGTATAATGGCCGCACATGATGCTCCATACTGTATAATGACCGCACATGATGCTCCATACTGTATAATGACCGCACATGATGCTCCATATTGTATAATGACCACACATGATGCTCCATACTGTATACTGGCTGCACATGATGCTCCACACTGTATAATGACTGCACATGATGCTCCATATTGTATAATGACCACACATGATGCTCCATATTGTATAATGACCACACATGATGCTCCATACTGTATACTGGCTGCACATGATGCTCCACACTGTATAATGACCGCACATGATGCTCCATATTGTATAATGACCACACATGATGCTCCATACTGTATACTGGCTGCACAGGATGCTCCATATTGTATAATGACCGCACATGATGCTCCATACTGTATAATGACCGCACATGATGCTCCATATTGTATAATGACCACACATGATGCTCCATACCGTATACTGGCTGCACATGATGCTCCACACTGTATAATGACCGCACATGATGCTCCATATTGTATAATGACCACACATGATGCTCCATACTGTATACTGGCTGCACATGATGCTCCATATTGTATAATGACCGCACATGATGCTCCATACTGTATAATGACCACACATGATGCTCCATACTGTATACTAGCTGCACATGATGCTCCATACTGTATAATGACTGCACATGATGCTCCATACTGTATAATGACCCCACATGATGCTCCATACTGTATTATGGCCACAGTTCTCCATACTGTATAATGACATACAGGCACGCAGCTCACACAAATGCAGCATCACACACACAGTATCACACATACACACGCAGCATCACAAACGCAGCTCACAAACACATGCAGCTTTGACACAAATGCATCACACATGCAGCCATCACACACACACACAGCCATCACACACACACATGCAGTCATCACACACACACACGCAGCCATCACACACACGCAGTCATCACACACACACACGCAGCCATCACACACACAGCCATCACACACACACGCAGTCATCACACACACACGCAGTCATCACACACACACGCAGCCATCACACACACACACACGCAGCCATCACACACACACACGCAGCCATCACACACACACGCAGCCATCACACACACACACGCAGCCATCACACACACACACGCAGCCATCACACACATGCAGCCATCACACACACACACGCAGCCATCACACACACACACACGCAGCCATCACACACACACACACAGCCATCACACACACACACACACGCAGCCATCACACACACGCAGCCATCACACACACACGCAGCCATCACACACACCCAGCCATCACACACACACACACCCAGCCATCACACACACACACACACCCCCAGCCATCACACACACACACCCAGCCATCACACACACACACACAGCCATCACACACACACACCCAGCCATCACACACACACACCCAGCCATCACACACACACACCCAGCCATCACACACACACACCCAGCCATCACACACACCCAGCCATCACACACACACACCCAGCCATCACACACACACCCAGCCATCACACACACACACCCAGCCATCACACACACACACCCAGCCATCACACACACACACCCAGCCATCACACACACACACCCAGCCATCACACACACCCAGCCATCACACACACCCAGCCATCACACACACACACCCAGCCATCACACACACACACACCCAGCCATCACACACACACACCCAGCCATCACACACACCCAGCCATCACACACACCCAGCCATCACACACACACCCAGCCATCACACACACACACCCAGCCATCACACACACACACACCCAGCCATCACACACACACCAGATACCTCATACACACATGACACACACACACAAATGCAGCATCACACATCTCACACACACACACACATCACACACACACACAATCTCCTCTGTGTTGCAGGGGCGGCTGATCTGGCCATGTGCACTGCAGCTCTTCAGTTTCTCCGGCTGCTCACAGCTCTGCACTGTCCCGGCACCTCCCCCTTCTCTCCTTCTCTGCCGGGATAGCAGCTAAGAGCAGGAGACGCCGGAGCTCCGTGCACACACAGGAGGAAGTGAGTGGCTGACCTCTCATCTTGATCGCTGCAGGCTCTCTGCCTCAGCGTGGCAGCGCCGCACACACAGGGGGCGGGGGCGGGATCGGTCGGGATGAGACCCAGCATGTATAAGAAAAAAAAAACGGCTCTCTCTCTCTATGTCCCGGAAGTGGGCGGGGCTTCACCGGCGGCCGCAAATTCGGGATTTTAAATGCCCGAAGCGGGACAGCGGGACCCCGGTGCCAAAGCGGGACTGTCACGCTGAAATCGGGACGGTTGGGAGGTATGCTTAAACCCTTCCAAGATTTGTGCCCCGTCTTACTATATTACCATTTTCTAATTCCAAAGCATGTACGTGTGTCGAGTCCCTCTGGGCAGACGTCACCACTGATAGCAGGTGACCCACTTTCTCCCCTTCCGCGTAAAAGGCCTCTCTTTGGAAAGCTCTCGCCCTCTCTGCTTTGCCCAAGTGTAATTTATTAACCTCCTCCTGAGCCATCTTCATACGGTTCATGGTGTCCTGAGAACGTAAATTACTCAATGCAGCCTCCGCTGCCTTCAATTCCTCCAATATGATTTTGTCAGACTCCCTTGTTTGTGTTTTATGCCTAGAAATCTCTTTAGATAATATTCCCCTCAAATAAGCTTTCATGGTATCCCAAACAACATGCTTCGCTGCGCTACTGTCATTAAATTTAAAAAATTCCCCTATCTCTTCCCGGATCTTTCCCATGTCAAGAATTTGTAACCAGAAGGGGTTAATTTTCCAACCCAATTTAGCCACCTCCCCAGGGCCTTCAATTTGCAGTGTTACTACCAATGGACTATGATCCGACACTACTCTAGGCATATATTCTATCTCTTGTACCATCCTATCCATTCCTTCATTACCCAGAGCCATATCAATATGGGATAGAGAGCCATATGTCGCTGAATAACAGGAGAAACAGTATGTATCATTATTCCGAACTCTCCATAGGTCCCTCCATGCCACGTCTTTCAAATAGCTACCAAACACTGTTAAGTTCCCCTCCTTCCTCAACAGAGCATGCTGCCCCCTATCCCAGTGGTCATCAATAATATTGTTCATATCCCCAATTATGAGCAATGGAACTCCTCCCCACCTGCCGGAGAGATTTAGGATTTCCTGTAGTTTTTTCCCTGAGTACGGTGGAGGAATATACACTGACACGACACATAACAGTCTAGCATATATCTTACACACAAGGAATACATACTGTCCATCACTATCTATTACCACCTCTACCTCCTCGAACGGTACACTTGTATGCACAAGTATTGACACTCCTCTAGCATAGGCCGAGAAAGTCGCATGATATGCCTTTCTCACCCATCTTTTCTGCAATATACCCGTTTTTTCCTTTACTAAATGAGTCTCTTGAAGACATATCAGCGAGGGTCTCTGCTTCAAAATATATTGCAAGATAGCATTACGTTTGGTATAATTCGATAGACCCCTAATGTTCCAGCTCAAAATTTTAACTTTATCTCCCGTCATTTTGCATAATGGTAAAACTGCTCAACTTCCTTCCGTTGGTCTCCTTTATCCCCCCAACCTGAGCCCACCCACCCAAAACTCCCTCCCAAGCCCTCATTATACAAAACAAAACCCTAACCTTACCCTTCCCTCAATAACTTCCTTCCCCAAAACTTTATACCAATCGAGGTAAAATTTCCTACTCCCTCTCTGTATGAGAAAGGGGGACGCGCTATCTCAATCACAGCAGTGGCTCAAAAGCCGACACCAACCACCAATAGGTTTAACACTCTCCTTCGGTCACTCCTCCCTGCGCCCTTTAGAAACAGAATATAAAAACAGTTGCGCCGCCGAACACAACTTTAACACCCAGGAACCACATAACAGATTCCTCTAGCAATATATCAGTATCAACCAGCAACTCAGTTTTCTTCCCCTCCCACAACCATCACAATAGCCAGAAGTCCTCGTCTGACCCTCCTCAGCGGGTCTTTTCTGCTCCAATACGTTTCGCATTCAAATCCAGCCAATGAGACACCTCCTCAGGAGTTTGAAAAAAGTGGACCTTTTCCATGGCCACCACTCGTAATTTAGCTGGATACAGCATAGAGTAAGCCAGTCCCAGTTCACGTAGACGCCTTTTAGCCTCTCCGAACTTCATCCTGAGCTTTTGTACAATTGTAGAATAATCAGGGTATATAGATATTCTGTTGCCATCAATAGTTAATTCCTCCATATTCCTGGCCCTTCTTAGCAGAATATCTCGGTCTCTGTAATTTAGGATTTTGGCTAGAAAGGTCCGTGGGGCGGAGCCAGGGGGCAGAGGTCTGGTTGGCACCCGGTGAGCTCTTTCTACCGCAAATAATTTTGTGAGACTGTCTCCTCCAACCTTAGTTTTCAGCCATGTCTCTATAAACTCAGTGGGGTTGTTTCCTTCCGCCTTTTCAGGCACACCAATAATTCTCAAATTGTTCCTGCGTGAACAATTCTCCAAATCATCAGTTTTGAGCTCTAACTCCGCAATGCGTTGGACATACTTTTTCTCTCTCTTTGCCAGTTGAGCAATCTGATCTTCTGCACCACCCACACGTTCCTCCAGCAATTCAACTCTGCCCTCCATTTTATGCATAGCTGAGCGAAAAGAGGCCACCTCCCCCTTCAGATCATCCACCTGGACAGTTAGGGTTGTCAAAGCAGTCTTACAGAATATTACTGCAGAAAATATATCTCTCAGGGTTGGCTCTTCTCCCCCATCAGCACACACATTCCCCATTTGTACAGCATAATCCGGGGTCGGCTCAGTTAACTCAGTCAGTGGAGCATTCCTCATAGCTGGTATTGTACTAGATGTTATGGGGGAACCGCTCATCATTCTCTCTGCCTGTGCTCCAGCCTTCTCCCCCACCTGCTCCTCAAAGTCAGTCGCTCCTCCTGCCACCTCTCCACCGCTTCCCTGCATCAGCCGTCCTGCATCTTCAGTTCTGGCGAACTGTTCCAGCTTAGCTATTACCTCTAGCCGCTTCTGATATGCGGCGTTGGCCTTTGCTGCTTCTTCCACGGCGCTGTCGGCGCCATCTTGGGAGCGCGTGTTGCCCGCCATCCCAGGTTCTTTTTGCTTTTTCCAGGTCATCCTGCAGCTCCCACTCCATGCGGCTGGCTCTCTCCGGTCCCCAGTTACTCCGGAACACTGTCGTCGGTGCTTGGCGTTCGGCGGCGCCACTATATTAAACAGATCACCGTTCGGGCAGCGGGAGAGGTCCAGCTCACGTCCTCTCACATCCCCTGCTAGGCCACGCCCCCCATCCCCTGCTAGGCCACGCCCCCACACCTCTGTTTAGTCTGTCAGAACGCTGTCTGTCAGTCATGTGGATCGTGAGCCCACGGTGCCAAGGGACCGGGCTTTCCTAGGAGTGGTGTAGCTAAGCGGCTACCTGGTTTTCGCTAGAGCTCCTGTGGTGGACTCAGGCTTGGGCTGCAGGTAGCTGCCAGGTAGCCCTCCAGGGCAGTCCCCGGCACTGCAGCTGCTGACCCCAAAAAGGCAGGATCACAGTAATGATCATGGACCCTGATCTAGACGTGATCAGACAATACAATTCGGGATCACTGGACAGATGCGGCTTCAGGGTTCAGGTTCCACCTATGGTGGTTTTAATTACAGCAGGATCCTACCTTCCCATATAAATGTAGGCTATCAGCCCAGGAGAGGATTTACATTAGGCAGGTTCCTAGCAATGAGAATTGCCTTATTGTGGTTGCCAGGTACACGTGAATTGGCCAATTTATGCGCTAAGTATTCTCAATTTTTCCTATTTTCTATAGCTGTAATGCAATGCAAATTTCATGTATTCCATGTCTACATGCTACAGTGCTAAAGAATGCTACTTTATTTTGTTAGCTATGAAATGGAGCAACTCTGACTCCTAAAATATATAATACATTGAGCTCAGTAGTACAATGCCTGCATGGAATGTGCTGTAAATGTTTTCATAAGAATTTGGGAAAGTTATGAAATGTCCTATAAATGCCTGTTCTGCTCCTGATCTAAGGATCTCGGCTTTTAGTTGAGATGAACTTTATGCACATGCTCAGTAGTGACCAGGGCTGTGGAGTCGTAGTTGAGATGAATCTGTGCTGCACTTTATGCACATGCTCAGTAGTGACCAGGGCTGTGGAGTCGTAGTTGAGATGAATCTGTGCTGCACTTTATGTACATGCTCAGTAGTGACCGATGCTGTGGGGTCGGAGCTGAGATGAATCTGTGCTGCACTTTATGTACATGCTCAGTAGTGACCAGTGCTGTGGGGTCGGAGCTGAGATGAATCTGTGCTGCACTTTATGTACATGCTCAGTAGTGACCAGTGCTGTGGGGTCAGAGCTGAGATGAATCTGTGCTGCACTTTATGTATATGCTCAGTAGTGACCAGTGCTGTGGGGTCGGAGCTGAGATGAATCTGTGCTGCACTTTATGCACATGCTCAGTAGTGACCAGGGCTGTGGAGTCGTAGTTGAGATGAATCTGTGCTGCACTTTATGCACATGCTCAGTAGTGACCAGTGCTGTGGAGTCAAAGTCCTCGAGTCGGAAGTCATGGAAATTGAAAAGTTGGAGTCAGTTGGCATAGGAGGTTTGGCTTACCGACTCCACAGCCCTGGCTACAACCATTGGTCTGGCACCTACCCTTAATTCTGAAACTGGTGCGGTGTAGTTTTTAATATTTATAGTATTTTATAAGCATATTTAAAAAAAGCAAAAAACAAACACCTTTTCTATTTTTTTACTTCTCCTACTGGTCTTTATCCTATAATTGATCGCTTATGCTTTCTATATAATGGGAATAACAGTCTCCAATGAAGCCCAGGGGAGTACGAAGCTAGCAGTGTCAGGGGAGTTCAGGATGCCCCTGGCTGCCATAATAACCTATTGGAACTCCGCAATGTCATTCCAGCAGGAGAGCGATGGGCGGTGAAACGGTTACATCACACAAATGCCGCTGTCATAGATTGACAGGAGCACTTTATAGGTTAAATGGCAGCGATAAGAATTAGCTACTGCGCCTGCTCCATACACCCCCTGCACCCATATGACACATATTTTTGGAATATGGTTGTGAAGTATTTAGTTTTACTTGCATACTTTAATACGGCCATTAGATGTCACTGTAATCGCAGCCCATTATGTGTAAATCGGAACAATTTGTAATGAAACATCGACTATCTACAGCAAGAGGCGAAATACAGCAAGAGCAATAGAACGGCTAAAGTAAATGCTTAATTACTGGTTGCAAAGTAGACAATCAGCGCATCTTCATAGATTCCTCATTAATAGAGATGAACAAATCTTTTGAAATCCTAATTTGACAGATTCAACTATTTTTTATTTTTATATGATTTGCAGCAAATCAATTTTCTGCAGTTTGCAAGTATGGCAAAGCCTCCGTTTGTCCTGAAAAGACATATAATCATCTGAGGCATCCTTGGAATGGAAATACCTTTTACCAATGAGAACATTAGTAATGCCAATGTGAGCTCAACATGCAGGTGCTTCTTACAAAGTTAGAATATCATCAAAAAGTTCATTTATTTCAGTTCTTCAATACAAAAAGTGAACCTCACATATTATATAGAGTCATTACAAACAGAGTGATCTATTTCAAGTGTTTATTTCTGTTAATGTTGATGATTATGGCTTACAGCCAATGAAATCCCAAAAGTCATTATCTCAGTAAATTAGGATACTTTTCAAAAAAGAAAAAAGTATATTCGCGCTGGAAAAAGACAAACAGAATGGGAAGCTAAAATGAATGCTCAAGCTCATACGATACGACCACAGTAGGCAATGAACTGAGTTATGTTGATAATCTCCCATGTACGTGGCAAGTAAATAAAGTAGATATGTCCTTCAGGTGGTGCCTGCAAATGATCTAGTTTGCTAAATATACAGTAAATGTGCATCCAAGAGTTTCAAGATTTGACTGTATATTAAGCAAACTAGATCATTTGCAGGCACCACCTGAAGGACATATCTACTTTATTTACTTGCCACGTACATGGGAGATTATCAACATAACTCAGTTCATTGCCTACTGTGGTCGTATCGTATGAGCTTGAGCATTCATTTTAGCTTCCCATTCTGTTTGTCTTTTTCCAGCG
The DNA here is from genome assembly GCF_051348905.1 of Ranitomeya variabilis. Classification (NCBI taxonomy): domain Eukaryota; kingdom Metazoa; phylum Chordata; class Amphibia; order Anura; family Dendrobatidae; genus Ranitomeya; species Ranitomeya variabilis. The sequence continues at coordinate 65,741,016 of NC_135236.1, forward strand.
CGAATATACTTTTTTCTTTTTTACTATTCCCCTGTGACTATCTCTGTGGTAGTTGTTTTAATTCACTGCAGGAAAGAGCTTTGACACCTTGCGCCGCTTTTTTCAGATTAATTTACAAAAAAACACCTGCAAAGGCTTCCTAAGCATTTATAAAGGTCCCTTAGTCTGTTTCAGTAGGCTCCACAATCATGGGGAAGACTGCTGACCTGACAGATGTCCACAAGGAGGGTAAGACACAAAAGGGTTTTGCTAAAGAAGCCGGCTGTTCACAGAGTGCTGTATCCAAGCATATTAATGGAATGTTTAGTGGAAGGAAAAGGTGCACAAGCAACCGGGATAACCGCAGCCTTGAAAGGATTGTTCAGAACAGGCCATTCAAAAACTTGGGGGAGATTGACAAGGAGTGGACTGCTGCTGGAGTCATTGCGTCAAGAGCCACCACACACAGACGTATCCAGGACATGGGCTACAGGTGTCACATTCCTTGTGTCAAGCCACTCATGACCAATAGACACCACCAGAAGCGTCTTATCTGGGCCAAGGAGAAGAAGAACTGGACTGTTACTCTGTGGTCCAAGGTGTTGTTTTCAGATGAAAGTAAATTTTGCATTTCATTTGGAAATGAAGGTCCCAGAGTCTGGAGGAAGAGTGGAGAGGCCACAATCCAAGCTGCTGGAGGTCTAGTGTGAAGTTTCCACAATCACTGATGGTTTGGGGAGCCATGTCATCTGCTGGTGTAGGTCCACTGGGTTTTAGCAAGACCAAAGTCAGCGCAGCCATCTACCAGGAAATTTTTGAGCACTTCATGCTTCCCTCTGCCGACAAGCTTTTAGGAGATGGAAATTTCATTCTCCAGCAGGACTTGGCCCCTGTCCACACTGCCAAAAGTACCAATACCTGTTTAAAAACAACAGTATCACTGTGCTTGATTGGCCACAAACTCGCCTGACCTTAACCCCATAGAGAATCTATGGGATATTGTGAAGAGGAAGATGAGAGACCAGACCCAACAATTCAGACAAGCTGAAGGCTGCTATCAAAGCAACCTGGGCTTCCATAACCCCTCAGCAGTGCCACAGGCTGATCACCTCCATGCCACGCCGCATTGATACAGTAATTGATGCCAAAGGCACCCTGACCAAGTATTGAGTGCATTTACTGAACATACATTTCAGTAGACCAACATTTCAGATTTTAAAATCATTTTTCAAGCTGGTGTTATCAAGTATTCTAATTTACTGAGATAATGACTTTTGGGTTTTCATTGCCTGTAAGCCATAATCATCAACATTAACAGAAATAAACACTTGAAATACATCACTCTGTAATGTTTCTATATAATATGAATTTCACTTTTTGTATTGAAGAAACTAAAATAAATGAACTTTTTGATGATATTCTAATTTTGTGAGAAGCACCTGTATACGGCTATGGGTAAACTGGTTGTAGCAGTTCTTTTCTGCTGTCCAGTCACACACTATCTATATAGTGTAGATTCTTCAATATTTTATGGTTTTCTCTTCCTACTTCTATGGATAAACTGTGAGCTGTGACATTCTCTCACTATCCAAATTCACTATAAAAACTATCCAGATAAACTGCTGCATTCCCCACCTCGGCTTTTATTCTGGCTGTTATAGTCCTTCCTGATTGGCTGTGTTATACTATGAGATCTGCAATGAATTATGGGCAGTCCTGCATAGCCCAACATTAAAACTTGTGAGCTTTCTCTGGCTCTGTGTTAAATGCCATCAGGCAATTAATATAATAACTTCTTCAAGTTCATCATGTCTAGTGAATTTTCTAAAATTGTAATAAGGAGGCAGGGTCTAAATTACGAATGTTCCAGATGCTTGTAGGTACGGAAGTTCCAAGTACCGCAGAGTTAGAAGTCAGGTTGAATAAAAAGCTTAATGCTAGTGGTTACCTTCTGGTAGGTGGTTTTAGCAGTCTAGGATCAGGAGTTTCAACTTCAATCCTTCTCCTGTGTACGTTGTTTCCGCAGTTTCGGAAAAAGAAAAAGTAATCTTCAGGAGTGTAGTCCCGGAAGGTGACATACACTTCCCCAGGCTTTCTTACCGATGTTGCGCGAGCGTTGTAAGCACGCGATCAAAATCTGTAGTGCAGCAAACACCCAACAGGATCTTGCATGACGTAGGTTGTCACGTGACCAACGGAAGTAAGGAGCGCTGTATGGACCGGTTCCTACGCGTTTCGAAGATCACGGTCTTCTTCGTCAGGGATGGTCCATTACAGAGTAGAGCTTTGCTAAATACAATCAGTTCATGTTCGGTAATTAAGCAACGAAAGACATAAGTAAATCAAGTGAACGCAAATAGCTCAACTTCACTATTGAGACCAATTGGCTTCAATGTGTCCAGATTAAAGATCCATTTGCTTTCGGCTCTGGACATTTTTTTAATATAATCACCGTTTCGCCAATCTTGTGTTATTATTTCCAAACCTGTGACTATTGTGCCTCTGACTCGTCCATCATGATGATCACAATAGTGTTTGGATAGTGGGTGTCCACTAAATTTCTTTTTTTATATTTCTGAGGTGTTCATTCCCTCTCACATTCTATGGGCGCTTGGTACGCCCTACATATGTTTTACTGCAGAGGCATATAAGGGCATAAATCACCCCCGCAGTGGTACAGGTGATCAGATCCCGAATTTTGAAGTCATCTGTCCCATTCGAGATGACACATTGCTTTGTTAACCTTAATGATTTACATATACCGCAATTGTGACATGGGAAAAAAACAGATCTGCTGCCCCTAAAAAGTGACGTGAATTTTCCTCTTTGGTTGTAAATGGGTATCGAAGGAGCTATTGCATTCCCCAAATTATGACTTTTTCTGAAGATAAATCTGGGATTAGATGGTATTAAATCACCAATGATTTTGTCCTCCTTCAGTAAGCCCCAATGTATACCAACAATTTTTTTTCAAAATATGCATATTTGCCCCATGATCCTGCAAAATATGTCTCCATCCTACCCCATCTATCTCCATCCTGCCCCATGATCCTGCCCCATCTGTCTCCATCCTGCCCCATGATCCTGCACCATGTATCTCCATCCTGCAGTCCAAACAAATTCTGGCTTGCTGCTTTCAATAAAAATAAACAAAACATTTTCTCCTTACCTGGCCGCGATCCAGCGGGGATGTCCCCTCCATCCATTTCAAGCATGGACTCGCCGGCGAATGACAATGATGTCTGTTAACTATTTTAACTATTAAATTATGACCTCTGGGACACCAGACCTAGCAAACTTGAAATCACGCCCAGTGCATGATGAGCAAGTATGTCTGTCAGTGCAAAGCTGACAGTTTATGCAGTACTAGATGGTGGCCCGATTCTAATGCATTGGGTATTCTAGAATATGTATGTAGTTTATTTATGAAGTTTTCAGAATAATGCAATAAATACACAGGATTCGGCCGGCCGGGCGCGACCAATTAGCGAAGCGTGGTTCAAATTCCGCGCCAATTCGCGGCCTGGCTGCGCCTGTCACTGGTCATGCCCGGCTGGCCGCGAACAATCAATCAGTGAAGCCAGGGCCGGCTCCAGGTTTTTGAGGGCCCCGGGTGAAAGAGTCTCAGTGGGCCCCCCTCTTTAACACATACCATGATTCATGATGCACAGATACAGCAGAGAAATATACTGTAGCCAAGTAGCATATAACACAGCCCACGTAGCATATAGCACTGCCACAGCATATAGCACAGCCACGTAGCATATAACACAGCCACGTAGCATATAGCACAGCCACGTAGTATATAGCACAGCCCACGCAGTATATAGCACAGCCCACGCAGTGTATAACACAGCCCACGTAGTGTATAGCATAGCCACGTATATAGCACAGCCCACGCAGTGTATAACACAGCCCACGTAGTATATAGCACAGCCCACACAGTGTATAACAGCCAACATAGTATATAGCTCAGCCCACGTAGTATATAACACAGGCCACGTAGTATATAACACAGCCACATAGTATATAGCACAACCCACGTAGTATATAACACAGCCACGTAGTATATAGCACAGCTCACACAGTATATAACACAGCCACGTAGTATATTGCCCAGCTACGTAATATATTGCACAGCCCACGTATATAGCACAGAGACGCAGTATATAACACAGCTCACGCAGTATATAACACAGCCCACGTAGTATATAGCACAGCAATGTAGTATATAGCACAGCCCACGTAGTATATAGCACAGAGATGTAGTATATAGCACAGCCCACGCAGTATATAACACAGCCACGTAGTATATAGCACACTCACGCAGTATATTGCCCAGCCACGTAGTATATTGCCCAGCCACATAATATATTGCACAGCCCACGTAGTATATAGCACAGAGACGCAGTATATAACACAGCTCACGCAGTATATAACACAGCCCACGTAGTATATAGCACAGCGATGTAGTATATAGCACAGCCCACGTAGTATATAGCACAGAGATGTAGTATATAACAGCCCACGCAGTATATAACACAGCCCACATAGTATATAAACAGCCCACATAGTATATAGCACAGCCCACATAGTATATAACACAGCCACGTAGTATATAGCACAGCCCACGTAGTTTATAGCACAGCTATAGCAATGTGGGCACCATATCCCTGTTAAAAAAAAGAATTAAAATAAAAAATAGTTATATACTCACCTTCCGTCGGCCCCCGGATCCAGGCGAGGCATTTAGCGATGCTCCTCACAGTCCCAAGAATGCATTGCGGTCTCGCGAGATGATGACGTAGCGGTCTCGCGAGACCGCTACGTCATCATCTTGCGAGACCGCAATGCATGGCCCAGAGCATCGCGAGGAGCGGGAAAGGCATCGGAAGGTGAGTATATAATGATTTTTTATTTTTTCTATTATTTTTATCATTAGATCTTTTTACTATTGATGCTGCATAGGCAGCATCAATAGTAAAAAGTTGGTCACACAGGGTTAATAGCAGCGTTATGAGACTGCGTTACACCGCGGCATAACGAGGCCATTAACCCTGTGTGAGCGCTGACTGGAGGGGAGTATGGAGGGGGCACTGACAGAGAGTAGGAAGGGGCGAATTCGCGGCCAGACTGTGCCCGTCGCTGATTGGTCAATCAGCGACACAGGATTTCTGTGACAAACAGACGGAAGTGCCCCTTAGATGATTATATATAGATGGGGATGTTTTTACATCTCTATGCTGCAGAAGCGATCAGCATGCAAAAAATGATAGTCCCATAATGGGACAAAGTAAAAAAGTAAAAAGTAAAAAACAATTTGTCACGAAAAAACTGTCGCAGAGTCACCGGGATCCATTGAAGCGTTACAGAGTTATAACCTCATAAAGGGACAGTGGTCAGAATTGAAAAATTGGCCCTGTCATTAACGTACAAACCACCCTCGGGGGTATAGGGGTTAATATCATGGAGACATAGGAACACATAGATAATAAGAAGTTATCTTGCAAGAGTTTCAGTACCAGAGACAGCGGCATTAACGTGTATAGTGAAGTGTTTCATGAAAAAAAACCTGAAATAAACACAGTATTCCCCATTCCCAGGTCTAGCTGACATGTTCCACTACTTGGGAGTATTGTATTTTTATTATATTGTTGCTGTTATTGTGCTGTTTTCAGGTTTACTTTTTGAAGTTTGTCCTGTCTCTCTCCCTGTAGTCCAGCTCTGTTGTACCATATTTTTCGGACTGTAAGACACACTTTTTACCCCGTCAAATGCGTTTTGTAGTCTGAATGTAGTTTACATTTGGAAGAGAGGCAACAGCGGTGGAGCGATGCTGCGGGAGGCAGGAGTGGTGAGGCAGGTTCGCTGCTGCAGGAAGCCGGCGGTGGCAGGATGGGGTGATGCTGCAGGCCCTGGGCTGGGAGGAGGAGGCACTGCAAGGCAGGAACCATTGATCTTCCAGTGGTGGGCTTCAGGAAAATGATGTTGATGCTTGCGCAGATTCAGATTTTGGCTCAGTGACCAGGTGAGAACTCAATCTGCTCATGTGTCGCCTCTGGTTCCATTTTCTTGAAGCCCACCGCCAGGAGACTAATGTATGCAGCGGGAACTCCACTCCTGCCTCACACTGCCAACATTTTCCTGAAGCCCACAGCTGAGAGATCAATGGCTCTTACCTCGCACCGTGAGGACACCCCCTCTTCCCAGCTTGGGGTCCACAGCATCGACCCACTCCTGCCACTGCCAACCTGATGCAGTGGCAACCCTGCTCTTGCCTCCTGTGACCCCGCTCCACCGTCGCCCCCCACTTCCCGGTAAGCTAAGTTTGCATTATAATATGGACCCGTATTTTGACATTAATAAAATAGTTTTTTAGGTTTTTTTTATCCTCTAAATTTGGGGTGCACCTTTTGGCCCAGTGCATCTTATAGTCCAAAAATATGGTATATAACCCCTCCCTTCTTCCCCAGTTAGTGTATGTTAGCCATCAGTTGAATAAAGTTATCTGACTAAGTTTTGGTGTGAGTACTGGCTCAATACAGACATCCATAGAAATGCTGTCTAAGGAACCCCACACTTGCAGCCAAGTTATGGAGTCAGAATACCGATTTTTACAGATAGGTCTAGAAATATTTGAACAGTGACCGTATCTCGTATATCGTGATTTCCGCTCTGCAGGACGCTATTTTGCTATTTTGGATTTAAAATGAAACAACTGAGATGCAATTGAAATGGAGACTTTCAGGTTTAATTACAGCGGTTGAACAAAAATATCCTGTGAAACGTTTAGGAATTACATCTATTTAATAATCTATAAAGCTTCCTCATTTCAGGGGCTCAAAAGGAATTGGATAAATTAACTTTGTCAAGCTTACCAGTGAGCTTTTTTTATTGCAAAATGTACAAAACTGTTGATTTGACCACTCCTAACATTTCTGCTATCTCTCTGTATTTTTTTTTTCAGCTTAAGGATGGTCTGTTTCTTTTCCATTGAGAAGCTCCCTTGACAGCATGTTGTGGGTTCACAGCAACAGCTTCCAAATTTAAATGCCACACCTGCAGTCAGCTCCAGACTATCTATCTTCTTAATTAATGATGGATTAATGAGAGAGAAGCCCATGCAGTTCATTAAAGAGCTTCTGAGATAATTTTTCAATTACCTTTGGTTTCTTGAAAAAGGGCCAGTTACATATTACAGAGCTGTAATTCCTAAACCTTTACTCCAATTAGAATGTGAATACACTTATATTAAAGCTGAGAGTCTGCACTTTTAGCCTAAATAGATTATATAACTGTATCTTGAATATGTTTTGGTAAACAGCTAAAATGTCAAAATGTGTGTCACTGTCCAAATGTTTCTGGACCTAACTGTATATGGTTTTGCTGCATCAAAATTACAGTGCATGTCACCACTGCTGCAATCACTAAGCTCATTGGTTTGTGGTGCTTATGTTACCAGAGCTGATTGGCTGCAGTGGTGATGTGCACTGTAGTCATGACATCACCACTGCAGCCAAAAAGCAAACATAGAGCTGGCACTGGACCTTGGGAGGGCTGAGCAGTATCTCCGTTTGTTATTTTACATTTATAAAAAAAAGTGTTTATTTACCAGTTTTGATAAAATGGAAAAACCCATTTAATACAGCAGTGAAAGGGTGTAGTGTAGTGTTCCAGAGAGCGCTGCTGCCACTTAATTCTGCTTAACACACTTAACAATATTTTTCTTTGTGTCGATAAAGTGCAGCAGGGTTAAACCGGGGGCAATGACTTTTAATTGATAAATGTTTACATTCCTAATGAAAACAATTTTCACTAAAAAGTATTAATAAAAAAGAATAAAAATGACAATAAAATAAATAATAATAATACGTTTTGCAGGTCACATGCATAGTGAGTATGTCACCTGTTTTCTCGCAGGAATCAGGTCTGAACTTTCTCATAATGGAATCCTCTCATGCCCTGCTGTGGCATTGGCTCTGCTGAATAAGGCACCTAAGACATTTGACTTTCCGTAGTTCTCTTGATAAAAGTTGTAGAGTGGTTGTAGAAATTTCAGGTGAATGGGACAAACGAAGGTATGTCTTCAACTGTACTCAAGTCTCAAGAAATATGAGTATAGTAATGACTAGATCACTGGGAGGTAGGTAGCTAATCACTGAAGGATAGTGATGGCACCACCTTTCCATGGTGCTGGGACGTTGCTGCTTTGCTCTCTCTTGTGTCTGAGAACAGAGGACTTACTTGCAGGATCACACAAGCAAAAAAACATGAACAGAGCTAAAGTCCATCTTCTTCCCACCAGTGACCTGGGATGACTATTCCCTGGTCTTGTACCTGTTATTTACATACATCCATCATGGCAGATCATCTCAACATCTGACTCTGGCAGCACTGGTGACAAAAGTGAGGTGTGGATAAAAACAGTGAATGGGTGCCTGTTGTGAATTCTGTTCTTGGGCTCCCTCCGGTGGTTATAAGAGGTAGCGCTGCTGTCTGTCCTTCACAGCAGTTATCAGGTGTGTCCACTCTGGACTGGGCTATTTAGTCTGGCCTCACCCTTTAGTCAGTGCCAGTTGTCCATTGTATTCAAATCCCTTCATGGTTTCTCCTGCTTCCTGGTCTTTTCACCAAGATAAGTTCTGCTTGTTTTGCAGCCCACATTTTGTGGGCCTCATTGTTCAGTGCATTTCATGTTTTTTCTTGTCCAGCTTAATCTGTGTAAGGATTTATGCAGTCAAGCTGGAATCTCTGGAGAGGCAGATATACCCTCCATATCTTTAGTTAGATGTGGAGTTTTTTGTATTTTCTGTGGTGGATATTTCCTAGTATTTTAATACTGACCGCATAGTTCTCTGTCCTATCTTTCCTATTTAGCTAGATTGGCCTCCTTTGCTAAATCCTGTTTTCAGCCTGTGTATGTTTTTCCTCTCCTCTCACAGTCAATATTTGTGGGGGGCTGCCTATCCTTTGGGAGTTTTCTCTGAGGCGAGATAGTTTTCCCTTTTCTATCTATAGGGTTAATTAGTCCTCCGGCTGTGTCGAGGTGTCTAGGATCAGTAGGTACATCCCACGGCTACTTCTAGTTGCGGTGTTAAGTTCAGGGTCTGCGGTCAGTATAGATACCACCTTCTCCAGAGTACGTCCAATGCTACTCCTGGGTCACCAGATCATAACAGGTGCCGAGGTCACATATCTAGACAGCACCTTATCGATGGTAGATCAAAGATTGGGGGAGAATCAAAGATCTCTCGATCCTAGAGTAATTGGTACATGAAAGTTAAATTGGTTGTCCTCTACTTGGACAAGTCCTTCTTGATCTATGAGAAATGTCCAGATAAGAAAAAAGATAGCGCACTCACCGGTGTTGGGCCAAAGCGATTTATTCACATGCAATCATGCGGTGCAGGGAGGGTAATGAACACATTGCGGATGACAGCTGTTTCGTGCTACCAAGCACTTCCACAGATCCAATGACGAATGGAGGGGAGTCGGGCTTATTTAGCTGTGAAGGCTTAAAGCCCCTCCTTCTTTCTCCTACGTCATAATGGACAAGTGGCCACTATCCGGAGAACAATAAGTGAGACAGTGAAACAACTTTTAAAACCAAGATAAAAACAACAACATATAGTTAACAATATCACTATAGGAGAAATGAATCAAAATTATATTTACACAGGACTTTTTTTTACAAAAAAACAGACACATCTATTTTTTCGTTGAACCCTATTGGTCCAGATGCGTTCGCTCTTAGAATCCATTTAGCTTCATTACGTAACAACATACGATTTAAATTTCCTCCGTCTTGTGGCAGGACGGTTTTTTCTCTACCTGCAAAACGAAGTATTTGAGCATCACCCCCGTGCTGTTCATTTATATGTTTTATTAAGCGGGGAACCCCTTTTCCTGTGCGTATTGAATTTAGATGCTCTCTGAAGCGTACGAACATTGGGCGGATTGTTTTTCCAATATAGAAAAAACCGCAAGGACAGTATAGAATGTAAACTACGTGGGTTGTTCTGCATGAAATGAAATCGCGTACTACGTGTGTTATTGGGCCAATTTTTAATGAAGCACCTGTTAGATGGTAACTGCAATAATTGCAGTGCCCACATCGAAAATTACCTTTTGGGGCAGTAGTCTGCAGCCAATTGTTGCAAGAAGAGGTTACCCGATTGCGGACTATAAGATCCCCTATATTCTTACTGCGACGACAGGCAAATAAGGGGCCTCTTTCTGTCATTTCTTTTAATACGGGGTCTTGGCCAAGAATTTGCCAGTTTTTACGGATTGCTGTTCTAATTTGTGCATCCATTGGCCCGTATTTAAAACAAAAAACAAATTTTTTATCTTTTTCTGATCCTTTTTTCGTTCTATTCGCCTTATCCCCTTTTGCTTGTTCCAATGCTGGGTTTAAAACGGATTGAGGGTACCCTCTATTTCTGAACCTCTCATAGAGTTCTTGAGATTGTCTCTGGAAACCTGTAACACTACTATTTATTCTCTTTACTCGCAAAAATTGGCTGTAAGGCAAAGCTTTTTTCACATATGATGGGTGAGCACTATTAAAATGTAGCAGAGAGTTACTGGAAGAGGATTTACGGTGCACTTCTGTGTATAGATTACCCTCGATTATTTTTAAATTCACGTCCAGGAATGTCAACTCTGAACCTCCAAACTGATGAGTGAATCGCATGTTCATGGTGTTGGACTGCCCCAGGTACTCCACGAAACTTGTGAAAGAAGCCCGGTCGCCGTCCCACACCACAAACACGTCATCCACGAATCTGACATAGAATTTTATGTGTTTCAGGAATGGATTCTTTGAAGAGTATATATACCTTTCTTCAAATACAGACAGGAAGAGGTTAGCCAGGGTACACGAGACGGGTGTACCCATGGCCGTACCCTCCACCTGTCTGTACCAGGTGTTGTCAAATTTGAAGGTGTTATTTTTCAAAATAAATGTAAGGCCTTCACTAATGAACGAAACAGTATTTTCATCTGTAGGGGTGCTTTTTAAGATTTCTTGGACGGCCTCCACACCCATACCTTGTGGGATACGGGTGTAGAGGCTCTCCACATCTATTGATGCTAAGGAGAAGCCCTCTTGCCAATTAAAACCATTTAAGGTTTTTAAAAATTGTTTAGTGCCCTTTATGTACGACGGTATATCGCTTAATAGGGGGCGCAGGAGCCAATCTATATATGCCGATAAAGGTTCCGTTATTGAACCTATACCAGACCCAATAGGGCGTCCTGGCGGTTCCTTTAAAGATTTGTGGACCTTACGTAAGTGGTACCAATGCGGTTTTTTCGGAAATTCCGGAAAAAGTTTTTCCGCTTGTGTTCTCGACATGGTACCACTCTCCACATAAGACCTCAAAAGGGACCGCAATGAGTTTTGAATTTTAAAGGTGGGATCCCCTTTCAATACTTCATACGTTTTTCTGTCTGACAGTTGTTTTAGAGCTTCTTTTACATAAAATCCCTTTTGTAGGAGGACGGTGTTGCCACCTTTATCTGCTCTACGTACTACAATATCGGGACAATTTGTATGTCTTTTAAGGCTTTTAATTCTGCTGGTTTCAGATTTTTATCAGCTTTTTTGTACAATACGGCCTCTACGTCCCTAATTACCTGGGCTTCAAAGGCATCAATCAAATTACCTGGAGACACCGGGGGAACATATGTAGATTTTACTCCTTTGCAGAACGGTGTTATTGGGGTTGTTTTACTGCTTGAATCTAGTGAAAAATCGTTAGCTAAACTAACAAGTAGCTCTGCTTCTTGCTGTACATTCTCAGAAGAGTCTTCTGACAATGAAAAGCCCAAAGGACCCATTCTGCAAGGTTGTTCTGCAGGAAATATTTTTTTATTTATACTCTGATTTTTATTTTTGTTTTCCCCTGTATTTTGTGCAAATGATTTAAATAAATGAATCTTTCTTATAGCCTTATATAAATCCACCTTAAAGTCCACAATGTCAAATTCTTTGGGAAGACAATAATTTAAACCCTTTGAAAGGGCTGATATATGCGCCTCATTTAGAAGAAAATCAGTCAAATTAATCACTGCATTCCTGTCATTATCTGCTACAATGGTCTCCATGAGACCTGTTTTCTCTTCCGATCGTTTCCGCCCACCCCTTCTTTTGCCTCCGCGGCGTGTCCCCCGTCTAAAGGGAGAGACGCAGTATCTGAATGGCGAGTAGAGGTAGAGGTAGATGGTCCTGGTCTTATTCCTATATCCTCCCCAGCACTGGAGTCAGAGTCAGTAGTGAGATAGTCTCTTTTATTTGTATTTTTTCTCCAGGTGTGTCCTCTTTTGAAAAACCTTTTCCTCGGATTTCTTTGAGGTTGAATATTTTTATTCCAGGTGAATGCTTTGCCACTCTCAAAATCGTTTTTATCACGGATAATCTTATCTCTTTTTCTTTGTTTAATCTCATTTTGTAACAACACTAATTTCGCATCAAGTTTTTTATCTATTGCAGTCCATTGAGTTTCTGACAATCTTGTCTTTAATTCGTCCATAGTTTTATTAAGTTCCAATTTAGTGGATTCATAATTAATAATATTCTGTTTTAAAACCAATTGTAGAAGGTCCTGCGAGCATTTTAGGAGGATTTTTTCCCATTCTTTTCTGAAACTTTCATTCTCCTTGAATTGAGACATCTCTTTTAGAACTCTCAAGCCACGAGGGACTCTTCCACACTCTGTGTAGGACTGTAGAGAGTTGTTTGTCCAGAAAAGATTTACTTCTCTCTCCGCGATGCTAAATAATTTATATTCTAAAGTTTTTGTACTTAGTGATAATATATCTTCTTGTGACTCACACTCCGAAAAAAATGCGTTCACATTTTCCCTCCCTGCCAAAAGTCTATTTGACAAGGCTACGGTCTCCGTTTCCATGATGTTATGGGCAGAGGCGGTTAGAGTATAACTAATGCCTTTTTTGCACCTGAGGTCAGATCAAGGAATCTTAACACGGCGTGCTGAGTGCCAAAGAGAAAATATATATCCACAGTCCTCTACTTGGACAAGTCCTTCTTGATCTAAATGCTTGGCCTCAATAAAATAATAAAACCTATACTCACTTCCCGTGATGGCGCCATTTCAGCGGTGTCAGTACTCGTGGTCTCGGGGCTCTTGTGCGGTTGTTGAGACATGTGACCCCAACACCCAATCAGTGCCAGCGTCCCTGTCTCTGCTTTTGCACAAATCAAACAAGAAGAGGAAGTCTGGGCTGCAGCTGCTCTCACTTCCTCTTCATGTTCAATTCGACAGGAGGTGGGAACAGTGACATCACGTGTCAAAACACTAGCAAGGGAGCCCCAGGGAGAGTGAGTGCCAACACCACGGGAATGGCGCTACCACGAGAGGTGAGTATAAGCTTTTTCATTTTATCTAGGCCAAACGTGGGATATGGGAAGTTGTCCAAGTAGTGGACAACTTCTTTAAGTACAACCTTTTTAGCAATATTTTAACAAATACACTTCTCTAAAATGTAGGGAACACAAGCACAACACAATACTTCAGGGATATCAATCTGTCCACATAGGGAGCAGAAGCAATTGTGAATCAGTGTCACCTTCTGTGTTGTAAATAAAAGTGACAGCAGAAGCACTAGAGAGGAAAAGCAAGACCCACCCCCCAGAAAAGGAATAATTTTGTGCAAGGAGAAGAACAGGAGGAACAGTGCCAGAACCCTACAAAATGGCCTCCTGTGAGAGGGGCAGGGAGACTGTTGGTAAATAGTGTCTGAACATGGGTGAAGGAAGCAAAACAGTAACATCTGCACTTGCTCCTGCTTCGGTGTTTCCTCTTCGGACACTCATGACATTATGGCTTTGTTGTGTTCAACACTTTACAATCAGCGACAGTCATGTTTTTTTCCTGTGGGGCTCATTCTTGTCTAGTTTTAGTTACTCCTTCCTGAGACCTCTGGGCGCAGCTACCTGTTATTTAAACTACTGAACCTTTGACTACCACTGCCAGTCAATAATTTTAGCTTACCTGGTCTATAACCCCTAGTCTATACTACTATTGTTTCTCCTGATGTGTCCCAATTTCATGAGCTCGGGTTGGATTTTGACCACCTGCGATTTTGTCCTTGAGGTGAACTCTTGGCTTTGATCCTGCTACATGACCCTTCTCGCTGCCAACTTGCTCCACCAGTCAGCAGCCAGCTGACTCTGTGTCCTCCAGTCCCAGGGTCCCTATGTAAGTCCAAATTCCTAGCGATTCATTATTTTGAAACTGAAAATTGCAGAATTTTCATCAAAACCTATGGGGGATTTATTTCTGTAGTTTGACAAAATGTAAGGAATATTTTGCATAAATCTACATTACATATTCTAAAATAAGTTTTATACAGATGAAAAAATTCTATGAATTCATATAATTCAATTCATGCATTTACATTGTAAGGATTTTCCTACATGCCTCCTTAACGTCTTTGTTCCTGAAGCTATAAACCACTGGATTTAATAGAGGAATCATATAGACAAATAGGACTGTTAATATCTTCCCTTGATTTAGTGAAACGGTTGACTTAGGGCTGAAGTACAAACCAAACAACAAAGTATAGAAAAGGCTGACAATGCTGAGATGAGAGGCACAAGTAGAGAAGGCCTTGTATTTTCCCTCTTTGGTACGAATTTTGAGAACAGTAGTGATTATAAAGACGTAAGACGTGAGTGTGAGAATAAAAGAGGTTGCGACGTATAGAAGGCCGTGGATAAAAATTGCATTACGTATATATGAATCATTACCTATCGCCACTTTTTCCAATGCTTTGATGTCGCACAAAAAATGATTGAGGGTATTAATTGATTTAAATCTTGCCATGGCAATGGAGCCTGTTGGAGTAATTGACCCCAGTAGACCTCCAATCCAGGTCCCGGCAGCAGCAATCCTACACACTGTGCTTTTCATAATCATCGCGTAATGTAACGGCTTACAGATGGCCACATAGCGGTCATAAGACATCACCGTGAGCAAGAGATATTCAGTGTTCCAAAAAGCAGCAAAGAAGAAAAACTGAACTATGCATTCCGGAAAGGAAGTTCTGCCATTGTTGGTAACAAATATGTGGATCAACTTTGGAGATGTCACCGATGTGTAGACAATGTCAAGGAAAGACAAGTTACATAAGAAAAAGTACATAGGAGTTTTTAATGAAGAGCTGGAACATATAAGTAGAATAAGAGTCAAATTCCCAACTATTGTCAGTATATAGACCAGCAGAAAAAATAAAAAGAGAGGAAACCAAAGATTGGGGGCATCTGAAAATCCAACGATGAAGAACTCCACTGTGTCATTCAGACGAGGCATTATAATAATTATAAAAATACTGAAAAAATTTACTAACTGTGGTGGAGGCAAAAATAGTGAAAAAAAGGACAAATGTGTTGATAAAGATGCAGTGATGAAGTCATTACCTGACCAAGTGATAAAACAATGAAATATATAAATTAATTGTTTTCATGATGATGATTCCTACTATAAGTGATGATTACCAACTAAAGTTGAATTAACTATTGGGATTCCATACAACGCGGTATGTATTCACCCATGGTAAAACATCATACATGGCAGATGTGAGATACCTAGCATTGGTGTCTTACAGCAATGGGGTTATATGATCAAATCCAGTCTGATCAGTATCTGCATGGATATTGACGATGATTTCCTGTTGATGCGCAATCAACAACCGCTGTGTGGCGCTCATAGCAAGTGATCTTGAGCTGAAGACTTGCTGTGTGTAGATCAGGAAATTGTATGATCGCAGCTTCTAGTCTCCCATGGAGACTATTAAAGGCAGTAAAAAAAAAAAAAATGTTTTAAAAATATTTAAAACATTTAAAAATATAAAAGTTTAAATTATCTACGATTTACCCCATTCATAATAAAACAATTTAAAAAATGAAAAGCACATGCTTGGTATCGCCGTAATAATAATAATAATAATAATTTTATTTATATAGCGCCAACATATTCCGCAGCGCTTTACAACTTATAGAGGGGACTTGTACAGACAATAGACATTACAGCATAACAGAAATCACAGTTCAAAACAGATACCAGTAGGAATGAGGGCCCTGCTCGCAAGCTTACAATCTATGAGGAAAAGGGGAGACACGAGAGGTGGATGGACAGAATCACCCCATGTATCAATATATAAAAAGAATTAATCTGATTGTAAAACGGCATGACAAGAAAAGAAATCAAAATGCCTGAATTACTTTTTTTTCGGTCGCTGCAACATTGCATTAAAATGCAATAAAAGGCGATCAAAACATCGTATCTACACCAAAATGGTGTCAATAAAAATGTCACCTCGGAACGCAAAACATAAGCCCTCACCCGACCCCAGATCATGAAAAATGGAGACTCTACAGGTCTCGGAAAATAACACAATTTTTTTTTAACCAATTTTGGAATTTTTGTTTCACCACTTAAATAAAAAAGAACCTATAGATGTTTGGTATCTACAAACTTGTAATTATCTGGAGAATTATAATGGCAGGTCAGTTTTAGCATTTGGTAAACAAGTAAAAAAAAGCAAATGTACAAATGCACTTTTTTGCAATTTCACCGCACTTAGAATATTTTTTTCCGTTTTCCAGTACATTATGTGGTAAAACCAATAGTGTTGTTTAAAAGTACAACTCGTCCCACAAGAAGCAAGCCCCCATATGGCCACTGTGATGGAAAAACCTGCCTATGTTCATGATTCATGATTTAAAAAAGGCAAAGAAACCAACATGGGAACTCCATGATTAAGACCTGTACGGGTAGAGACATGTTGGTTTCTATGCCTTTTTTTTAATCATGAGTGTATCCAAACTGCCTAACCTTCTTCTTACCTGTTTTTAATATGAAGAAATAAATAGATGTTTTAAGAAACCTTGGATTTCCTGGGATCATTCGTCCAAAGAGGCGCTAGTGTTCTCCTAATTGACATTTATCCATAATACATCTCTCTACTGGTCCTAAATCAGTTTAGAAGATTATCAAGGATATGAGAGATAAGAGTTATGGACCCTGCGATCTGATGAGCTCGCTGATAACTCATTCTGCTGGTGAGTATGTGAAAAATCTTTCAAACGCTATCCCTAAAAAACAGACAATTTTTCTTCCATTTTGTCATCCGTATTTCATCTATACGCAACATTCACCCATATTTTACATACTTTTTGGACAACTATTTAAAATATAAAGATAATCCAAATATGGTTTCCTATGGTAATAAAGCGGATGCCATATGACATGTTTTTTTAAGTCACCGATTGAGTTTAATGGGTTAGTCTGATCCCATAAATGGATCTAATTCATGTTGCGATTGTTCTACGTTGGCCGTTTGTCCGCGTGTATAACGTTCACCTGAACTACCACATTGGCTTGCATTGGTCAGGGTGCTCTCTTTATATTTTCTGTTTTGCAAAGAATGTTTACCATGCTTATCTGAATGAGTCCTTCAATACAACTTACCGGAGGAATTATAGGTCCACACCGCCGTAGACCTCATTCAGATATGATGAAACGGACCATTTTGCAGTAGTGTCCTGGATAAGATTTTCATCGGGCAGTGTGTCCGTTTTTACCATCAGAGTTCATCATTAGGAAAAAAAAACTGATGGAGATTTCTCAAGCTTCTCCTAGCAGTCAGTAAAAAGGAGATAGCACATTGTCGCAACTAGGATTAATCAGTGACTTTTTCATGGACCTGTAGACTTGCATTAACGAATTTGATCCATGATTCGGTACAATAACACACAGTCCACAAAAAACAAGATGTGAACAACCCCATTGTTAATTATTGGTACATGTTCTTTCCCAGAAAAACAGAGATACAAGACGTGTGTGAATGAGGCTTTGAAGCTACCTGAGTTTGACCATGTCCTAATCACGGAACCTATGTCCGCTACCACTGCTGTAAGAAGGTGACTGTATGTGACAGGTCTTGGGGACCATTTTCCTAATATCCATCAATGCCATTTGCTTCCTATGTATATGGCATTTAGATATGGCCAAGGTATTGGAAACGTTTTGAAAGTAAATCCCCAGAGTTACAACAAACCCAAAAAATGGTCCAAGCATTTACTGCATTTTCTTTCCATTCGCGTGCAACATTTCAAATATATAAGAGGTTAAGATCACCAAGACGTGCAGATGAATATGTAATATTGAAGATGAGGTGCAATATGCCAGGGCTTATATGGGGCCGGTGTTATCCCCATAGGTCACTTTTTCCATTTCATTGGGATTTCCAGTCTGTATCTTCAGCAATTCCCAGTAGACACCAGTTATGTGTTTCATCTAATGATCTACTACAGCCTTCCTAGTTCAAATTTACATTGTCACCACAATTTCTGCAGGCATTCTAATTTTTACGAAAGAGATAATCCTTTTTATTAAAGGGGTAGTCCAAAACTAACTGACTATAATCTTAAATATCTGCCTATTTAATGTAATAATCTAATCTCTTTTCTAATATATTTTACTTAAAAAGTTGGTACCATTCACTCTCTACTCTCTGTGTTTTTTTTTACTTACTTCCGGTTTGATGACCCTTCATTTCAGAATATCCAGCGCATGCTGGAATAGTCAAACGAGATGCCATTAGGGGGCAGAGGCTGTGGTCATTGTCTTCACCTGAAGTGAAGTGTAATCAGTGACGTTCGGTTTCAACAGCTGAGCTAGTCTCTTCTGTACTGAGCATACATCTGTTGTCATTTCTGACGTATGCTCAGTACAAGCTCCCTTGTCACTGTGCATTATCCTTTTCAATGCACAGTGACAGATCATTCCATCAACAGCTCTGATGTGAAGTGATAATTCGGGACGAGAGCGCACTGTCAGTGCTCACTGTAATAAGAGAACCCACTCAAGTACAAAGACTAGCCCCACCCTGACAATGATATCTGATTTGAGGGCATGGTTGGTCCCTGCTTCCTGCACTCTGTCCTTACAATATGCACTGACAGTGCGATCTCTTTTCAACGCGTCAATTCTCATCAGAGTTGGCGAGAGAAAGCGCATTGTCACTGTGCATTAAAAAGGATATTGGATAGTGACAAAATCCTACTGCTCATATGTCAGAATTGACAACTGATGCATGCTCAGTAGAGCAGAGACTAGCCCAGACCCTGAAATGGACGCCACTGATGACATCCCATTTGAGTATTTGAACACGCACTGGGAATTCTTCAATGGAACATCATCCAAACATAAGTAAATAAAAAAGCAAACAAAACAAAGCAGTTAAATAGAGTAGTGAGGGAACAGTAGGGACTTTTCAAATAAAGTGTTTTAGAAAACACTAGATAGTTGCAATAAAAAGGCCTTTAGTATTAAAATTAATGTTAGTTTCAGATTCATTAAATCATTATACCAGTCTTAATGAGGAGCATAATGGAATAATTAAGTCTGTACATTTTATTATGAATTTGTCACATTTTATCAGTTTTGTGCACCTGACCATAAATGGTACTCCCATTAGGGTCTGGACTAATTTTTCTGGCATTAGAAGTGCCGCCACTGTTCATGAATTTGTCAGGTAGGAATTGTCCTGCCCTGTTCAATTCCTGATCTTCTCCAGCTTTACCCATTTTTGCAGAGCTGTCCCAAACTGGTTTGAAAATTCGAAATGTCAAAAATATTTTCGGCAACTTTACGCTGACATTGAGAGAGCTGGTAGGTGAGAGGGACCTTAGCTGGCAAAATCCCCCAACCAGTGTCACCATCTGGTGTTTACCTGTGGATGAAGAAGCTCAAGAAAAGGATCACCAGCAGTGCAGGAGTCGGAGGAGGAAAGAAAGGGAGAAAGCAAAGGGGAAGAAAGGAGGGGAGGAAAGTAAACACCTGGGAGAGGTTTATAGATGGGGACAGTAGGATTTCAAATGTCAACATAGACAAAGGAGAGGTGAACTAATGTTTAATTCTGCACAAATACAGTTATGCAGTGGCAGGCAGAGCTGCCCTCAACCGGTGAGACAGATTGCCAGTCCGGGTCTGGTTGTATTCGACTAATTTTAAGACTTTCATAGCATGATTTTTTTTACGATATCCTGACATGTAAAATCAGAAAATATTCAGTTTGAAGGCTGAAAAACCACAAAAAAACACGAGTAAACAAATGTGTGAAAAGAAACAGAATATGTGTTAAAACTTAGATATCTCAAAGTACCCCCCTTTTACCCTGATGACAGCTTTACACTCCCTTGCCAACTCTCCAGCAGCTTCCTCGGGTTGTCACCTGGATTGGCTTCCAACAGTCATGAAGGAGTTCCCAGAAGTGCTGGGCATCTGTTGGTTGCTTTGCTTCACTCTGTGTCCAACTCATCCTGAACCATCTCAACTGGGTTGAAGCTGGGCAACTGTGAATACCATGTCATCTGACGCAGCCTCCATCCCTCTCCTTCTTGATCACGTAGTCCTTACAAATCTGGGAGATGTGATTTTGGGTAATTGCCCTGTTGCAAAACAAATGATGGTTCCACTAAGTGCAAACCAGATATTATGTCATTGCACAATTTTATGGTAGCCATGCTGGATAAGTGTGTCCTGAATGTGGAATAAATCACCAACAATATCACCAGTAAACAGTAGCGTAGCTACTAGGGGGGCAGAGGGGGCCATCGCCCGGGCCCTGTCACATGAAGGGGCCCACTGGGAGCTAGGGCAGAACACCGCATAGGAGCAGAGCAGTATAATGTCTGCTCCCGTCTGACAAGCTGCACGCTGGCTACTAGCACAGTGATGGCTGCAGAGTCTCCCTCCTGCAGTGAATGGTTTCGCCCGTCTGACCTGATCATGAAGCTTTTCCTGGCTGCAGTTTTCTTCCCTCTGTGCACGCTGGGATTGGCTCAGGCACGCTGGGTCCTAGTGCCCACACCTTGCATTACACTTACACTTCCTGGTCCTGCCTGCAGTGCAAGCTTTATCAGTAAGGCTACTTTCACACTAGTGTTAACTGCAAACTGTCTCAAAACGTCTTTTTTCAGAAAAAACGCATCCAGCAAAAGTTTTTGCTGGATGCGTTTTTTCCCCATAGACTTGTATTGGCGACGTATTGCGAAGGATTGACATACATCGTGTCCGTTTTACGACGTATGCGTCGAAATTTGGCGACACGTCGTCGGCAAAAAACGTTGATTGTAACGTTTTTTGTCTCCGCCTAAAAAACGTGTCGCGACGTATCCTGCGGCATACGTCGTTGGCTGCAATGGAAGCCTATGAGCGACGGATGCGTCGGGACATGTCGTACGACGCAATACAGCGCTGCAATACGTTTTTTTTACACTGAGCATGCTCAGAAGCTGGATTTTGTTGCCAATTGGCCAGACACCCCCAAATCTATATAAACCTGGCCTGGGCCTTCAACCCCACATATGCCTGCAAGACCCAGAGAGGAGAAGACTGCCAGCAAGAGCCAGCCAGCCACAGGACCCCAGCCAGCCACAAGACCCCAGCCATAAGACCCCAGCCACAAGACCCCAGCCTGCCACAGGAGCCAGCCACAGGACTCCAGCCAGCCACAGGACCCCAGCCATAAGACCCCAGCCACAAGACCCCAGCCTGCCACAGGAGCCAGCCACAGGACTCCAGCCACCATAGAGCCAGTGTGAGTATTGCAATTTTTGTGTGCATCTGTGTGCCTGTGCATTTCTGTGTATATGAGGTACTGACTACAGCAAGAGCTTAAAACCTGAAGAGAACCAGAGGCCTGCCATCGTCCTGCAACAGCCAGTGCCATGCTAGAGTCCAGATGCACCCTGATGCCAGCCACTGTGAAGACATGCAGCTCCAGCCAAAGGATTGTCAGCCTTTTGTATGTGTGTGTGTAATGTGTGTGTGTGTATGCGTCTTCTGATTTGGTTCACCTTTCTGCCTTTGTTGTACATATGTGTTATTGCATAAAGCTATGTGCGTGCATGTGTATGTGTTTATTTTTGTACGGCTGTGTGCTTTTGTAAGTATGTCTTCATGTGCCTGCACCTTATTATGCCTTTTCCAATCTTATGCCTGTTCATGTGGGAGGGTATGTGTCCACGTTCAGGATTGCATCAGGATTTGGTCAGGATTTTCCATCAGTATTTGTAAGCCAAAACCAGGAGTGGGTGATAAAAGCAAAAGTGTGCCTGTTTTCCTATTAAACTTTCCCTAATTGTTACACTCCTGGTTTTGGCTTACAAATAGTGTTGAGCATTCCGATACCGCAAGTATCGGGTATCGGCCGATACTTGCGGTATCGGAATTCCGATACCGGGATTCCGATACTTGGCGCGTATCGGATACCGGAATCGGAAGTTCTAAGATTCAAAATTCAGAAATTCAGCCAATGAGAAAGATTCCAAGTGTGGGCACATCCTGTTTAGCATGGAGGGCATGAAACTACTGGCAAGGCTGTGATTGGCTGCTTAAATGATGTCATGATGCAGTTTAAAAGTCGCTGGCGCCATTTTGCGATCACTCTGCTGTGAATTCAGTTAGTGACAGGACGCTGTTTGCTGACTGAGGGACAGTTTAGAGATAGCGATTTGCTTCTTTGTGCTTTCCAAAGGCTAATTTAGCAACCGCTGTGTTCACCTACTAATCACCTTCCTTTTGCCTTGTAGCGCTGTTTTCACAGCGATCTGCAAGGTCTCTCTGTGTGTGTGTGTGTGAGTGCAGCCCACTCTCTAGTCTGAGTGCAGCCACATAGGCCATCCATAGCTGGTTGTATTCAGTTCAGGGAGGGTGGTTCATTGCCTCATACTGTTCTTTTTTTTTTTTTTTTTGAAGTAGTGCAGGCTGCTGCACATTTTTTCCAAAAATTCCTATTAGTGTCTTTCCACCCGTCTCCAGCTAATTTGTGGAAAAACACTACATAGGATAAAGTAGAGGAGGGTTTTTGGGCCTTGCAGCGCCGTTTACGGCTGTCTGCACGGTCTCCGTGTGACTGCAGCTCGCCCTGTAGTCTGTGAGCAGCCGTAGCTTGGTTGTCTCCAGCTCAGGGTTGTTCACTGCGTCATACCGCCAAATCAATTTTCATTTTGTTTTCAAGTAGTGTAGTCTGCTGCTAATTAATTTAAAAAAATCCTATTAGTGTCTTTCCACCCGTCTCCAGCTAATTTGTGGAAAAACACTACATAGGATAAAGTAGAGGAGGGTTTTTGGGCCTTGCAGCGCCGTTTACGGCTGTCTGCACGGTCTCCGTGTGACTGCAGCTCGCCCTGTAGTCTGTGAGCAGCCGTAGCTTGGTTGTCTCCAGCTCAGGGTTGTTCACTGCGTCATACCGCCAAATCAATTTTCATTTTGTTTTCAAGTAGTGTAGTCTGCTGCTAATTAATTTAAAAAAATCCTATTAGTGTCTTTCCACCCGTCTCCAGCTAATTTGTGGAAAAACACTACATAGGATAAAGTAGAGGAGGGTTTTTGGGCCTTGCAGCGCCGTTTACGGCTGTCTGCACGGTCTCCGTGTGACTGCAGCTCGCCCTGTAGCCTGTGAGCAGCCGTAGCTTGGTTGTCTCCAGCTCAGGGTTGTTCACTGCGTCATACCGCCAAATCAATTTTCATTTTGTTTTCAAGTAGTGTAGTCTGCTGCTAATTAATTTAAAAAAATCCTATTAGTGTCTTTCCACCCGTCTCCAGCTAATTTGTGGAAAAACACTACATAGGATAAAGTAGAGGAGGGTTTTTGGGCCTTGCAGCGCCGTTTACGTCTGTCTGCACGGTCTCCGTGTGACTGCAGCTCTATCCGTTGTCAGTTCAGCCCCAAAAAAATAAATAAATAATAAAGTTCACCAAACACACCAGTTACACCACTTTACATTTGTGTAGGCCACATTAGCTCATATTCAAGTCTAGTCCACACTTTAGAAAATTAGTGTGTCTTATACCTGTTAGGAGGAGTTGCTCAGGAATAAGCACACAAAGCCGTTAGTACTTTTCTGCTTATCTTTATCAGTCAACCAAGATGAAGAAGGCAGTGAGTAAGGCACGTGGGCGTGGGCGCGGAGCAGGGAGGGGACGTGGGGATTCTGTGCCTGCTGCGGGCACCGGTGAGTCATCAGCACCCACTTTCACAAGGGAACAGTCGTTCATGCGCAGCTTTGTCGCCGAGCGCCGTACACCGCTGCTGCGTCAAGACCAAATTGAAGCCGTTGTGGGATGGATGGCAGCTAATGCATCAACTTCCATTAGTGCCACATCCTCTCAGACACAGAGCACTGGAGAGCAGCCATCTGTCTCTTCACCACCTGCAAAATTGCCCAGGCAGACAGAGATCCCAGGACAGGAGCAGTCTCTACTTCTGTTCTCTGAATCATCTCTTGGCTTGGAAACAGGGGGCCAGCCAAGCAGCATTGGAGAAATGGAAGAAGAGGCAGGGTGCAGTGATGCCCAACCGCTTTTTCTGTCTTCCTCTGAAGAGGCGGGTGGGCCAGTGGCTCCGGTCACCACCTCGCAGGCCGCATCAGCTGATGATGACACTCAGGTGCCACTTACTGGTGCGTGCTCTGCTGCTGAGACTACCCAGGAGGAGCAGTTGGGGGCAGAGGGTAGTGTAGATGATGAGGTCCTTGACCCATCTTGGCGTCAGGGACAGGAAGGTGGTGGGAGCAGCTCTGAGGAAGAGATTCCCCGTACGGCCCAAAGAGGGAGAGGGAGGGGGAAGACTGCGGATCCTGCAGCCTCCGCTTTGGCACCCGTAAGGAGCATGTCTCTTCCAAAAGTCAAAAGGGGGGCTCCCAAGACTTGCAGTGCCTGGTCCTTTTTTGACACAGTTGCAGATGACATTTGCTATGTCAGATGCAAGGTGTGTCATCAAAAAATCAAAAGAGGTCAAAAAGTCGCCAACCTCAATACCTCCAACATGTGGAAACATGTGCGCAACAGGCACCCGGCGGAGTTAGACAAACACACTGAAGAGCTAGGCCAACCAACAGCGGCAGCTACCACCTCTTCAGCTCGTGTTGCCTCTTCCTCTAGCTCACACGCAGCTGGTTCGGCTTCCTCCCAGGATCGCCGTGGAAGAACCTCTGGCCCTGTTGTCCAGAGACCCGCTGTCATTCCACCCGCAGCACCACTTTCCCAGTCAACCACACACTCCCAGCCCAGTCTACAGCCATCGGTAGTACAGGCATGGGAGAAAAGGCGGCCTTTCTCGTCAAACCACCCACGAGCACAGGCTCTGACTGCAGGCATTGCCAAACTTCTGTCACTGGAAATGCTGTCATTCAGGCTGGTGGAGACTGACAGCTTCCGTGACTTGATGTCATTGGCAGTCCCACAGTACAGTGTGCCCAGCCGCTTTTACTTCAGCAGGCAAGCCGTCCCTGCCCTGCACAAGCATGTTGAGGGACACATAAAACACGCGCTACTGAACGCCGTCAGTAGCAAGGTCCACCTCACCACCGATGCGTGGACCAGTCAACATGGACAGGGGCGATACCTTTCCCTCACTGCCCATTGGGTTAATGTAGTTGAGCCGGGTACAGACCGTGCGAGTGGCGCAGGACGTGTCCTGCCCACTCCAAGGATTGCAGGAATCCATTCTGTACGCATTGACTCCTCCTCTTACACCAGTTCCTCAGAATCATCGCTGCAGGAGCCGTCACAGTCCACCTCCACATGGACCCGTGATGAACGTGTACCTGTTACGACCGACATGAGCACAGCCGTGGCCAAACGTCAACAGGCCGTCTTGAAATTAATTTTTTTGGGGAATCGTAGCCACACAGCGCAGGAGCTCTGGAATGCCATCAAGCAGGAGAGCGATGTGTGGTTTGAGCCAGCGAATCTCCAGCCAGGCATGGTAGTGTGTGATAATGGCCGAAATCTGGTGGCAGCCCTGGGCCTCGGCAACCTCACTCACATCCCATGTCTGGCACATGTGCTCAATTTGGTCGTGCAGAGTTTTTTGAGGGACTATCCGGATCTTGATGCACTGCTGCACAAGGTCCGCCTAGAGTGTGCTCACTTGCGGCGTTCCAGCACGGCAAAAGCGCGCATTGCGGCTCTGCAGCGCCGACACCGCCTGCCGGAACATCGCATCATATGTGACCTACCTACCAGGTGGAATTCCACGTTACATATGTTGGAGCGGTTGTGTGAGCAGCAGCAAGCTGTAATGGAGTACCAGCTGTATCAGGCGCAAAAAAGTCGCAGTCAGCGCCGTACAGACTTCACAACCACAGAGTGGGCCACTATGAAGGATGTCTGCCAGGTTTTGCGTCCCTTTGATTATTCCACGCGGATGGCGAGTGCAGATGATGCACTAGTCAGCATGACTGTCCCCCTTATCTGCCTGCTTGAAAAATCACTGCAAGCGCTAAGGGATGATGTTGTGGAAGAGGTGGAGGATGAGGATTCACCACTTCCATCATCTTCTGGACAGTCAGCGCCACGTGGTTCCTCACAAACGCGTAGGCAGGGGACAGTTTGTGAGGAGGATGAGGAGGAGTCAATGGAGGAGGAAGACATCCGTCCAGAGGAGGGAGTTCCCGAATTGTCCAGTACTCAGTGTGTACAGCGAGGGTGGGGTGATGACGAGCGGGCAGAGATCACGCCTCCAGCTGGGGACAGCGTTTCTTGGGCAGTTGGCAGTCTGCAGCACATGGTGGATTACATGCTGCAGTGCCTGAGAAACGACCGCCGCATCGACCACATTCTCAACATGTCTGATTATTGGGTGTTCACCCTCCTCGATCCTCGCTACCGGGACAACGTAGAAAGCCTCATCACACCGTTGAACCGGGAGCGAAAAATGCGGGAGTACCAAGACACACTGGTCAGTTCCATCATCTTCTCCATTCCAACTGAGAGAAGTGCTGCTACTGCATTCCAAAGCAGCTCAGTGCGTCCAGGCAGTGGTGGAGGCTCTGCACAAAGAGGGAGCAGAAGCAGTGCCTCTGCCCAAGGCAAGACCAGTATGGCCCAACTGTGGCACAGTTTTGTGTGCCCCCCACAAAAGTCTACACCATCACAGACGGCTCCAGTCAGCAGGAGGCAACGGTTCCGTCAGATGGTGACAGACTACATGTCTTGCCCTCTTGCTGTACTCCCAGACGGCTCTTCCCCTTTCAAGTTTTGGGTCTCAAAGCTGGATACATGGCCAGAGCTAAGCCAGTATGCATTGGAGGTGCTGTCTTGCCCTGCGGCCAGTGTATTATCGGAACGTGTCTTTAGTGCTGCAGGTGGTGTACTAACTGACCGTCGCATGCGACTATCCTCCGATAACGTTGACCGGCTTACTTTCCTGAAAATGAACAAGGCCTGGATCTCGCAGGAATTTGCCACTCCTCCTCCTGATTAAATAATTAGGTCACTGTATACGTTATCCAGGTCTCCTGTTGTGTTCATCTTTCTACCACCTGAACTTAAATTCCTGGGCTCCAACACCGCCAGTTGAGGCTCAGACGTGCCGTCTGCACAGTCAAAACATACGACCCAGTGTTATTGGGTTTCAGTAACGTCAGCTGATCCCCAGCTGTGTAGCCGGCAATGTGTCATGCGACCGCCACGCTGACACAACAACTGAAATGTAAGGGAATCTGTCCCCCCCCCCCCAAGGCGTTTGTTACTGAAAGAGCCACCTTGTGCAGCAGTAATGCTGCACAAGGAAAAAGGTAGCTATTTTGGTTTTGCTCCTTGCACACGCAAAACTTAACACTTATAAAATGTGTCCACTGATACCGTAAAACCGTCCCGGAGGTGGGACTTTCCTTCGTAATATGACGCAGCACAGCCGTCATTCCTACCCCCCCGGCGCCGCGCCCCGGCTCCTCAGCGTTGTTTGATTCCGTCCCGGAGCCTGCGCTGTTATGTTATCCCGTGGCCAGGCACACTTAGCGCTGCCCGTCTTCTGGCATCATTTGGTGTCAGGCTGGCTGCGCCTGTGCGGCCACGCTGGCCGAGAGCCCGCCTCGCAGTGTCTTCTGATTTAATCCCACTGGGGGCCTGGGATCTATGGACATGCGCAGTGCATATCTGAACCTCCACCTCTCACTCATCTCCCTATGGCTTCTTCAGACTGTTCGGTGTCAGCTGGTCCCTAATAGCATGCCACGGCCGTGACACCGCACAGTCTGAAAAAGAAGCCGTAGGGAGGGGAGTGAGAGGCGAGGATATGCACTGCGCATGGCCATGGATCCCAGGCCCCCAGTGGGATTACATCAGAAGACACTGCGAGGCGGGCTCTCGGCCAGCGCGGCCGCACAGGCGCAGCCAGCCTGACACCAAATGATGTCAGAAGATGGGCAGCGCTAAGTGTGCCTGGCCACGGGATAACATAACAGCGCAGGCTCCGGGACAGAATCAAACAACGCTGAGGAGCCGGGGCACGGCGGCGGGGGGGTAGTAATGATGGCTGTGCTGCGTCATATTACGAAGGAAAGTCCCACCTCCGGGATGGTTTCACGGCTTCAGGGGACACATTTTATAAGTGTTTAGTTCTGTGTTTGCAAGGAGCATGATGAAAAGAGCCACCTTTTCCTTTTGCATCGTTTGTGCTGCACAAGCTGGCTCTTTCAGCTACAAACGCCTTGGGGGGGGGGGTTAAAGGTTCCCTTTCGACTTTCTCAGGCTTCGGCCTACATTGTGTTCCTCTGCTTTTCCACCTGCCCCTGGGCTCCAACACCGCTAGTTGCCGTCCAGAAGTGCTGTATGCACAGTCAACAGTCGCTCCTCTGTTATTGGGGTTCAGTAACGTCAGCTGTTCCCCTGCTGTGTGTGTGGCAATCCCTCCTACCTCCTCCAACCTCCTCCTCCTCCACCTGTCCCTGGGCTCCAACACCGCCAGTTGCCGTCCAGAAGTGCTGTACGCACAGTCAACAGTCCCTCCTCTGTTATTGGGGTTCAGTAACGTCAGCTGTTCCCCTGCTGTGTGTGTGGCAATCCCTCCTATCTCCTCCACCTCCTCCTCCACCTGTCCCTGGGCTCCAACACCGCTAGTTGTTGCCTGGTAGTGCTGTACGCACAGTCCCAACAGTCCCTCCTCTGTTATTGGGGTTCAGTAACGTCAGCTGTTCCCCTGCTGTGTGTGTGGCAATCCCTCCTACCTCCTCCAACCTCCTCCAACCTCCTCCTCCTCCACCTGTCCCTGGGCTCCAACACCGCCAGTTGCCGTCCAGAAGTGCTGTACGCACAGTCAACAGTCCCTCCTCTGTTATTGGGGTTCAGTAACGTCAGCTGTTCCCCTGCTGTGTGTGTGGCAATCCCTCCTACCTCCTCCAACCTCCTCCAACCTCCTCCTCCTCCACCTGTCCCTGGGCTCCAACACCGCCAGTTGCCGTCCAGAAGTGCTGTACGCACAGTCAACAGTCCCTCCTCTGTTATTGGGGTTCAGTAACGTCAGCTGTTCCCCTGCTGTGTGTGTGGCAATCCCTCCTACCTCCTCCAACCTCCTCCTCCTCCACCTGTCCCTGGGCTCCAACACCGCCAGTTGCCGTCCAGAAGTGCTGTACGCACAGTCCCAACAGTCCCTCCTCTGTTATTGGGGTTCAGTAACGTCAGCTGTTCCCCTGCTGTGTGTGTGGCAATCCCTCCTACCTCCTCCAACCTCCTCCAACCTCCTCCTCCTCCACCTGTCCCTGGGCTCCAACACCGCCAGTTGCCGTCCAGAAGTGCTGTACGCACAGTCAACAGTCCCTCCTCTGTTATTGGGGTTCAGTAACGTCAGCTGTTCCCCTGCTGTGTGTGTGGCAATCCCTCCTACCTCCTCCAACCTCCTCCAACCTCCTCCTCCTCCACCTGTCCCTGGGCTCCAACACCGCCAGTTGCCGTCCAGAAGTGCTGTACGCACAGTCAACAGTCCCTCCTCTGTTATTGGGGTTCAGTAACGTCAGCTGTTCCCCTGCTGTGTGTGTGGCAATCCCTCCTACCTCCTCCAACCTCCTCCAACCTCCTCCTCCTCCACCTGTCCCTGGGCTCCAACACCGCCAGTTGCCGTCCAGAAGTGCTGTACGCACAGTCAACAGTCCCTCCTCTGTTATTGGGGTTCAGTAACGTCAGCTGTTCCCCTGCTGTGTGTGTGGCAATCCCTCCTACCTCCTCCAACCTCCTCCTCCTCCACCTGTCCCTGGGCTCCAACACCGCCAGTTGCCGTCCAGAAGTGCTGTACGCACAGTCAACAGTCCCTCCTCTGTTATTGGGGTTCAGTAACGTCAGCTGTTCCCCTGCTGTGTGTGTGGCAATCCCTCCTACCTCCTCCAACCTCCTCCTCCTCCACCTGTCCCTGGGCTCCAACACCGCCAGTTGCCGTCCAGAAGTGCTGTACGCACAGCCAACAGTCCCTCCTCTGTTATTGGGGTTCAGTAACGTCAGCTGTTCCCCTGCTGTGTGTGTGGCAATCCCTCCTACCTCCTCCAACCTCCTCCTCCTCCACCTGTCCCTGGGCTCCAACACCGCCAGTTGCCGTCCAGAAGTGCTGTACGCACAGTCAACAGTCCCTCCTCTGTTATTGGGGTTCAGTAACGTCAGCTGTTCCCCTGCTGTGTGTGTGGCAATCCCTCCTACCTCCTCCAACCTCCTCCAACCTCCTCCTCCTCCACCTGTCCCTGGGCTCCAACACCGCCAGTTGCCGTCCAGAAGTGCTGTATGCACAGTCAACAGTCCCTCCTCTGTTATTGGGGTTCAGTAACGTCAGCTGTTCCCCTGCTGTGTGTGTGGCAATCCCTCCTACCTCCTCCAACCTCCTCCTCCTCCACCTGTCCCTGGGCTCCAACACCGCCAGTTGCCGTCCAGAAGTGCTGTACGCACAGTCAACAGTCCCTCCTC
The DNA here is from genome assembly GCF_051348905.1 of Ranitomeya variabilis. Lineage (NCBI taxonomy): Eukaryota > Metazoa > Chordata > Amphibia > Anura > Dendrobatidae > Ranitomeya > Ranitomeya variabilis. Next base: position 65,771,762 of record NC_135236.1, read on the forward strand.
TGTTATTGGGGTTCAGTAACGTCAGCTGTTCCCCTGCTGTGTGTGTGGCAATCCCTCCTACCTCCTCCAACCTCCTCCAACCTCCTCCTCCTCCACCTGTCCCTGGGCTCCAACACCGCCAGTTGCCGTCCAGAAGTGCTGTACGCACAGTCAACAGTCCCTCCTCTGTTATTGGGGTTCAGTAACGTCAGCTGTTCCCCTGCTGTGTGTGTGGCAATCCCTCCTACCTCCTCCAACCTCCTCCAACCTCCTCCTCCTCCACCTGTCCCTGGGCTCCAACACCGCCAGTTGCCGTCCAGAAGTGCTGTACGCACAGTCAACAGTCCCTCCTCTGTTATTGGGGTTCAGTAACGTCAGCTGTTCCCCTGCTGTGTGTGTGGCAATCCCTCCTACCTCCTCCAACCTCCTCCAACCTCCTCCTCCTCCACCTGTCCCTGGGCTCCAACACCGCCAGTTGCCGTCCAGAAGTGCTGTACGCACAGTCAACAGTCCCTCCTCTGTTATTGGGGTTCAGTAACGTCAGCTGTTCCCCTGCTGTGTGTGTGGCAATCCCTCCTACCTCCTCCAACCTCCTCCTCCTCCACCTGTCCCTGGGCTCCAACACCGCCAGTTGCCGTCCAGAAGTGCTGTACGCACAGTCAACAGTCCCTCCTCTGTTATTGGGGTTCAGTAACGTCAGCTGTTCCCCTGCTGTGTGTGTGGCAATCCCTCCTACCTCCTCCAACCTCCTCCAACCTCCTCCTCCTCCACCTGTCCCTGGGCTCCAACACCGCCAGTTGCCGTCCAGAAGTGCTGTACGCACAGAGCCAAACACCTCGCCAATGTGTTAGTGGGGTTCAGCACCGCCAGCTGTTCCCCTGCTGTGTATACGGCAACGTGTACTGCGACCGCCACGCAGACACAACAAGTTAAATGTAAGGGAACCTGACCCCCCCCCCCCCCCCAGGTGTTTGTTACTGAAGGAGCCACCTTGTGCAGCAGTAATGATGCAAAGGGAAAAAGTGCCTCTTTTCGTGATGCTCCTTGCACATGCTGAACCTAACACTTATGAAATGTGTCCCCACACAGCGTTAAACCGTCCGGTAGGTGGAACTTTCCTTTGTCGTGTGACGCAGCACAGCCATCATTTTTACCCCCTTGGCGCCGTGCGCCCCCTCCTCAGCGTTGTTTGAATCTGTCCCGGAGCCTGCGCTGTTAGGTTAGCCCTTGGCCATGCACACATGTTGCGCTGCCCGTCTTCTGACCTCATTTGGTGTCAGGCTGGCTGCGCCTGTGCGGGTGCGCTGGCCGAGATCCCGCCTCGCAGTGTCGTCTAATGTAATCCCACCGCGGGCCTGGGATCCGTGCCCGTGCGCAGTGCATATCCTCTCCTCTCACTCCCCTCCCTACGGCTTCTTCAGACTGTGCGATGTCAGCTGGTCCCTAATAGCATGCCACGGCCGTGACACCGCACAGTCTGAAAAAGCCGTAGGGAGGGGAGTGAGAGGAGAGGATATGCACTGCGCACGGGCACGGATCACAGGCCCGCGGTGGGATTACATTAGACGACACTGCGAGGCGGGATCTCGGCCAGCGCACCCGCACAGGCGCAGCCAGCCTGACACCAAATGAGGTCAGAAGACGGGCAGCGCAACATGTGTGCATGGCCAAGGGCTAACCTAACAGCGCAGGCTCCGGGACAGATTCAAACAACGCTGAGGAGGCGGCGCACGGCGCCAAGGGGGTAAAAATGATGGCTGTGCTGCGTCACACGACAAAGGAAAGTTCCACCTACCGGACGGTTTAACGCTGTGAGGAGAAACATTTCATAAATGTTAGGTTCCGCATGTACAAGGACCATAATTAAAAGAGCTAAGTTTACCTTTTCCAGCATTAGTGCTGTACACAATGGCTCTTTCAGCTACAAACGCCTGGGGGGGGGGGTTAAAGGTTTCCTTTCAACTTGCTCGAGTGCAGGCTTCGGCCTACACTCCGCTCCCCCTGCTCCTCCTGCTGACCCTGGGCTCTAACACCGCCAGTTTTTGCCCAGATGTGCTAGCTGCACAGAGAAAAACACCAGCCAATGTGTCAGTGGGGTTCAGCACCGCCAGCTGTTCCCCTGCTGTGTAGCCGGCAACGTGTCCTGCGACCGCCACGCAGACACAAGAACTGAAATTGAAGGGAACCTGTCCCCCCTCCCCCAGGCGTTTTTACGTTATCCAGCCACCTTGTACAGCGGTAATGCTGCATGTGTGCAAGGTGGCTCAGAAACGTATTCTCCTCGCACATGTGGAACTGAAAACACGTCTGAAATGTGTCCTCTGTGTGACCATTTAACCGTCCCGGTGGTGTGACTTTCCTTTGTAATGACACGCTGCAACCCCCTTGGTAGCGCTGCCCGTCTTCTGGCATCATTGTTTGGCTGCCTGCGCCTCTGCGGCCGCCCTGACCCACACAACGCCCCTCGGTGTCTTATTTATTGGGACTGCGAGGGTGTGATTCATGGGCAGGATCAGTGCATCAGTTCGCCTGTCCCTCCTCTCCTTCCGCCTTCTTCGGACTGTGCGGCTTCATGGCCGTGGCATGCGATAAGGGATCAGATGACGCCGCACAGTCTGAAGCGGGTGTAAGGACCCGAGTGTGAGAGGCCAACATATGTGCTGCGCCAGGCCCTGAATCCCAGCCCCGCAGTGTTTTAACAATGTTAAGACACTGCGGGGCTGGGATTCATGGGCATCGCGAACCGCACCGGCCGACATTACATGATGCCAGAAGATGGGCAGCGCTAACGGCGCTAGGCCAGGGGATAACACGACAGCGCAGACTCCTGTACAGCAAATAACAACGCTCGGGAGGCTGCACCCAGCACCAAGGTGGGATTCTTGACATCTGTGCTGCGTCTCACTACAAAGGGAACTCGCGCCTCCAACACAGTTTGACTGTATAAAGGGCTAAATGTTATACGTGTTTCATTCAGCGTGTGCAAGGAGAAAAATTAAAAGAGCAACCTTTGACTTGTGCAGCACTACTGCTGCATAAGCTGTGGCTCTTCTACTTTGTAACCCCTGAGGGGGGGTTAAAGGTGACTTTTGAAATCGGTTCAATTAGGCTTCGGCCTACACTCTGCTCCACCTGCAGAGCCCGGGCTCCAACAACGCTAGTTGCTGTCCGGAAGTGCTGGCTGCACGGAGCCAAACACCTCGCCAATGTGTCAGTGGGGTCCAGCACCGCCAGCTGTTCCCCTGCTGTGTAGCCGGCAACGTGTCCTGCAAAAGCCACGCAGACACAACAGACCCAAAGCTGCCGCCAGTGCAGGCTTCGGCCTACACTCCCCTCCCCCTGCTCCTCCTCCTCCTGCTCCTCCTCCTGCTGTCCCTGGGCTCTAACACACCGCCAGTTGGGGCCCAGATGTGCTAGCTGCACAGAGAAAAACACCAGCCAATGTGTCAGTGGGGTCCAGCACCGCCAGCTGTTCCCCTGCTGTGCAGCCGGCAACGTGTCCTGCAAAAGCCACGCAGACACAAGAACTGAAATTGAAGGGAACCTGTCCCCCCTCCCCCAGGCGTTTTTACGTTATCCAGCCACCTTGTACAGCGGTAATGCTGCATGTGTGCAAGGTGGCTCAGAAACGTATTCTCCTCGCACATGTGGAACTGAAAACACGTCTGAAATGTGTCCTCTGTGTGACCATTTAACCGTCCCGGTGGTGTGACTTTCCTTTGTAATGACACGCTGCAACCCCCTTGGTAGCGCTGCCCGTCTTCTGGCATCATTGTTTGGCTGCCTGCGCCTCTGCGGCCGCCCTGACCCACACAACGCCCCTCGGTGTCTTATTTATTGGGACTGCGAGGGTGTGATTCATGGGCAGGATCAGTGCATCAGTTCGCCTGTCCCTCCTCTCCTTCCGCCTTCTTCGGACTGTGCGGCTTCATGGCCGTGGCATGCGATAAGGGATCAGATGACGCCGCACAGTCTGAAGCGGGTGTAAGGACCCGAGTGTGAGAGGCCAACATATGTGCTGCGCCAGGCCCTGAATCCCAGCCCCGCAGTGTTTTAACAATGTTAAGACACTGCGGGGCTGGGATTCATGGGCATCGCGAACCGCACCGGCCGACATTACATGATGCCAGAAGATGGGCAGCGCTAACGGCGCTAGGCCAGGGGATAACACGACAGCGCAGACTCCTGTACAGCAAATAACAACGCTCGGGAGGCTGCACCCAGCACCAAGGTGGGATTCTTGACATCTGTGCTGCGTCTCACTACAAAGGGAACTCGCGCCTCCAACACAGTTTGACTGTATAAAGGGCTAAATGTTATACGTGTTTCATTCAGCGTGTGCAAGGAGAAAAATTAAAAGAGCAACCTTTGACTTGTGCAGCACTACTGCTGCATAAGCTGTGGCTCTTCTACTTTGTAACCCCTGAGGGGGGGTTAAAGGTGACTTTTGAAATCGGTTCAATTAGGCTTCGGCCTACACTCTGCTCCACCTGCAGAGCCCGGGCTCCAACAACGCTAGTTGCTGTCCGGAAGTGCTGGCTGCACAGAGCCAAACACCTCGCCAATGTGTCAGTGGGGTCCAGCACCGCCAGCTGTTCCCCTGCTGTGTAGCCGGCAACGTGTCCTGCAAAAGCCACGCAGACACAACAGACCCAAAGCTGCCGCCAGTGCAGGCTTCGGCCTACACTCCCCTCCCCCTGCTCCTCCTCCTCCTGCTCCTCCTCCTGCTGTCCCTGGGCTCTAACACACCGCCAGTTGGGGCCCAGATGTGCTAGCTGCACAGAGAAAAACACCAGCCAATGTGTCAGTGGGGTCCAGCACCGCCAGCTGTTCCCCTGCTGTGCAGCCGGCAACGTGTCCTGCAAAAGCCACGCAGACACAAGAACTGAAATTGAAGGGAACCTGTCCCCCCTCCCCCAGGCGTTTTTACGTTATCCAGCCACCTTGTACAGCGGTAATGCTGCATGTGTGCAAGGTGGCTCAGAAACGTATTCTCCTCGCACATGTGGAACTGAAAACACGTCTGAAATGTGTCCTCTGTGTGACCATTTAACCGTCCCGGTGGTGTGACTTTCCTTTGTAATGACACGCTGCAACCCCCTTGGTAGCGCTGCCCGTCTTCTGGCATCATTGTTTGGCTGCCTGCGCCTCTGCGGCCGCCCTGACCCACACAACGCCCCTCGGTGTCTTATTTATTGGGACTGCGAGGGTGTGATTCATGGGCAGGATCAGTGCATCAGTTCGCCTGTCCCTCCTCTCCTTCCACCTTCTTCGGACTGTGCGGCTTCATGGCCGTGGCATGCGATAAGGGATCAGATGACGCCGCACAGTCTGAAGCGGGTGTAAGGACCCGAGTGTGAGAGGCCAACATATGTGCTGCGCCAGGCCCTGAATCCCAGCCCCGCAGTGTTTTAACAATGTTAAGACACTGCGGGGCTGGGATTCATGGGCATCGCGAACCGCACCGGCCGACATTACATGATGCCAGAAGATGGGCAGCGCTAACGGCGCTAGGCCAGGGGATAACACGACAGCGCAGACTCCTGTACAGCAAATAACAACGCTCGGGAGGCTGCACCCAGCACCAAGGTGGGATTCTTGACATCTGTGCTGCGTCTCACTACAAAGGGAACTCGCGCCTCCAACACAGTTTGACTGTATAAAGGGCTAAATGTTATACGTGTTTCATTCAGCGTGTGCAAGGAGAAAAATTAAAAGAGCAACCTTTGACTTGTGCAGCACTACTGCTGCATAAGCTGTGGCTCTTCTACTTTGTAACCCCTGAGGGGGGGTTAAAGGTGACTTTTGAAATCGGTTCAATTAGGCTTCGGCCTACACTCTGCTCCACCTGCAGAGCCCGGGCTCCAACAACGCTAGTTGCTGTCCGGAAGTGCTGGCTGCACAGAGCCAAACACCTCGCCAATGTGTCAGTGGGGTCCAGCACCGCCAGCTGTTCCCCTGCTGTGTAGCCGGCAACGTGTCCTGCAAAAGCCACGCAGACACAACAGACCCAAAGCTGCCGCCAGTGCAGGCTTCGGCCTACACTCCCCTCCCCCTGCTCCTCCTCCTCCTGCTCCTCCTCCTGCTGTCCCTGGGCTCTAACACACCGCCAGTTGGGGCCCAGATGTGCTAGCTGCACAGAGAAAAACACCAGCCAATGTGTCAGTGGGGTCCAGCACCGCCAGCTGTTCCCCTGCTGTGCAGCCGGCAACGTGTCCTGCAAAAGCCACGCAGACACAAGAACTGAAATTGAAGGGAACCTGTCCCCCCTCCCCCAGGCGTTTTTACGTTATCCAGCCACCTTGTACAGCGGTAATGCTGCATGTGTGCAAGGTGGCTCAGAAACGTATTCTCCTCGCACATGTGGAACTGAAAACACGTCTGAAATGTGTCCTCTGTGTGACCATTTAACCGTCCCGGTGGTGTGACTTTCCTTTGTAATGACACGCTGCAACCCCCTTGGTAGCGCTGCCCGTCTTCTGGCATCATTGTTTGGCTGCCTGCGCCTCTGCGGCCGCCCTGACCCACACAACGCCCCTCGGTGTCTTATTTATTGGGACTGCGAGGGTGTGATTCATGGGCAGGATCAGTGCATCAGTTCGCCTGTCCCTCCTCTCCTTCCGCCTTCTTCGGACTGTGCGGCTTCATGGCCGTGGCATGCGATAAGGGATCAGATGACGCCGCACAGTCTGAAGCGGGTGTAAGGACCCGAGTGTGAGAGGCCAACATATGTGCTGCGCCAGGCCCTGAATCCCAGCCCCGCAGTGTTTTAACAATGTTAAGACACTGCGGGGCTGGGATTCATGGGCATCGCGAACCGCACCGGCCGACATTACATGATGCCAGAAGATGGGCAGCGCTAACGGCGCTAGGCCAGGGGATAACACGACAGCGCAGACTCCTGTACAGCAAATAACAACGCTCGGGAGGCTGCACCCAGCACCAAGGTGGGATTCTTGACATCTGTGCTGCGTCTCATTACAAAGGGAACTCGCGCCTCCAACACAGTTTGACTGTATAAAGGGCTAAATGTTATACGTGTTTCATTCAGCGTGTGCAAGGAGAAAAATTAAAAGAGCAACCTTTGACTTGTGCAGCACTACTGCTGCATAAGCTGTGGCTCTTCTACTTTCTAACCCCTGAGGGGGGGTTAAAGGTGACCTTTGAAATCGGTTCAAGTAGGCTTCGGCCTACACTCTGCTCCCCCTGCAGAGCCCGGGCTCCAACACCGATCGTTGCTGTCCGGAAGTGCTGGCTGCACAGAGCCAAACACCTCGCCAATGTGTCAGTGGGGTCCAGCACCGCCAGCTGTTCCCCTGCTGTGTAGCCGGCAACGTGTCCTGCAAAAGCCACGCAGACACAACAGACCCAAAGCTGCCGCCAGTGCAGGCTTCGGCCTACACTCCCCTCCCCCTGCTCCTCCTCCTCCTGCTCCTCCTCCTGCTGACCCTGGGCTCTAACAAACCGCCAGTTGGGGCCCAGATGTGCTAGCTGCACAGAGAAAAACACCTCGCCAATGTGTCAGTGGGGTCCAGCACCGCCAGCTGTTCCCCTGCTGTGCAGCCGGCATCGTGTCCTGCAAAAGCCACGCAGACACTTGCTCTTGTACCTTCTGCTCCCCATCCTGGTTCCAGTACCGTCAGCTGGTTCCGGGCAGAGCCTTTGGCTTAGGTGCCTCCCTTTGGTATCCGAGTTCCACCAACGTCAGGTGGTCCTTGGTAGTGCTTTCAGGCACGGGTACCTCCTGCTTAGTAACCGGGTTCCAGTAACGTCAGCTGGTCCTCGGTAGTTCCATTGGCTCTTGGACCTTCGGCTACCCATCCGGGTTCCAGCACCGTCAGCTGGTTCTCGGCAGTGTCTTTTGCTCTTGTACCTTCTGCTCCCCATCCTGGTTCCAGTACCGTCAGCTGGTTCCGGGCAGAGCCTTTGGCTTAGGTGCCTCCCTCTGGGTATCCGAGTTCCACCAACGTCAGGTGGTCCTTGGTAGTGCTTTCAGCACAGGTACCTCCTGCTTAGTAACCGGGTTCCAGTAACGTCAGCTGGTCCTCGGTAGTTCCATTGGCTCTTGGACCTTCGGGTAGCCATCCGAGTTCCAGTTCCATCAGCTGGTTCTCGGCATTTTCTCAGCCTTCTTGTACCTTCTGCTACATTTCCAAGTTCAAGAGACTAAACACAATGACCCAGAAGACCACCCCTAAGATGACGACGACACCAGAGACGACAACCACCGTGATGACGACGACCCTGGAGACGATGACCCCGAAGACCACCCCGATGACGACGACCCCGGAGACGACGACCCTGAAGACCACCCCGATGACGACGACCCCGGAGACGACGACCCTGGAGACGACGACGACCTGGAAGACCGAGAAGCAGAAGAACAAGAGGCTGCAGAACAAAGAGCAGAAGGACATTAAGCATAACACAAAATATCAGAGCAAAAAATATTATGTAAATTATAAGCAGAAGAAGACTAAGCAGTGTATGGGGGTGAGTCCGTTCCTCCTCGTGGTGCCCCTGGATAAAGCCTGATGCTGCAGGCCAAACTGAACGCGGACAAATGTAACTGTTTTGTGACAGGCAGAACGGAAGGTGTAATCTTCAAACTTTTATAGATAACAACTACGGGAATGCCTGTCACAAATAAGAATATGATGAAGAAGTTGAATATGATGAAGATAATAGTAAAATAAAAAGAATATGAACAATGTAACCCAAAAAATAATAGGTAGAAGATGAAGAAGAAGATGAATAAGGTGAAGAAGTTGATGTCAAAGAAGCTGATGATGAGGATAATTAAGAAGAAAGCGTGGGAGAAGTAAAAAAGAAGGTGAAGGGCGTGGAAGTAGTGAAACATCAATATCTGACATAAAAAAAAAAAAAAAAAACATAGTCAAATTCTTTCTAACGCCGAACTTCATAAAAAAAAATAAAAAATCCTGCTATTCTATTACATTGGGCTAAACCTCTGTCCCTTTAATATCTCCGCCACGTCCCCCAATACATCCTACAATATTCTTAGTTGTTTTCCTTCATGTAGAATGAACCTACAAGTGTATAAAGGGTTTATTTTAATTCCGATATTTTCGTCCCATTGACTTGCATTGGGATCGGGTATCGGTATCGGATTGGATTCCGATACTGTGACGGTATCGGCCGATACTTTCCGATACCGATACTTTCCGATATCGGAAAGTATCGCTCAACACTACTTACAAATACTGATGGAAAATCCTGACCAAATCCTGATGCGATCCGGAATGTGGACACATACCAGGCATGTTTGTGTGCGTCTTGTTGATTGCATGTGCATTTGTCCATGCTTTAATTGGTTATTTGCCTTTTTCTGATGTATTTACTGTATAGTGGTCTGTGCAGCATGTGGTTTAAATGTGTTTTTTTTTTTTAAATCTGATGTATTTTTTAAAAGTCTAGTGGTCTGCAGCTTGTGGTTTGAATGTGTGAGTGTGGGTTTTTTTTCTATTTAAAAGTGTTGATTTTATTTTACTGTTGAAACCATTTGCAGTAGATGTACTTGTATTTAAAATAAAGAGCATTTCTGCTCCTAATTGTGATTTAAAAAAAAAAAAAAAAAGTAAAAAAAACCCCCTAAAAATAAAATGTTTATTAAAAAAATGTCCGTAGTATCATTTCATAAAGGTAAATTTAAAACTGGTGTATGTACCAATGGTTACACATGCAATACAGAGTTGGTTGAGGGCTTATTTTTTAATAAAGGTTATACTGTAAAGGTTTTTTTTGGGGGGAGGTGATTTTTTAAAATAAAATGTGGCAAACATATTTTTGCATGGTGGGTTCACATTTCAAAATTTTATTTTTTGGGACATGGAAATGAATGCTATAACGTGCAACTTTTTTTGTGGGGTTTTTGTGTTTACCTGTAATGAACATTTCTGACATCATTTTAGCAGGGTGTTTATCGTTAAACATTACCTAGTTCAGGGGGTGGTCTAACTATAAATCCATTATACATATTACAGATACACCAGGACCGCAGCCACTGACCAGCCCACCAGGACCACACCCACACATCTTTCAAAGTAAGTTTTGAAGACCCCAAATCTGCTGCTTCAATGTGTAGAGCAGATTGCAAGTGTCTTTTTAACTTACAGAAACACCAGGACCACAGCCGCTGCCTGCCTTGCCCACCAGGACCAGGACCAACAATTGTTTTAAAGTAAGTTTTAAAGACCCCCAATCTGCTACTTCAATGTGTAGAGCAGATTGCAAGTGTCTTTTTAAGTTACAGAAACACCAGGACCACAGCCGCTGACTGCCTTGCCCACCAGGACCACAGCCGCTGCCTGCCTTGCCTACCAGGACCAGGACCAACAATTGTTTTAAAGTAAGTTTGGAAGACCCCCAATCTGCTACTTCAATGTGTAGAGCAGATTGCAAGTGTCTTTTTAACTTCCAGAAACACCAGGACCACAGCCGCTGACTGCCTTGCCCACCAGGACCACAGCCGCTGACTGCCTTGCCCACCAGGACCACAGCCGCTGCAAGACACAGCAACAATGTCCTCTTCTGACAGCCCTCCTCCACAGCAACAGCGTGTATCGGTAAGTTAACACAAAAAATGTTGTTTTTTTTGAGTTTTTTTAAATTACATTTTTTTTGATCACTACATGCATAAATTATGTTTCAACAGGAAGCTGAATCAGATGAGGAGCTGTCAGAAGGGGGCGAGACGGGTGGAGAGATGCAAGTGGAGGAGGAACCAAGTGTAAGTAGTGGTGAAACAGTTTTTTCGCACATCACACTGCACCATACACAAAACAGATTTTCATACATAACTAAACACAGAAAATATATGCCTACATTACTGAGAATTTGTTTCCTTTATTTCAGGCTGCTGCTGCTGCTCCTGCTGCTGCCGCTGAAGGTTCTCCCAGACACTCCCAGAGTCGTCGGACTCGTCGCCGCGGTCGGCCATCAGTGAGTTTTTTTTTTGTTGGGAGGGGGATTCTATTGGTACTTTAGTGTTTCAGTGTAATAATTTGTTTGTTTTTCTTCTTCTTTTTTTTTTGGCACAGGCTTCACAGCGTGCTCCCGCCGGAGAGTACGATGACGATGATGACGACATCGACATAGATAGTCTCATCGAGGAGGTTCGCGAGCGGGAGCCGCTGTGGAACATGGCTGACCGCAAGCATTCCGATACCGGTGTCACCCGTCGGCTCTGGGACGAAGTGTGTCACAACCTATTTCCAAGGTGGGAGAGCCTTCATCCTCAGCAGCTGAGCAAACTAGGTAAGTATTCACTTTCCAGTGATGTTTTGAGCTGACTGTAATGTATTGCATTTACCAATTTTTTTTTTTCTTATTATTCTTGTCTTCACAGGTGGAAAGGTTAGGAAGCGGTGGCGGTCACTGAGGGATCGCTTTAAGAGGGAATTCAATGATGAGATGAAGGCCCCGAGTGGCTCTGCAGGAAGGAAGAGGAGCAAATATAAACATGGCCCGGCCCTCTCGTTCCTGAGGCGAACAATGCTGAGCAGAGTGTAAGTATTCTACAGCCCACTAATAACCATGTTAACCTGTCTACTTTGTTTGCTTTCAGTCAGGGCTTTTTCATATCAATGTATTAATTTATTTTGTTTTTTCTTTCACAGCACCTTCTCCAGCCACCGGGCGCCTGCATCTTCCTCTGCGCCCTCTGGAGCGATCCCTCCTGAGTCCGCCACTGAGGGCCACGTCGGTAGGCCCCACACCACTGACCCCTCCTCTGACCCCTCTGTCCCCTCCTCTGACCCCTCTGTCCCCTCCACTTCATCCGCCCCAAGCAGTGGAGCATTATTGCAGCCTTCATTGCTCGCATCTGATGCTGAACGGTTAGCGTTCCCTTTACCCCACCCCTCTGATCCTGCCACCTCTAGACCACCATTAGGTTCTTGGTGGCAGCGACAGAGGGGTCAGGAAAGGAGCTATGCTCCTGAGTTCTTACACCTGAATGCATCCTTCCAAGGCTCTTTAAAAATTTTGGGAGAGCAAGTGACTGCTGGTTTCAACATGGTGCAATCACGCATCAGTGAAACAAGCCAGGAAACCAGCAGTCGCTTGGATAGGCTGCATTCAGCTGTAAGTCCAGATCCGGCCAATATTTTTTTCCAATCCATGCTCAGGAGCATGGAGAAGCTTTCTTTTGAGCAACAGATGCGGGTAATGAATACCTGCCATAATGCTCTACTGCAGGCCATTAACGAGCCCCAATCGACCCACACACCTCCCCACACATCCACTACAATTCCACCCCAGGCCCCATTTCCACCCCAGGCCCCACCCCAGGCCCCATTTCCACACCATGCCCAACCCCAGGCCCCATTTCCACACCATACCCCCCATTACCAAACCCAGCCCCAATACCCACACCAGCCCCATTACCAAACCCAGCCCCAATCCCCACACCAGCACCATTACCAAACCCAGCCACAAACCCCACGCCAGCCCCATTACCCAACCCAGTCCCACTACCCAACCCAGTCCCACTACCCAACCCAGTCACAATACCCAACCCAGTCCCCATACCCATCCCGGCCCCAAAATCAAATTCCTTCCCCACTGTTTTCTTCCTTGCCCAGCTTCCCTTCCCCAATAAGTATTCCCCCTACCCCAACACCACCCCCCTCTGGTCAGCCTCCTGGTTTTACCCCCCCTTCCACTGCACCCCAAACAAGTAGGGTTTCCCCACCTATCGACGTGGTCCAACCTTCCAGCCCCTCCTCCCCTCGTATCTCCACCCCACACTTTCAAGACCTATAAATGGCTGTTTGTTAAAGTTATTTTCTACCCAAAAATGTAAAAACTATTTTTATGAAAGTTTGAACAGAAAAAAAATATATATATATGTTTTTTGGAAATAAAATAAAGTTTTGAAAAAAGAGTTCCAATAAAATTAAGTTTGATAACAATTCTACTCTGTGTGTGTGTGTGGATTTATTAAGGTCATATGGTAACTAATAACAAAGGTAAAATAAAAATAAACACCAGACGTGTCACAGGTATAAAATATTGGTTTTACTAGCAAGAAAACCACTCTTTTGTAATTTGTTTTTTTTTTTCCTTTTTTTTTTTTTTTCTGAAGAAACACATTTTTTACATAAACAAACACATGGAAAACAGGTTAAACAATCATGTCTTGCCATGGGATCCGCCCGACAGGTGACACAAAATAATCGGCAAACTGGTCCCTCATCCTTGTAACAGAACCTGTAGAGCGAACCGAGCTGCTGCGGTAGTCCCACAAGGTGGTCTCCAACTCTTCGTCATCCAAGGAAACGGGCTCCTTTGAAAGGACAAAGTTGTGGAGCACCACACAGGCTTTAACTACCTCATCTATAGTTGTGTATTTCAGTTTGATAGCCGTCAGCAGAACTCGCCACTTCGCCGTCAATATGCCAAAAGAACACTCCACTACTCTTCGTGCTCTAGTAAGCCGGTAATTAAAGACCCGCTTGGTATGGGTTAAGTTCCGGCTACTGTACGGTTTCAGTAGGTGCGGCGACAGTTGAAAGGCTTCATCACTTACACAGACATATTCCATGGCTGGTTCACTTGTTCCTGGCAGTGGTCTGGCTGGCGGGAAATCGTAGGTCTCTCCATAAAGGCAACGACCCATTGGAGAGTTTTTAAGAACTTGCGAATCGTTGGACCGTCCATACGCTCCTATGTCCACGGCAAGGAACCTGCAGTTGGCATCTGCAATAGCCATAAGGACGATGGAGAAATACTTCTTGTAATTATAGTACTCCGATCCTGTTCCTGCCGGTTTCGCAATCCGTATGTGTTTCCCGTCAACTGCACCCACACAATTAGGGAAATTGCAAATTTGCTGAAACTCTTCTGCACTTCGCAACCAGATTTCCACGGATGGTTGGGGGATATACTCCGGCTGTAAAGTGGTCCAAATAGCCCGACATGTGTCCTTCACTATTCCTGAAATAGTGGAAATGCCCAGCCTGAATTGGTAATGGAGCGAAGTCATAGATTCACCCGTAGCTAGGAAACTGTAAAAAAAAAAATGTTAGAAAAAATTGCACAGACCAACAAGTTTCAATATGGCACTGTTAATTTTTTTTTAAGGACAGGACACACAATCAAACCAGCATGAAACCGGTGTAAAAAAAAAGTGGAATGTCCGCAAAGAAAACCAAAATTACATGCTGCAGAAAATAGTGCGCAGTATGTCAGCGCAGTATTGTCTGCAGCATGTAATATAACATTAAAAATGACCAATGACAGAAAAACAAGCAGTTGCATGTCATCAAACCCAAAAAAAAAAAAAAAAAACTGCAGAAAATGCAACGCAATATTTCAGCGCAGTATTTTCTGCAGTCTGTTATAGAACATTCAATATCAGCAATGACATTTAAAAAAAGCAGTGGAATGTCCGCAAAGAAAACCAAAATTACATGCTGCAGAAAACAGTGCGCAGTATGTCAGCGCAGTATTCTCTGCAGCATGTAATATAACATTAAAAATGACCAATGACAGGAAAAAAAAGAGGCTTACCGCAGGGTCACCATCAGCCGCTCCGCCGGTGTGATGGCAAGCCTCACCTTGTGTCCTGCCTTCGGATGACATCCTCCAGTTTTTTAAGCAAAAAGTCGAAATGTTCCATCCTCATCCGCACGCACGTAATTGTAGAATTTGTGTGGATTGTGCCGCAACTCCAGGTAGAGAGTGGAGTGGACACCCCGGGTCATCCGTAGTTCATTTATCGGATGTATCCAGAGTCGCCTCCGTCTCCGTTGCTGCAGAAGCATCCTCCGTCTTTCCGCTGCCGCCTCCTTCTCCCGCACTATGATATCCAGGCGATTCGTCTCAAAGATAACGTCGGTAACCAAACTACCAATCCTCCCAAGAACACCTTCCATCGCTGCCACAAAACTAAAACCCTCAAAGATGGGCTGTAAAAACAGTAACTATATAGTTTTCCATATTTTCCAGTAGCCAATCAAATTTGGGAGCCTCCCATTTTAAAAACGGATCCATCGTAAAAACGGATGCAACGGATGGTAAAAACGGATACAACGTATGCAACGCATCCAGTATTTTCGACGGAAACATTTAGCGGATTTGCGACGTATCCGTCGAAATGCTGGATGCGTGGCATACGTTTGTCATCGTTTTTCACTTTTTTGACGCATCCGTTTTTTCGGCAAAAAAGACGTTTTGAGACGGTTTGCAGTTAACGCTAGTGTGAAAGTAGCCTAAGTGGGGATGGAACTTATTAGGTTTATTAAATTCAGGTATGTCACTGTGAGACCGTTGGGGCATTGTGGGGGCTGAAAGTGGGTGAGGGGGGACAGGGTACTGGGGGGTGAGTGTGAGACCATTTGGGGGTTGTGAGGGGAGAAGGTGGGTGAGGTGGGACAGGGCACTGAGTGGGTGGATGTGAGTTGATGGGGGTATTGGGGCTGAAGTGGGGGAGGGGGGACAGGTCACTGGGGGCTGAATACTATAATGTTTTGTTATATTATATGTACTCCATCATGTAATATTTGCTGTCTGGGGAGGCTGGAGATGGGGGGTAGGGGGCTATTAATACGTACCACCTGGGTCTTTTATGAGTATTAGTATAAGGAGCC
This sequence comes from Ranitomeya variabilis, assembly GCF_051348905.1. NCBI lineage: Eukaryota > Metazoa > Chordata > Amphibia > Anura > Dendrobatidae > Ranitomeya > Ranitomeya variabilis. The sequence continues at coordinate 65,787,355 of NC_135236.1, forward strand.
CCCATACAGTAACCAAGAGCTGCATCACATTTACAGCACCACTCCAGCATTATTTTTTATTTCATTGCTGGAGCGGTGCTGATAATCCCCGTCCCCTGCCTCCTGTCTGATACTCACCTTCTGGCGTTTTCATCTGTTTTAGTCTCCGCTCGGCTCTGTCTCCTGCAGTTTGTGACCTGTCCGAGGCTCCAGTGTTTCATGGAGCAGCGCAGAGGTCACTAATCAATGTGAGTCTGTGGGAGCCTCATTCTGGCCTCTTTCTCACTCTCAGGCTATGTGCACACGGTGCGGATTAGCTGCTGCAGATTTGCAGCAGTTTTCCATCTGGTTTACAGTGCCATTTAAACCTATGGAAAAGCAAATCCGCAGTGCCCATGGTGCGGAAAATACCACGCGGAAACGTTGCATTGTATTTTCCGCAGCATGTCAATTCTTTGTGCGGATTCCGCAGCGTTTTACATCTGCTCCTGTATAGGATTCCGCAGGTGGTAAAACGCAGGTGAAATCTGCACAAAAAACACAGGAAATCCGCAGTAAATCCGCAAACGAATCCGCAACAAGTGCACATAGCCTCATAGTCTTACATTGAGCGCCTGTGACATAGCTTCTAACTTCTGGCCTGTTAGAAGCTGCGCTCACAAGTTTGACCAGTGGGACTGCAGCAGTGCCACAAAAAAGTGAATACGCCGGAGGATGATTAAATGACCGGGGCATCCAAATCATGACAGGGAGCTGTGAGTCCATCATACTGTGTATAAGGGAGCTGCGGGCCCATCATACTGTGTATAAGGGAGCTGCGGGCCCATCATACTGTGTATAAGGGAGCTGCGGGCCCATCATACTGTGTATAAGGGAGCTGCTGGCCCATCATACCGTGTATAAGGAAGCTGCGGGCCCATCATACTGTGTATAAGGGAGCTGCGGGCCCATCATACTGTGTATAAGGGAGCTGCGGGCCCATCATACTGTGTATAAGGGAGCTGCGGGCCAATCATACTGTGTATAAGGGAGCTGCGGGCCCATCATACTGTGTATACGGGAGCTGCAGGCCAATCATACTATGTATAAGGGAGCTGTGGGCCCATCATACTGTGTATACGGGAGCTGCGGGCCCATCATACTGTGTATAAGGGAGCTGTGAGTCCATCATATTGTGTATAAGGAAGCTGTGAGTCCATCACACTGTGTGTAAGGGAGCTGCGGGTCCATCATACTGTGTATAAGGAAGCTGTGAGTTCATCATACTGTGTATATGGGAGCTGTGAGTCCATCATACTGTGTATAAGGAAGCTGCGAGCCCATCATACTGTGTATAGGGGAGCTGTGGGCCCATCATACTGTGTATAAGGAAGCTGTGGGCCCATCATACTGTGTATAAGGAAGCTGCGAGCCCATCATACTGTGTATAGGGGAGCTGTGGGCCCATCATACTGTGTATAAGGAAGCTGTGGGCCCATCATACTGTGTATAAGGAAGCTGTGAGTCCATCACACTGTGTATAAGGGAGCTGCGGGCCCATCATACTGTATATAAGGGAGCTGCAGGCCAATCATACTATGTATAAGGGAGCTGTGGGCCCATCATACTATGTATAAGGGAGCTGTGGGGACATCATACTGTGTATATGGGAGCTGTGAGTCCATCATACTGTGTATATGGGAGCTGCGGGCCCATCACACTGTGTATAAGGGAGCTGCGGGCCAATCATACTGTGTATAAGGGAGCTGCGGGCCAATCATACTGTGTATACGGGAGCTGCGGGCCCATCATACTGTGTATAAGGGAGCTGCGGGCCCATCATACTGTGTATAAGGGAGCTGCGGGCCCATCATACTGTGTATAAGGAAGCTGCGGGCCCATCATACTGTGTATAAGGGAGCTGCGGGCCCATCATACTGTGTATAAGGAAGCTGAGGGCCCATCATACTGTGTATATGGGAGCTGCGGGCCCATCATACTGTGTATAAGGGAGCTGCGGGCCCATCATACTGTGTATAAGGGAGCTGGGGGCCCATCATTGTATATAAGGGAGCTGTGGGCCCATCATACTGTGTATAAGGGAGCTGGGGGCCCATCATTGTATATAAGGGAGCTGTGGGCCCATCATACTGTGTACAGGGGAACTGTGAGGGACATCATACTGTTTGATGGGAGCTGCAGGCCCATCATACTTTGTATAGGAAACTGTGAAAGCATAGTGTGCATATGGGAGCTGTTGGCCCATTACACTGTATATAGGGGAGCTCTGGGGGGCATTATACTTTCTATAGTGGAGTTCTGTCAGCTTTATACTGTGTATAGGGGAGCATTGGGCTCATACTATCTATAGGGGAGCAGTGGGAACATCATACGGTGTATAGGGGAGTTATAGAATCATCATACTGTGTATAGGGGAGCTGTGGGGGTCTTAAACTGTGTATAGGGAAGCTTTGAGCTCACCATACTGTGTATAATGGAGCAGTACATGGGGGAACTCAGGGGACATTATTAAATGTTAAGTGGGCACTTAAGCATTATTGTTATAGGGGCACTCAGAGTATTGTGACCATCAAAGTTGCATATGGTCACAATATAGCGGTAAAGTCAATGTTCGTTTTTGTATATAGATTTATTTTCAATAACAATAGGGTCATATTCTGAGGTTCCCCTATATTCACAATTAGAGTGCGCAACCGTAGCTGTAATCAGGGTTAGCTGGTTAGGGGCCCACTCAGATGTTTCGCCCCCCCTAACTTGAAACCCTAGCTACGCCTCTGCCAGTAAAGCATCCCCACACTGCATGTTTTATAGTGGGCACCACACATGTATAACCTATCCGGTCACCTTTATTGTGTGTCACAAAGACATGGCAATTGGTACCAAAAATCTCCACTTTTGACTCATCAGACCACAGTACAGATTTCCACTGATCTAATGTCAAGTCATTGTTTTGCTTTCCTCAACAAGTCTCTTCTTTTTTGTGGTCTTCACTAGTGGCTTCTTTGTAGCAATTCGATCATAAAGCCCTGCACAGGTAGTCCAGCTCCTCCAGGTTGGCACATCCATTCATGCCATTGCACCAAGATTTGTTGTGCCTTTCAGTACAGTTTCAAGAAAATGAAGCAGACGTCAGGACATAGACCAATACATGAGGAAATCATGACAGGTCTGCAGAAGAGCATGAACCCAGCAGCAGTTCCATTATCTTTTCCTTTATGCAAGGAGGAACACTACAAAATTACCTCTACCAAGCTGGAAAGGGAAAGTGTTGGCAAATGATATCTGAGCATGGAAGAAGAGAGAAGAAAAGCTCACATTGGAGTACAGATTTTGGATAGAGCTGCAGATCAAACCAGCTACTCTAAATGCATGTACAAGGCAGTTACAACATCACTTTCAATATGCCATTTTGCAGAAAAGGAAGCAAAACAAAGTAATATAATAACAACAAACAACAACAACAACAACAAAGATTCTTAAGTTTGCAAAGGCTAATGAAAAGTTAAATAAAAAAAAGTTTAATCAATCTTTAACTGTAATGTGTGGGAAGAAATGAATTATTTTGCACTAAAAAAATCAAATAATTCTATTTCTGCATTTACATTGTAAGGATTTTCCTACATGCCTCCTTAACGTCTTTGTTCCTGAAGCTATAAACCACTGGATTTAATAAAGGAATCATATAGACAAATAGGACTGTTAATATCTTCCCTTGATTTAGTGAAACGGTTGACTTAGGACTAAAGTACAAACCAAACAACAAAGTATAGAAAAGGCTGACGATGCTGAGATGAGAGGCACAAGTAGAGAAGGCCTTGTATTTTCCCTCTTTGGTACGAATTTTGAGAACAGTAGTGATTATAAAGACGTAAGACGTGAGTGTGAGAATAAAAGAGGTTGCGACGTATAGAAGGCCGTGGATATAAATTGCATTACGTATATATGAATCATTACCGATCGCCACTTTTTCCAAAGCTTTGATGTCACAAAAGAAATGATTGAGGGTATTAAATTCTTTAAATCTTGCCATGGTGGTGGAGCCTGTTGGAGTAATTGACCCCAGTAGACCTCCAATCCAGGTACCGGCAGCAGCAATCCTACACACTGTGCTTTTCATAATCATCGCGTAATGTAACGGCTTACAGATGGCCACGTAGCGGTCATAAGACATCACCGTGAGCAAGAGATATTCAGTGTTCCAAAAAGCATCGAAAAAGAAAAGCTGAGCTATACACTCTGAAAAGGAAGTTCTGCCATTGTTGGTAACAAATATGTGGATCAACTTTGGAGATGTCACCGATGTGTAGATAATGTCAAGGAAAGACAAGTTACATAAGAAAAAGTACATTGGAGTTTTTAATGAAGAGCTGGAACATATAAGTAGAATAAGAGTCAAATTCCCAACTATTGTCAGTATATAGACCAGCAGAAAAAATAAAAAGAGAGGAAGCCAAAGATTGGGGGCATCTGAAAATCCAACGATGAAGAACTCCACTGTGTCATTCAGACGAGGCATTATAGTACCGTAATTATAAAAATGTTGAAAAATCACAAATAAATTGTGGTTGAGGTAAAATAGGTGAAGAAAAATGGACAAATGCTAAAGAAATTACCTGTCAAAAAAAAATAAAACAATTAAATTAATTAATTGTTAAGCCTTTTTCATTATCATGTTTCTTACTAAATTAAGTATTTTCCAACCAGGGTTCACTAAAACAATGGGATTCCTTACAACGTGGGGTTTTACAGTGGGGGAAAAAAGTATTTAGTCAGCCACCAATTGTGCAGGTTCTTCCACTTAAAAAGGTGAGAGAGGCCTGTAATTGACATCATAGGTAGACCACAACTATGAGAGTCAAATAAGAAAACAAATCCAGAAAATCACCTTGCCTGATTTGGCAAGATTTATTTTTCAAATTATGGTGGAAAACAAGTATTTGGTCATTTACAAAAGTTCATCTCAATATTTGGTTATATATCCCTTGTTGGCAATGACAGAGGTCAAATGTTTACTGTAAGTCTTCACAAGGTTGGCACACACTGTTTTTGGTATGGTGGCCCATTCCTCCATGCAGATCTCCTCTAGAGCAGTGATGTTAGGGTTTGCAGAACGCACCGAGTAAATATATATAATAAGTAGGTGCGTTGGCAACCCGGGGTCCACCGTGCAGGAGAGAAACCTGCTGCTAGCAATGGCGGCACTATATGGCGGTACAAGCGAACTCTGTTACTTCACAGAATCGCAAAGATATGAAAACGCTGTGCCCTGTTAACCTCACAGAGGATCACAGCTACCCAACTGAGCAAAAAGCAAAGAGTGGTCATGCAGTCAGCATAGCACACGATCAACTCCTCTCCGATAGAGCCGGAATTCTAGTGGCTATACGCCAGCCCTGAAACCATACACACCAAACTCCTCACCGGAGGTGCCGGTATTCTAGGGGCTTATTTCAGCCAACCTTGACCACATGCAGACATGACCACTAGGCAGCAAAGCTCACAACATAGGTTGATACTAGCGCATGGCCGTGCGGCCATGCAAACCTTTTATAGCTGCAGCAGACAAGGACCTTCCTAGTGGTCCAATAGGAGCCACTTCAGGGCCTGAGCATGTGACCCCCGACCTCCAATGACAGGTCCTCCCGTGGGCATGCTCAGTGTGTGCAAAGCAGGACCTAGTCCCAGAAAAACCTGCTCGCCGCTGACCAGTGCAGGCTACAACAGCAGAGCCTGGAAGGGCAGCAGTAACCCTTTGCACAGTATCAGACTGAGCGAGACGCTGGGACCGACGTCTCTGCTGAGCAGGCTCCACTGCGGCTGATGTAGAATGGGAAACCACAGCAGACATGGTTCGAGATTCCCCCTGTGCAGCCACGGGAACTCGACTATTAACAAGTGATAATTTGGGTCTGTCACTGGGCAACATGGACTTTCAACTCCCTCCAAAGGTTTTCTATGGGGTTGACATCTGGAGACTGCCTAGGCCACTCCTGGACCTTCATATGCTTCTTTTGAAGCCACTCCTTTGTTGACTTAGCGGTGTGCTTGGGATCATTGTTATGCTGAATGACCCATCCACGTTTCATCTTCAATGCCCTTGCTGATGGAAGGAGGATAGCACTCAAAATCTCACGATACATGGCCTCATTCATTCTTTCATGTACATGGATCAGTCATCCTGGTCCCTTTGCAGAGAAACAGCCCCAAAGCATGATGTCGCCACCCCTATGCTTCACATAAGGTATGGTGTTCTTTGGATGCAACTCTGCATTCTGTCTCCTCCAAACACGACGAGTTTCGTTTCTACCAAACAGTCCTACTTTGGTTTCATCAGACCATATGATATTCTCCCAATACTCTTCTGTATAATCCAAATGCTCCGACTGTATGGAGTCTCACCATTTAACTGGCCATAGAAACTTCAATGAATATTCTTCATGCCTTTGTAGATTTTTGAGGAAAAAGTATTTGAAGCCATATTTTATGCCTCAATACCGTCAAAAACATGTTTTTAAATTAACTGCTACCTTAATATTTATAGGATCCTGAACAATATACAATTGCTGCCAAAAGTTTTGAGACCGACACAAATTTTGGTTGTTGCAAAGTTTGCTGCTTCAATTTCTATAGTAGCAATTTACATTGACTCTAGATTGTTACCAAGAGTGATCAGATGAATTTAAAAAAATTGCAGTCATTCCTTGAAATGAAAATTAACTTAATAACAAAGTCCTCATTTCCATAATGTAACGGCTTACAGATGGCCACCATAAGACATCACCGTGAGTAAGAGATATTCAGTGTTCCAAAAAACAACAAAAAAGAAAAGCTGAGCTATACACTCGGGAAAGGAAGTTCTGCCATTGTTGGTAACAAATATGTGGATCAACTTTGGAGATGTCACTGATGTGTAGATAATGTCGAGGAAAGACAAGTTGCATAAGAAAAAGTACATAGGAGTTTTTAATGAAGAGCTGGAACATATAAGTAGAATAAGAGTCAAATTTCCAACTATTGTCAGTATATAGACCAGCAGAAAAAATAAAAAGAGAGGAAACCAAAGATTGGGGGCATCTGAAAATCCAACGATGAAGAACTCCACTGTGTCATTCAGACGAGGCATTATAATAATTATAAAAATGTTGAAAGATCACAAATAAATTGTGGTTGAGTTAAAATTAGGTGAAGAAAAATGGACAAATGCTAAAGTTATTACCTGTCAAAATATTGAAACAATTACATTATCATGTTTCTTACTAAATTAAGTGTTTCCCAACCAGGGTTCACTGAAACATTGTGATTCCTTACAACGTGCGGTTTTTTTTACAGTGAGGAAAAAAAATATTTAGTCAGCCACCAATTGTGCAGGTTCTCCCACTTAAAAAGGTGAAAGAGGCCTGTAACTGACATCATAGGTAGACGACAACTATGAGAGTCACAATAAGAAAACAAATCCAGAAAATCACCTTTTCTGATTTGGCAAGATTTATTTTGCAAATTATGGTGGAAAATAAGTATTTGGTCATTAACAAAAGTTCAACTCAATATTTTGTTATACCGTATATACTCGAGTATAAGCCAAGATTTTCAGCCCATTTTTTAGGCTAAAAGTACCCCTCTCGGCTTATACTCGAGTCATTCCCAGGGGGTCGTGGGGGAGGGGGAGCGGTGGCTGTCACATCATACTCACCTGCTTCTAGCGCGGTCCTTGCTTCTCCGATGCGATCGTCTCTGGCCGCCGCAGCTCTTCCAGTGTTCAGCGGTCACGTGGTACCACTCATTACAGCAATGAATATGGACGTGACTCCACTCCCATAGGGGTGGAGCGCATACTCATTACTTTATTGATTGGTGACCACTGAACACAGGAACAAGCTGCCGGCCCGGGATGATGGAGAAGCAGGGACCGCGCCGGGAGGGTGAGTATAACGGGGGAGCGTGTGCATTGCGCAATATTCGCCTATCCCCATTCCACCACCGGGCTCCGTCTTCCACGTCCTCCAGCTGTGACATTCAGGTCAGAGGGCGCGATGATGTTATTGTGTGCCCTAAGCTTGAACAGTCAGAGAGCTGGAAAACGGAGCGGCGCATGGCGATGAACAGGTGAATATCGCAAGTGCCGGGGGCCTGAGTGACGAGAGGTGAGTATGTCATTTTTTCTTCATCGCAGCAGCAACATATGCGGCAATCTTATGGGGCCATCAACCTTTGTGCAGCATTAAATGGGACATAATTTGTGGAGCATCTTATGGGGCCATCAACCTTTGTGCAGCAGTATGTGGGGCATAATCTATGGAGCATCTTATGGGGCCATCAACCTTTGTGCAGCAGCGTATGGGGCATAATCTATGGAGCATCTTATGGGGCCATCAACCTTTGTGCAGCAGCATATGGGGCATCATCTATGGAGCATCTTATGGGGCCATCAACCTTTGTGCAGCAGCATGTGGGGCATAATCTATGGAGCATCTTATGGGGCCATCAACCTTTGTGCAGCAGCATATGGGGCATAATCTATGGAGCATCTTATGGGGCCATCAACCTTTGTGCAGCAGCATATGGGACATAATCTATGGAGCATCTTATGGGGCCATCAACCTTTGTGCAGCATTATATGGGGCATAATCTATGAAGCATCTTATGGGGCCATCAACCTGTGTGCATCATTATATTGGGCATAATCTATGGAGCATCTTATGGGGCCATCAACCTTTGTGCAGAAGCATATGGGGCATAATCTATGGAGCATCTTATGGGGCCATCAACCTTTGTGCAGCATTATATGGGGCATAATCTATGAAGCATCTTATGGGGCCATCAACCTGTGTGCAGCATTATATGGGGCATAATCTATGGAGCATCTTATGGGGCCATCAACCTTTGTGCAGAAGCATATGGGGCATAATCTATGGAGCATCTTATGGGGCCATCAACCTTTGTGCAGCATTATATGGGGCATATTTTAATATGGAGCATCTTATGGGGCCATCATGAACTGTATGGAGCATTATATTGGGCTCCTGATTCAATATGGATATTCAAAAACACTTAACCTACTGATGTCTCAATCAATTTTACTTGTATTGGTATCTGTTTTTATTTTTGAAATTTACCAGTAGCTGCTGCATTTCCCACCCTAGGCTTATACTCGAGTCAATAAGTTTTCCCATTTTTTTTTTGCAAAATTAGGGGTCTCGGCTTATACTCAGGTCAGCTTATACTCGAGTATATACGGTATATCCTTTGCTGGCAATGACAGAGGTCAAACGTTTTCTGTAAGTCTTCACAAGGTTGGCACACACTGTTGGTGGTATGTTAGCCCATTCCTCCATGCAGATCTCCTCTAGAGCAGTATTGTTTTGGGCCTGTCCCTGGGCAACACGGACTTTCAACTCCTTCCAAAAGTTTTCTATGGGGTTGACATCTGGAGACTGGCTAGGCCACTCCAGGACCTTCATATGCTTCTTTCGAAGCCACTCCTTGGCGGTGTGCTTGGGATCATTGTTATGCTGAAAGACCCATCCATGTTTCATCTTCAATGCCCTTGCTGATGGAAGGAGGTTAGCACTCAAAATCTAAGGATACATGGCCTCATTCATTCTTTCATGTACATGGATCTGTTGTCCTGGTCTCTTTGCAGAGGATCAGCCCCAAAGCATGATGTTGCCTCCCCTATGCATCACAGTAGGAATGGTGCTCTTTGGATGCAACTCAGCATTCTGTCTCCTCTAAACATGACGAGTTTTGTTTCTACCAAACAGTCTTACTTTGGTTTAATCGGACCATATAACATTCTCCCAATACTCTCTTTGGTCTTCACCATAGTGGAGTTTGGAGTGTGACTATTTGAGGTTGTGGACAGGTGTCTTTTATACTGATAACAAGTTCAAACAGGTGCCATTACTACAGGTAATGAATGGAGGACAGAGGATGCATGTTTTTAGGCGACCAAATACTTATTTTCCACCATAATTTGCAAAATAAATCTTACCAAATCAGACAAGTTGATTTTCTGGATTTGTTTCTCATTTTGTCTCTCATAGTTGTGATTTACCCATGATGTCAATTACAGGCCTCTCTCATCTTTTAAAGCGGGAGAATTTGCACAATTGGTGGCTGACTAAATACTTTTTTCCCCACTGTATGTTCAAATCCACTTGAAAATATCTGCATGGAGATTGGGGACAATTTTCTTTTAATGCCTTGACAATTGAGTTAATTGGATTCCTTTAAAGGGAATCTGTCACCTCTTTTGACCTATTTAAATTATTAATATGGGCATACAGTTTATTGGCTGCTGAAAAAAGTAATCTCTGTATGCTTCATAGCCAATGCCTTGTTACTAAGATATAATTTTTTATCACTTTATATAAATGAGTTCTTCCAGGCTCTGAGGAGGATGCTGCCTGAAGATAACTCTGCTTCCAAAACTTGATCTAACATCACCCTGTCTGTGCTATCGTCCCTTGAGGGTATGTGCACACGTTCAGGTTTTTTCGCGTTTTTTTTGCAATAAAAACTCATTAAAAACGCATACATTATGCATCCTATCATTTAGAATGCATTTTGCATGTTTTGTGCACATGGTGCGCTTTTTTCCGAGAAAAAAATGCATCGCGGTAAAAAAAGCAGCATGTTCATTAATTTTGCGGATTTTCCACGTTTTTCCCGCAATTCTATGCATTTGGGAAAAAATGCACAAAAAACGCATCAAAAACGCATGCGGATTTCTAGCAGAAATGTCCAGTTTTTGTCAGGAAAATTTAGGCTAGAAATCCTGACGTGTGCACATAGCCTTATAGGTTCAACACCTATCGCAGGATACATAATCCCTGCCTAACCTTGATGATAAGCCCTGCACAGGGGAGGACAGGATGAGTGCTATTAAATCCTCACTACCGCTAAAGACAACTGGGAAAGAAAAATGAAACAAGGGAACACTTCGCTTGAGAAGACTCAGAGAGAAACACTAACGTCCTCCAAACTCTAAAAAGGACAATAGTCAAATGCTACTGCTCCAAGCCTCAACAGGGAAAGGCAAATAGAAAATATCACCTGCAACTCCTAACAGGAAGTTGGGAGTTATAAACACCAAGATCTAGGTGACACGATCAGAGCTGGGGGAGGTGGCCACTAGTCAGCAAAGCAAACTGCTGAGTCTTTCTGCGGACAGATGCAGTGCAGCGGTCTGCAGCCTCTGACACATCCGTGACAGTACCCCCCCCTCTACGAGTGGCCTCTGGACACTCAAGGCCAGGTTTCTCAGGATAAGAGGTGTGGAATGAACGAACCATCCTGGAGAGGTTCACCTCTGATGCAGAAAGCCACATCCTTTCCTCTGGACCATAATCCCACCAATGCACCAAGTATTGTAGGGAATGACCTAGGAGGCAAGAATCTACAATCCTTGAAATTTGAAACTCTAGGTTTCCATCAACCTTTATTGGGCGAGGCGGTAGGGGTGAGGGCTCAAGGGGTTCCACATATCTCTAGAGCAAAGACTTGTGAAAAATGTAGATCTTAAGAATGTGAGGTAGCTCAAGACAAAACGCTGCTGGACCAGTGGCGGCAGTTAGCTTATAGGGACCAATGAATCTACGTCCCAACTTCCAGAAAGGAGCCCTCAATCTGAAGTTCCTGGAAGACAACCACACAAAGTCATTCACATTCATACATTTATACCTGTCTCCCCTGACCCTGTTAGGAACAGGTAGTGGTGAAACAGGACTAGATGGACGGGTATGCGGTACCTTAGAATGTGCAGGAAGCCACTTGTTCAACCACATCCTGATGTAAACCCGGTCACCAAAAACGATGAGAAAGGAGGTCCGTGGTTGCCTTACCACCTGGGTGGCCAGCAAGAACAGAGTTATGAAATTCTTTAGCTATCTTGTGGCACAATTTAGATGGCACAAAAAACCTCGAAGGGCTAGAGGCAGGGGCGTCCTCCTGAGCCTCCAACACCTTACCCTCCAGGTCAGTGTACAAGGCTGAGCTGCCTACCCCCTTCTGCAAAATTGGGGCAGGGTCCTCCAAGTCAGACAAAAATGCCGGTAAGGACCCTGTAGATACAGCAAAAGGGAAATCATTTAGGCAGTTACCATGACACTAATCTACCCACTTTACAATCTCTAGACTGCGAATCCACAGTCGGATTATGCTTCACCAACCAGGGCAAACCCAGAACCATTGGAGTTTGGAGACCGTTCAGGACATACCAAGGGATTATTTCAAAATGCGAAGACCCCACCTTCAGTCTTATGTTATGAACAATCTGTGTCAGTGTTCTCTGTTCAAGTGGTACTGAAGCGATGGGTCAAATAGGAATAGGTTTAGCCAAGGTAGAGCAGACAAAACCATGAGTTCTAGCAAACTCAGCATCCACCATACTGACTCCAGCTCCACTGTCTAGAAACACAGACATTTTTTCAGACCTGCTCTCTAGCACCACATCTGCTGTCAGGACAAAATGAGAGTTGCAGGTTGAAGACGAACACACGCCTTGGTTATCAAGCTCGAGGTTCCCAAGGGTTAATCGAGTCTCTTTTTGCTTTGCAATTACAGGACATGCCCCAATAAAATATCCCTTCTTCACACAAAAGAAACACACACCCTTTTTCTTGCAAATGTCGGAGAAAAGATGCAACATGAATGCACCACCAAACTGCATGGGTTCCTCTAACTCCGCAAGTATAGGTTAATCACTGGACCTCTTCTCCAACACCAGGATCTTGTCCTAGAAAGAGGGTTTAGAAGCAGGTGGTCTTACCCACCTGTCTCAAAGGCATCTATCCACCCAAATAGCCAAGGACATGGCAGCCTCCAGAGACACAGGAGTTTCATACACTGCTAATGCATCCTTTAACATTTCAGTGAGGCCCTGTAGGAATCGGCTGCTGAGAGCCTGTTTATTCCATTTGGTGTCAGTTGACAACCTACAGAACGCAGAGCTATACGTGTCTACTGAAGCATTTCCTTGCTGAATGCGATGCAGCATGGATTCAGCCAAGGAAATACAGTCAGGATCATCAAAGATAAGGGATAGGGCACTGAAAGACTCTTCCACAGACTGCAGACACATAGAATCCTGAGGTAGAGAAAAGGCCCAGGACTGAGGTTCCCCCTTCAACAGTGAAATAACAATTCCTACTCGCTGCTCTGCATCTCCAGAGGTGTAAGAACGAAGTTTAAAGTACAATTTGCATGCCTCTTTAAACATAAAAATCTTGTCCCTACCCCCGCCTACCTGCAGTGTCCCCCACAATAGTAGCCTCCACAATAGTAGCCTGTAGCTGCTGCCGTTGCTGCTGAATGTCAGAACGAAGGTCAATCACATCCAGTGCCAACCTCTGCAGCTGCTTTGCCAGCATAGAAATGGGATCCAAGAACCCAACAAAAGCAAAAAACCCACACAGAAAAAACAAAAACACGTGTCAGTTTTTTTTTTCTTTTACAAATGTGAAGGGCGGGTAATAATGTCCCCACAGTTTAAGACAGACTAAGTGCAACACAAAGGGATAATGGGAAGGGGGACCCAACACTAGGGAAGCGAAGTGAGGAGACACTTAGACAGACTTAAGGTCACCCTGTCTGTCCTATCGTCCCTATATACTATATAGTATATAGGTTCCGCACCTATCGTCAAGCAGGATACCTAATCCCTGCTTGACCCTGGCGATAAGCCCTGCACAGGGGAGGACAGGTTGTGCGCTAGTCAATCCTCACTACCGCTAAAGACAACTGGGAAAGACAAATGAAACAAGGGAACACTTAGCTTGTGTTGACTCAGAGAGAAACACTAACGTCCTCCAAACTCCAATAAGGACGACAGCCAACTGCTACTGCTCCAAGCCTCAACAGGGAAATGCAAATAGAAAATATCACCCACAACTCCCAACAGGAAGTTGGGAGTTCCAAACACCCAGATCCAGGTGACACAATCAGAACCAGGGGAGGTGGCCACTTGTCAGCAAAGCAAACTTCTGAGATCTTCTGCGGACAGATGCAGTGCAACGGTCTGCAGCCTCTGGCACATCCGTGACAACAGCAGACTGCAGAATGAGGATACCTATGGATATGGCAGTGTCTCCCTTCTCACTCCTCTCCTAAATTATATCCTAATTGTGTGTTCAACCTTCAGCTGGTCTTAAGGGTATGTGCACACATCCGGATTTCTTGCAGAAATTTCCTGAAGAAAACCGGAAATTTTCTGCAAGAAATCCGCATTTTTTTTTGCAGTTTTTTCACGTTTTTTTCGCGTTTTTTTAGCATTCTGCAAGCGTAATTAGCTTGCAGAATGCTTAAGTTTTCCAAGCGATCTATAGCATCGCTTGGAAAACTGACTAACAAGTTGGTCACACTTGTCAAACATACTGTTTGACAAGTGTGACCAACTTGTTACTATAGATGCTGCTTATGCAGCATCTATAGTAAAAGATAGAATGTTTAAAAATAATAAAAAAAATAAAAAATGGTTATACTCACCCAGACGATCTCCTCAGCAGCGTCCATTCCTATAGATGCCGGTGTGGTTCAGGACCTGTGATGATGTCGCGGCTTGTGATTGGTCGCGTGAGTCACATGAGCGGTCACGCGACCAATCACAAGACAGTGACGTCATCACAGGTCCTGAACCACACCATCTATAGGAATGGAAGAGAGAGCATGCACAGGAGAGGCGGGAACACTTCGGGGTCCATCAAAGGGTGAGTATAGGACTATTTTTTATTTTAATTCTTTTTTTTTGACCAATTATATGGTGCCCAGTCCGTGGAGGAGAGTCTCCTCTCCTCCACCCTGGGTACCAACCGCACATAATCTGCTTACTTCCCGCATGGTGTGCACAGCCCCGTGCGGGAAGTAAGTAGATCAATGCATTCCTAGGTGTGCGGAATCCCCGCAATTCCGCATTTTTAATGAACATGTTGCTTTTTTTTCCGCGATGCGATTTTTTCGCGGAAAAAATCGCAACATTTGCACAAAAAATGCGGAATACCCTGTAAATAATAGGAGGCATATGTAAGTGGTTTTTTCGCGTTTTTATCACGTTTTTATAGCGAAAAAACGCGAAAAAAACGCAAAAAATCATGAACGTGTGCACATGGCCTCAATCAGCTTAGAAGATTAAGGAGACAATAGATAGGGTCATGGACTGTGCAATCAGATGAGATCCCTTCGGGACTCACTGGTACCTCATTCTGAAGTCTGCTATGCACTGTGATATATAGAGGATGCAGAAGTCAAATAGCCCAAAATGTGAAATGAAACCCTATTACAATTTTTTTTTGCATTTTAGTATTAAGAAAATCTACCTTCAAAGTCGCTATTTGCTTTAGGCTGAGTACAGACAAGAAAATGGAAAATTGTTTGTTTTTCATCCAGAAACCCCCCCTCCACAGTTTTTAATTTGTATTGTTATTGGTACGTCCTTTTTCTTTAACACTCATACAGCATTCTTTTATATGACAATTGCAGTTGTTACTGGGGTAAGCAAATACCCATGTGTGAGCGATCATTGGGACAATTTTCCTAATATCCATTGATGCTATTTGATTAATATTGTTAAGGCATCTAGGTAAGACTTGCAGTATTCCAAAACTTTTCAATACAAAAAGCTCAAGAGAAACAACAAAGCAGCAGTCCATTCTGTTAGGTGTTGAGTTCCCGCTGCTGCACAGAGGGAATCTCGAGCCATCTCTGCTGCGGTCTCCCATTCCCCTCCAGCCGCAGTGGAGCCTGCTCAGCTGAGATGTCGGTCCCAGCATCTGGCTCAAGCTGATACTGTGCAGCTGGTTACTGCTGTATTTCCAGGCTCAGCCATTGTAATCAGTACTGATCAGCGGCGAGCAGGCATCCCTGGGACTAAGTCCTGCTTTTCTTCTTCTGAGCATGCCCAAGGGACGACCTCTCATTGGAGGTTGGGAGTCACATGCTCAGGTCCTGTAGCAGCTCCTATTGGACCACTAGGAAGGTCCTGGAGAGCTTCCGCTATAAAAGGTTTGAATGGCCGCATGGCCATGCGCTAGTATAAACTTATTAACGTGTGTGTGTGGATGTATGCCTGTCGATGAATGAAAGCTCCGAATCATTCCTATCCCTAGTGTTGTTGACTGTTCGCGAATGATGGAAGCTACCTAGCGCCTGACAGTGCTATTCCGCACAGCTAGCACACGATACAGCTTCTGATAGCAGTGACCGCCAGTGGGACGCTGTGCGCTAATAGAGTGCTTTCCTGGCCCAAGTCTGGGTGGTTAGTGGCGTCCGCCAGAACGGCACTGCACGCACTCTTGTGCAGTAAATTATTAGTTCTGTTAATCTCTGACACCCCAGTAGCAGTGTAGAGCGCAAGAGGTCTAGAGGAACTCTTTTCCTGAGTCTTGGGACAGAGTTCGGTGACTTTTTGCTTGTGCTCTTTGTGCGGTACCGCGGCCCAGTGACGCAACAGGGTTCGCTTCCTTCATACCGGGTGAAGCTAACCCGTGTGTATCCACATTATGCCGCCATATAGGCCGTCATTACTCAGCAGCAGGTGTCATCTCTGCACGGTGGACCCCAGGCTGCGAACGCACATTATACCATTCTTAATTATTTGGTGCGTTCCGATAGCCCTAACACATACCTCATACAACCAGATGTTAGCTGTTGGATCCACAAATGTTTCATGATGTTCACAGGCATAATATGAAATCCTTAAAAGAATTGCTGGGATTAGAAAGAAAGGATCTGCTGAAATAAATGGAGATGAACTGCAATCCCACACTCATTGCTCCTGTCTTAAATAAAAAAAAGTTCCAAGTATTTATTTCATTTTCTAATTATTTGGGTGTCGCAATTGAAAGATATTTGAGGTTAAGATCACCAAAATATGAAGCTAAATAATATTGAAGATGAGGTTTAATGTGCTAGAGGTTATATAGGGTTTTTTAAATTTCATTGGGATTACAGGTATGAATCGTCAACAATTCCCAGTAGACCCCTGTTAGGTGTATTCTCTAGTGATCTATTAGAGTCTTCCAGTAAAATGATAATTCTAATTTCTATTGACATAAAATTTTCTACAGATATTCTAATTTCTACAAGTGAGAAAATCAAATTTGTAAAGATGAAGGCTACGATTTTTCATTGTTGAGTTACAGCCAAAGACCTGCAGCCTATATTCTCTCATGCAAGAGAATTGGGCCGATATGCTAATAACACTCTGCTGAAATCCTGCCAGAGTTTCAGCCGAGTGTCATATGAGAGAATTGGAAAACAGGTGCGAAGAAGATGGAGAACTTAATTTATCCATCTTCTCTGTGAGAGTACATTGGTTGACATCAGAGTTCAGTCCGATATTTAATATGCACCCATCCCATAGACTTGTGAATATCGAAGCTGAGATTGTTTTTTCATGCCGAATCTGCATGGGAAAATAATTGCAGCTCTGCGCTGCCCCATAGTAAAACTGTCACCGGGGTACTGCAACAGAGAGGGCTTAGAAGATTGTAACATCTCGCTACCCGTGCACCTGCAATGGATGGATCTGCTTTGCCTTCCAGCCAGCTGTGCAGATTTGCCTTGATCTATTGTTGCAAGGGTTAAACAGTCCTGTTTTTCTCATAGAGGCTGAGCTCTGTGTCCGGCGGTAACTCAGCTCTCCTGATTTATTCATTTCCCTCTGCCTTAAATGCTCACCTCTTAAGGTACCTTCACACTAAACGATATCGCTAGCGATCCGTGACGTTGCAGCGTCCTGGATAGCGATATCGTTGTGTTTGACACGCAGCAGCGATCAGGATCCTGCTGTGATATCGCTGGTCGTTGATTAAAGTTCAGAACTTTATTTGGTCACCAGATCGCTGTGTATCGTTGTGTTTGACAGCAAAAGCAACGATGCCAGCGATGTTTTACAATGGTAACCAGGGTAAATATCGGGTTACTAAGCGCAGGGCCGAGCTTAGTAACCCGATGTTTACCCTGGTTACCAGTGTAAAATGTAAAAAAACAAACAGTACATACTCACCTTCGCGTCCCCTGCCGTCCGCTTCCTTCACTGACTGAGCGCTGGCCGTAAAGTGAAAGCACAGCACAGTGGTGACGTCACCGCTCTGCTGTTAGGGCCGGCACTCAGTCAGTGCAGGAAGCGGACGCCGGGGGACGCGAAGGTGAGTATGTAGTGTTTGTTATTTTACATTATACACTGGTAACCAGGGTAAACATCGGGTTACTAAGTGCGGCCCTGCGCTTAGCAACCCGATGTTTTCCCTGGTTACCCGGGGACCTCGGCATCGTTGGTCGCTGGAGAGCTGTCTGTGTGACAGCTCTCCAGCGACCAAACAGCGACGCTGCAGCGATCGGCATCGTTGTCTGTATCGCTGCAGCGTCGCTTAGTGTGAAGGTACCTTTAGCTTAAGCAGTTGCCAGTGATAGCTTGCTGTAACCTGGTTGGAAGCTGGAGGTGCGAGCTGTGTGAAGAGAGGTCGTCTTGAAGTTGTCGCTGGAGATATCTGTTTGAGTGTCTTCCTTTACTTTATCTCTCATTTTGTTAGTCCCATCTTTTCCTTCCCCTTTCTTCTTTCTTTAGTCCGGGAGCGTATTGAGTAATTGCTGCTTCTTTTATTCTTGTCTGCTTCCCTTTGTGTCTTTATGTTATTATTATTATTTATTTATAAAGCATCATTGATTCGATGGTGCTGTACATGAGAAGGGGTTACATCAAAATACAAATATCACTTACAGTAAACAAACTAACAATGACAGACTGATACAGAGGGGCGAGGACCCTGCCCTTGCGGGCTTACATTCTTACATGTTACAGCAAGACTAGCATTCCTGCTGCCCTACACTAGTCAGGGTCATTCTCAGGGTAAGACAGGGATAGAAACGTGATCGCGCATGGGGTGAAAGAACCTATCTAGGAACACTAGGGAGCCCAGGGTTGCAAGGGGCAAGAGTCAGGGGTGCCCCAGTTTAATTTTTACCTAGTGGCAGAGCTCCCCTTCTTTTCTGTCTCACCATGTGCCATCTTGCTTCTGGCGGAAGTGTGACATTATCACTGGTCTCACCTTATTTGGGTCTACAATGGACCCTGTGGCTGCTTTGGTGGAACAGTTGCAAAATTTATGTCTGGAGGTAGCAGACCTGCATTCTATGATATTGCAATGCCCACTTTTGACCCTGGTTTTAGTATGTCTTTGGAGTATGGGAGGAAACCCATGCAAACACGGGGAGAACATACAAACTCCTTGCAGATGTTGTCCTTGGTGGGATTTGAACCCAGGACCCCAGCGCTGCAAGACTGCAGTGCTAATCACTGTGCCATTGTGCTGCCCTTCTCCAAAGGGATAGTCATCTGCCTTCTACAGGGGGATCTCACAGCCTAGGCTTTTTTCCTTCTGTCTGGTTCTCAGTCGCTCCAGATGGTTGAAGAATTATTTAGTGCTCTGGGACTCGTGTCGCCAAAGCTTAATCCAAATTAGCTTCAGCAGGGAGACCGGCCAGCTGAAAAGTTCTGCTCTGAGTTCCTCAGATGATCCACAGACATCAAATGGAATGATCCCGCTCTCTGGAGTCAATTTTGTCAAGGTCTTTCTGAGAGAGTAAAAGATGCTCTTTTTTTCTGTATGAGACCCCTGTTTCTCTGCAGGCCACAATGTCTATAGTTATTCATGTAGACTGCCATCTCTGAGAAAGACACAAGGAGATACCACTATATTTGGGGGGTCTTGTGCCTGATGATCCCAGGTCTGATTCCACTGAAGAACCTAGGCGGTTGGAGGGGACAACGTGTTGCACCGGTCCAACAGCAGTTCAGTGCAAAAAGAGGAGTTTGTTTTTTTTGAGGTTGTAAGAGTCATTTTGTAGGTACCTTCCCCTCAATACGTAACTGCAAAGAGCCACCTGAAAACTAAGGAGCCCAGGTTGTGTGGTAGATAGCAACCTGGGTTTACATATCTCCTCCATTGGTAGGTCGTAATTCGTTCTGCCCACTGAGATCCTACTAGGTGGAAGAAAGGTGTTAATTTCCACCTTTTTGGATAGTGGAGAGGGGCTTAATCTGGCTGACAGCCGCTTAATCCAGGCCCAGTACCTAACAGCTCACAAGCTAAGCCTACTCCCATAATCACTATAGATTCTGCACCCATGAGTCACGAGTATTTCTTGCAGGTCATTCAGGATTTACGTCTTCAGGTAGGGGCCATGCACACTGAATCCTTCAAATATTATGTGTTAGAGGGTTTGCCCTCCCGGTAGTTATTGGCCTTCCTTTGCTGATGTTACACAATCCTGTAGTGGATTGGCAGGCACAGGAGGTAGTGAGGTGGCGCTATTACTGTCCAAATAATAATAATAATAATTTTTATTTATATAGCGCCAACATATTCCGCAGCGCTTTACAAATTATAGAGGGGACTTGTACAGACAATAGACATTACAGCATAACAGAAATCACAGTTCAAAATAGATACCAGGAGGAATGAGGGCCCTGCTCTCAAGATTACAACCTATGAGGAAAAGGGGAGACACGAGAGGTGGATGGTAACAATTGCTTTAGTTATTCGGACCAGCCATAGTGTAAGGCTCGGGTGTAGGGTTGAGCGAAACGGGTCGGCCATTTTCAGAAGTCGCCGACTTTTGGCAAAGTCGGGTTTCATGAAACCCGATCCGACGCCTGTGTGGGGTCGGCCATGAGGTCGGCGATCTTCTGAATCTGGTATCGGAATTCCGATACCAAGTTCCGATATGTTTGCGATATCGGGAATCGGTATCGGAATCCATATTTAAGTGTAAAATAAAGAATCAAAATAAAAAATATTGATATACTCACCCTCGGACGCGCCCTGGTACTAACCGGCAGCCTTCCTTCCTAAGAATGAGCGCGTGAATGACCTGCGGTGACGTCGCGGCTTGTGATTGGTCACGTGAGCGGTCACATGGGCGGTCACGCGACCAATCACAAGCCGCGACGTCATCTAAGGTCCTTCACAAGCTCATTCTTAGGAAGGAAGGCTGCCGGTTAGTACCAGGGCGCGTCCGAGGGTGAGTATTTCAATATTTTTTATTTTGATTCTTTATTTTACACATTAATATGGATCCCAGGGCCTGAAGGAGAGTTTCCTCTCCTTCAGACCCTGGGAACCATAGTATCCCATTGCACTGCATTCTGTTTTGGCCGACCCCGACCCCGACTTTTTTATAGGATCGGCCGATTTCACTCGACCCGACTTTTGAGAAAGTCAGGTTTCGTGAAACCCGACCCGATCCTATAAAAATAAAAGTCGCTCAACCCTACTCGGGTGTTCATGTAAAGCTGCATGAACCAGTTAACTGCCTAAGTGTGTAGCAGTACAGACACAGAGGCTATTAACTGCATAAAGTGTATGAGAATATGATGCGAGGAACCTGATAATGTTTTATTTTATTTTTTTATTTTTTATTTATTTTTTTAATAGGCCACACAGGGATATTTAGGTTAATGTGTTGAGGCGGTAGGCCAATCTGAACAAATGAGTTTTTAGGGCACACTTAAAACTGTGGGGATTGGGGATTAATCGTATTAACCTAGGTAGTGCATTCCAAAGAATCGGCGCAGCACGTGTAAAGTCTTGGAGACGGGAGTGGGAGGTTCTGATTATTGAGGATGCTAACCTGAGGTCATTAGAGGAGCGGAGGGCACGGGTAGGGTGGTAGTCTGAGACCAGAGAGGAGATGTAGGGTGGTGCTGAGCCATGGAGTGCTTTGTGGATGAAGGTAGTAGTTTTGTACTGGATTCTGGAGTGGATGGGTAGCCAGTGTAATGACTGGCAGAAGGTAGAGGCATCGGTGTAACGGTTGGTGAGGAATATGATCCTAGCTGCAGCAAGCTGCATGAGCACCTGTATATCCATGGTATCTACCAGGTCCCTGGCACTATGATTAAGAACCACTTGGATGGAAAAGTCACCCCTCTGTCTATACCTTACCTTATTTGAAAAGGATTTTATCATGATCTAATAAAGAAAGCACATTATTTTTTAACCATACTGGATTTTCACTTTGCAGGCCCCTGCTGGAGTCTGATTTTGAGGATGTTTTTTCAGAACAAGGGTGTCAAGAACTGATGCCTCATTGCCCTTATGACTGCTCAATCAATTTCATTTTTGGGGCCAAGTTGCCAAAGAGCAGGCTATATAATATTTTGGGTACTGAGAGGCAGGCCATGAAAGATTATATTAGAGAGAGCCCTGCTAAAGGGAATATCAGACCCTTCTCATCTCCTGTGGCAGCAGGATTTCTCTTTGTTAGGAAAAAATGATGGCTGCTCCCCTGCCTGGATTTTCGCAAACTTAATCGGATCACTGTTCGCGATCCATCTATTATCATCCACCAGTTCTTGCACAGAATCTGCGAAAGTCCATGTGGTACCGGGTTGAGATCTTCCTGAAAATTTGAAGGCTTTACAGCAGTTCCTGGGTTTCGCCAACTATTACTGCAGGTTTATCAAGGACTTTTTGTTAGTGGCTAAACCACTAACAAACATTACCAGGAAAGGGACAGACTTTTCAAGATGGTCTAATCTGGCCCATGAATCATTTGCTTTTTTGAACAAATGGTTTGCTTCTGCTTTGATCCTCATACAGCGTGACATTACTCAACCGTTCATTGTGGAAGTAGATGCATCGGAGGTAGAGGTAGGGGCTGTATTGCCACACAGTTCATCACCAAATAAATGATGCCGTGTGCTTTTTTCTCTAAAATGTTGCCACCTGCCAAAAGGAACTATGATATTGGCAACAGGGACCACTTGGCCAAAAAGTTGGCTTCAGAGGAATGGTGCCATTTTTTAGAAAGGGCTGTACATCCGGTCATGGTCACCACAGATCATAAACATTTATTATATCTTGAATCGGCTAAGTGACTTACTGCTAGACAGGCAAGGTAGTTTTTGTGTTCACCAGATTTAACTTTTCTGTGACTTATCGACTGCGGGATAAAAATATTAAGTTAAAGCTGATGCATTGAACTATTGTTTTCCAGGAGGCAGGAAGTGGTGTTGAGCTTTTACCCATTTTGCAGAAAGGAGTAGTCATTGCTGCAATATGTTTGGATCTAGAAAAGGAGGTCATGGTAACCCAGTAGGAGGCCCCTTCCACTTGTCATCCACATAAACTCTTTGTCCCTGTGAACCACCGATATAGAATGTTAAGTGAACATCATGATTCGGATTTTGAGGTACATCCTGGTAGTAAAACCACCACAAATCTACTGTCTCATCAAATTGGTGGTCAAGTGTCACATAATGGGTAGGGACTATGGACATCTACCTTATCCCTCAAACTAGGGGCACCCTAGGTTTCCCTGCCCCCTGGATTAGACCAGAAGGTGGAGATGCTGGTGTCACATACATTGCTATCCTATCTTAAACCTTATCTGTTCCCTCCCCCACCAAGGGATGTGTGAGGCTGAAGTGTATAGGATAACACCAACCAGACTGACTGGGGTAGATAGACAGGGATAAAAGGAAACTAAAATCATTTAACAGAGTGGGAAACAGGGGAGAAATAGGAAGGAGAAACCAAATGGAAGAGAATTAGGATAAACTTGATAAACAACACCATGCAGAAAACTCCTTAACAACTCTCCAACTGCCTACTCCAAACATTGAACATCTCCATCATCAACAAGCCAGGAAGTGTGAACTATCACTGGCAATTCCCATGTGCTAGTGGCCAGAATATATACCAGAGGGGAGTGGCCTACACAGAACAGCTGAAACAATGGAAATCTCCAGGAGATCAACTAAACTGATTAACTCTTGCAATGACAGAGCAAGGAAAAAACTGCCCTATTTACAGTGCTGTGCAAATTAATTGGGACAATGCAAAAAAGAAAACATTTTTTTTAATTTTCTGACTAAAAACAGTCAAACCACATTTTGTTACTCAAGGTTGTACACTCACACCTGTTCAAAGCAGTTAAAACTGTTTTGAATCACTGACTGGTAACCAACTTATGATTTAACTTAAAAAATGCTTTGTCCCAATTAATTTGCACAGCACTGTAATAGGATGGTGAAGCAGTTCTAATCAGTGCAGGAGTTTGTGTAACTGGACATCACGATCTTCTGGCCCCTCTCTGTCGCAGTATCCTCATAAAATTAACCCCTTAAAAGGGAGCTCCGGCACCTTAGAACCAGGTTTATCTGGATGTGAAGCGTGAAAAGACCGGAACACCCTGAGTTCATGAACGTTAGATGCTGGTACCCACATTCTCTCCACAGGACCGTAACCCTTCCAATATAGCAAGTATTGAAGAGATCGGCGTACAAAGCGAGAAGCAATAATCTTTGCTATCTGGAATTTCAGATTTACATCAACAATAACTGGGGAAGATGGTGGTGGAGATAGTTCAGTGGAGGCAATTTATTTTTTGAGAAGTTATCGGTGAATCTCATTATGAATCTTAAAAGTAGGTGGCAAAGCCAGGCAAAACGCTACTAGATGAACGACCGCAGCTATCTTGTAAGGACCGATGAACTTGGGTCCCAGTTTTCAAGAAGGAAACTTGAACTTAATGTTCTTTGAGGACAACCACACCAAATCACCAACACACAGGTCTGGACCCACCAAGCGTCTTCGATCAGCCTTACTCTCATCCTCAAATTATTAAGAATACCTTGCCACACTGATGTAACAGATGAAGAAACTCGTCCCTCCTCAGGTACTCCTGAAGAATGATATTGCTATTGAAGGAGTAGAATTGAGGATGAAAACCGTTTGCCTCGAAGAATGGGGCTTGCCAGTAGATTTATGGCAAAAGTTATACACGGCGAACTCAGCTAGAGGTAAATAAGAAACTCAATCTTCTTGATTCTCAGACAAAGCACTTAAGGTATGTCTCAAGATTCTTGTTCACTTGTTCAGTTTGCCCATTAGACTGTGAATGAAAGGCAGATGAAAATGAAAGATAAATCTCAAAGCGAGCACAAAATGCTTTCCAAAATTCGGAAATAAATTGTACCCCCTTGTCAGAAACAGTATCAGATGGGATCCTATGTAATTTCACATTATCTTTATGTTATACGCCAGTGTGTATACCCTTCGGCACATAGTATATGTTGTAAGTCTTCATGCCTGAACTACAAAATATGCACCAATACTCATCCAAAAGCAGAAGAAAAGCTTCAATATGACCAAAACCATATAATTAAACCACATACGTGTCATGATTTTGTTGTCAGGTGTATCGGGACCAGGGGCTCCTTCCCTGTTCCTAATGCTATGGGCACCCTAGCTCACCCTGTTCCCCGAATTAATTCTGATGGTGAAGACACAGGGGCCACGTACTTTGCCTTAGCTCCCGAATCCGCCCTCAGTCTGTAGCCTTCCCCCACCCAGGGAAGATGGGAGTAATAATGTACCATAATACACAAAACAGATTAGCAAGGTAATACAAACAGGAAAATACCAATCATACAAATATACTCACACAAACAACAGAGGTAAACACCCGGGAGTGTAGGATGGGGTAAAACCAAAGTAGGAGAAGGAAGGGAATTAGCAAACAGCCAAAACCTAGCAACAGTCTCAGATAAATTCACCAATCGCATTCTCACACAACAACAAACACCATCTACTAACCATTGCAGCATGACACTAGTTCTGGCAATGAGTGCTTTCCGGGGCCCAGAATATATAGCCTTAATGCAAGAAAGCTTCCAAGAGTTCTCAACTGAGCAGATTAACCCCTGCACTGCTAAAAGAAATCTGCACCATTTAATATGAAGATGAAGTGCTTCTAAACAGTGCAGGAGTAGGAGAAATCAGACGCTGCGGTCTTCTGGCTCCTCTCTGTCACGATAAACCCATTACAGGACCCCCCTTCTACAAGGGACCTCCAGAACCTCAGATCCAGGTTTATCTGAGTATGCTAAGTGAAAAGACCAAATCAACCTGGCCACATGGATGTCAGATACTGGTACCCACATCCTCTCTTCCAGTGTACCAGATACTGAAGCGACCGATGAACTAAGCGAGAATCAACAATCTTAGCTATTTGAAATTCCAAATTTCCATCCACAATGATGGCCCCATCTTCCTCAAGTTATCAAGAACCCCTTGCCTTACAGACATAATTGATGATGAAAACCGTTCTTATCCTGGAATTCCAGAAGAATGATTCCTATTAAATGAGCTGAACTGACTTACCAGTAGACTCGTGACAATGATTGGCTAGAGGTAAGTAACCAAACCTCCTGATTCTCAGATACAAAACACCTAAGATAAGTCTCAAAATTCGGATTAACATATTCAGTTTGCCTATTAGCCTGGGGGTGAAACACTGAAGAGAACGACAGATGGATTGGCATGAGAAAATAATCGCAGATCTACACTACCCCATAGGATAACATTGGGCCTAGTGCTATCCAATAAAATAACAATAAATATCAGTGTCATGATCCGTTCCAGGTTTTATTAGTGTCTGTCCTTTTTTGGACAGATCATGTCAAGGGTTAATTTTGCTCTGCCTCATTCTGGGTTCAGGTTTGCTATTTAGCTCCCATGAATCTTGCTGTCAGTGTCAGCTAGAGTTCTGCCTTTGGCGTGTGAACCTGACCCTGCTGGTAGCTCTTGATTTGCCCTGCTGTGAACCCTGACTTGTCCTGTGTCTGTTAATTCCCTCTGTCTGCCCTTTTCCCAGCATTTCTCTGTCTGTTTATCTAATTGATTCTCTGGTTCTGACCTTCTGGCTTGGCTATTTACTCCGTTACTGTTTGTCCCTATTGTACCGTATATTGCCCGTTCTTGTTTACTGTACTCTGGCTATGTCCTGACTGTTGTGAACTCTATTTTTGGGCTCCCTCTAGTGGTCACAAGCGGTACTGTGTAGTGTTGTCTTTCTGCAGGTTGGCTTCATCACCTGGTTCGTTATCCTTGGTTGGTTTCCTATTTAGCTCACCTGGATACTCAGTTCCTTGCCTGCTATCAATGTATTCAGTGCTCTTCAGATTCCTGGTGACTACCTTGCTCCCAGTCTCTCCAAGACAAGCTAAGTTTTTGTTTGTTCAGTTTCTGATTATCAGCGTTCATCATGTTTTTTGTCCAGCTTGTTAAAATGTGATTTCTTACTTGCTGGTTGCTCTAGGGGACTGAGTTTCTCCCCTCACACCGTTAGTTGGTGTGGGGGTTCTTGAAATCTCAGTGTGGATATTTTGTAAGGGTTTTTTACTGACCGCATAGACCCCTTTTCTATTTTCTGCTATCTAGAATTAGTGGGCCTCTTTTGCTGAATCTGCTTTCACCCCTGTGTATGTGCCTTCCTCTTACCTCACCGTTATTATCTGTTGGGGGCTTCTATATCTTTTGGGGATTATTTCTCTGGAGGCAAGAGAGGTCTTTCTTTCTCTCTAGGGGTAGTTAGTTCCTCAGGCTGGCTCGAGACGTCTAGGATTTTAGACACGTTCACCGGCTGCCTCTAGTGTGGTTGGATACGTTCAGTTTTGCGGTCAGTCCAGTTTTCCACCTCCCTAGAGCTTGTCCTATGTTTAGTCACCTTGCTGGAGTAATTTGTGATCCTCAACCACTAAGGATCATAACAGTATAGCAGGCCAAAAAGTGTTTTTTGCATCGCAGAAGTGGGATTAAAAGACCTGAGTACATTTTTTTTTTTGTGCTGCAGTCTGTCTAGCTTCTTTCATCCCCTTGAACTCTGAGTGGTTTTGAGCTCAGCTGCAGACATGGATGTTCAGACTCTGACTTCTAGTGTGGATCATCTTGCTGCACGGGTGCAAAGTATTCAGGATTTTGTTATTCATAGCCCTATGTCAGAACCAAAGATACCCATTCCTGAGTTGTTTTCTGGAGATAGATCTAGGTTTCAGAATTTTAAGAATAATTGTAAGTTATTTCTATCTCTGAGACCTCGTTCCTCTGGTGATTCCGCTCAGCAAGTAAAAATTGTTATCTCCTTGTTGCGTGGCGACCCGCAGGATTGGGCTTTCTCTCTGGCGCCAGGAGATCCTGCATTGCTTAATGTGGATGCATTTTTTCTGGCTCTTGGATTGCTTTATGAGGAGCCTAATCTTGAGAATCAGGCAGAAAAAGCGTTGCTGGCCCTCTCTCAAGGGCAGGATGAAGCAGAGGTGTATTGTCAGAAATGTCGGAAATGGTCAGTGCTTACTCAATGGAATGAGTGTGCCCTGGCTGCAAATTTCAGAGAAGGTCTTTCTGAAGCCATTAAGGATGTTATGCTGGGGTTCCCCACCCCTACAAGTCTGAGTGATTCTATGGCTTTAGCCATTCAGGTTGATCGGCGTTTGCGGGAGTGCAAATCTGCTCATCCTTTGGCGGTATTTTCTGAACAGGGACCTGAGTCTATGCAATGTGATCGAACCCTGACCAGAATTGAGCGACAAAGTCATAGACGTCAAAATGGGTTGTGCTTTTACTGTGGTGATTCTGCTCATGTTATCTCAGCATGCTCTAAACGCTTAAAAAAGGTTGCTAAACATGTCACCATTGGTACTATACAGCCTAAATTTATTTTGTCTGTTACTTTGATTTGTTCTTTGTCGTCCTACTCGGTTATGGCCTTTTGTGGATTCGGGTGGTGCCCTGAATCTGATGGATTTGTAATTTGCCAGGCGCTGTGGTTTTGTCCTGGAGCCTTTGGAATTTCCTATTCCTCTGAGGGGAATTGATGCTACGCCATTGGCTGAGAATAAACCTCAGTATTGGACGCAAATGACCATGTGCATGACTCCCGTTCATCAGGAGGTGATTCGCTTTCTTGTTCTGCATAATTTACATGATGTTGTCGTTTTGGGTCTGCCATGGCTGCAGGCTCATAATCCAGTTTTAGATTGGAAAGCTATGTCTGTGTCTAGTTGGGGTTGTCAGGGAATTCATGGCGATACTCCATTGGTGTCTATTGCTTCTTCCACTCCTTCTGTGGTCCCTGAGTTTTTGTCTGACTACCAGGATGTATTTGATGAGCCCAGGTCCAGTGTCCTGCCCCCTCATAGGGATTGTGACTGTGCTATAAATTTAATTCCTGGTAGTAAATTCCCTAAGGGACGACTTTTTAATTTGTCTATACCAGAGCATGCCGCGATGCGGAGTTATATAAAGGAGTCTTTGGAGAAGGGACATATTCGCCCATCCTCTTCCCCTCTTGGTGCAGGTTTTTTTTTTGTGGCCAAGAAGGACGGTTCTTTGAGACCGTGTATAGATTATCGCCTTCTGAATAAAATCACAGTCAAATTTCAGTATCCTTTGCCACTTTTGTCTGATTTGTTTGCTCGGATTAAGGGTGCCAGTTGGTTCACCAAGATAGATCTCCGTGGTGCGTATAATCTTGTGCGCATTAAGCAGGGAGATGAATGGAAGACAGCATTTAATACGCCCGAAGGCCATTTTGAGTACTTGGTGATGCCTTTTGGACTCTCTAATGCTCCTTCTGTGTTTCAGTCCTTCATGCATGACATTTTCCGAGAATATCTGGATAAATTTATGATTGTTTATCTGGATGACATTTTGTTTTTTTCTGATGATTGGGAGTCCCATGTGAAGCAGGTCAGGATGGTGTTTCAGGTCCTGCGTGCTAATGCTTTATTTGTGAAGGGCTCAAAATGCCTCTTCGGAGTACAGAAGGTCTCCTTTTTGGGTTTTATTTTTTCTCCTTCTACTGTGGAGATGGACCCAGTCAAGGTCCAGGCTATTCATGACTGGACTCAGCCCACGTCTGTTAAGAGTTTTCAGAAGTTCTTGGGTTTTGCTAATTTTTACCGTCGTTTCATCGCTAATTTTTCTGGTGTGGTTAAACCTTTGACGGATTTGACCAAGAAGGGCTCTGATGTGACTAATTGGTCTCCTGCGGCCGTGGAGGCCTTTCGGGAGCTTAAGCACCGGTTTTCTTCAGCTCCAGTCTTATGTCAGCCAGATGTCTCTCTCCCCTTCCAGGTCGAGGTTGATGCTTCCGAGATTGGAGCAGGGGCTGTTTTGTCGCAGAGAAGCTCTGAGGGCTCTGTGATGAAGCCGTGTGCTTTCTTTTCAAGAAAGTTTTTGCCTGCCGAGCGAAATTATGATGTTGGTAATCGGGAGTTGTTGGCTATGAAGTGGGCATTTGAGGAGTGGTGACATTGGCTCGAAGGAGCTAAACATCGTGTGGTGGTCCTGACTGATCACAAAAATCTGATTTACCTCGAGTCTGCCAAGCGCCTGAATCCTAGACAGGCTCGTTGGTTGTTGTTTTTCTCCCGTTTCAACTTCGTGGTCTCATACCTGCCTGGTTCGAAGAACGTGAAAGCTGATGCACTTTCTAGGAGTTTTGTGCCTGACTCTCCGGGAGTTTCTGAGCCGGCTGGTATTCTCAGAGAGGGAGTGATTTTGTCTGCCATTTCTCCAGATTTGCGACGAGTGCTGCAGAAATTTCAGGCGGATAGACCTGACCGTTGTCCACCAGAGAGACTGTTTGTCCCGGATAGATGGACCAGCAGAGTTATTTCCGAGGTTCATTCTTCGGTGTTGGCGGTTCATCCTGGGATTTTTGGTACCAGAGATTTGGTGGCTAGGTCCTTCTGGTGGCCTTCCTTGTCGCGGGATGTGCGTTCCTTTGTGCAGTCTTGTGGGATTTGTGCTCGGGCTAAGCCTTGCTGTTCTCGTGCCAGCGGTTTGCTTTTGCCTTTGCCTGTCCCGAAAAGGCCTTGGACGCACATTTCCATGGATTTTATTTCGGATCTGCCAGTATCTCAGAAAATGTCTGTCATCTGGGTGGTGTGTGATCGTTTTTCCAAGATGGTCCATTTGGTGCCCTTGCCTAAGCTGCCTTCCTCCTCCGATTTGGTTCCTCTATTTTTTCAGAATGTGGTTCGCTTGCACGGCATTCCTGAAAATATTGTGTCTGATAGAGGATCCCCGTTTGTGTCCAGGTTTTGGCGAACTTTTTGTGCTAAGATGGGCATTGATTTGTCTTTTTCGTCGGCCTTCCATCCTCAGACTAATGGCCAAACCGAGCGAACTAATCAGACGTTGGAGACTTATTTGAGATGTTTTGTTTCTGCTGATCAGGATGATTGGGTGACTTTTTTGCCATTGGCCGAGTTTGCCCTTAATAATCGGGCTAGTTCTGCTACCTTGGTTTCGCCTTTTTTCTGCAATTCTGGTTTCCATCCTCATTTTCCCTCGGGTCAGGTTGAGTCTTCTGACTGTCCTGGGGTGGATTCTGTGGTGGATAGGTTGCAGCAGATTTCGAGCCATGTGGTGGACAATCTGAAATTGTCACAGGAGAGGGCTCAGCGCTTTGCCAACCGCCGCCGCGGTGTGGGTCCCCGACTTCGTGTTGGGGATTTGGTGTGGCTGTCTTCTCGGTATGTTCCTATGAAGGTTTCATCTCCTAAGTTTAAGCCTCGCTTCATCGGTCCTTATAAGATCTTGGAAATCCTTAACCCGGTGTCTTTTCGTTTGGATCTCCCGGCATCGTTTGCCATCCATAATGTGTTCCATAGGTCTTTGTTGCGGAGGTATGTGGTACCTGTGGTTCCTTCTGTTGAGCCTCCTGCTCCGGTGCTGGTCGAGGGCGAATTGGAGTACGTGGTGGAGAAGATTTTGGATTCTCGTATCTCTAGACGGAGACTTCAGTATCTTGTTAAGTGGAAGGGCTATGGTCAGGAGGATAATTCCTGGGTTGTCGCCTCTGATGTTCATGCGGCCGACTTGGTTCGTGCCTTCCACGCAGCTCGTCCTGATCGCCCTGGGGGTCTTGATGAGCGTTCGGTGACCCCTCCTCAAGGGGGGGGGGTACTGTTGTGAACTCTATTTTTGGGCTCCCTCTAGTGGTCACAAGCGGTACTGTGTAGTGTTGTCTTTCTGCAGGTTGGCTTCATCACCTGGTTCGTTATCCTTGGTTGGTTTCCTATTTAGCTCACCTGGATACTCAGTTCCTTGCCTGCTATCAATGTATTCAGTGCTCTTCAGATTCCTGGTGACTACCTTGCTCCCAGTCTCTCCAAGACAAGCTAAGTTTTTGTTTGTTCAGTTTCTGATTATCAGCATTCATGTTTTTTGTCCAGCTTGTTAAAATGTGATTTCTTACTTGCTGGTTGCACTAGGGGACTGAGTTTCTCCCCTCACACCGTTAGTTGGTGTGGGGGTTCTTGAAATCTCAGTGTGGATATTTTGTAAGGGTTTTTTACTGACCGCATAGACCCCTTTTCTATTTTCTGCTATCTAGAATTAGTGGGCCTCTTTTGCTGAATCTGCTTTCACTCCTGTGTATGTGCCTTCCTCTTACCTCACCGTTATTATCTGTTGGGGGCTTCTATATCTTTTGGGGATTATTTCTCTGGAGGCAAGAGAGGTCTTTCTTTCTCTCTAGGGGTAGTTAGTTCCTCAGGCTGGCTCGAGACGTCTAGGATTTTAGACACGTTCACTGGCTGCCTCTAGTGTGGTTGGATACGTTCAGTTTTGCGGTCAGTCCAGTTTTCCACCTCCCTAGAGCTTGTCCTATGTTTAGTCACCTTGCTGGAGTAATTTGTGATTCTCAACCACTAAGGATCATAACACCTGACTATCCGTCTGTCTAATCCTATTATACTGTCGTGCTATCACGTGCTTTTGATTCGGCTTGCCTGACCACTCTCTTGCCACTTGGTGGTGTCTGTTCTGCTGTCCAGTGTGTGCAGTCTCACTTTCCTCTCAAGCTCCCCCTGGTGGAGGTTGTGCTGTACTGCACTGCAGCAGCCTGACAACCAGATAGCACTTGGCCGTGTTACTAGTGTGACATTATTTCATACAGTAAAATCATGTTAGACACAAATCAGAAAATCACAATGCACATGTCATATAAGCACTAAGCACACTGTATATATGTCACATCAGTACAGCGAAAACATTCTGAATAACACACAAGCACAGCGCACACATGAGAAATGTCATACAAGCACACTGCACATGCAGCACCCCAGGTTATAGGTTGCTGCAGTGATGTTGCTTTTCCTTTGGGGAAGGTAATGTCATGCTCAGAGGCAATGGAATTCTCTTCACCAGGTAAGGCACACACATGCAACACATTCTGAATCCAGGCCAGGAGGGGGAGCTCAGTACCCGGATTCAGGGGAGCTTCTCTAGGATTTATGTTTCCTGACCTGGTGGAGGAGCTAGTTAGTTGGTCCAGGGAGATCAAGGGAGTTAGTTGGTCCAGGGAGACCAAGGGAGTTAGTTGGTCCAGGGAGACCAAGGAAGGCAGTTGTTCAGAGACACTGAAGGAGAAGGACGTCTGGAGCAGACGTGAGAGGCCTGGCAGCCACAAGGGAGCTGCAGCCTCTGGGAAGGAGTAACTTGTTGGGTTGCATATGGATCAGCCAGAAGGGAAAGAGCACAGGAGAGAGGCAGAGTTCAGAGGGGAAGTATGGCAGGGCACTATTGGAGCTGAAGCACAGAAACTGGGTACCGGGAGCCCGAGGCTTTTGTGGACTCAAAGACACGGAGCAGAACCAGAGGGCATAACACTACATGTCACCTGCCGCATCACACCTGAGACGCAGCAGCACTGGAGGAGCCCGGGGCACCTGAGAGTCCCTGTAAAAAGGCTCAAGCTGCTCGTCGTGCTGGTACCTGTCCCAGGACAGGGGAAAACTGGAGGTCCTTGTAGGAAGCTTAATGCAACAGGGACCTCACTTAGAAAGGCGCAAGTAGGAAAGGTTCATGGACCTCTACTGGGAAAAGAAAACTCTAATTTGCCTCTGAGTCAACAGGACCACCATCATCCGTGCCTGGTACCCTGGACTGTGGCCTCTCACGACAAACTTTGAACATTTAACCCCCTTTAACATTGATGCCCAGGGCCACGGGCCAGGTCGCAGCCACCGTGACATCCCCCGTTTTGCGATTGGACCCTGTACCGAGTACCCCACTGGCCTGGTCGCGCATCACACACATGACACAAGTAAAGTGCACATATCATAAATATCACTCATGTAAAGTGTACACATCACACAAATACATTGCACACATCACAAAAGGGAAGCACACACAATGAACACATGCATCAGACAAGTGTAAACAGACTCAGCATGTGCACAATTATTACTGTACAAACTACATCATAAACAAGTCAGTCACACTGCTAAGAATATTACAGTCAGATACACAAATGACAAATATACAGGCACACACACATATACAGGCAAATATACATGTATAGCATATGTAGGCACAAACATACCAGATAAACAAGCACATACACCACATACTAGACATACAGACTGTAAGAGGGTCAGTAGTAATGTGCTGGAGGGGGGATATGTTTCACTTAGGTTATTAGCTTCAGCAATATGAACCTGGAAGTTTGACTTAGGCCATGTTCACACAGTGCGTTTTTTACCGCGGAACCGCGGCGGTTTTGCCGCTGCGGTTCCGCAGCTGTTTTCCATGCAGGGTACAGTACACTGTACCCTATGGAAAACAGGACACACTGTGCACATGGTCCGGAAATTTAAAAAAAAAGCCGTGCTGAATAGCTCCCGGAAAAAAGAAGGAGCATGTCAATTCTTCTTCCTGAACCGCAGCGGTTCTGCACCCATAGACCTCCATTGTGAGGTCAAAATCGCAGTAAAACACGCAGATCAAAAATATATCTGCGTGTTTTACTGCGGTTTGATGTGCAGAACCGCAGCTGCAGGAAGTGCGGGGAAGCCGGCGGAAGTGCGGGGCCGGAAGTGCGTGGGCGGAGTGTCGTTCCTGAAGACTGTCATCATGGAGGCATACCGTCGCATGGGGATCGATGTCGGGCGTCTGATTGATCTGGTATGTCTGTGTGTCCCCATGCGACGATATGCCTCTATTGTGCTAAGTCGCCGTATCGGACTACTACTCCCATCCGGTATTTAGGATGGGAGAGTTGTCCCTGTGTCCGGCGACTTAGCACAATACTAAAGTTCACACCAAACACAAACACACAATACACAAACATGACACACAGTACAGTACATACAACACATAACATAGAGTATATACTCACCAACAGCACACTTGTAGGCGAAGCCCTCGATCCTCCAGGAAAAAATCACAAAATAAAAAATCAAATCCATACTCCCTGTCCGCAGAATCCATAAAACGAGTGTCCCACGCCGATCGGCTGCTCTCCGGCGATACACTGCCAGGAGCGAAGCTCCTAGCAGTGTATCGCGTACTGTCCCGGAGCTCAATGGCTCCGGCGTCTCGGTTAACGGCAGTACAGCTGCGTTGAACTTTCCCACGCAGCACTGCCGTTAAGCGAGAGTGCCGGGGTCAATGACCGCCGGTTAACTCGCTCGCGCATGCGCAGTGACACACCGACAGGAACTATGGCTCCTGTCAGTGTGTTGCTGCAGCCGTGGAGAGCAGACATATCTCTGGATGTGTCTGTTCTCCATGGAAGATCTTCGTGGGGCCCTCGGACAGGGCCAGGGAGTATGAATTTGTTTTTTTATTTTGCGTCTTTTTCAGGTCGAGGGTCTTCAGGACGGATTGAGCGTACAATAAAATATGGTCAAAAAGTGGGTGTCTTTATTTCATTAAAATATTTTTTTCTAGTGTTTGTGTTTTTTTTTTTTAACCCTTTCATTGGATTAATAATGGATAGGCGTCTTATTGACGCCTCTCCATTATTAACCGGGCTTAATGCCACCTTACAATAGCAAGGTGGCATTAACCCCTCATTACCCCATATCCCACCGCTACACGGGAGTGGGAAGAGAGTGGCCAAGTGCCAGAATAGGCGCATCTTCCAGATGTGCCTTTTCTGGGGTGGCTGGGGGCAGATGTTTGTAGCCAGGGGGGGCCAATAACCATGGACCCTCTTCTGGCTATTAATATCTGCCCTCAGTCACTGGCTTTACCATTCTGGCGGAGAAAATTGCGCGGGAGCCCACGCCAATTTTTTCCGCCATTTAACCCTTTAATAGGATTAATAATGGATAGGCGTCTTATTAACGCCTCTCCATTATTAACCGGGATTAATGCCACCTTACAATAGGAAAAATACGTGCAAATGAAAGACGTGGCACTTAAATACGGGATACGTGGCACTTAAATACGTGGCACGTGGCACTTGTACGTGATACGTGGCACTTAAATACGTGATACGTGTCACTTATACGTGATACGTGTCACTTATACGTGATACGTGGCACATGGCACTTATACGTGGCACTTAAATACGTGGCACTTAAATACGTGGCACGTGGCACTTAAATACGTGGTACTTAAATACGTGGCACTTAAATACGTGGCACGTGGCACTTAAATACGTGGCACGTGGCACTTATACGTGGCACTTAAATACGTGGCACGTGGCACTTAAATACGTGGCACTTAAATACGTGGCACGTGGCACTTAAATACGTGGCACGTGGCACTTATACGTGGCACTTAAATACGTGGCACGTGGCACTTAAATACATG
Source organism: Ranitomeya variabilis (assembly GCF_051348905.1). Lineage (NCBI taxonomy): Eukaryota > Metazoa > Chordata > Amphibia > Anura > Dendrobatidae > Ranitomeya > Ranitomeya variabilis. Next base: position 65,823,732 of record NC_135236.1, read on the forward strand.
GCACGTGGCACTTAAATACGTGGCACGTGGCACTTATACGTGGCACTTAAATACGTGGCACGTGGCACTTAAATACGTGGCACGTGGCACTTAAATACGTGGCACGTGGCACTTAAATACGTGGCACTTATACGTGGCACTTAAATACGTGGCACTTATACGTGGTACTTAAATACGTGGCACGTGGCACTTAAATACGTGGCACTTATACGTGGTACTTAAATACGTGGCACTTAAATACGTGATACGTGGCACTTATACGTGGCACTGAAATGTTCATTTATTAGTGGTTACTTTGACATATTACAAGCATTTGTGTAACATTACTTGGTCGTGCTATAGATTATGAGATGACACTATTGTATTTATTTTTAAACCAACAGGATGGAAGGAAACATGTCGGTAGCTGATTTGGAGGACAGCGACACAGATGAAGCAGGCAGTTCCTCGGGAGTGGGAGGGACCATCTCTCCATCCACTCCCACAGCTTCTGCTGAATCAGCATCCACTTCAGCAGCTGCTGCGTCAACATCTACTTCAGCAGCTGCTGAAGCATCTGATTCCGCAGAAGCTGTGAGAGTGGAGAAGAGAGCTGTCTATCCGGTGGCAGCAGAGAAGAAAAAAAAAAAAACCAAGAAGAACCAAGATGACCAAACGGTCCAAATTGCGTCGGACACATTAGATTTATTAAAAAAAACAAGTACCGATGACCATTGTGACTCCTTTGCCCAAACAGTAGCCAGAAAAACACGCTCCCTGCCACCGGATAGACAATCTCTTTTCATGTCTATGGTGCAGATGTCCCTCACTGCTCTGGAGGACCCTGCTCCGATTTCTCCCTATAATGAAGTACTGATGGGGGTATTGGGACTTTTCAGGCCCCGACACCGAACACCTGAAACAACTACAAGACCCCAGTATTTGGCCCACAGCCAAGGAGATAGAGGCAGTTTGCAGCATCTGGGGGGAGCACCGAATCTAAATGAGGGAACAAATTACCTCTATTCTCAAGAATATACATTTCTTAATTGAACGTGGGCAAAAGTTTTCAGTTGCACAAAGTTGTGCTTTTGTTTGTAGCTCAAATTGACTGTTGTATTTGAAAGGGGCTGTTAAATTATTTTTTTTTTCAAATTGAAAAATGTTTTGTACAAATTAACAATAATTTTTGTTTTCTAAAATAAATGTTATTTCACACAAAAAATTCTCTTCTTTTTAGACAATGGGAACAAGGCCACTGTCCTGTGTTTATGGGCTATCGATTAGTGGTTTATGGTTTGATGTGTTAACAATTGTATACCTCATTCTGCTGTTAATTTCTGAAAAAACCAACCATATTTTTGACATAAAAAAACAAACCAAATTAAACCAAAATAGATTTTTTATTTATATTACAACCAATTTTTTTAAAATTTTTCGGGTAACATGAAAAAAATATTTTTTTTTAATACATGTTGTGTTGATTGATGTCGTTTATCATTTTGCGGGATGTTTTCAAAACTGCAGCGATGTCGGCAACTTTTTTGTGGAGGGTCAGTGTAAATGCATCCTTCTCTGCTGGTCAGGCTGCTCAACACCAGCACAGGAGTATTGCCAGTGCACGGCACCTTCTGGACTCATGAAGTAGTCAGTGAAGGATTCTCTCACACGCACACCCGAGTTGGACGGCCTGCCCAGACCCCCGTTGACCACTGGATTAAATACTGCCTGCTGGTACTCCACATCTACGTCAGTGTTGTACTCACGAGCATAGTTGTGGAGTACACAGCAAGCCTTTATCACAGCATCAACGGTGTCTGTGTCCAACTGAATGGCAGTGTGAAAGATCCTCCACTGACTAGTCATGATCCCAAAGGTGCATTCCACATATCTGCGTGCACGACTCAGCCGATAATTAAAAATCCTCCGTCGGGCATCCAGTCCCCTTCGTGGGTATGGGCGCAGCAGGGTTGTCGTTAAGGGAAACGCCTCATCCGATACCATCACAAAGGGCACTGGATGTGTGGAACCCGGCAAAGGTCTTGGGGCTGGGAGCGTGCCGCCATCTCGAAGAATTTGCATCCCAATCTGTGACGTTCGCAACACCCGAGAATCCCCAGTACTACCATAGGCACCAACATCAATGGCAACAAATTTGTAATGGGCATCAGCCACCGCCATCAGGACCACTGAAAAATACTTCTTATAATTAAAGAAGCGTGATCCTGATCGTGGGGGCTGCTGAACCCTTACATGTTTACCATCGACTGCACCTATGCAGTTTGGGAAATTGGCCACAGACTGAAAGCCTGCTGCAACCTGCAGCCAAGTCTCCTCGGTTGGGGAAGGCATCACTATAGGCTGCAACTTCTGCCAGATCACGGTACATGTGCACCTCACAATGTTAGAGATGGTAGATTTACCAACCCTAAATTGGAGGTGCAGGGATGTATAGCTCTCTCCTGTGGCCAAAAATCTGCAAAGAAACAAAAAAGAAAATTAGAAATGTCACACAAAAAGGTAATTACAACATGTCACAAGTTAAAGCCGCTATAATATGCATCCAGCACCATTCAATAATGATGGCATTAACACCCAGCACAACACAAAGGGTGTAAAAAATTTAAATAGAAAGCCTGATGGGACTTGTGCACACACGCATGCGAGATATGACCGAGTGTTGCATGGTAATCCCCGGACCTGCTGCATGCACTCCGTTGTGGAGCGTGCGGCTCCATGTATTGGTATGTGGGTGCACACTCCGCTCCAGAGTGCTGGCGGCAGGGCCGGGGATTACCATGCAACACTCGGCCGTATCTCACGTGTGTGTGTGTATGTGTGCCCCCCGTCCAACAGGAGGACTGGGTGGGTTTAATCACACATACTGGACACAGAGACGTGTAGAATAGAGACCTAACGACATTCCCCCCTGAAAAATTGTTACTTACCGCAAGGTGATGAGCAGCCTTTCCTCAGCAGAGATGGACTTCCTCATCACCGTGTCTTGCCGTTTTAAATGGGGTGCCAGGATGGTAAGCAGTCTGTCGAAGGCCGTAATTGGTAGCCGACAAAAAGAGATACATTTTTCAGGATATCTGAAAAATTAAAAAGAAACACAAAAAAGGGTTACTTCACAAGTATTGCTAGCAAAAAAATGTAAATTAGTCATTCAATATATTTCTACTTACCTCCTCAAATCATTGTACAGCACATAAAAGTGCCCCTTCTCCGTTCGGTCTGCTACAAGCGGGTGCACCCACATTCGTTTATGCGCACGTCTTCTCTGCCGCCGCAGCCTCTAAAATAAAAAAATAAAAATATATTTTGTAAACACAACAATGAAAAATATATCAAACATGCCTGGAAAACAATGTGGATTATGTAAGGGTACGTGTCCACATTCAGGAAGGCCCACCCCCTTCTGGGACGCAATGATGCCAGATGTGTTCATTGTACAAATCCGGCATCATCGCACCCCACGCATAGGGCCCTGTTTTATTCCTTGCGGAGCCGCAGCTTCTCAGCAAGGAACACGGACATGCTGTGATCATAAAAGACGCGCAGCATGTCCAGAGTCGCAGGGCTGACGCATGACACACAGTGGACACGTGATTTCATGAAATCCCCTCCACTATGCTGTTACATCTGGACGCTGCATGTTTGGCGCTGCGGCCCCACGCAGCGCCAAACACACAGCGTTTCCAGAACGTGGACATGTACCCATAACCCAATATATAAAACAAACAGACATCTGCTTACCTGACGTTTATGACGATTCAAGATTAGAAGAATCAACCCCAGGATCGCAATCCGGTGTGGTGTGCGGAGCTGGATCCGCGGGCTGTCATCTGGCCTACTCTCAGCACTCTGCAGAGCGCTGTCATTACAAACACGTCCACTCATTTTGGTGTGTTAAGTTCCAAAATGGAGGATGGAAGAAGAAAAGGGTTGGACAAGGAAATGACATCATTTTTTTTTTTTCCCCCCCCCCACTGCAGTAAACTTTATTTCTGTCAAACACAGACAATCTGCAGACAAAACTGCATCAAAAAACGCACTAAAAAACGCACTAAAAAACGCACCAAAAAACGCACCAAAAAACGCACCAAAAACGCACCAAAAACGCACCAAAAACGCACCTGCGTTTTCTGCAGAGACCTGCAGTTTCAGTCAGGAAAAAAAAAGGATGGAAATCCTGAACGTGTGAACATAGCCTTAATGTCTGATTTGTGTGTACTCTGAAGGTGAAACTGACCTACAGAGCTGAATCCTGTTTTCTGAGCAGGCGGATCCTGCAGTTATACGGACTGTAAAGAATGCTGTTTGCTATGCCAACATGTCTGAATACAGCTATTTTTTCTGTTGACCTGGTTTATGACGCACATTTTAATAAACCAGCTGAAGATTTAAACGAAAAGCATGCCTGTGACTATCTCATTAAGCAGTTGAGTGACCTGATCTACCACAATTGGTGGAGAATGTGGACAAGATCCCAAGGATTTTTCTATTGACCCTATTTATGATGCACGTTTTAATAACCCATCTGAAGCATTATGCCTTTGACTACTTCAGCAGCTGAGAGAGCCAATCTACCACAAGGTAAATACACACACACACATATATACCGTATGTATATATACACTACTCAAAAAATAAATGGAACACTTAAAAAACAGAATATAACTCCAAGTAAATGAAACTTCTATGAAATCAAATTGTCCACTTAGTAAACAACACTGTTTGACAATCAATTTCACATGCTGTTGTGCAAATAGAATAGACAACAGATGTAAATTATTGGCAATTATCAAGACACACTCAATAAAGGAGTGGTTCTGCAGGTGCAGGAGTGATCTGCTGCCTGCAGCATCCTTCAGCATGGCCGGTTTGGCAGTGGGTCAGTAATGGTGTGGGGTGGCATTTCTTTGGAGGGCCGCACAGCCCTCCATGTGCTCGCCAGAGGTTGCCTGACTGCCATTAGTTACCGAGATGAGATCCTCAGCCCCCTTGTGAGACCATATGCTGGTGCGGTTGGCCCTGGGTTCCTCCTAATGCAGGACAATGCCAGACCTCAGGTGGCTGGAGTGTGTCAGCAGTTCCTGCAAGATGAAGGCATTGAAGCTATGGACTGGCCTGCCCGTTCCTTAGACCTTAATCCGATTAAACACATCTGGGACATCATGTCTCGCATCACCCACCAACGTCAAATTGCACCACAGACTGTCCAGGGGTTGGCGGATGCTTTAGTCCAGGTCTGGGAGGAGATCCCTCAGGAGACCATCCGCTGCTTCATCAAGAGCATGCCCAGACATTGTAGGGAGGTCATACAGGCACGTGGATGCCACACACACTACTAAGCATCATTTCCTTGTCTTGAGGCATTTCAACTGAAGCTGGATCAGCCAGTAACTTCAGTTTCCACTTTGATTTTGAGCATCATTCCAAATCCAGACCTCCGTGGGATATTAGTTGTGATTTACGTTGATAATTTTTAGGTTTTATTGTTATCAACACATTCCTCTAAGTAATGAATAAAGATTTACAACTGGAATATTTTATTCAGTGATATCTAGGATGTGGGATTTTAGTGTTCCCTTTATTTTTTTGAGCAGTGTATATATTTATATTTGGGCACATACACACATATACTATATATACACAGGCACATATGCTATAATGTATATAATGTATACAATATATATACTGTGTATATATATATATATATATATATATATATATTACATTTTCCATTTTGTAATGCTTAAAACGTAAAAGATAACTATATATATATATATATATATATATATATATATATATATATATATACAGTACAGACCAAAAGTTTGGACACACCTTCTAATTTAAAGATTTTTCTGTATTTTCATGACTATGAAAATTGTACATTCACACTGAAGGCATCAAAACTATGATTTCACACATGTTGAATTATATACTTGACAAAAAAGTGTGAAACAACTGAAATTATGTCTTATATTCTAGGTTCTTCAAAGTAGCCACCTTTTGCTTTGATGACTGCTTTGCACACTCTTGGCATTCTCTTGATGAGCTTCAAGAGGTAGTCACCGGAAATGGTCTTCCAACAATCTTGAAGGAGTTCCCAGAGATGCTTAGCACTTGTTGGCCCTTTTGCCTTCACTCTGCGATCCAGCTCTCCCCAAACCATCTCGATTGGGTTCAGGTCTGGTGACTGTCAACAGCAAAGCACCCCCACACCATCACACCTCCTCCTCCATGCTTCACGGTGGGAACCAGGCATGTAGAGTCCATCCGTTCACCTTTTCTGCGTCTCACAAAGACACGGTGGTTGGAACCAAAGATCTCAAATTTGGACTCATCAGACCACAGCACATATTTCCACTGGTCTAATGTCCATTCCTTGTGTTCTTTAGCCCAAACAAGTCTCTTCTGCTTGTTGCCTGTCCTTAGCAGTGGTTTCCTAGCAGCTATTTTACCATGAAGGCCTGCTGCACAAAGTCTCCTCTTTACAGTTGTTGTAGAAATGTGTCTGCTGCTAGAACTCTGTGTGGCATTGACCTGGTCTCTAATCGGAGCTGCTGATAACCTGCGATTTCTGAGGCTGGTGACTCGGATAAACTTATCCTCAGAAGCAGAGGTGACTCTTGGTCTTCCTTTCCTGGGGCGATCCTCATGTGAGCCAGTTTCTTTGTAGCACTTGATGGTTTTTGCCACTGCACTTGGGGACACTTTCAATGTTTTCCCAATTTTTCAGACTGACTGACACCTTCATTTCTTAAAGTAATGATGGCCACTCGTTTTTCTTTACTTAGCTGCTTATTTTCTTGCCATAATTCAAATTCTACAGTCTATTCAGTAGGACTATCAGCTGTGTATCCACCAGACTTCTGCACAACACAACTGATGGTCCCAACCCCATTTATAAAGCAAGAAATCCCACTTATTAAACCTGACAGGGCACACCTGTGAAGTGAAAACCATTCCCGGTGACTACCTCTTGAAGTGCATCAAGAGAATGCCAAGAATGTGCAAAGCAGTCATCAAAGCAAAAGGTGGGTACTTTGAAGAACCTAGAATATAAGACATAATTTCAGTTGTTTCACACTTCTTTGTTAAGTATATAACTCCACATGTATTAATTCATAGTTTTGATGCCTTCAGTGTGAATGTACAATCTTTATAGTCATAAAAATACAGAAAAATCTTTAAATGAGAAGGTGTGTCCAAACTTTTGGTCTGTACTGTATATATATATATATATATATATATATATATATATATATATATATAATGGGTTTTAAACATTACAAAAGGGAAAATGGGCTTATGCAAAAGTTTGGGAACTCTGCATGGTTAGTACCTAGTAACATCCCTCTTTTGAAAGTATCACATCTTTTAAACACTTTTTGTAACCAGACAAGAGTCTTTCAATTTTTGTTTGAGGGATTTTCATGCATTCGTCCTTGGAAAATTCTTTCAGTTCTGTGAGATTCCTGGGTCGTCTTGCATGCACTGCTATTTTGAGGTCTAGCCACAGATTTTCAAGGATGTTCAGATCAGAGGACTGTGAGGGCCATTGTAAAACCTTCAGCTTGTGCCTTTTGAGGTAGTTTATTGTAGATTTTTTACGTGTGTTTAGGATTATTTTACATTTGTAGAAGCAAACCTCTTTTCAACTTCAGCTTTTGTGTTAGTGTTGTGTTTGTGTTAGGTTGGCATCAAGAATTTGCTGAAATTTTATTGAATCCATTTTTCCCTCTCTGTGAAATGTTCCCTGTGCCATTGGCTACAACACAACCCCAAAGCATGATTGGTCCACTCCCATGCTTAACGGTTGGTAAGATTTTCTTTTCTTGACATTCTTGACATTCTGTGCCCTTTTTTCTCCACACATACCCTTTCTTCTTTGTAGCCAAAAGTTTCTGTTTTAACCTCATCGGTCCACAGGACTTGTTTCCAAAATGCATCAGGCTTGTTTATATGTTCTTTTGCATGCTTCTGAATTTTATGAGAAGGATGCAGGAGAGATTTTTTTCTGATGACTCTTCCATGAAGGCCATATTTGTGCAAGTGTCTCTGATCAGTAGAACTGCTAAATTTTTCTGACAGTCTTCTGAAGACAAGAGGGGGTTCTGATTTGCCCCTCTAGCAGTCCTACGAGCAGCCCTCACTGAAATTTAGTTTGGTCTTCAATACCTTATCTTGACCTTCACTGTTCCTAATCCTAATGGCACAAAAAGAGGCAAAGAAGATGTACTGTATAAAGTAATCACCAATACACCAGTTGGACTGAATGATTATAATAGTTGTGTGCCTTTTTTTACCTACATTAACCCCTTCACCCCCAAGGGTGGTTTGCACGTTAATGACCGGGCCAATTTTTACAATTCTGACCACTGTCCCTTTATGAGGTTATAACTCTGGAACGCTTCAACGGATCTTGGCGATTCTGACATTGTTTTCTCGTGACATATTGTACTTCATGATAGTGGTAAAATTTCTTTGATATTACCTGCGTTTATTTGCAAAAAAAATGGAAATTTGGCGAAAATTTTGAAAATGTTGCAATTTTCCAACTTTGAATTTTTATGCCCTTAAATCACAGAGATATGTCACACAAAATACTTAATAAGTAACATTTCCCACATGTCTACTTTACATCAGCACAATTTTGGAACCAAATTTTTTTTTTCGTTAGGGAGTTATAAGGGTTAAAAGTTGACCAGCAATTTCTCATTTTTACAACACCATTTTTTTTTAGGGACCACATCTCATTTGAAGTCATTTTGAGGGGTCTATATGATAGAAAATACCCAAGTGTGACACCATTCTAAAAACTGCACCCCTCAAGGTGCTCAAAACCATATTCAAGAAGTTTATTAACCCTTCTGGTGCTTCACAGGAATTTTTGGAATGTTTAAATAAAAATGAACATTTAACTTTTTTTCACAAAAAATTTACTTCAGCTCCAATTTGTTTTATTTTACCAAGGGTAACAGGAGAAAATGGACCCCAAAAGTTGTTGTACAATTTGTCCTGAGTACGCCGATACCCCATATGTGGGGGTAAACCACTGTTTGGGCGCATGACAGAGCTCGGAAGCGAAGGAGCGCCATTTGACTTTTCAATGCAAAATTGACTGGAATTGAGATGGGACGCCATGTTGCGTTTGGGGAGCCCCTGATGTGCCTAAACATTGAAACCCCCCACAAGTGACACCATTTTGGAAAGTAGACCCCCTAAGGAACTTATCTAGAGGTGTGGTGAGCACTTTGACCCACCAAGTGCTTCACAGAAGTTTATAATGCAGAACCGTAAAAATAAAAAATCATATTTTTTCACAAAAATTATTTTTCGCCCCCAATTTTTTATTTTCCCAAGGGTAAGAGAAGAAATTGGACCCCAAAAGTTGTTGTACAATTTGTCCTGAGTACGCTGATACCCCATATGTGGGGATAAACCACTGTTTGGGTGCATGGGAGACCTCGGAAGGGAAGGAGCGCCGTTTGACTTTTCAATGCAAAATTGACTGGAATTGAGATGGGACGTCATGTTGCGTTTGGAGAGCCCCTGATGTGCGTAAACATTGAAACCCCCCACAAGTGACACCATTTTGGAAAGTAGACCCCCTAAGGAACTTATCTAGAGGTGTGGTGAGCACTTTTACCCACCAAGTGCTTCACAGAAGTTTATAATGCAGAACCGTAAAAATAAAAAATCATATTTTTTCACAAAAATTATCTTTTCACCCCCAATTTTATATTTTCCCAAGGGTAAGAGAAGAAATTGGACCCCAAAAGTTGTTGTACAATTTGTCCTGAGTACGCTGATACCCCATATGTGGGGGTAAACCACCGTTTGGGCGCATGGGAGGGCTCGGAAGGGAAGGGGAGCGCCATTTGGAATGCAGACTTAGATGGAATGGTCTGCAGGCGTCACATTGCGTTTGCAGAGCCCCTAATGTACCTAAACAGTAGAAGCCCCGCACAAGTGACCCCATTTTGAAAACTAGACCCCCCAAGGAACTTATCTAGATGTGTTGTAAGAACTTTGAACCCCCAAGTGTTTCACTACAGTTTATAACGCAGAGCCGTGAAAATAAAAAATCTTTTTTTTTCCCACAAAAATTATTTTTTTAGCCCCCAGTTTTGTATTTTCCCGAGGGTAGCAGGAGAAATTGGACCCCAAAATTTGTTGTCCAATTTGTCCTGAGTGCGCTGATACCCCATATGTGGGGGGGAACCCCTGTTTGGGCACACGGGAGAGCTCGGAAGGGAAGGAGCACTGTTTTACTTTTTCAACGCAGAATTGGCTGGAATTGAGATCGGACGCCATGTCGCGTTTGGAGAGCCCCTGATGTGCCGAAACAGTGGAAACCCCCCCAATTATAACTGAAACCCTAATCCAAACACACCCCTAACCCTAATCCCAACAGTAACCCTAACCACACCTCTAACCCTGACACACCCCTAACCCTAATCCCAACCCTATTCCCAACCGTAAATGTAATCTAAACCCTAACCGTAACTTTAGCCCCAACCCTAACCCTAACTTTAGCCCCAACCCTAACTGTAGCCTTAACCCTAGCCCCAACCCTAGCCCTAACCCTAACCCTAATGGGAAAATGGAAATAAATACATTTTTTTTTATTTTTCCCTAACTAAGGGGGTGATGAAGGGGGGTTTGATTTACTTTTATAGCGAGTTTTTTAGCGGATTTTTATGATTGGCAGCCGTCACACACTGAAAGACGCTTTTTATTGCAAAAAATATTTTTTGCGTTACCACATTTTGAGAGCTATACATTTTCCATATTTTGGTCCACAGAGTCATGTGAGGTCTTGTTTTTTGCGGGCGAGTTGACGTTTTTATTGGTAACTTTTTGGGCACGTCACATTTTTTGATCGCTTTTTATTCCGATTTTTGTGAGGCAGAATGACCAAAAACCAGCTATTCATGAATTTCTTTTGGGAGAGGCGTTCATACTGTTCCGCGTTTGGTAAAATTGATCAAGCAGTTTTATTCTTCTGGTCTGTACGATTACAGCGATACCTCATTTATATTATTTTTTTATGTTTTGGCGCTTTTATACGATAAAAACTATTTTATGGAAAAAATAATTATTTTTGCATCGCTTTATTCTCAGGACTATAACTTTTTTATTTTTTTGCTGATCATGCTGTATGGCGGCTCGTTATTTGCGGGACAAGATGACGCTTTAAGCGGTACCATGGTCATTTATATCTGTCTTTTTGATCGTGTGTTATTCCACTTTTTGTTCGGCAGTATGATAATAAAGCGTTGTTTTTTGCCTCGTTTTTTTTTTTTTTTCTTACGGTGTTTACTGAAGGGGTTAACTAGTGGGTCAGTTTTATAGGTCGGGTCGTTACGGACGCGGCGATACTAAATATGTGTACTTTTATTGTTTTTTTTTTTTATTTAGATAAAGAAATGTATTTATGGGAATAATATATATATATTTTTTTTCATTATTTTGGAATATTTTTTTTTATTTTTTTTTACACATTTGGAAAATTTTTTTTAAACTTTTTTACTTTGCCCCAGGGGGGGACAATACAGATCGGTGATCTGCCAGTTTGCATAGCACTCTGACAGATCACCGATCTGAGAGAAGTGCAGGCTGCTTCACAGTGCCTGCTCTGAGCAGGCTTCTGTGAAGCCACCTCCCTCCCTGCAGGACCCGGATCCGCGGCCATCTTGGATCCGGGTCTGGAGCAGGCAGGGAGGGAGGTAAGACCCTCGCAGCAACGCGATCACATCGCGTTGCTGCGGGGGGCTCAGGGAAGCCCGCAGGGAGCCCCCTCCCTGCGCGATGCTTCCCTGCACCGCCGGCACATCGCGATCATGTTTGATCGCGGTGTGCTGGGGGTTAATGTGCCGGGAGCGGTCCGTGACCGCTCCTGGCACATAGTGCCAGATGTCAGCTGCGATAGGCAGCTGACACCCGGCCGCGATCGGCCGCGCTCCCCCCGTGAGCGCCGCCGATCGCGCTGGACGTACTATCCCGTCGGTGGTCATACGGGCCCACCCCACCTCGACGGGATAGTACTTCCGATGTCAGAAAGGGGTTAAGGATGCTATGAAGAGGATCCCTTTGGTCCTAGTTTCCTTTATCTTTCTCCAATAAATTTGTTCTACATATATACACTACTTATGGGTAAGCGTGCAATCTTCACCATTAATATGCTATAGGTGTGGGCTGTGGACTTAGTGCTCTATATGAGCAGGGGATATTGTGTATTATACACTGCCTATGATCGTGTCCCAGCTGATCCATGCAATTTTTGCACCATTTATACTAAATACTCATGCTTGGGATGTACTTTGTTGCATGCGCCCGACCCGGCTACCTCTGAGTCTCCCTCTCGATTCCTCTGCCTTACTACATATTGGATATGATAATGATGACTGTATTTTAATCTTTTGTTATTCTGTTAATTATTTAATAAAGGTATATTTTGGTTTTTAAATGATGATTTGGACTTTTATACTCCTTATTTCGTGGCTTGTATTCATTTGGAGTTGCCCTTGTATCGGACCCGCTTGAGGTGTCCAGGGAGGGTCTCTTACCCTCAGCAACAAGTGTATTGTGTGGCTCATGGTTACATTTACATATATACACTACTGTTCAAAAGTTTAGGGTCACTTAGAAATTTACAAGAAAAAAGCTACCTGCGCTGTGCTCAGAGAAGAAAAACTTTTTATGAGAGACCCACGTGAATGCCAGTGGAAAATCAATAACCACAATAGAGGGATGAATAATCTAATGGTTATCGAATATGATTACTCTATAATGTTCTGAGAGTAATAAACAAGGTCAGGGAGAGAAGGGTTAAGATGTAGTAAAATATATTAAAATGAATGCCTGATATGGCTCTCAATGAATCATGCAATCCTGGTATAGTGAACTTACATAGCCCAGAGGAGAATGGAACGACCAGATAGATGCCGTGTGCTCCTTTCAACTGTATCTTGCAACGCTGTCTTGATTACGAGAAATCCTCTGCGGACCTGGATCAACTGTCTGTGGGTAAGGTGGCCCAGACCAGAGTGGCGATCCCAGGTGGATGCCGTTTGATACCCTCTGTTCGGTCAGTAGTCACAGCTGCACACGGTCCTCCGTGACCCCGTGTATTTCCAGAGGGAAAGTGCTGTCCAATGACTCCCAGGTGTAGCCTTTAGAAAAACGGGCTGCAGGGACTGCCCCGGCCGGTGGCAGAAAGTCCTGCGCTCGTGAAGAGTGTAAAATAGGTGTGTTGTTAATAGGCTAAGCCGCTAGGTACTCTGCTTCTTGCAGGACCTTTCGTGACGTCACGATCACGTGAGTATTCACGTGACAGGCTAAGGGAAGCGTGTGGGACCAATTCCTACGCGTTTCGGAGACAATCGTGCTCCTTCCTCAGGGATCCCTCAGGAGCACACGGCATCTATCTGGTCGTTCCATTCTCCTCTGGGCTATGTAAGTTCACTATACCAGGATTGCATGATTCATTGAGAGCCATATCAGACATTCATTTTAATATATTTTACTACATCTTAACCCTTCTCTCCCTGACCTTGTTTATTACTCTCAGAACATTATAGGGTAATCATATTCGATAACCATTAGATTATTCATCCCCCTATTGTGGTTATTGATTTTCCACTGGCATTCACGTGGGTCTCTCATAAAAAGTTTTTCTTCTCTGAGCACAGCGCAGGTAGCTTTTTTCTTGTATATTTTATTTTATTTAGTTACGGACGGGGTGTTCCGTAACACTATTTGCTGCAGTCTTTAGAGGGTGTTAGCGCTACTGGCTATTTTATACAATTTCACTTAGAAATTTCCTTATTTTTGAAAGAAAAGCACAGTTTTTTCCAATGAAGCTAACATTAAATGATTCAGAAATACACTCTATACATTTTTAATGCGGTGAATGACTATTCTAGCTGCAAACGTCTGGTTAAATAGTACACGCAAAAGGCCAGTGTCAACATCTCCAGTGAAGAGGTGACTCCGGGATGCTGGCCTTCAGGGCAGAGAGGCAAAGAAAAGCCATATCTGAGACTGGATAATAAAAGGAAAATATTAATATGGGCAAAAGAACACAGACATTGGACAGTGGAAGATTGGAAAAATGTGTTATGGACAAACGAATCCAAGTTTGAGGTGTTTGGATCACACAGAAGAACCTTTGTGAGATGCAGAACAACTGAAAAGATGCTGGAAGAGTCTCTGACGCCATCTGTCAAGCATGGTGGAGGTAATGTGATGGTCTGGGGTTGCTTTGGTGCTGGAAAAGTGGGAGATTTGTACAAGGTAAAAGGGATATTGAATAAGGAAGGCTATCACTCCATTTTGTAACGCCATGCCATACCCTGTGGACAGCGCTTGATTGGAGCCAATTTCTTATGACAACAGGACAATGACCCAAAGCACACCTCCAAATTATGCAAGAACTATTTAGGGAAGAAGCAGGCAGCTGGTATTCTATCTGTAATGGAGTGGCCAGCGCAGTCACCAGATCTCAACCACATTGAGCTGTTGTGGGAGCAGCTTGACCGTATGGTGCAGAAAAAGTGCCCATCAAGCCAAACCAACTTTTGGGAGGGGCTTCTGGAAGCATGGGGTGACATTTCTCCAGATTACCTCAGCAAATTAACTGCTAAAAAGCCAAATGCAATGCCAAATGCAATGCTGTTATTGCTGCAAAGGGAGCATTCTTTGACGAAAGCAAAGTTTGAAGGAGAAAATTATTATTTCAAATAAAAATCTTTTTTTCGAACCTTGTCTATGTCTGGACTAGATTTTCAATTCATTTGGCAACTCATTTGATTAATAAAAGTATGAGTTATCATGGAAAACACAAAATTGTCTGGGTGACCCTAAACATTTGAACGGTAGTGTACTCTCATTATGAATGTCATATTTTGACATCTCATGGTCTTTTTGTTGTTTTCTGGACCAATTGTTTTTATGCTGGTTTTATTGTTATTTTTTAATGTGTCTTATTATTCATTTGTCTTTTTCCTGCTTTTCCTTATATAGGATGTCCCTAATGCCTTTATGCTGGATATCTCCTGAACATTTTGTCCCTATAGATTCTATCTATACATAATATTTAATCTGCGATCAGGTGAAAACACAATCTCAATTCTCATTTATGCCTTTATTGCATTTATCACTATTTCATATATTTTAAGATTTTCACAAGATACTGTTGGGTCTTCATCAACAGGTTTGATGTTTTGACATTCCTGCGTTTTATCTAATTAGATATTCAATACTATTAGATGAGATAGTTTATATACTTCTAGTTACTTTTATTTATTTTTTGAGATTTTTTTATTTATTCTATTTTTCTCTTTGATTGGCATACTTGCCTTGTAGTTCTGTAGAGGAGCATTTTGTGATTTGTGTAACTACCGTATTTTCCGGCGTATAAGACGACTGGGCGTATAAGACGACCCCCCAACTTTACCAGTTAAAAAATAAAATCTTCTTAAAAGTCGGGGGTCTTCTTATACACCCTATGTCGTCTTATAGGGCCGGTGATTATGTGCCTTTTGGGGGGGGGGGGGAGTGATCCTGATGAGGACGAGGGGGCGTCTCACAGGAAAGTGAGTATCCCCCATTACCTTATCATAGCGCTGCAGCGTGGGGTCTCTGTGCTGGGAGCGGCGGCTGCTGTGCTGTGCTGTGCTGTGCTGTGCTGTGCTGTGGCGGCTCCTCTTCTGCAGTGTGGGGCCTCTGGTGCTGTGGGGCGGTGGCGGCGGCGTATCTTCATACAGTCGGGGCTCCTCCGGCATCTCAAAGACTGGAAGCCCCGCCGGCAACTCCATGGGTACAATGCGGTCAGGTGGCCTCCGGGAAAATGGCCGCTGCTCAGATTCAGATCTCGTCCCGAGATCTCGGGAGACGAGATCTGAATCTGAGCAGTGGCCATTTTCCCGGAGGCAGCTCAATAGGTGCGATGCGGTGGCCCGGCCGCTGGGGGCTGCGCATGCTCAGATTCAGATCTCAACGAGATCTGAATCTAAGCAGCGGCCATTTTCCCGGAGGCCAGCGCATTGTACCGATGGAGTTGCCGGCGGGGCTTCCAGGCTGAGATGCCGGAGGAGCCCCGACTGCATGAAGATACGCCGCCGCCCCACAGCACCAGAGGCCCCACACTGCAGAAGAGGAGCCGCCACAGCACAGCACAGCAGCCGCCGCCGCTCCCAGCACAGAGACCCCACGCTGCAGCGCTATGATAAGGTAATGGGGGATACTCACTTTTCTGTGAGACGCCCCCTCGTCGTCATCAGGATCACTCCCCCCCCCACCCACCATATACACCCGGCGTACAAGGCGATTCCCGGCGTACAAGACGACCCCCGACTTTTAAGAAGATTTTCAGGGGTTAAAAAGTCGTCTTGTACGCCGGAAAATACGGTATGTAGTATCTTCATTTCTTCTATGACTCAATGTATAAGTCACAAATGTCCATTTGACCCAATGATTTGTTGTCACTGCATCAGATTCGATAGAAATAGAAAAAATTTCAGCTCACCCTTGTAGAAAATTTCCCGTAATCCATGGGAAAAGTCTGAGCACGGAAGAGCGTCTCTGCCTGATGCTGAAACTTGTATGAGAAGACAAAAGGGGGATCCAGGTCCGGAGATAAAATCAATAGTCTTTATTTTGGCATATTTAAAATAGAAAGCTGCTTGCAAATAATCGGCATTTACCACAGAAGGAAAGCCACACCCAAAATCACTGTCCAAATTTTTATTGTCAAATGGGGAACAGCCTCTCAAAGGAAATATTTACATTATAAGCAGTACAACAGTAATATGTAAAACGCTGCTTGTTGAAATTACTATTAATTCCCTTAGGACTGAATTTTTCACATGGTTTAAAAAGTCTCTCCGAGTCAGATAATCTAAGAAAGAGAAAAGAAAAGAGTCCATAGTAACTTTTACACCGTGATGTTTATGGGAGACTGTGGGGCCCCCGCATACAGAATGATGCCACCACAGCCTCCCACACACAGTCTGATGCCCCCACAGCTCTACACTCAATATGATGACACAAAACCCCTCAACACACACTGCAATGTTTTCTTATTACATTCCACTGCACACATAGTATGATACCCCTATAGTACATTCCCTCCAAATAGCATTAAGGCCCCCCATAGCCTCCCACAGACAGTATGATGCCTCCACAGCCCTCACACAGTAGGATGCTCCCTACTCCCCTTAAAGGGCCACTGTCACCCCCCTCCAGCCGTTATAAACTAAAAGAGCCACCTTGTGCAGCAGTAATGCTGCAGTCTAACAAGGTGGCTCTTTTAGTTTTTGATTCAGTTATTCCCTCAATAAAGCGTTTTAAAATTTGTACAAAATAACCTGTCCTTAGACCTGGAGGTGGTCCGAAGCTTCCTCGGTGAATCTCCCAACGGCCGTCACTCTTCTCTTCTGGGGATGTGGTCGCCGCCCCCTGCGCGCTGTTTCTTCTTAAATCCGGCACCTGCGCTGTGCGTGCCTGCCTGTGACAGGCGCAGTCTTCATTGTCATAGGTCAGATGCAGGGTGCCTGACTGCGCCTGTGCGGGCAGTGTGGCCACCCTGTTGCTGAATCCCCGCCCCGCACTGTGTTATTCATTATGCACAGTGCGGGGCTGGGGTTCCTGGGCTTGCGCACTGCGCTGTTCAGACGCTCCCCCGGTCCCCCGCCTTCCAGCGTTGCCGTAATATACAGGTTTCCTTGCCAGCATTTGGAATGAAGCAGCCGCAAATAACAACGCTGGAAGGCGGGGGAGCTGGGGGAGCGTCTGAACAGCGCAGTGCGCATGCCCTGGAACCCCAGCCCCGCACTGTGCATAATGAATAACACAGTGCGGGGCGGGGATTCAGCAACAGGGTGGCCGCACTGCCTGCACATGCGCAGTCAGGCACCCTGCATCTGACCTATGATGGACAATGAAGACTGCGCCTGCCCCAGGCAGGCACGCACAGCGCAGGCGCCGGATTTAAGAAGAAACAGCGCTCAGGGGCGGCGACCACATCCCCAGAAGAGAAGAGTGACGGCCGTTGGGAGATTCACCGAGGAAGCTTCGGACCGCCTCCAGGTCTAAGGACAGGTTATTTTGTACAAATTTTAAAACGCTTTATTGAGGGAATAACTGAATCAAAAACTAAAAGAGCCACCTTGTTAGACTGCAGCATTACTGCTGCACAAGGTGGCTCTTTTAGTTTATAATGGCTGGAGGGGGTGACAGTGGCCCTTTAAGCAATATAATGCCTCCAATGCTCCCTGCACAGTATTATTACCCCACAGCTCCCTCACAGACAATATAATATCCCTACAGTCCCTTTACACAATATAGAGCCCCCACAACATCTCCTACACATACTATAATTCCCTCTTAAGCACCCTACACACAATATAATGACCACAAAGTTCCAAACACACAATATGATGTCCCCACATTTCCGCACAAAGTATTATAACTCCCCAGAGTCTCAAACATAATGATGCCCCTGTAGGAAGATGGATCAGGATAGTGGTCTCTTTTGTGTGTCTGGGCTGGAATTGTCGGGGCTGTCACCATTGTTGCTGGGGGAAGCACTTTCTGACCGGAACAGACCTTTGCATCTGACTGTTGGGGGCGGGTGTGATATAAAAGAGACTGTGAGCGCGGGAACGGGGCTTTTGGCGGGTACCCAGCGTGTGTGATAAGAGAAGGAGAGCTGACCGACACCAACCAGCAGACCCGCGTTGCACCTTTCCATACCCTGTGCATACAGAGTGTGCATCTCCAAAGACCATCTCCCCATTACCCTCTGACCTTTACATTACTAACCGGTTGGTACCGCTGACTGTTGTGAATTTGCTTTTTGCTCCCTCTAGTGGTTACTAGTTTTTTGACTCTGGTTTTTCTGTCATTCCTTTTATCCGCACCTGGGTCGTTAGTTAGGGGTGTTGCTATATAAGCTCCCTGGACCTTCAGTTCTATGCCTGGCAACGTAGTTATCAGAGCTAGTCTGCTGTGCTCTTGTCTACTCATCCTGGTTCCAGTTATATCAGCTAAGTCTGCCTTTTGCTTTTTGCTATTTGTTTTGGTTTTGTATTTTTGTCCAGCTTGTTCCTAATCTATATCCTGACCTTTGCTGGAAGCTCTAGGGGGGCTGGTGTTCTCCCCCTGGACCGTTAGACGGTTCGGGGGTTCTTGAATTTCCAGTGTGGATTTTGATAGGGTTTTTGTTGACCATATAAGTTACCTTTCTTTATTCTGCTATTAGTAAGCGGGCCTCTCTGTGCTAAACCTGGTTCATTTCTGTGTTTGTCATTTCCTCTTACCTCACCGTCATTATTTGTGGGGGGCTTCTATCCAGCTTTGGGGTCCCCTTCTCTGGAGGCAAGAAAGGTCTTTGTTTTCCTCTACTAGGGGTAGCTAGATTCTCCGGCTGGCGCGTGTCATCTAGAATCAACGTAGGAATGATCTCCGGCTACTTCTAGTGTTGGCGTTAGGAGTAGATATATGGTCAACCCAGTTACCACTGCCCTATGAGCTGGATTTTTGTATTCTGCAGACTTCCACGTTCCTCTGAGACCCTCGCCATTGGGGTCATAACAGTTTGCCAGGCCAGTATTAAATGTTTAATGCATTGCAGAAGAGGGATTATAAGAAAGAAGATTCTGAGGTTTTTTTTTTTTTTTTCTCTTTTTCCCCTTTACCTCAGAGTGGCTATGCTTGCTGCAGACATGAATGTCCAGACCTTGATTACAAGTGTGGACCAGCTGGCTACTCGTGTGCAGGGCATACAAGATTATGTTATCAGAAATCCTAGGTCAGAACCTAAAATACCGATTCCTGAACTGTTTTCCGGAGACAGGTTTAAGTTTAGGAATTTCGTGAATAATTGTAAATTGTTTTTGTCCCTGAGACCCTGTTCATCTGGAGATTCTGCTCAGCAAGTAAAAATTGTTATTTCGTTCTTACGGGGCGACCCTCAGGATTGGGCTTTTTCGCTGGCGCCAGGAGATCCGGCATTGGCTGATCTTGATGCGTTTTTTCTGGCGCTCGGTTTACTTTATGAGGAACCCAATCTTGAGATTCAAGCAGAAAAGGCCTTGCTGGCTATGTCTCAGGGGCAGGACGAGGCTGAAGTGTATTGCCAAAAATTTCGGAAATGGTCCGTGCTGACACATTGGAACGAGTGTGCACTGGCCGCTAATTTTAGAAATGGCCTTTCTGAAGCCATTAAGAATGTTATGGTGGGTTTTCCCATTCCCACACGTCTGAATGATACTATGGCACTGGCTATTCAAATTGACCGGCGGTTGCGGGAGCGCAAAACCGCAAATTCCCTCATGGTGTTGTCTGAACAGACACCTAATTCGGTGCAATGTGATAGAAAAACCGCAAATTCCCTCATGGTGTTGTCTGAACAGACACCTGATTTAATGCAATGTGATAGAATCCTGACTAGAAATGAGCGGAAAATTCATAGACGCCGGAATGGCTTGTGCTACTACTGTGGTGATTCTACACATGTTATCTCAGCATGCTCTAAACGTATAGCTAAGGTTGTTAGTCCTGTCACCGTTGGTAATTTGCATCCTAAGTTTATTCTGTCTGTAACTTTGATTTGCTCACTGTCATCTTATCCTGTCATGGCGTTTGTAGATTCAGGTGCTGCCCTGAGTCTCATGGATCTCTCATTTGCTAAGCGCTGTGGTTTTACTCTTGAACCATTAGAAAATCCTATTCCTCTTAGGGGTATTGATGCTACACCATTGGCAGCAAATAAACCGCAGTATTGGACACAGGTTACCATGTGCATGACTCCTGAACACCGCGAGGTGATACGTTTCCTGGTTTTACATAAAATGCATGATTTGGTTGTTTTAGGGCTGCCATGGTTACAGACCCATAATCCAGTCCTGGACTGGAAGGCTGTGTCGGTCTCAAGTTGGGGCTGTCGTGGTATTCATGGGGATTCCCTGCCTGTGTCTATTGCTTCCTCTACGCCTTCGGAAGTTCCGGAGTATTTGTCTGATTATCAGGATGTCTTCAGTGAGTCTGAGTCCAGTGCACTGCCTCCTCATAGGGACTGTGACTGTGCTATAGATTTGATCCCAGGCAGTAAATTTCCTAAGGGAAGACTGTTTAATCTGTCGGTACCTGAACATACCGCTATGCGTTCATATATCAAGGAGTCTCTGGAGAAAGGACATATTCGTCCGTCTTCTTCCCCTCTTGGTGCGGGATTCTTTTTTGTGGCAAAAAAGGACGGATCTTTGAGACCTTGTATTGATTATCGGCTTTTAAATAAGATCACTGTCAAGTTTCAGTATCCTTTACCGCTGTTGTCTGACTTGTTTGCCCGGATTAAGGGTGCCAAGTGGTTCACCAAGATAGACCTTCGTGGTGCGTACAACCTTGTGCGCATTAAGCAAGGTGATGAATGGAAAACCGCATTCAATACGCCCGAAGGTCATTTTGAGTACTTGGTGATGCCTTTTGGGCTCTCCAATGCGCCTTCAGTTTTTCAGTCCTTTATGCATGACATTTTCCGGAAGTATCTGGATAAATTTTTGATTGTTTATCTGGATGATATTTTGGTTTTTTCTGATAATTGGGATTCGCATGTGGAGCAGGTCAGGTTGGTCTTTAAAATTTTGCGTGAAAATTCTTTGTTTGTCAAGGGCTCAAAGTGTCTCTTTGGTGTACAGAAGGTTCCCTTTTTGGGGTTCATTTTTTCCCCTTCTGCTGTGGAGATGGACCCAGTCAAGGTCCGAGCTATTCTTGATTGGACTCAGCCCTCGTCACTCAAGAGTCTTCAGAAGTTCTTGGGCTTCGCTAACTTCTACCGTCGTTTTATCGCTAATTTTTCTAGCATTGTGAAACCTTTGACGGATATGACCAAGAAGGGCTCCGATGTAGCTAACTGGGCTCCTGCTGCCGTGGAGGCTTTCCAGGAGTTGAAACGCCGGTTTACTTCGGCGCCTGTTTTGTGCCAGCCTGACGTCTCACTTCCCTTTCAGGTTGAGGTGGATTCTTCGGAGATTGGGGCAGGGGCCGTTTTGTCGCAGAGAGGCCCTGGTTGCTCTGTTATGAAACCTTGTGCCTTTTTCTCTAGGAAGTTTTCGCCTGCCGAGCGAAATTATGATGTGGGCAATCGGGAGTTGTTGGCCATGAAATGGGCATTTGAGGAGTGGCGTCATTGGCTCGAGGGTGCTAAGCATCGTGTGGTGGTCTTGACTGATCACAAAAATCTGATGTATCTCGAGTCTGCTAAACGCCTTAATCCGAGACAGGCCCGCTGGTCATTGTTTTTCTCCCGCTTTGATTTTGTTGTCTCGTATTTACCAGGTTCAAAGAATGTGAAGGCCGATGCTCTTTCTAGGAGCTTTGTGCCTGATGCTCCTGGAGTCGCTGATCCTGTTGGTATTCTTAAAGATGGAGTTATCTTGTCAGCTATTTCTCCGGATCTGCGACGTGTGTTGCAGAGATTTCAGGCTGATAGGCCTGAGTCTTGTCCACCTGACAGACTGTTTGTCCCGGATAAGTGGACCAGCAGAGTCATTTCCGAGGTTCATTCCTCGGTGTTGGCAGGTCACCCGGGAATTTTTGGCACCAGAGATCTGGTGGCCAGGTCCTTTTGGTGGCCTTTCTTGTCAAGGGATGTGCGGTCATTTGTGCAGTCCTGTGGGACTTGTGCTCGAGCTAAGCCTTGCTGTTCTCGTGCCAGCGGTTTGCTCTTGCCCTTGCCTGTCCCGAAGAGACCTTGGACACATATCTCCATGGATTTCATTTCTGATCTTCCGCTATCTCAGGGCATGTCCATTATCTGGGTGATATGTGATCGCTTTTCCAAGATGGTCCATTTGGTTCCTTTGCCTAAGCTGCCTTCCTCTTCCGATCTGGTTCCTGTGTTTTTTCAGAACGTGGTTCGTTTGCACGGCATCCCTGAGAATATTGTGTCAGACAGAGGATCCCAGTTCGTTTCCAGGTTCTGGCGATCCTTTTGTAGTAGGATGGGCATTGATTTGTCCTTTTCGTCTGCTTTCCATCCTCAGACTAATGGACAGACGGAGCGAACTAATCAGACTTTGGAGGCTTATTTGAGGTGTTTTGTCTCTGCTGATCAGGACGATTGGGTGACATTCTTGCCGTTGGCTGAGTTTGCCCTTAATAATCGGGCTAGTTCCGCCACCTTGGTTTCGCCTTTTTTCTGCAACTCTGGTTTCCATCCTCGTTTTTCTTCGGGTCATGTGGAGCCTTCTGACTGTCCTGGGGTGGATTCTGTGGTGGATAGGTTGCAGCAGATCTGGAATCATGTGGTGGACAACTTGAAGTTGTCACAGGAGAAGGCTCAGCGCTTTGCCAACCGCCGCCGCGGTGTGGGTCCCCGACTACGCGTTGGGGATTTGGTATGGCTTTCTTCCCGCTTTGTACCTATGAAGGTCTCCTCTCCCAAATTTAAACCTCGTTTTATTGGGCCTTACAAGATATTGGAAATCCTTAATCCTGTATCTTTTCGTCTGGATCTTCCTGTGTCGTTTGCTATTCACAATGTATTTCATAGGTCCTTGTTGCGGCGGTACATTGTGCCTGTAGTTCCTTCTGCTGAGCCTCCTGCTCCGGTGTTGGTTGAGGGCGAGTTGGAGTACGTGGTGGAGAAGATCTTGGATTCTCGCCTCTCCAGGTGGAGGCTTCAGTACCTGGTCAAGTGGAAGGGCTATGGTCAGGAGGATAATTCCTGGGTGGTCGCCTCTGATGTTCATGCGGCCGATTTAGTTCGTGCCTTTCATGCCGCTCATCCTGATCGCCCTGGTGGTCGTGGTGAGGGTTCGGTGACCCCTCACTAAGGGGGGGGGGTACTGTTGTGAATTTGCTTTTTGCTCCCTCTAGTGGTTACTAGTTTTTTGACTCTGGTTTTTCTGTCATTCCTTTTATCCGCACCTGGGTCGTTAGTTAGGGGTGTTGCTATATAAGCTCCCTGGACCTTCAGTTCTATGCCTGGCAACGTAGTTATCAGAGCTAGTCTGCTGTGCTCTTGTCTACTCATCCTGGTTCCAGTTATATCAGCTAAGTCTGCCTTTTGCTTTTTGCTATTTGTTTTGGTTTTGTATTTTTGTCCAGCTTGTTCCTAATCTATATCCTGACCTTTGCTGGAAGCTCTAGGGGGGCTGGTGTTCTCCCCCCGGACCGTTAGACGGTTCGGGGGTTCTTGAATTTCCAGTGTGGATTTTGATAGGGTTTTTGTTGACCATATAAGTTACCTTTCTTTATTCTGCTATTAGTAAGCGGGCCTCTCTGTGCTAAACCTGGTTCATTTCTGTGTTTGTCATTTCCTCTTACCTCACCGTCATTATTTGTGGGGGGCTTCTATCCAGCTTTGGGGTCCCCTTCTCTGGAGGCAAGAAAGGTCTTTGTTTTCCTCTACTAGGGGTAGCTAGATTCTCCGGCTGGCGCGTGTCATCTAGAATCAACGTAGGAATGATCCCCGGCTACTTCTAGTGTTGGCGTTAGGAGTAGATATATGGTCAACCCAGTTACCACTGCCCTATGAGCTGGATTTTTGTATTCTGCAGACTTCCACGTTCCTCTGAGACCCTCGCCATTGGGGTCATAACAGCTGACATCCGCCAACACTTTTTGCAGCCCTGATCCTACAGTGCACGCAGTTTGTAGTGGTGAGACTGTGGCCTCCGCTTTGGGACTTTGTGCATTATTGGCGGTGCATCAGATCTCCCCTCCATCAGTACCCCATTCCAGGACCACAAGTCCATGTGTAGGAAGACCAGGATACTTTGTCGCCGTTCAGAGACAGTGCTTCACCTTCCTCCTGGACTAGATCAGAGACTTCCCGCATCACCTAAGGCGCCATCGTGGGATTTTCCAGCCTCCATCATCCAGGAACCAGAGACTGATAAGTTAACTTGTTATTTGACCCTTTGTTATTACTTGATTACCGTTTACACATTGTGTGCCTATTTACCTTCACCCCCTTACTCCCTGCATAGAGTTTCCACTTCTGTGATAACTATATATAAAAAACGCGTTAACTCTTGCTCTGCCTCTTGCTCTTCACTGTATCCCGCATACCTGCTAGAACCTTACACCCCCATAATCCTCCCATACAATATGAGGTCCTTACAGTTCTGCATTAAGCATGGTACCCCCACAGAGTCCCAAACATAATGATGCTTCCCCATAATCCTTCCTTACAAAATGATTCCCCCAAGCATCCACATATAATATGATGCCCCAATAGCTCCTTAAACAGAGTATGAGGCTTCCATAGTATGCCCACACAGTATGATGACCCCACAAACAGTTTGATGCCCCCCACAGTCCTCCCACATAGTAGGGTGCCTATTCACACACACACACACACACACACACACACACACACACACACACACACACACACACACACACACACACACACACACACACACACACAATATGATGCCCCTACAGTGTGTACTCACGTCATTTATATTGCCTAGCTATGTGACCTGAGAATGTCACTTGGCCTAAAGGTCCTGGAAGGGCTTTCAGTGGACTGAATAGTGGACTAGGGATATGAAGGTTTTCTGCTCCACCATTTTTTCAACTGAATCTGTGTACTGTGTAGCTGGGACATATCTTCAACATTCCAGGACAAAGGGACAGCTCCTCAAATTTGAAACAATCCCACTTGAATCCAAGATGCTTGGCAGGTATGCTTACACTCTCCCTCTGGCATCTGGCTCTTTAACAACCAAAACACATTTAAGACTATTTTATCCCATTGCAGATCAAATTCATTTTTGTTATTTTTTCCCAAAAAGTGGGATTCTATTCTGTATTATTGTGGCTATTTTTCTAGCAGCTCCAATAACTTCTTTGTTCCTCAGGCTATAAACAAACGGGTTTAACATTGGAACAACAGCCACATAAAACATTGAGAGAATATTGTATTGTTCCTTAGAATCTTCAGATTCAGGTTTCAAGTACATGAAGATACTTGGTCCAAAAAACAACAAGACAGTAATGAGGTGAGATGTGCAGCTAGAAAAAGCCTTGAGCTGCCCTTTAGTGGTACGAATCTTTAAAACTGTAAAGATGATTCTTACGTATGATGTCAAAATAAACATAAAGCTAAAAAGTACGATAAAAACATCTTCTATTGAAATGATCGTTTTCATACTTTTTGTATCGCTAGAAGACAATGCCATTAAAGGTAATAGCTCACAAAAGAAATGGTTGATAATTTGAGAGTAACAGAATGATAAAGTAGATGTCTTTAAGGAAAACATTATGGAATTCAAGGCACTTAGAATCATGTAGGAAGTCGCTATAATAAAGCAAACTTTCCTCGTCATGATAGAAGAGTAGTGTAGAGGAGAACAAATTGCCAAGTAGCGATCATAAGCCATGGAGGTAAGAATATAAATCTCAGCATTACCACAGAAGAGGAAGAAGGAAAGCTGAGTCATACAGCCAAAGAACGAGATCGTCTTGTCTTCTGTTAAAATGATGGCCAACATCTTAGGTAGAATCGTAGAGATGTAGATGACATCAACAGAAGAGAGATTGCACAAGAAGAAATACATGGGGGTGTGAAGTTGGGGAGCAACACGGATGAGAGCAATGATAATCAGATTTCCCATCACTGCTAGAAAATACATGAATAAAAACCCAGTGAATAAAAAAATTGTATGAATTCTGGAGACGGAGAATGGGGTCATGTAGAATTCAGTCACTGTACCGACTTCACAATTATTCATCTTGAATATCTATGATTAATGGAGGAAAATAGTCTTACGTGCCTTATGGAACTTGTACTTATGACGCAACAATTATAGTTTTGGTTAAAAAACAGTCTTCTTTTTCAGACAGCGATCTTCTACTGAGGATAGGGAAATGATGTTCACCCAAAATTCAGTGTTTCTTCTGATGCAGACCTGCCAATACAGTAGTGATGGGCGAGCAGCATTGTTGCTCGGGTCTTCCCAAGCATGCTCGGGTGATCTCCGAGTATTTTGGCATGCTCGGGAGATTTATTTTTCTTCGCCTCAGCTGCATGATTTACGGCTGCTGGACAGGCTGAATACATGTGAGGAATGCCTGTTTGTTAGGGAATTCCCACATGTATTCAGCCTGTCCAGCAGCTGTAAATCATGCAACTGAGGCGACGAAAACTAAATCTCCGAGAATGCCAAAATACTCAGAGATCACCCAAGCATGCTCAGGGAGACCAGAGCAACGAGTATAGTCACTCATCACTACCTGCCAGCATAGACAAAGGTGATCTCAAATAAATCCGCTAAACTCTCTCTGGAAGTGATTGCACTTCTCTGAATTTTATCATGTACTTTTATGTCTAAGAAGGGGATTTGGATCTTTGTGTCATAACTTAAAAATGTTAAGAAAATACTTTTGTTTTTGTAAGACCTAGAATTGCAGGTTGTATGTCATAGTTACCTGTGACCTTGAGATAATAAATGTCTTTTAATAGCGTGTTTTGACGAGGAGTCACAAAAACACTGAACTTCAGGAAGGTGAAGGTGACAGTCGAACATCTTAGGGACTCCGTTAACCTCGTTGACTGGTATTATAGAATAAAATATAGGAGCGAGATACAGGAGATGCTGGTTTTCTGTGCTGCTGGTCTGTGGTAAGTAAAAATATCCAGAAAAGATTCCCACTGATGCTAACTGATGTGAGTTTCTCGCTTTGCACTCGCAAGTGTGACCCCAGCCTTAAAGCACCACTCCAGCAGTGCATTAAAAAAAATGCTGAAGTGTTGCTTTAAGTGAACTATTGTTGCACTGCCCCCACACTCTTTTAATGTATACCGCACATTTTTAGAATTTTGCTTGTATTAATAAAATTATATATTTTTAAAATACATATATTTTCTCTTGTGGATATTCACTTACTTCTGTAGGTTTAACTCTTTTACCTGTCTTTTCTTAGCTCCTCTTAGCTGATTTTTTTACCACAGATAATTTCAAAGTTAAATGTGCAGGAAAATGAGCCTGTAAAAGCCAAATGGTGCAAACGTTTTAATAAAACCCAATGGCAAAAATTATTTTCAGCCTACAATACATTCACTTAAGTTGAAAAATAAAATTAGCCCCTAAAGGTTGGCAACCTCTTTAACTTGGTCCCACACAGTAGATAGATAGGATGGAAACCCCCATCCTGATTAATGACCAATGCCAACAATATCTAAACACCCCATTTGTGTGCATTTGAGGTGGAATGTAAGCAGATTTGTTCATTTGAAATTTTTTTAATACAAAAAATACCTGAGAACTTGTGACTTTAGATCCTCATGTGGAAATTAACTTCAGTTAATAAAAACAGTTGATAGAAACCAGCGGCAATAACCCTGGAGCGCACGGCCCCTGTTAGGTCCCACAACAACATATTCTTCTGCTACCGTATGAAGGAGGACCGATAACTGTTCAGTTTGCACCTGATTATAAAGATGTGTGAATAATACCTTAGAGATAAAATTAATATTTCTCCTGTGGCTTCTTTCTCATTTTAGCTGATTTATTTTGTTTATTAAAAATATTGGAACATCGAATAACCAATTTTGTTTTTACATTTTCTGTTCATATTTTATGAGGATTTCCATCTTGTCCGAGCAATAATATTACTATAAACTCTTTAAAAAAATGTTTAGCAAAAAAAATTTCAATAAGCAATTGGTTATTTTCTGGTAAAGCATTTGCAGCGCCCCAGAGTCCTGGTCGTTGCAGTACTATCGCTCCGCCGCTAAGGGGAGTGATGGTACATCTGATGGCACTAAAGGAGTTCACCTGACCAGGTATCACAGTCACACATTACACTTCACACTCCGGCCACCAGGGGGAGTGGTTCTATCTAGTAGGCCACTCCTCACACTTTGGTAAAACTGGGGGTTGGACAGGAAGTTAGGAAGAAAGTAGCTGGGAAGAGCTCGAGAGAGGACCTGTCAGGGGTGGGATCCTGGCAGAGTCCTAGAAAGGGACAAATCGTTACGGAGTTGTGCCTGTGCCTTACAGTGGCAGACTCCTAAGAAAGGACAAGAAGCGAGGTTTATTGTGAAGAGTGAGAAACGGGAATACAGCAAAAAGGAGATAATACCAGAAGGAGTCGTGCCTCAAGAATAGCAACATCCTTCTGAGGCACGTAGCCAGTGGCCGGAACGCCGAGAAAGTAAGAGACTCCACGCATTACTTTAAACTACGGCCAGGCAGTTAACTATAGGTTGGCTGTCTCACCATTACACCTAACGAAGACAACGGAGGCAAACTGTGGGAGAGGGGCGTCCCTAGGGTCCCTATAAAATAGCTCCAGGCCTACCCCGTCATCCAGGGTGCGTCCTAGCCATATCATCTGGGGGACGAAGAGAGAGAAAGAACATCAGAAACATACACGACAGTTGTGAGGACTATCCTGTGGTGCTCAGCAGGGAGGTACTACAACACACAGGCGCTAGTAGGAAGGCTACTGATTTCCACCTGCAAAGGGAACTCTGGATGTGCCTTCGGACCGGCCAGTCTCAGACAGCCCTGTTAACAGTACTCTGGATTGAGGATCTTGAAGCCTTCAGTAAAGAGGTAAAGAGACTGCAACTCTGTGTCCTCGTTATTCACCGCGAACTGCACTACGCACCACCACCTACACCTTCCACTGGACGCCCCTTAGCAGGGTCACGGACTGGGTCTAGCCACCGTGACAACCCCAGAACTGAGACAGAGAAGCCCGGTACCGAGTACCCCACGGCTCTGCGTCTGGGGGCGCTCCACATTCCCATAGAGACTTTTTACGCTGTCCCAACAAAGGACATAATGGTTCATCCTAGACTATTTCCACATGTATAGAGGGGTCAGGAGCTGAGCCTGCACAATACTTGGGTGTCCTGCCTGTAACAGCAGTGACTGGAATTTTCTTCTGTTTAACCATTTAAATGCTACTGTCAACCACTGACAATGACATTTAAATTACAAAATTGACTATGCTTTCATGGCGTGCCAGTGGGTTGTGATCACAACTGGGGAGCTACTTTCTTCATTCTTCTGTGATACTAAGCCCACAGTAGGGCTTCATAAGCAAATATCACTTTCTCTTCATACTGCAACACTGATCATTCCAGGAGACACAGGCCAAAGAGTGTGATGTGGATTTGTGTAGATGTGGAGTATTGAGAAGACTCAATGGGCACGATTTCTCACCCTGTTAAAACTGAGCAAGGCCTGAGAACTTGAATCAGATGTAGAGCTAGGCTAGAGAGTTGTTACCACTTCAGGTTAGTGGGTTCAGTTAGTCTAGCAGTGGAAAAGGGAAATTGGTGAAACTCAGTGCTGAATGCTGCAGGAGCAGTGTGAACTGATCGGGTTGTCTATCTGGAAGGGGTCAGTTCTGGATTTTCTGCTGAGGTTGTGAGAGTTGTCACTCACCATGTAAGAAGTCGAAAGCAAACTCAAGCCCAGAGTTGGCTGCTCTGAGGCCTGTAGCATGGTCTGGTTGGTTCAGTCCTGTGATGTAATGGACTGAAAGATCGGAAGGGTCATTTGTGGAATGGCTTCTTCAAATAGGGCAGGACATTGTAGTTGCCCTGCTGTTTGCACACTAAAAGTTGTGCAGAGAAATTAAACCATGAGCTGATGTTAAGATGTAAGCACTGTCTGAAATTCTATGTGAATAACACATGCCTTAGGCTAACAAACAGTAACTTAATAAAGAGTGTTATAACTATTCTATATTCCTAAATTTGTGTTCTAGAACCTTCAAGCAATAGCTGTACCTAGAGTGAACTCCAACCACCAAGCTCTTTTGCCCTTTATGAGATTTGTAACATCAAGTTTGCTATGCCGCCAAGTTCTTTTGCTCTTTGAAGTTTTCTTTGCTCTTCAGCTATTTCGCTAAAGGTGAACAACTTTATCATCCTTATTTGTGCCCTTAGCTTTGCTATTCAGTTTTGAAAAATGTATATCTGGGACATTAAGAGTCCCCCGTCAGGGCTTGGGGTACATCCGGTCGCACTTAAAGGGAATGTCACGGTGGCTGCGACCTGGTCCATGCCCTGGGCATTCAAGCTAAAAGGGGGAATAGCCTTTTAAGGGTTTGGTGAATAAAGTCTGTATTCGTGACGCCACCTGTGGTTCTCGGTCAGTAGGGACCGACGCCGCTTAAAGGGGTCCTCTGGGGTGATGCTATAATGGCTGGATGGTGACGCTTCCCACAGGTGAAGCGGAGTCCCCCAGGGCTCCCAAGGTGTATGGCAAGGATGATGGGTTGCTTGTAAATAAACGAAGGACACAGGGTTGCAGTCTTTACCTGGTTTACTGATGGTAGCAGGCCACAGCCCAGGGTACCAGCAACAGGTGTAGATGGAGTCCAGGCAGCCTGAAGACAGGTGGAAACCCCCTTGACAAGTCAGTTTGGGAGCATTCCACTTTACGCTGATCTATTAGTGCCTTTCTATCTGTAGTGTCCTAACAAGGTCCTCTCCTCATGCTCTCCTGTCCTGGGACAGTGCCTGTATGGTAGGCAGATTGAGCCGTTCCTCTGGGGTCTCCTTGCGTGGTGACTCCAGGCTCTAGAATGCTGCTGTACATCAGGTGTGGTGTGGGAAATTTACATCTAGTCCTATGCTCTCCGGTTCTGCTGTGGGACTTACAGTTCCACACAGCCTCGGGCTTCCAGTGCCCAGCCTCTGCGCTTCAGCTCTGAGGGGCTCAATCACAGCCCTTCTCATGCTTCCAATCACTCCTCTGTACTCCTTCCCTGTCTCTTGTCTGCACCATACTAACTAACTCCTCCTCCAGACCAGGATAGATATAGGGAAGTTCCCCTAAAACCAGGTTTTGAGCTTCCTTCTGGCCTGGAGTCAGAATGTGTTGCATGTACAGCTTACCTGCCAAAAGGATCCTTCCTTTCTCCAGGCATGACATTACCCTCCCTGAGATGAAGGCAACATCACTGTGGTACCTGAACTCCTGGGGTGCCAAAATTATATGTGGCACCCCAGGAGTTCGGGTACCACAGTAGTGCTGCCTTCCTCTCGGGGAGGGTAGTGCTATACCTGGAACCAAGAGGGATCCCTTTGGCAGGTAAATCTCACACATAACACGTTCTAACTCCAGGCCAGAAGGGGGAGTGTTATGACCTGGTGGTTAAGGAGCAACATGGGATGAGCTCTGAGGAGATGGTATCTTTACTGACCGCAGTTCCTGAACCTAACACAACACTAGAAGTAGCCGTGGAATGTTCCTGTCACTCCCTAGACATCTCATCACAGCCGGAGAACTAGCTACCCCTAAAGATGGAAACAGGAAAGCTATCTTGCCTCAGAGAAAGCTCCCAAAGGACAGACAGCCCCCTGTTGTGAATTCCGTTCTTGGGCTCCCTCCTGTGGTCATGAGTGGTACTTTGTGAGTTCTGTTCTTGGGCTCCCTCTGGTGGCTTTGAGTGATACGGCTGTTCTGTAGCTGGGCTCCAGCTGCCTCGTTTTCTGCTATGCTGGCTGCCTATTTAACTCCACCTGGACCTTTACTTGTTGCCTGCTGTCGTTGTATTCAATACTGGTTCAGATCTCTCTGGGACTTCCCTTGTGACCTGTCCTTCTGGAGAAGCTAAGTTCATGCTAGTTCATTTTTGCTCATTGCTTTTTGAAAATGATTTTCAGTATATGATGATTTCAGTCCAGCTTGCTTATATGCTATTTTCTTGCTTGCTGGAAGCTCTGGGGTGCAGAGTTGCGCCCCTCACATCGTGAGTCGGTGTGGGGTTTTTTTTGTATTCTCTGCGTGGATAATTTTGGTAGTATTTTATACTGACCACACAGATTCCTTGCTATCTTCGGACTATTTAGTTATTAGCGGGCCTCATTTGCTAAAACCTGTTTTCATTTCTATGTTTGTGTTTTCCCCTTATCTCACCATTATTATTTGTGGGGGGCTGTCTATACTTTGGGGTAAATTTCTCTGAGGCAAGTGAGGCTTTGTTTCTCTCTAGGGATAGCTAGTTCTCAGGCTGTGAAGAGGCGTCTAGGCCGAGTCAGGAACGCTCCACGGCTGCCTATAGTGTGTGTTGATAGGATCAGGGTTGCGGTCAGTAAAGTTCCCACATTCCCAGAGCTTGTCCTTTATTTCTGGTTTACCTATCAGGTCATTTCATGTGTTCCTAACCACCAGGACCATAACAGTACAGCAGGCCAGTAAAGTGTTAATGCATCGCAAAAGAGGGATAAGAGAAGTCCTGAGCTCATTTTTTTTTCTCCTCTGCAGTGTTTAGCCTCTCTCCTCCCCTTAATCTCTGGGTGGATCAGGACTCAGCTGCAGATATGGACATTCAAAGTCTGTCCTCTAGTGTGGATCATCTCACTGCAAGGGTACAAAGCATTCAGGATTATGTAGTTCACAGTCCTATGTCAGAGCTTAAAATACCAATTCCTGAGTTGTTCTCTGGAGATAGATCTAAGTTTTTGAATTTTAAAAATAATTGCAAATTGTTTCTTTCTCTGAGACCTCGTTCCTCTGGTGACCCTGTTCAGCAAGTTAAAATTATTATTTCTTTGTTACGTGGTGACCCTCAAGATTGGGCATTCTCCCAGGCGCCAGGAGATCCTGCATTGCTAAATGTGGATGCGTTTTTTCTGGCGCTTGGATTGCTTTATGAGGAACCTAATCTAGTAGACCAGGCAGAAAAAATTTTGCTGGCTTTCTCTCAGGGTCAGGATGAAGCAGAGGTTTACTGTCAGAGGTTTAGGAAGTGGTCTGTGCTCACTCAATGGAATGAGTGTGCCCTGGCAGCGATTTTCAGAAAGGGTCTTTCTGAAGCCCTTAACCCCTTAAGCCCCGAGGGTGGTTTGCACGTTAATGACCGGGCCAATTTTTACAATTCTGACCACTGTCCCTTTATGAGGTTATAACTCTGGAACGCTTCAAAGGATCTTGGCGATTCTGACACTGTTTTCTCATGACATATTGTACTTCATGATAGTGGTAACATTTCTTCGATATAACTTGCGTTTATGTGTGAAAAAAACGAATATTTGGTGAAAATTTTGAAAATTTTGCAATTTTCCAACTTTGAATTTTTATGCCCTTAAATCACAGACATATGTCACACAAAATACTTAATAAGTAACATTTTCCACATGTCTACTTTACATCAGCACAATATTGGAACCAAAATTTTTTTTTGTGACGCAGTTATAAGGGTTAAAATTTGACCAGCAATTTCTCATTTTTACAACACCATTTTTTTTAAGGGACCACATCTCATTTGAAGTCATTTTGAGGGGTCTATATGATAGAAAATACCCAAGTGTGACACCATTCTAAAAACTGCACCCCTCAAGGTACTCAAAACCACTTTCAAGAAGTTTATTAACCCTTCAGGTGTTTCACAGGAATTTTTGGAATGTTTAAATAAAAATAAACATTTAACTTTTTTTCACACAAAATTTATTTCAGCTCCAATTTGTTTTATTTTACCAAGGGTAACAGGAGAAAATAGACACCAAAATTTGTTGTCCAATTTGTCCTGAGTACGCTGATACCCCATATGTGGGGGTAAACCACTGTTTGGGCGCATGGCAGAGCTCGGAAGGAAAGGAGCGCCATTTGACTTTTCAATGCAAAATTGACTGGAATTGAGATGGGACGCCATGTTGCATTTGGAGAGCCCCTGATGTGCCTAAACATTGAAACCCCCCACAAGTGACACTATTTTGGAAAGTAGACCCCCTAAGGATCTTATTTAGATGTGTGGTGAGCACTTTGACCCAACAAGTGCTTCACAGAAGTTTATAATGCAGAGCCGTAAAAATAAAAAATCATATTTTTTCACAAAAATGATCATTTCGCCCCCAATTTTTTATTTTTCCAAGGGTAAGAGAAGAAATTGGACCCCAAAAATTGTTGTGCAATTTGTCCTGAGTATGCTGATACCCCATATGTGGGTGTAAACCATTGTTTGGGCGCAGGGCAGAGCTCGGAAGGGAAGGAGCGCCATTTGACTTTTCAATGCAAAATTGACTGGAATTGAGATGGGACGCCATGTTGCATTTGGAGAGCCCCTGATGTGCCTAAACATTGAAACCCCCCACAAGTGACACCATTTTGGAAAGTAGACCCCCTAAGGAACTTATCTAGATGTGTGGTGAGCACTTTGACCCAACAAGTGCTTCACAGAAGTTTATAATGCAGAGCCGTAAAAATAAAAAATCATATTTTTTCACAAAAATGATCTTTTCGCCCCCAATTTTTTATTTTTCCAAGGGCAAGAGAAGAAATTGGACCCCAAAAATTGTTGTGCAATTTGTCCTGAGTACGCTGATACCCCATATGTGGGTGTAAACCATTGTTTGGGCGCAGGGCAGAGCTCGGAAGGGAAGGAGCGCCATTTGACTTTTCAATGCAAAATTGACTGGAATTGAGATGGGACGCCATGTTGCGTTTGGAGAGCCCCTGATGTGCCTAAACATTGAAACCCCCCACAAGTGACACCATTTTGGAAAGTAGACCCCTTAAGGAACTTATCTAGATGTGTGGTGAGCACTTTGACCAAACAAGTGCTTCACAGAAGTTTATAATGCAGAGCCGTAAAAATAAAAAATCATATTTTTTCACAAAAATGATCTTTTCTCCCTCATTTTTTTATTTCCCCAAGGGTAAGAGAAGAAATTAGACCACAAAAGTTGTTGTGCAATTTGTCCTGAGTACGACGATACCCCATATGTGGGGGTAAACCACTGTTTGGGCGCATAGCAGAGCTCGGAAGGGAAGGAGCGCTATTTTACTTTTCAATGCAAAATTGACTGGAATTAAGATGGGATGCCATGTTGCGTTTGGAGAGCCCCTGATGTGCCTAAACATTAAACCCCCCACAAGTGACACCATTTTGGAAAGTAGACCCCCTAAGGAACTTATCTAGATGTGTTTTGAGAGCTTTGAACCCCCAAGTGTTTCACTACAGTTTATAACGCAGAGCCGTGAAAATAAAAATTCTTTTTTTTTCACAAAAATGATTTTTAGCCCCCAGTTTTGAATTTTCACAAGGGTATCAGGATAAATTGGACCACAAATGTTGTTGTCCAATTTGTCCTGAGTACGCTGATACCCCATATGTGGGGGGGAACCACTGTTTGGGCGCATGACAGAGCTCGGAAGGGAAGGAGCGCCATTTGGAATGCAGACTTAAATGGATTGGTCTGCAGGCGTCACGTTGCATTTGCAGAGCCCCTGTTGTACCCAAACAGTACAAACCCCCCACAAGTGACCCCATATTGGAAACTAGACCCCCCAAGGAACTTATCTAGATGTGTTGTGAGAACTTTGAACCCCCAAGTGTTTCACTACAGTTTATAACGCAGAGCCGTGAAAATAAAAATTCTTTTTTTTTCACAAAAATGATTTTTAGCCCCCAGTTTTGTATTTTCACAAGGGTATCAGGATAAATTGGACCCCAAAAGTTGTTGTCCAATTTGTCCTGAGTACGATAATACCCCATATGTGGGGGGGAACCACTGTTTGGGCGCATGACAGAGCTCGGAAGGGAAGGAGCGCCATTTGGAATGCAGACTTAAATGGATTGGTCTGCAGGCGTCACGTTGCATTTGCAGAGCCCCTGTTGTACCCAAACAGTACAAACCCCCCACAAGTGACCCCATATTGGAAACTAGACCCCCCAAGGAACTTATCTAGATGTGTTGTGAGAACTTTGAACCCCCAAGTGTTTCACTACAGTTTACAACGCAGAGCCGTGAAAATAAAAAATCTTTTTTTTCCCACAAAACTTATTTTTTGGCCCCCAGTTTTGTATTTTCCCAAGGGTAGCAGGATAAATTGGACCCCAAAAGTTGTTGTCCAATTTGTCCTGAGTACGCTGATACCCCATATGTGGGGGGAACCACTGTTTGGGCACATGACAGAGCTCGGAAGGGAAGGAGCGCCATTTGGAATGCAGACTTAAATGGATTGGTCTGCAGGCGTCACGTTGCATTTGCAGAGCCCCTGTTGTACCCAAACAGTACAAACCCCCCACAAGTGACCCCATATTGGAAACTAGACCCCCCAAGGAACTTATCTAGATGTGTTGTGAGAACTTTGAACCCCCAAGTGTTTCACTACAGTTTATAACGCAGAGCCGTGAAAATAAAAATTCTTTTTTTTTCACAAAAATGATTTTTAGCCCCCAGTTTTGTATTTTCACAAGGGTATCAGGATAAATTGGACCCCAAAAGTTGTTGTCCAATTTGTCCTGAGTACGATAATACCCCATATGTGGGGGGGAACCACTGTTTGGGCGCATGACAGAGCTCGGAAGGGAAGGAGCGCCATTTGGAATGCAGACTTAAATGGATTGGTCTGCAGGCGTCACGTTGCATTTGCAGAGCCCCTGTTGTACCCAAACAGTACAAACCCCCCACAAGTGACCCCATATTGGAAACTAGACCCCCCAAGGAACTTATGTAGATGTGTTGTGAGAACTTTGAACCCCAAAGTGTTTCACTACAGTTTACAACGCAGAGCCGTGAAAATAAAAAATCTTTTTTTTCCCACAAAACTTATTTTTGGCCCCTAGTTTTGTATTTTCCCAAGGGTAGCAGGATAAATTGGACCCCAAAAGTTGTTGTCCAATTTGTCCTGAGTACGCTGATACCCCATATGTGGGGGGGAACCACTGTTTGGGCACATGACAGAGCTCGGAAGGGAAGGAGCGCCATTTGGAATGCAGACTTAAATGGATTGGTCTGCAGGCGTCACGTTGCATTTGCAGAGCCCCTGTTGTACCCAAACAGTACAAACCCCCCACAAGTGACCCCATATTGGAAACTAGACCCCCCAAGGAACTTATCTAGATGTGTTGTGAGAACTTTGAACCCCCAAGTGTTTCACTACAGTTTACAACGCAGAGCCGTGAAAATAAAAAATCTTTTTTTTCCCACAAAACTTATTTTTTGGCCCCCAGTTTTGTATTTTCCCAAGGGTAGCAGGAGAAATTGGACCCCAAAAGATGATGTCCAATTTGTTCTGAGTACGCTGATACCCCATATGTTGGGGTAAACCCCTGTTTGGGCACATGGGAGAGCTCTGAAGGGAAGGAGCACTGTTTTCCTTTTTCAACGCAGAATTGGCTGGAATTCAGATCGGATGCCATGTCCCGTTTGGAGAGCCCCTGATGTGCCTAAACAGTGGAAACCCCCCAATTATAACTGAAACCCTAATCCAAACACACCCCTTACCCTAATCCCAACCGTAACCCTAACCACTCCTCTAACCCAGACACACCCAACCCTATTCCCAACCGTAAATGTAATCCAAACCCTAACCCTATCTTTAGCCCCAACCCTAACTGTAGCCCCAACCCTAGCCCCAACCCTAGCACCAACCCTAGCAATAACACTAGCCCTATCACTAGCCCTAACACTAGCCGTAACACTAGCCCTAACCCTAGCCCTAACCCTAGCCCCAACCCTAGCCCTAACCCTAGCCCCAACCCTAGCCCTAACCCTAGCCCCAACCCTAGCCCCAACCCTAGCCCCAACCCTAACCCTAACCCTAGCCCTAACCCTAGCCCTAACCCTAGCCCTAACCCTTGCCTTAACCCTAGCCCTAACCGTAGCCCTAACTCTAGTCCTAACTCTAGCCCTAACTCTAGCCCTAACCTTAACCCTAATGGGAAAATGGAAATAAATACATTTTTTTTATTTTTTTATTTTTCCCTAACTAAGGGGGTGATGAAGGTGAAGGGGGATTTGATTTACTTTTATAGCGGGTTTTTTAGCGGATTTTTATGATTGGCAGCCGTCACACACTGAAAGACGCTTTTCATTGCAAAAAATATTTTTTGCGTTACCACATTTTGAGAGCTGTAATTTTTCCATATTTGAGTCCACAGAGTCATGTGAGGTCTTGTTTTTTGCGGGGCGAGTTGACGTTTTTATTGGTAACATTTTCGGACACGTGACATTTTTTGATCGCTTTTTATTCCGATTTATGTGAGGCAGAGTGATCAAAAACCTGCTATTCATGAATTTATTTTGGGGGAGGTGTTTATACCGTTCCGCGTTTGGTTAAATTGATAAAGCAGTTTTATTCGTCGGGTCAGTACGATTACAGCGATATCTCATTTATATTTTTTTTATGTTTTGGCGCTTTTATACGATAAAAACTATTTTATAGAAAAAATAATTATTTTGGTATCGCTTTATTCTCAGACTATAACTTTTTTATTTTTTTGCTTATGATGCTTTGTGGCGGCTCATATTTTGCGGGACAAGATGACGTTTGCAGCGGTACCATGGTTATTTATATCCGTCTTTTTGATCGCGTGTTATTCCACTTTTTGTTTGGCGGTATGGTAATAAAGCGTTGTTTTTTGGCTCGTTTTTTTTTTTTCCTACGGTGTTCACTGAAGGGGTTAACTAGTGGGGCAGTTTTATAGGTTAGGTCGTTACGGACGCGGCGATAATAAATATGTGTACTTTTATTTTTTTTGTTTGGTTTTTTTAGATAAAGAAATGTATTTATGGGAATAATATTTTTTTTTTTTTCCTTTATTTAGGATTTTTTTTTTTTTTTTTTTTTTTTTACACATGGGGAAATTTTTTTTTAAACTTTTTTACTTTGTCCCAGGGGGCGACATCACAGATCGCCGATTTGACAGTGTGCACAGCACTCTGTCAGATTGGCGATCATACTTTCATCGGAGCAGGCTGCAGCTTTCATCTGCAGCCTGCTCCTGACCCGGAAGTCCTCCCTGCAGGACCCAGATGCAGCCCCGCGGCCATTTTGGATCCGGGCCCTGCAGGGAGAAGACGCTCGGTACAAGGTGAGTACATCACCTTGTACCGATCGTCTCAGGGAAGCACGCTGGGAGCCCCCTCCCTGCGCGACGCTTCCCTGTACCGCCGGCACACCACGATCATGTTTGATCGCGGTGTGCCGGGGGTTAATGTGCCGGGGGCGGTCCGTGACCGCTCCTGGCACATAGTGCCGGATGTCAGCTGCGATAGGCAGCTGACACCCGGCCGCGATCGGCCGCGCTCCCCCCGTGAGCGCGGCCGATCGCTATGACGTACTATCCCGTCGGTGGGAATTAAGGCCCACCCCACCTCGACGGGATAGTACGTCAGATGGGATTAAGGGGTTAAGGATGTTATGGTGGGGTTCCCCGCGCCTGTGGGTCTGAATGAGTCAATGTCTTTGGCCATTCAGATTGATCGGCGTTTGCGGGAGCGCAAACCTGTGCACCATCTGGCGGTGTTTTCTGAGCAGAAGCCTGAGTCTATGCAATGTGACAGGATTCTGACCAGAATTGAACGGCAAAATCACAGACGTCAGAATGGTTTGTGCTTTTACTGTGGTGATTCCACTCATGTTATCTCTGATTGTTCTAAGCACACAAAAAGGTTCGCTAAGTCTGTCACCATTGGTACTGTACAGCCTAAATTCATTTTGTCTGTTACTTTAATTTGCTCTTTGTCATCCTACTCAGTTATGGCTTTTGTGGATTCAGGCGCTGCCCTGAATTTGATGGATTTGTCATTTGCCAGGTGCTGTGGTTTTATCTTGGAGCCTTTGCAATTCCCTATACCACTAAAGGGAATTGATGCTACGCCATTGGCCAAGAATAAGCCTCAGTACTGGACTCAAGTGACCATGTGCATGACTCCTGCACATCAGGAGGTTATTCGCTTTCTGGTGTTACATAATTTGCATGACGTTGTCGTGTTGGGTCTGCCATGGCTGCAGGTTCATAATCCAGTCCTGGATTGGAAAGCAATGTCTGTGTCAAGTTGGGGTTGTCAAGGGGTACATGGCGATGTTCCTTTGGTGTTGATTGCTTCTTCTACTCCTTCTGAAGTCCCTGAATTTTTGTCGGATTACCAGGATGTATTTGATGAGCCCAAATCCAGTGCCCTACCTCCTCATAGGGATTGTGATTGTGCTATAAATTTGATTCCTGGTAGTAAGTTCCCTAAGGGTCGACTTTTTAATTTATCTGTACCAGAACATGCCGCTATGTGGAGTTATATAAAGGAGTCTTTGGAGAAAGGGCATATTCGCCCATCCTCGTCACCTTTTGGTGCAGGGTTCTTTTTTGTGGCCAAGAAGGATGGTTCTCTGAGACCCTGTATAGATTATCGCCTTCTAAATAAAATCACGGTCAAATTTCAGTACCCTTTGCCTCTGCTGTCCGATCTGTTTGCTCGGATAAGGGGGGCCATTTGTTTCACCAAGATAGATCTTCGAGGAGCTTATAATCTTGTGCGTATAAAGCAGGGCGATGAATGGAAAACAGCATTTAATACGCCCGAAGGCCATTTTGAGTACTTGGTGATGCCTTTTGGGCTTTCTAATGCCCCGTCCGTGTTTCAGTCCTTCATGCACGACATCTTCCGAGAGTTTCTGGATAGATTTATGATTGTGTACCTGGATGATATTTTGGTCTTTTCTGATGATTGGGAATCTCATGTGCAGCAGGTCAGGATGGTATTTCAGGTCCTGCGTGCCAATGCCTTGTTTGTGAAGGGCTCTAAATGTCTCTTCGGAGTCCAGAAGGTTTCCTTTTTGGGCTTTATTTTTTCTCCTTCTACTATCGAGATGGATCCAGTTAAAGTCCAGGCCATTTATGACTGGACTCAACCTACATCGGTGAAGAGTCTTCAGAAGTTCTTGGGCTTTGCTAATTTTTACCGTCGCTTCATCACTAATTTTTCTAGTGTGGTTAAGCCTTTGACGGATTTGACCAAAAAGGGTGCTGATGTGACGAATTGGTCTCCTGCGGCCGTTGAGGCCTTTCAGGAGCTGAAACGTCGGTTTTCTTCGGCTCCTGTCTTGCGTCAGCCGGATGTCTCTCTTCCTTTCCAGGTCGAGGTTGATGCTTCTGAGATTGGAGCAGGGGCTGTCTTGTCGCAGAGAAGCTCTGATGGCTCTGTGATGAGGCCATGTGCTTTCTTTTCTAGAAAGTTTTCGCCTGCCGAGCGGAATTATGATGTTGGTAATCGGGAGTTGTTGGCAATGAAGTGGGCATTCGAGGAGTGACGACATTGGCTTGAGGGAGCCAAACATCGCGTGGTGGTATTGACGGATCACAAGAATTTGATTTATCTCGAGTCTGCCAAGCGGTTAAATCCTAGACAAGCTCGATGGTCACTGTTTTTCTCCCGTTTCGATTTCGTGGTTTCGTACCTTCCGGGCTCAAAGAATGTGAAGGCTGATGCCCTTTCTAGGAGTTTTGTGCCTGACTCTCCGGGAGTTTCTGAACCAGCTGGTATCCTCAGAGAGGGGGTGATTTTGTCTGCCATCTCCCCTGATTTGCGGCGGGTGCTGCAGGAATTTCAGGCCGATAGACCTGACCGTTGTCCACCGGAGAGACTGTTTGTCCCGGATAGATGGACCAGTAGAGTTATTTACGAGGTTCATTCTTCGGTGTTGGTGGGTCATCCTGGAATTTTTGGTACCATGGATTTGGTGGCTAGGTCCTTTTGGTGGCCTTCCTTGTCGCGGGATGTGCTGTTATGACCCCAATGGCAGAGGGTCTCAGAAATATTTACTAAGTCTGCAAACACAAAAACCAGCTCATAGGGCAGTGGTAACTGGGCTGACCATATATCTAATCCTAGCACCACAAATAACAGCAGCCGGGGAACGTGCCTACGTTGATTCTAGACGTCTCACGCCAGCCGGAGAACTAACTAACCCTAGAAGGGAAAAAAAAGACCTTTCTTGCCTCCAGAGAAAAGACCCCAAAAGTTGGATACAAGCCCCCAACAAATAATAACGGTGAGGTAAGAGGAAAAGACAAACGTAAGAATGAACTAGGTATTTAGCAAAGAGAGGCCCACTAGCTAATAGCAGAATATAGTAAGATAACTTATATGGTCAGCAAAAACCCTATCAAAAATATCCACGCTGGAAATTCAAGAACCCCCGAACCGTCTAACGGCCCGGGGGGAGAACACCAGCCCCCTAGAGCTTCCAGCAAGGTCAGGAATCACATTTAGTACAAGCTGGACGAAAATGAGAGCAAGCAAATAACCCAAAAAACAAAGAAGCAGGACTTAGCTTAATTTAGCACGAACCGGGACCAGCAGATAGGAGCGAACAGAAAGGATCTGATTACAACGATGCCAGGCACTGGACTAAGGATCCAGGAAGTTTATATAGCAACACCCCTGGACTAACGGCCCAGGTGGGTGCAAACTGAGGGAAGAAACTCCCAGAGTAATATCACTAGTAACCACAAGAGGGAGCCAAAAAGTCTAATTCACAACAGTACCCCCCCCTTAAGGAGGGGTCACCGAACCCTCACCAAGACCACCAGGGCGACCAGGATGAGCAGCGTGAAAGGCACGAACTAAATCGGCCGCATGCACGTCAGAGGCAACCACCCAGGAATTATCCTCCTGACCATAGCCCTTCCACTTGACCAGATACTGAAGTCTCCGTCTGGAGAGACGAGAATCCAAGATCTTCTCCACCACCTACTCCAACTCGCCCTCAACCAACACCGGAGCAGGAGGCTCAGCAGGAGGAACCACAGGCACAACGTAGCGTCGCAACAAGGACCTATGGAACACGTTGTGAATGGCAAACGACACCGGAAGATCCAAGCGAAAGGACACTGGATTAAGGATTTCCAATATCTTGGAAGGACCGATGAAGCGAGGCTTAAATTTAGGAGAGGAGACCTTCATAGGAACAAATCGAGAAGACAGCCACACCAAATCCCCAACACGAAGTCGGGGACCCACACCGCGGCGGCGGTTGGCAAAATGCTGAGCCTTCTCCTGTGACAATTTTAAGTTGTCCACCACATGATGCCAGATCTGCTGCAACCTATCCACCACAGAATCTACCCCAGGACAGTCAGAAGGCTCCACATGTCCCGAGGAAAAACGAGGATGGAAACCAGAGTTGCAGAAAAATGGCGAAACCAAAGTAGCGGAACTAGCCCGATTATTAAGGGCAAACTCAGCCAATGGCAAGAAGGTCACCCAATCATCCTGATCTGCTGAAACAAAACACCTCAAATAAGCCTCCAGAGTCTGATTAGTTCGCTCCGTTTGTCCATTAGTCTGAGGATGAAAGGCAGACGAGAACGACAAATCAATGCCCATCCTAGCACAAAAGGATCGCCAGAACCTGGAAACAAACTGGGATCCTCTGTCAGACACAATATTCTTAGGAATGCCGTGTAAGCGAACCACATTCTGAAAGAACACAGGAACCAGATCGGAAGAGGAAGGCAGCTTAGGCAAAGGCACCAAATGGACCATTTTCGAAAAGCGATCACATACCACCCAGATGACAGACATACCCTGAGACACCGGGAGATCAGAAATGAAATCCATGGAAATGTGTGTCCAAGGCCTCTTCGGGACAGGCAAGGGCAAGAGCAACCCGCTGGCACAAGAACAGCAAGGCTTAGCTCGAGCACAAGTCCCACAGGACTGCACAAATGACCGCACATCCCGTGACAAGGAAGGCCACCAAAAGGACCTAGCCACCAGAT
This sequence comes from Ranitomeya variabilis, assembly GCF_051348905.1. Taxonomy (NCBI): domain Eukaryota; kingdom Metazoa; phylum Chordata; class Amphibia; order Anura; family Dendrobatidae; genus Ranitomeya; species Ranitomeya variabilis. Next base: position 65,868,225 of record NC_135236.1, read on the forward strand.
CTCTGGTGCCAAAAATTCCCGGATGACCTGCCAACACCGAGGAATGAACCTCGGAAATGACTCTGCTGGTCCACTTATCAGGAACAAACAGTCTGTCAGGTGGACAAGAGTCAGGTCTACCAGCCTGAAATCTCTGCAACACGCGTCGCAAATCAGGAGAAATGGCTGACAAAATAACTCCCTCTTTAAGAATACTAACTGGTTCTGCGACTCCAGGAGAGTCAGGCACAAAGCTCCTTGAAAGAGCATCAGCCTTCACATTCTTTGAACCTGGTAAATACGAGACCACAAAGTCAAAACGGGAGAAAAACAATGACCAGCGGGCCTGTCTAGGATTCAGGCGTTTAGCAGACTTGAGATACATCAAATTTTTGTGATCAGTCAAGACCACCACACGATGCTTAGCACCCTCGAGCCAATGATGCCACTCCTCAAATGCCCACTTCATGGCCAGCAACTCCCGATTGCCAACATCATAATTCCGCTCAGCAGGCGAAAACTTCCTAGAGAAAAAAGCACATGGTCTCATTACCGAGCAACCAGGGCCTCTCTGTGACAAAACGGCCCCTGCCCCAATCTCAGAAGCATCCACTTCGACCTGAAAGGGAAGTGAGACATCAGGCTGGCACAAAACAGGCGCCGAAGTAAACCTGCGTTTCAACTCCTGGAACGCCTCCACGGCTGCAGGAGCCCAGTTAACAACATCAGAACCTTTCTTGGTCATATCCGTCAAAGGTTTAACAACGCTAGAAAAATTAGCGATAAAACGACGGTAGAAGTTAGCAAAACCCAAGAACTTCTGAAGACTCTTAACTGACGTGGGTTGAGTCCACTCATGAATAGCTCGGACCTTGACTGGGTCCATCTCCACAGCAGAAGGGGAAAAAATAAACCCCAAAAAGGGAACCTTCTGTACTCCAAAGAGACACTTTGAGCCCTTAACAAACAAAGCATTCTCACGCAAAACCTGAAACACCATCCTGACCTGCTCCACATGTGAGTCCCAATCTTCAGAGAAAACCAGAATATCATCCAGATAAACAATCATAAATTTATCCAGATACTTCCGGAAAATATCATGCATAAAGGACTGAAACACTGAGGGAGCATTAGAGAGCCCAAAAGGCATCACCAAGTACTCAAAATGACCTTCGGGCGTATTAAATGCAGTCTTCCATTCATCTCCTTGCTTAATGCGCACAAGGTTGTACGCACCACGAAGATCTATCTTGGTGAACCACTTGGCACCTTTAATCTGGGCAAACAAGTCCGACAACAGAGGCAAAGGATACTGAAATTTAACAGTGATTTTATTCAGAAGCCGATTGTCAATACAAGGTCTCAAAGATCCGTCCTTCTTGGCCACAAAAAAGAATCCCGCACCAAGAGAGGAAGAGGATGGACGGATATGCCCCTTCTCCAGAGACTCCTTGATATACGAACGCATTGCGGCATGCTCAGGTACAGACAGATTAAATAATCTTCCCTTAGGAAATTTACTACCTGGAATCAAATCTATGGTGCAGTCACAGTCCCTATGAGGAGGCAGAGCACCGGATCTGGACTCGCTGAACACATCCTGATAATCAGACAAATACTCAGGAACTTCCAAAGGAGTAGAGGAAGCAATAGACACCGGCGGGGAATCAGCATGAATTCCCTGACAGCCCCAACTTGACACAGACATTGCCTTCCAATCCAAGACTGGATTGTGGGTCTGTAACCATGGCAGCCCCAAAACGACCAAATCATGCATTTTATGCAGAACAAGAAAACGAATCACCTCCCGATGTTCAGGAGTCATGCAGATGGTTACCTGCGTCCAAAAAAATGCGGTTTATTTTCTGCCAATGGCGTAGCATCAATACCTCTAAGAGGAATAGGATTTACCAACGGTTCAAGAACAAAACCACAGCGCTTGGCAAATGACAGATCCATAAGACTCAGGGCAGCACCTGAATCCACAAACGCCATAACAGGGTAAGAAGACAATGAGCAAATTAAAGTCACAGACAAAATAAATTTAGGTTGCAAATTACCAATGGCGACAGGACTAACAACCCTTGTTAGGCGTTTAGAGCATGCTGATATAACATGTGTAGAATCACCACAGTAAAAACACAACCCATTCTGACGTCTCTGATTTTCCCGTTCATTTCTAGTCTGAATTCTATCACATTGCATTAAATCAGGTGTTTGTTCAGACAACACCACCAGAGGATTAGCGGTTTTGTGCTCCCGCAAACGCCGGTCAATTTGAATAGCCAGCGCCATGGAATCATTCAGACTTGTAGGAATGGGGAAACCCACCATCACATTCTTAATGGCTTCAGAAAGGCCATTTCTGAAATTTGCGGCCAGAGCACACTCATTCCACTGAGTAAGCACGGACCATTTCCGAAATTTTTGGCAATACACTTCAGCTTCATCCTGGCCCTGAGAAATAGCCAGCAAGGCTTTTTCTGCCTGAACTTCAAGATTGGGTTCCTCGTAAAGCAATCCGAGCGCCAGAAAAAACGCATCAATATTTGCCAATGCCGGATCTCCTGGCGCTAGCGAGAAAGCCCAATCCTGAGGGTCGCCCCGTAAAAAAGAAATAACAATTTTAACTTGCTGAGCTGAATCTCCAGATGAACGGGGTCTCAGAGAAAGAAACAATTTACAATTATTCTTGAAATTCCTAAACCTAAATCGGTCTCCAGAAAACAGTTCAGGAATAGGTATTTTAGGTTCAGACATAGGACTACTGGTAACAAAATCTTGTATGCCCTGCACACGAGCAGCAAGCTGGTCTACACTTGTAATCAAGGTCTGGACATTCATGTCTGCAGCAAGCACAAGCCACTCAAAGGTAAAGGGGAGAAAGAGAGGAAAAAAAAAAAAAACTCGGAATTTCCTTTCTTATTATCCCACTTCTGCAATGCATAAACATTCAATGTTGGCCTGGCATACTGTTATGACCCCAATGGCAGAGGGTCTCAGAAATATTTACTAAGTCTGCAAACACAAAAACCAGCTCATAGGGCAGTGGTAACTGGGCTGACCATATATCTAATCCTAGCACCACAAATAACAGCAGCCGGGGAACGTGCCTACGTTGATTCTAGACGTCTCGCGCCAGCCGGAGAACTAACTAACCCTAGAAGGGAAAAGAAAGACCTTTCTTGCCTCCAGAGAAAAGACCCCAAAAGTTGGATACAAGCCCCCAACAAATAATAACGGTGAGGTAAGAGGAAAAGACAAACGTAAGAATGAACTAGGTATTTAGCAAAGAGAGGCCCACTAGCTAATAGCAGAATATAGTAAGATAACTTATATGGTCAGCAAAAACCCTATCAAAAATATCCACGCTGGAAATTCAAGAACCCCCGAACCGTCTAACGGCCCGGGGGGAGAACACCAGCCCTCTAGAGCTTCCAGCAAGGTCAGGAATCACATTTAGTACAAGCTGGACGAAAATGAGAGCAAGCAAATAACCCAAAAAACAAAGAAGCAGGACTTAGCTTAATTTAGCACGAACCGGGACCAGCAGATAGGAGCAAACAGAAAGGATCTGATTACAACGATGCCAGGCACTGGACTAAGGATCCAGGAAGTTTATATAGCAACACCCCTGGACTAACGGCCCAGGTGGGTGCAAACTGAGGGAAGAAACTCCCAGAGTAATATCACTAGTAACCACAAGAGGGAGCCAAAAAGTCTAATTCACAACAATGTGCGTTCCTTTGTGCAGTCCTGTGGGATTTGTGCTCGGGCCAAGCCTTGCTGTTCTCATGCCAGTGGATTGCTTTTGCCTTTGCCTGTCCCGAAGAGGCCCTGGATGCATATTTCCATGGATTTTATTTCGGATCTTCCAGTCTCTCAGAGGATGTCTGTCATCTGGGTGGTTTGTGATCGTTTTTCTAAGATGGTCCATTTGGTGCCCTTGCCTAAGCTGCCTTCCTCCTCTGATTTGGTTCCGCTGTTTTTTCAGAATGTGGTGCGTTTGCATGGTATTCCGGAGAACATTGTGTCTGACAGAGGGTCCCAGTTTGTGTCCAGATTTTGGCGGTCCTTTTGTGCTAAGATGGGCATTGATTTGTCTTTTTCTTCGGCCTTCCATCCTCAGACGAATGGCCAAACCGAACGAACTAATCAGACCTTTGAAACTTATCTGAGATGTTTTGTTTCTGCTGATCAGGATGATTGGGTGACTTTTTTGCCATTGGCTGAGTTCGCCCTCAATAATCGGGCTAGTTCTGCTACCTTGGTTTCACCTTTTTTTTGTAATTCTGGTTTTCCATCTCGTTTTTCCTCAGGGCAGGTTGAGCCTTCTGACTGTCCTGGGGTGGATTCTGTGGTGGATAGGTTGCAGCAGATTTGGAACCACGTAGTGGACAATTTGACGTTGTCACAGGAGAAGGCTCAGCGCTTTGCTAACCGCCGTCGCTGTGTGGGTCCCCGACTTTGTGTGGGGGATTTGGTATGGTTGTCTTCTCGTTATGTTCCTATGAAGGTTTCCTCTCCTAAGTTCAAGCCTCGTTTCATCTGTCCTTATAAGATTTTAGAAATCCTCAACCCTGTGTCATTTCGTTTGGACCTCTCAGCATCTTTTGCCATTCACAATGTGTTCCATAGGTCATTGTTGCGCAGGTATGTGGTGCCTGTGTTTCCTTCTGTTGATCCTCCTGCTCCGGTGTTGGTCGAGGGAGAATTGGAGTATGTGGTGGAGAAGATCTTGGATTCTCGTATTTTGAGACGGAAGCTTCAGTACTTGGTTAAATGGAAGGGCTATGGTCAGGAGGATAATTCCTGGGTTGTTGCCTCTGATGTCCATGCTGCCGATTTGGTTCGCGCCTTTCATTTGGCTCGTCCTGATCGGCCTGGGGGCTCTGGTGAGGGTTCAGTGACCCCTCCTCAAGGGGGGGTACTGTTGTGAATTCCGTTCTCGGGCTCCCTCCTGTGGTCATGAGTGGTACTTTGTGAGTTCTGTTCTTAGGCTCCCTCTGGTGGCTTTGAGTGATACGGCTGGTCTGTAGCTGGGCTCCAGCTGCCTCGTTTTCTGCTATGCTGGCTTCCTATTTAACTCCACCTGGACCTTTACTTGTTGCCTGCTGTCGTTGTATTCAGTACTGGTTCAGATCTCTCTGGGACTTCCCTTGTGACCTGTCTCCTTCTGGAGAAGCTAAGTTCATGCTAGTTCATTTTTGCTCATTGCTTTTTGAAAATGTTTCTCAGTATATGATGATTTCAGTCCAGCTTGCTTATATGCTATTTTCTTGCTTGCTGGAAGCTCTGGGGTGCAGAGTTGCGCCCCTCACATCGTGAGTCAGTGTGGGTTTTTTTTTGTATCCTCTGCGTGGATAATTTTGGTAGTATTTTATACTGACCGCACAGATTCCTTGCTATCTTCAGACTATTTAGTTATTAGCGGGCCTCATTTGCTAAAACCTGTTTTCATTTCTATGTTTGTGTTTTCCCCTTATCTCACCATTATTATTTGTGGGGGGCTGTCTATACTTTGGGGTAAATTTCTCTGAGGCAAGTGAGGCTTTGTTTCTCTCTAGGGATAGCTAGTTCTCAGGCTGTGAAGAGGCGTCTAGGCCGAGTCAGGAACGCTCCACGGCTGCCTATAGTGTGTGTTGATAGGATCAGGGTTGCGGTCAGTAAAGTTCCCACATTCCCAGAGCTTGTCCTTTATTTCTGGTTTACCTATCAGGTCATTTCATGTGTTCCTAACCACCAGGACCATAACAGCCCCCCACAAATATGGACTGTGAGTTGAGAGGGAAATGACATACACAGAATGAAAACAGGATTTAGCAAAGGAGGCCACTTCTAACTAGATAGACAGAATAGGAAAGCATACTGTGCGGTCAGTATTAAAAGCTAGAAAAATCCATCACAGAGTTTACAAAAAATCTCCACACCTGACTAACGGTGTGGAGGGCAAATCTGCTTCCCCAGAGCTTCCAGCTTAACTGAATATAGAATACTGACAAGCTGGACTAGAGCAAACATAAAATGAGCTGAATGATTAAGTCCACAGCAAGAGGACAACAAATGAACATGCAAGGACTTATCTTTGCTGAACAGGACCGACTATCAAGGAAATCCAAGGAGAGATCTGAATCCAACCAAGAAACATTGACAGCTGGCACTGGCTGAAGATCAGAGCCAGGCTAAATAGCAGAGCAGGAGAGACAATCAGTGGAAGCAGCTGCTAAGCTAAATCCAAGGAGCAGCAGTTCCACTTAAAACCACCGGAGGGAGCCCAAGGGCAGAATTCAAAAAAGTGCCATTTACAACCACCGGAGGGAGCCCAAGAACGGAATTCACAACAGGGGAGCTCAAAACCCTGTTTTAGGGAAATTTCCCTGATATCGATCCTGGTCTGGGGAAGGAATCGGTTCAGTCCGTAGCAGACAGTGAAGGCAGAGGAGTGTTTAGGAGCAGAGGAGAGATTGAGGGCTCAAGGAGGCTGCAATTGGGTCTCCAAGGAGCCGGAGCGCAGAAACCGGGCACCGGGAGCCCGAGGCTGTGGGGAGCTGCAAGCCCCACAGCAGAACCGGAGGGCATAGAACTATACGCAAACTGCCCGTACAACACGTGAGATACCGCAGCAGTCAGAGCCTGGAGTCACCATGCCTGAGACCCCAAGAGAATGGCTCAAGCTGCTTACCGTGCAGGTACTGTCGCAAGACAGGAGAGAAAGGAGAACATTGCCAGCAAACTTCAGGAAGTAAGGGACCAGAAAAGCAGCCCATAGTGGAAGGCTCCCAACCTGACCTGCCAAGGTGATTTCCGCTTGTTTCCGGGCTGCCTGGACTCTTCCAGTACATGTTGCTGGTACCCTGGACTGTGGCCTACTACCACCAGTAAATCAGGTAAAGACTGCAACCCTGTGTCTTCCGTTATTCACCACCAACACATCATCCCTGCCATATACCTTGGGAGCCCTGGGGACCCCGCTTCACCTGTGGGAAGCATCATCAACCAGCCGCCATACCATCACCCCAGAGGACCCCTTTAAGCTGCATCAGTCCTTACTGACTGAGAACCACAGGTGGCGTCACGAGCAATAGACTTTATTTACATTTCCCCTTAAAAGACCGTCCCCATCAGTTTGAGTCCCAGGGCACGGACCGGGTCGCAGCCACCATGACATCCCCTTTAAGTGCGACCGGACCCGGTAATGAGTATCCCAATCCCTGGTGGGCGACTCCTATACCCGCCTCAACATTGAAGTTGCAACATTAAGAAGGAAAAGTGATTAAGTTAGGGCAACTACAGTATGGATAGGCATATTAATGATATGGAAATGACAAAAAATGGAGAACAATTTTTTCAAAAAAGTCTTGATTTTTTCAGTATCTAGTATGAGCACTATGTGCAGAAATACATGCATTGGCAGCTGTTAAGCTGGTAATGTTTTTATTAACACTTGTCTGAGAAACATGCAGCCTGTTGTGTTGGAAAACAGTTCCTTGGACACTTTGTAGAAATATCAGGGCCGCTGATTTCACCATTAATCCATTCTCTATTGCAAGTGAAATAGGACATCTCATACGAGGTGTAAAACAGCAGCTGAAAAACCATCACAAGGTGTTTGCTCAACTTTATGTTAATAGTAAGAAGTCCAGCTAAAAGTGATCCATTGACCCCAATCCACCGCTCTCAGGGGGCAGACAGTAATGAAGGCTGGAATGGAGATCTATTAGTACAGGAAGAGAAATGACTGTGGCTCACAATCTACAGTCCTCTATAGTGAGGATTTCCGATTTTGACTTAAACATAATGATAGCTGGAAATTGGTCTGGCGATCACATGGGCAATGACATGAAGTCGACTTCATGAAGAAATGTCCCACTGGTCCTACTCCTGGAATTACGCCGTGACATGGCATATTGTATATTAGCTGCAACTCTCTAGTCTTCATTCCAGCTAACAGGTCTGTGTTATATTAACTTAGCAGTGGAATCAGTGTTACGGCCATTTCTCCAAAATATCCCAGGAGCCCATTTTTCAACATGACAACACCAGGCCAAATGTTGTTACTTTGAGCATCCTTAGCCTATATGGTTCAGTTGGGTGCGAAACTTCTGAGTGGGCCCCTAACCAGATATGCCTGATTACCACTATGTTTTCAGTTATCCATAATAGTGGATGTAGAAGAACCTCAGCAGGTCACTGCGCTGTTACTGAAAAAATCTCCATAAAGAGACAAAGATTGATATTGCCGCCATATGGTGACAGTGGTAGATACCAGCCCTGCATAACATGTAAGACTACAGCACAGTTATAGATAGTAACTTACAGCTGACGATATTTCTGGTGGAGTCATTCACTTTTCCCATCTTTTTCATCTGGCCCAGACCAACATAATGAATTCTCCAGCCAGGACTCGGCTGCAGAGAATACAACAAAGACACATCTGACTTCTCACATTTCCAGCACCATCTCCATTTATCCACAACCTCCTCGTCCTGCTGATACCCCAATGCTGAGCTGCTGCTGCTGCCATATGTGTCCCTATTACTGCACCGACTGTGTGGTACTGTGCACCCTCTAATTTTCCTCCTACTGAAGTCCTAAATTTTCCTTTCATTGCACTTGTAAAGTATGATTTCAACAAAAGTGCCCCACAAACACTAAGATACCCCCATAGTGAATTCCCCACAGTACCCTCCACATACAGTATGATGACGCTACTACGGGGGCTCCATGGGATACCCGGTCCGGTTTGGGCAGTTCTTCAGGGGGTTGTCCCTCAGCAGTGACCCGGTCCGTGGCCCTGGGCATCCAATAAGATTAATTGAAAGGGAAAGGGGAATAAAATTTATAGATTTGTTCGTGACGCCACCCGTGGTGTTCGGCAATAGGGAAATGGCCGACGCTGCGGTTCAGGTCCACTGGGGCAGATGGTGACGCAGCAGAGATATTACAGCTCTCCACGGGTAGAGCTAGGCCCCATGGCAGTTAAAGAGTTGAAGTCAATGATGGTGAATGTTGTAGTGCAGGGCAGATGATGCAGCAAATCATTCTGAGGACACAGCAGGGTGTAGTTTTCATGCTTTACTCACAGTTCTTAGGCACAGTCCCCAGCCGGGTGATGTGTCCTCCAGATCTGTGGTCCAGTCAGCTCTCAGGTTAATTGGGGCTCACTTTCCCATTTCTTATGTGCCTTCTCTGGCCATCTTTCTGCTCTGGCTTCACCCTTCTGCCCTGTGCCTCACACACAGTGTCCCAAGCTAGCAGCTTCGGGTCCTGTCGGGAGACATCCTCTTGGTCCCCTTGACGCTATGTGGCTGCCTTTTAAGCGAATGTGTGTGGATGTGGCTGTGGCACTTACAGATACCACAGCCTCCTGCTTGCTAGCTGAGTCTTTCATTTCTCCACTAGTCTGGGGGCCAGTTTCCCCCACTGAAACCTGGTCCTTCCACCCAACTACGGTCAGCATGGATTCGGGTGCCACTGATGGATTCCTCACTTCCCTGGCCCCTAGGACCCCTTCTTTCTGGAGCTCCTCCCATCAAGTCTGCTCTCCTCCACTCCTCCCCACCAACTCAGGTCGGCGTGGATTCGGGTGCCACTGATGGATTCCTCTCTTCCCTGGCCCCTAGGACCCCTTCTTTCAGGAGCTCCTCCCATCAAGTCTGCTCTCCTCCACTGCTCCCCACCAACTCTTCACTTACTCACTAACTCCTCCCTCTAAGTGTCACTCTCTCCACCCACATCCTCTACCTAGTTCCCCTTCCAGCCTGAGATGGGGCCCTCCCTCAATCCTCAATAGAGTCAATAGAGTCCGCCCAGATCCCCTGGCCTGGAGTGATATGGTGTTGGATGCTAGTATGGGTCTAGGGTAGTGCCCTCTCCTTACCCGAGAGCAAAGTACAACACCTCTGGCTTACCTCTGTAGCCACCTTGACCTCAGGGGCGCCACACCCCACCCCATAACTGTCCTGGAAAAGTATGGTGACCCCAGCACAGTATGATCCCCCAACTGTGACCCCTACACAGCCCTCCATGTAGTATAATGGCCCCACACCTAAGCACACTGTATATTGCCCCCACACATTATGATGGACCACGCACAAACTTTCACACTGTATAATAGTTTGCATACAGTTTAAAGACTCCCACCTAAGCCTCCAAATATTTTATTAGCCCCACATAGTCCTCCATACAGCATAATGCACCCCATGTCCCATACCGTACAATGCATCCCCCAATGTCCCATACAGTACGATGCATCCCCACATGGTCCATACAGTATAATGCATCCCCCCATCGTCCATACAGTATAATGCGTCCCCCCTGGTCCTCACAGCATAATGCATCTCCCCATGGTCCGTACAGTATAATGCATCCCCCCGATTCTCACAGCATATTTGTTATAAAGGTTTGCATAGCTTACTTGTCTCCTGCCCTATCCAACTTCCATGTTTAACTGCATGCACTGAGATGATATTGCACTTGGAAAAATATTGCACACGTGCCCCCATCACACGTACTTTCCCTAGGCCACATCTCAATATATAGGAAGCCTTTGTTAAGATCTAGGCGTAATTGTTAAACAATTAATCAGGTGACGTGTAAATGCAGAGATTTCTGCCCATGATGCTCATACTCAATACTAAATAAACCGAGATGTTTAGAAAATATTGCTTCAATTTTAAGGGATTTAACATGTCTATCCATCCTGTGATTTCCATGATTCCATAACTTTACCGAGTTGCAATTTCAGTGTGTATTTAGAGTGTTTTTAAAACAACTTATAATAAAGACTTTCCTTTATATTTTATTTTTTGAAGACAGAATAATACTATTCCATATTACTATAGCTGTTTTTCTAGCAGCTCCTATGACTTCTTTATTCCTTAGGCTATATACAAATGGGTTTAACATTGGAACCACGGCCACATAAAGCATTGATAGAATTTTGTCTTGTTCCTTAGAATCTTGAGACTCAGGTTTCAAGTAAATGAAGATACTTGGTACATAGAATAATATGACAGTAATAATGTGAGATGAGCAGCTCGAAAAAACCTTAAGCTGCCCTTTAGAGGAACGAATCTTTAAAATTGTGGAGATGATTCTTACATATGAGATCAAAATCAGCATGAATATAAAACTACCGAATGTATCTTCAATTGTGAGGAGCATTTTCACACTTTTAGAGTCACTGGAAGAGAGAGCTATTAATGGTAATATCTCACAAAAGTAATGGTTGATTATGTGAGAATAGCAGAATGATAATGTAGATGTCATTAGGGTAAACATTAGGGAATTTGCGGCACTGAAAGTCATGTAGGAAGTCGCTAAAATAAAACAAACTTTCCTCGTCATGATCAAAGAATAATGGAGCGGGGAACAAATCGCCACGTAGCGATCATAAGCCATAGAGACTAAAATAGTGTGTTCCGTATAGGCGCAGAAGAGAAAGAAGTAAAGTTGAGTCATACAACCACAGAACGAAATCCTCTTATCTTCTGATAAAGTGATGGCCAACATCTTCGGGATAATAGCGGAAACATAGATGACGTCAACAGAAGAAAGGTTACACAAGAAGAAATACATGGGGGTGTGAAGTTGGGGAGCAACACAGACAAGTGCAATAATGATCAGATTTCCCACCACTGCTAGCAAATACATAAATAAAAACCCGGTGAATAAAAAAATTGCATTAATTCTGGTGGTGGAGAAAGGAGTCATGTAGAATTCAGTCGCTGTACTGATTTCACAATTATTCATCTTGGCTATCTGTGATAAAAGAAAGGAAAACAGTATTATGTGCCTTATGGAACTTTTCCTTACGACGCAAGAATTATATTTTTCAAAATTAGGTCTTTTTTTTCTGATATGGATCTTTCAGTTGCTTGCAAGGGCAAAGCAATTAATCAACAAATAATTTTGGACCAATTGATGATCCAAGTGTACACATGCTTCTACTTTCCAAGTGGTTTATTTTTCTTTTGAGAGAGATTGCAGATTATTTTTGTAGTAGATTACTTTGATATTGATCTTGGAATTGACTTCGAATGTAATTGGAGTAATATTTGAAAGGATCAATAAATAACATATTGAACCTGACAGACTTTGATTGCTTTTTATTAACAATCAGTTTCTTAAAACCTTTTCTCAAAGGTAAAGAGCAATGCAATACAGTATGGATACAAGATAGAAACAACTATACACCCATGGGAATAGTGAAATATATCTTTTATTTAATGGAAATGATAATAGTAACACAAAAATATTTATTTATTAAAACCATACATAGATATTGAAACAGCAGGGTAAAAGATTAAATCCTAGCTCAGTCCCCGTAAAAATAACAAAATAAAAAATGTTTCCGTTATTGCTGCAATTTGATAATGCACGTGGCAGGGGCGTAACTACCGCGGTCGCAGGGGTCGCAATTGCGACGGGGCCCGCAGTGCTTAGGGGCCCCTAAGAACTCTGAGCTACAAAATGGGCCGCCGGCCCTTTATAAACCTTCTTTACAGGCCCTGGTGCGCGTGCACTCTCTCAGTGCATGCGCGATCACGGGTGGGACTGCACTTGTCACGGCAGCAGAGCCCCTCCACCGCAGAGAGCCGCACACCACAACTATGGCAGCAGCTGCTCTGTGCGCACAGGACCTAGGATGAGGTCACAGGAGGGGAGGAGTCGGAGTCACATGATCAAGGGCTTCCGTGTAGTGCAGGACAGTAGTGCAGTGCTGGTTGTCATCATGCTGGAGGAGGGTAAGCTTTTGTGTGAGGTCAGGAGGGGTTTGTGTGGATGTAGCAGAGCAGTGTGTGTATGAGGTGTACAGAGCGGAGCCGTGTGTGTATGAGGTGTACGGAGCGGAGCTGTGTGTGTATGAGGTGTACGGAGCGGAGCCGTGTGTGTATGAGGTGTACAAGGCGGAGCCGGGTGTGTATGAGGTGTACGGAGCGGAGCCGTGTGTGTATGAGGTGTACAGAGCGGAGCCGTGTGTGTATGAGGTGTACGGAGCGGAGCCGTGGGTGTATGAGGTGTACGGAGCGGAGCCGTGTGTGTATGAGGTGTACAGAGCGGAGCCGTGTGTGTATGAGGTGTACAGAGCGGAGCAGTGTGTGTATGAGGTGTACAAGGCGGAGCCGGGTGTGTATGAGGTGTACGGAGCGGAGCCGTGTGTGTATGAGGTGTACAAGGCGGAGCCGGGTGTGTATGAGGTGTACGGAGCGGAGCCGTGTGTGTATGAGGTGTACAGAGCGGAGCAGTGTGTGTATGAGGTGTACAGAGCGGAGCAGTGTGTGTATGAGGTGTACGGAGCGGAGCCGTGTGTGTATGAGGTGTACAGAGCGGAGCAGTGTGTGTATGAGGTGTACAGAGCGGAGCAGTGTGTGTATGAGGTGTACGGAGCGGAGCCGTGGGTGTATGAGGTGTACAGAGCGGAGCAGTGTGTGTATGAGGTGTACAAGGTGGAGCCGTGTGTGTATGAGGTGTACGGAGCGGAGCCGTGTGTGTATGAGGTGTACAAGGCAGAGCCGGGTGTGTATGAGGTGTACAAGGCAGAGCTGGGTGTGTATGAGGTGTACAAGGCAGAGCTGGGTGTGTATGAGGTGTACAAGGCAGAGCTGGGTGTGTATGAGGTGTACGGAGCGGAGCCGTGTGTGTATGAGGTGTACAAGGCGGAGCTGGGTGTGTATGAGGTGTACGGAGCGGAGCCGTGTGTATGAGGTGTACAAGGCGGAGCCGGGGGTGTATGAGGTGTACGGAGCGGAGCCGTGTGTGTATGAGGTGTACAAGGCGGAGCTGGGTGTGTATGAGGTTTACAAGGTGGAGCCGGGTGTGTATGAGGTGTACGAAGCGGAGCCGGGTGTGTACGAGGTGTACGAAGCGGAGCCATGTGTGTACGAGGTATACGGAGCGGAGCCGTGTGTGCAAGGTGTACGGAGCGGAGCCGTGTGTGTACGAGGTGTACGGAGCGGAGCCATGTGTGTACGAGGTATACGGAGCGGAGCCGTGTGTGCAAGGTGTACGGAGCGGAGCCGTGTGTACGAGGTGTACGGAGCGGAGCCATGTGTGTACGAGGTATACGGAGCGGAGCCATGTGTGCAAGGTGTACGGAGCGGAGCCGTGTGTGTACGAGGTGTACGGAGCGGAGCCGTGTGTGTACGAGGTGTACGGAGCAGAGCCGTGTGTGTACGAGGTGTACGGAGCGGAGCAGTGTGTGTACGAGGTGTACGGAGCGGAGCCATGTGTGTACGAGGTATACGGAGCGGAGCCGTGTGTGCAAGGTGTGCGGAGCGGAGCCGTGTGTACGAGGTGTACGGAGCGGAGCCATGTGTGTACGAGGTATACGGAGCGGAGCCGTGTGTGCAAGGTGTACGGAGCGGAGCCGTGTGTGTACGAGGTGTACGGAGCGGAGCCGTGTGTGTACGAGGTGTACGGAGCGGAGCCGTGTGTGTACGAGGTGTACGGAGCGGAGCCGTGTGTATGAGGTATACGGAGCGGAGCCGTGTGTGTACGAGGTGTACGGAGCGTAGCCGTGTGTGTACGAGGTGTACGGATCGGAGCCATGTGTGTACGAGGTATACGGAGCGGAGCCGTGTGTGCAAGGTGTACGGAGCGGAGCCGTGTGTGTACGAGGTGTACGGAGCGGAGCCGTGTGTATGAGGTATACGGAGCGGAGCCGTGTGTGTACGAGGTGTACGGAGCGTAGCCGTGTGTGTACGAGGTGTACGGATCGGAGCCATGTGTGTACGAGGTATACGGAGCGGAGCCGTGTGTGCAAGGTGTACGGAGCGGAGCCGGGTGTGTACGAGGTGTACGGAAGGGAGCCGCATGTGCAATGTGTACGGAGCTCAGCCGCGTGTGTAGGAGTAACTATGTGTGGCCATTATACTGTAGGCAATATCATGTGTGGCCAATTGTACAGTATGGAGCATCATGTGTGGCCATTGTACAGTATAGAGCACTATGTGTGGCCATTGTACAGTATGGACAGGGGCGTAACTACCGCGGTTGCCACTGCGACCGGGCCCGGCAGGTCAGGGGCCCGGGGCCGGCAGGTCAGAGCAGGGCCGGACTGGCCATCGGGCACTTCTGGCAAATGCCAGAAGAGCCGGTGCCAGTCATGGGCTGCTCGATCCGCCTCCCCCCGCCACCGACTCACCCCCCCCGCCGTCGCATTCAACTATACCGGCGTCTATGACGCCGGTACAGTTAAATGCAATGACGGAGGAGAGAGCGTCTACAGACGCTACCTCTCCCATCATTCCCCGCTCTGCCTCTGACACTGCAGGTGCGCGATGACGTCATATCATCGCGCACCTGCTGTGTCCCGGGCAGACTGCAGCCGAGCCTGAGATCAGAGCAGGAAGCAACGCTGGCAAGAGGAAAGGTAAGGAGAGTGTTTTTTTGTTTTTTTACTGGACTGTGGGGGCATTCTCGGGGGGGGCGAGAGATGCGGGCTGTGCTGTATAGACCACTGTGCGGGCTGTGCTGGATAGACCACTGTGCGGGCTGTGCTGGATAGACCACTGTGCGGGCTGTGCTGGATAGACCACTGTGCGGGCTGTGCTGGATAGACCACTGTGCGGGCTGTGCTGGATAGACCACTGTGCGGGCTGTGCTGGATAGACCACTGTGCGGGCTGTGCTGGATAGACCACTGTGCGGGCTGTGCTGGCACCCAACACCATATTGCAGTGCAGGGGATTCCTCCTGCACAGCAACAGTCCGAGGCGTATCTAGGGGAAGGGGGCAGCCGGGGCACGTGAGAGACAGGAAGCAGCTCCAGTCATCACGATGAGACAGCT
This sequence comes from Ranitomeya variabilis, assembly GCF_051348905.1. Taxonomy (NCBI): domain Eukaryota; kingdom Metazoa; phylum Chordata; class Amphibia; order Anura; family Dendrobatidae; genus Ranitomeya; species Ranitomeya variabilis. Next base: position 65,883,997 of record NC_135236.1, read on the forward strand.
TCTCAATCTGTTTTTTCCCCCTCATACATCTCATGTACCTCTGAATGAGATCGTATTTAAGAGAAAGCCAAAATAACCCCGGGACAGAAGGCGAGAGCAGGGTGGAGGTGCGGGACAGAGCCGCTTTAGTCAGGAGAAGCTGAGGAGCTGCAGCCGGTTTACATCAGCCACCCCTGTACCAGAGAGGAGATTGTGAGTTGTGTATATGAGCTGGTATCTCTGGTGTGTGTGTGTGTGTGTGTGTGTGTGTTTGATATCTGTAGTATGTGTGTGTGTGATATCTGTAGTGTGTGTGTGATAACTGTAGTATGTGTGTGATATCTGTAATATGATGTGTGTGTGTGTGATATCTGTAGTGTGTGTGTGATATCTGTAGTATGTGTGTATGTGTGATATCTGTAGTGTGTGTGTGATAACTGATGTGTGTGTGTGTGTGATATCTGTAGTATGATGTGTGTGTGTGTGTGTGTGTGTGTGTGTGTGATATCTGTAGTGTGTGTGTGATATCTGTAGTATGTGTGTGTGTGTGAGGCAGCGGCGTAACTACCACGGTCACAGCTGCAAGCGGCTCTGGCAGGTCAGGGGGCCGTGTGTCCCCTTGAGCCTGTCTCCCTTATGCTTGTGTCCCCATGTGCCAGTCTCCCTTGCCCATTAGTCCCTGTGTGTCCCCATGTGCCTGTCTCCTATGTCCCCTTGTGCTTGTGTCAGTCTCCTTTGTCCCCTTGTGCTTGTGTCAGTCTCCTTCGCCCACTAGTCCCTGTGTGTCAGTCTCCCTTTCCCACTTGTCCCTGTGTGTCCCCTTGTGCTTGTATCCCTTGTGTCAGTCTCTTGCCCACTAGTCCCTGTGTGTCCCCTTGTGCCTGTCTCCCTTGTCCCCTTGTGCTTGTCCCTTGTCCCCGTGTGCCAGTCTCCCTTGTCCACTAGTCCCCATGTGCCCTTTGTGTCAGTCTCCCTTGCCCACTTGTCCCCATGTGCCCCTTGTGTCAGTCTCCATTGTCCCCTTGTGTCAGTCTCCCTTGCCCACTAGTCCCCTTGTAACCTTCTCCCCTGCCTCCTAGCCCCCATGTGTCCCCTTGTGCCTGTCTTCCTTGCCCACTTGTGCCCTCTCCCCTGCCCCCTAGTCACCATTTGCTCGTGTCTTTCTCACTGCCCCTGTATGGAGGGGCTGCATTATACTATGAGGGGGGCTGCATTGTATTCTATGGGGGTTACATTGAATTTTATGGCGGGGGGGGGCCCCATTTGGAAGTTCGCACCGGGGCCCATAACTTTGTAGTTACGCCACTGGCACGTGGGAAGTATGTACCACACGAAAAAAGAAAAAATTATTAAGCAAAAAAATATAAATAAGTAAGTATACAAAAGTGTGAATAAAGGTCACTAGATATATATAATAAAGTGACCAAGTGCACCAAAATTTCAAAAGTAAAATTATATATCTCACTCAATAATAAAAAACCACATAAAACACATAAGGTGTAAAATCTAAAGTGCAAAAAGTGCCTCGCAATAGGGTATTGGTTACTCTATCAGCGTGTGCTGAGAGTAGTACAATACCTGAAGTAGTGCCACAATGTGCTAAATAATGCGTGACATAAAGTGCAGCAATACCACATGCATATATACCTGGGGGGACCAATAGCTCTTCCTGCGCACCCGACGCGCGTTTCGGAAAATTCCTCTCCTTCGTCAGGGACTAGGATTTAATCTTTTACCCTGCTGTTTCAATATCTATGTATGGTTTTAATAAATAAATATTTTTGTGTTACTATTATCATTTCCATTAAATAAAAGATATATTTCACTATTCCCATGGGTGTATAGTTGTTTCTATCTTGTATCCATACTGTATTGCATTGCTCTTTATCTAACGTATGCAGTGGTTTCCACTGTAATTTTGCACAGTGCACCTGGTGGTCACTTTCTGGTATTTTATTGCAAGGGACTCTTTCTTCCTCTATAATTTTGTATATTTATATATGGGAATAGGAGATAAAGGGTCACCAGAGCCTGCACTGTGTTATTAATTAATTCTTTTCTCAAAGGGGCTATCCAGGATTTTTAAAAAAAGAAACCTGACAGCAAAAAGTATGTTTAAAAAAAATTTATATACTCAATTATTTAATGCACCACGTCATGATAAGGCTTCACTCTGCCTCCAATATGTGAGGTGGATGTAACTATAAAGGGGTCCATGTCACTCTGTAACGCCAATGCCAACTTCCCTGCATGGTTCCTCTCCGTCCTCCCAGCAGGGATATATTAACAGCCATGGCCGCACTATGATGTCCCCATTCCCAGCTTTGGCTTCCTGTCTCTCTGGGCTTGTACACGCCATGCAGGACTCCTAGCAATGCACCAATATCGCACAATTCTTAAAGGGGCAGCACACGCAAATTGAGAATGCTGCCAGCCAATAGCTTAGAGGTATCAAGTTTATAAGGCCTGCTCTACAGTAGGGAGAGGCCTGAGCAACCACCTTGATTTAGTTAGTGTTGTGCAAGTAGACAGTTGCCAGGTCCTCCGTGTTGTCTGAACCAGAACCTGTCCCTAGAACTCATGTTGTCGGAACCAGATCCTGTTCCTGAGACCAGTGTTGTCTGAACCTGAAGCCGCTTCGGTGGTACTTGAGCCTAAAGCTGCTCCAACGGTACTTGACCCAGAAACCACTTCGGCGGTACCTGAAATTGAAGCTGCTTCGACAGTACCAGAGCCTGCAGCTGCTCTGGTAGTACCTGCACCAGTACCAGTGTCTGTCCTGTCTAGTGTTCCAGAATTTCCATTGTCTGAACCAGAGCTGGTATCCAAATCTTGTCCTGCCAGTGACTCCGAGTCCATGTCCGTGACTGCGATCCTTACCCTTGGGGTCGGCTTTTCCAGTACCGGGGACTGCCCAGGAGTGGTATCTGGTGGCTACTTCCAGTGCAAACCTAACTCCACCATTAGGATCTCCAGTGAACACTAAGTAGCATCTTAGCCATGCCCCTCTAAAGCAAGCCCGGATCGTGGCACAGTGGGTCCAAAATCCACATGTGTGACACCCTCTTTAGCTTAATCTAACACTTGCTCTCACTCAGGCTCAAAATTAAACACAGGACGTACCCCCAACAGGTCCACACACCCAAGACACTCAATGCTGCCACCACTTACCGAAAGGGTGGTAAGTTCACAATGTACTCACTGCCCTCAGGCCATACACAGTTCACATGCACAAACTACCACTTAGTCTTATGGAGACACTTAGAAATTTTTGGGCAACAAAGCAAGCAAATTCAAGTTTTAGGCTTTAATACACAAACCGTACAGAGCGTAACATGTAAAAAATAAGGACAAAACAGATATATATCAAAAGATGAAAAAACTGTTATAAAAATAGAATTGTGAAATAAATAGTAAGGTCTATACTTAGCAGTCCTCTGTATCAATGTCTTTTTCTGCTCCCAGGGTCTTGAGCAGAATGTGTTCACAAGTCATTGGCTTGGGTCCCCAATTTGTGTCACATCATGAAAATAATCCACTCATATATAGTCCAGAATTGGGGATGAGGTGGAACATTATTCTCCTCCTTCCTGGGTCTACCATGGGGATGGTGTTTCATTACATATGCACACCAGCTTCAACTATTGTACAAGAGACATTATACATATGATATGAAACGTACCTGTCACAGGATATCCAGGAGGTTGCTCATTTTGGGTAGTGCCATATGCTTCCACGTGATTACACTCTGAATTACCGCGATAAAGGTGTTGTTTGAGCAGAAAGAGGGAGATATTTTCTTATCACATCAATCATTAGACCATCAGGAGTCAGTGGAAGATTTTGGGATATCGACATTAAATACAGTATTTTATGCTAGACAACTCACAAATTATAGCAGCCTATCTTCACTACACCTCCCCTTTTATGTTGTGCCATAGGAAACTGACCTACAGATCATTTTCCAAGCACTTCCACTTTATGGGTTCCCTTGGAGTGACCATCTCTTTCCAATGCCATGATCAATAGCTTTCATTTGACTCTTGACTCCATTGAAGCAATTTTCCGTGGCCCTCTGACTGTGTATCCACTCGGGTAGATCAGGCTTAGCAAATACATTTAGACAAGGACTAAATACATTATGCAAGTGCAGCGCCCCAGAGTCCTGGTCGTTGCAGTACTGTGGCTCCGCCACTATGGGGAGCTATGGTGCGTCCGATGGCACTGAAGGAGTTCATCTGATCAGGTATCACAGACACCAATACATTTCACAGCCGGGCCTCCGGGGGGAGCTAAGGGTTCTATTCATTAGGCCACTCCCCACCATAGTGGGTAAACTGGGGGTCAGGCAGGAAGTTAGATCAGAAAGCTGACTGGATTGGACGAAGCAACACCTAGTGGCAGAGGGTGTTGTGGAGGAAGAGACAGTAGGGTCTCTGTCAGGGGTGGGATCCTGACAGAGGCTTGGCATTGAAAAGAACGTAACGGGTCCGCGCCAGCTCCGGGAAGCGGCGGGATCCAAGAAAGGACTAGAAGCGAGATAGATTGTGCTGAGTGAGAAACGAGATCAAGCAATAGGAGAATTCCAGTAGGGGTCGTGCTGTAAGACCGGAGCAACACCCTACTGAGGCGCACTACCGGTGGCCGGAACGCCGAGGGAGTATTATAACATTCAGCTTCAAGCAATACTCTAAACAGCGGCAGGACAGTCAGTTTAAGGCGGGCTGTCTAACTCAAATCACCTATGAAGTCTTGGGAGGCAATTGTGGGAGAGGGGCGTCTCTAGGGTCCCGGAAGAACTCCAGGCCTACCCGTCAAACGGGTGCCGTTCCTACCCGAACCTCAGGGAGGGACGGAGGATTAGCAGAACATCATCTAATCGAGTTGTGAGGGAACATCAGAAACAGACACAACAGTTGTGGGGTACTATCCGTAAGCACAGCAGGGAAGGACTACAACACATAGCGCTAGGGGGAAGGCACAGATTTCCTCCTGTGAAGAGAACTCTGGAAGTGTCATTGGACCGGCCGGACTTGCGTAGCCTGGTGAGCCGTATTCTGGACTGAGGACTCAGAGATCTTCAGTAAAGAGGTAAAGAGACTGCAACCTGGTGTCCTCGTTATTTACCGCGACCTGCACCCCACAACTGCACCGTTACAACACCACTTATTGCACCGGACGTCCCCCACTGACAGACAGGGCCACGGACCGGGTCTAGCCACCGTGACAACCCCAGGACTGAGACCCAGAGGCCCGGCTCCGGGTACCCCTCGGCCCTGCGGCGGTGTGGGGGCGCTCCAAATTTGGCGTCACGAACAGGATTTACTTAAGCCTAAAGAATCAGGTCATGTGTGCCTTGGAACTGTGATTTATTGTGCTTGGACTGTACTTTATTGCAAAGACTGTGGATTGTCACTTGCCGCCAAAAGTTCGCGCCAAAAGCCGCCGCCATTGCTACGCCAGAGAAGAAGGAGGGCGTGCCATGGGAGGAGACTACCAGGGTGGCGCGAGAAATGGCTACCGCCCCCTGCGCTTCTGGCTGCAATGTGAGGACCTGCCTTCAAGCAGAGGACGACCCCCTGATTTGCAACAGCGGGAAGCCAGAGATGGAGAAGCTCGGCCCCGGAGAAATGGCGGAGTCCGATGCATGCATTGCCACCGATCAGCAGACCATGACGAAGAACAGCGAGTGCTGGAACGGGGAAGGAGCAGTCCCGGTTTGCCCTCGTTCACCGGAGGCGGACCCGTGTCCCCTGCAGCCGGAGGATCCGAAGCCCCTGGAACAGATAGCGGAGCTGAGTCCACCAATCCCGATCTCGGAGCCAGCGGAGGAGGAACCACAGCGAGCGGAGCCGCGTCCGGGGACCGTATTGGAGGAGCCGCAGTCCGAGCAGCAGCCGACTCCAGTGTTCTTGTCAGCGGACCGGATCGACACCGGTGGTACCACATCAGGCGCAGGTACGACAGATATCCCTGCCCCAACGCTCGATCCCGCTCCCGCGACCGATCCTCCCCGCAGCAGTAATCCTTCGTTCACCATCGAGCGGGTGGTCCTCGGCCCCAGCGCGATCGGGAAGTTGTTGCCGCCACTACCAACCAGGTGGGGGGAGCCCATAGAGATGGGCCCGGATGGAGTGATGTTCCGGTGGGACACCCCCTGGGTTGAGCAGGATGGGGTTACGGTGGATGGTCTCACCATCGCGATACTTACCTGGGACCAGTACAATCAATGCGTGCTCCAGCACTGGAAACAGCGAAATGAAGTTGAACAACGAGAGACGCAACGCAAGAAGTCTGTGCATGGCAGGAAAGACGTGGTAAAGCGAGGAAGGGTGTCGGCCTTCCACCCAAAGAAAGGATGGGGCTCAATACAGGAACCGGGCCTATCGACTGACGTCTTCGTTGCCAGCTATGACGTGGAAACTCCCTGCTGTGATCGGGATGGCGAACCATTGCGAGAGGGGGATCAGGTGACGTACACCCGTCACTGGAACGAACAGGGGTGGCGTGCCCGGAATGTTCAGCGATGTGAGCCTGAAGGAGTGTCACCTGTGGCCCCGACCATGGTTGATCCAGGTTTGCCCGATCTCGTTACTGTCACCACTGTACGCTTTGTAGCGGCTCCCGAACTTGCCAGCAGGGTCAGTCTTCAAATTCAGGCAACGGGTGATCTGGTGGTCCCTGCGGGGCCTGCCGCTGGAATCCGTGCCACAGTAGTCGGGGGCCAGGGGCCAAGACCACCCGAGTAAGAATAAACCTCGATACCCTGAATCTGTAAATAGTTACTGTTCCACTACTTTGTTGCTATACCCGTAAAGGGTTAACTCTTAAAGGGATCCCTTTGTTGACCCGGGATCCCTATTGTTTGTTTTTGTTACCAAAAGTTTTGCACAAGTTTTAAAAACTGCTGAATCATGAACAGTGCATGATCCGAACTCTTTTGTATATAGTTTACACCTTCTTAAGGGTGTTTCCTACTGGTTTTACTTAAAGACTCTTTGTGAAGATACCTTTCCTACTGGTTTTACTTAAACAAGGACTCTTTGCGAAGATACCGCACTGGAACCTTTGATGAGTATGGACTGGTAGCTTGAGAAGATACGCTACCTCACAGAGACTTGGTCCTCTCTTAAAGGGGATGTTCATTTGTCACGCTTCGATAGTAATATTGCTTAAGATGAGTAGCAATAATGTCTTGACCAAAGGAAATGATGATAATGTTTATATGAGAAAAGTTATATGTGTTTAACTGGTTACATGTGAAGAAATATTGATAATGTGCTCTGAGAAATGAAAGGAAGAAAGATAATGAGAAGGCTTAATGTTCGATAGAAAATGTTTTGATAATGCTGATAGAAAGTTAGGATAGAAGGTAAACCCTGAGTCCTCATAGGAGTCATGTAGAGATGGCTCAGTGCTCTCAAACTGAAAGTATGTTATGTTCTATACTGTGTATAGTAGTTGAAAAGGCAGTAGGCCCTGGCTGAACGGGGCGGTCCTGTAACAGAAAGGAGAGGCAGTAGGTCTGGTGCCAATAGGACAGGCGGTCCTGCAGATCCAAAGTAGGAGAATGAGAAAGTTAAAATGCCTTATAATGTGATTATAGGAAGGTCTTTAGTGGATAAAGAGTGTATGTCCTTAAAGGCAAAGTTAAATTATTGTTCAATAATGTTTGCACTTAGTAGGATACCCGGTTGGGTAAGAAAAGTTAATTATAGCATGTTGCTATGACATTTTTGCCATGTTTGTAACGTTCAAGTGTCCTCACCTCCCATAAAGGGAAGCTTGCTCAAGTATACATATTGTTATTTGCACTCAACAAAAATTGTATGTCTTTTTGCTAATCTTGTATTGTTGTTTTCTTCCCAGTCCCGGAGTACTGTGTTTAACCAGGGGGGAGTGCAGCGCCCCAGAGTCCTGGTCGTTGCAGTACTGTGGCTCCGCCACTATGGGGAGCTATGGTGCATCCGATGGCACTGAAGGAGTTCATCTGATCAGGTATCACAGACACCAATACATTTCACAGCCGGGCCTCCGGGGGGAGCTAAGGGTTCTATTCATTAGGCCACTCCCCACCATAGTGGGTAAACTGGGGGTCAGGCAGGAAGTTAGATCAGAAAGCTGACTGGATTGGACGAAGCAACACCTAGTGGCAGAGGGTGTTGTGGAGGAAGAGACAGTAGGGTCTCTGTCAGGGGTGGGATCCTGACAGAGGCTTGGCATTGAAAAGAACGTAACGGGTCCGCGCCAGCTCCGGGAAGCGGCGGGATCCAAGAAAGGACTAGAAGCGAGATAGATTGTGCTGAGTGAGAAACGAGATCAAGCAATAGGAGAATTCCAGTAGGGGTCGTGCTGTAAGACCGGAGCAACACCCTACTGAGGCGCACTACCGGTGGCCGGAACGCCGAGGGAGTATTGTAACATTCAGCTTCAAGCAATACTCTAAACAGCGGCAGGACAGTCAGTTTAAGGCGGGCTGTCTAACTCAAATCACCTATGAAGTCTTGGGAGGCAATTGCGGGAGAGGGGCGTCTCTAGGGTCCCGGAAGAACTCCAGGCCTACCCGTCAAACGGGTGCCGTTCCTACCCGAACCTCAGGGAGGGACGGAGGATTAGCAGAACATCATCTAATCGAGTTGTGAGGGAACATCAGAAACAGACACAACAGTTGTGGGGTACTTTCCGTAAGCACAGCAGGGAAGGACTACAACACATAGCGCTAGGGGGAAGGCACAGATTTCCTCCTGTGAAGAGAACTCTGGAAGTGTCATTGGACCGGCCGGACTTGCGTAGCCTGGTGAGCCGTATTCTGGACTGAGGACTCAGAGATCTTCAGTAAAGAGGTAAAGAGACTGCAACCTGGTGTCCTCGTTATTTACCGCGACCTGCACTGTCATGATTCTCAATGGCGAGAGAACATAGCCCAGCATATATGAGAACTAGCTCTTGGAAGATGGAAACTATACTGACCATGAACTAAACCTGCCGCACAACTAGAAGTGGCCGGGTAGCATGCCTACGTTTTTTTATCCCTAGATGCCCAGCGCCAGCCGGAGAACTACCTAATCCTAGCAGAGGAAAAGACAGTCCTGGCTCACCTCTAGAGAAATTTTCCCAAAAGGCAGACAGAGGCCCCCACATATATTGGCGGTGATTTTAGATGAAATGACAAACGTAGTATGAAAATAGGTTTAGCAAAAATCGAGGTCCGCTTACTAGATAGAAAGAAGACAGAAAGGGCACTTTCATGGTCAGCAGAAAACCCTATCAAAACACCATCCAGAAATTACTTTAAGACTCTAGCATTAACTCATAACACCAGAGTGGCAATTTCCGCTCACAAGAGCTTTCCAGACACAGTAACGAAACAGCAGCTGTGAACAGGAACAAAATGCAAAAACACACAAGGACAAAAGTCCAACTTAGCTGGGAGTTGTCTAGTAGCAGGAACATGCACAGAAAGGCTTCTGATTACATTGTTGACCGGCATGAAACTGACAGAGGAGCAAGGTTATATAGCGACTCCCACATCCTGATAGGAGCAGGTGAACAGAGGGGATGATGCACACAAGTACAATTCCACAAGTGGCCACCGGGGGAGCCCAGAATCCAATTTCACAACAGTACCCCCCCCTCAAGGAGGGGGCACCGAACCCTCACCAGAACCACCAGGGCGATCAGGATGAGCCCTATGAAAGGCACGGACAAGATCGGAGGCATGAACATCAGAGGCAGTGACCCAAGAATTATCCTCCTGACCGTATCCCTTCCATTTGACCAGATACTGGAGTTTCCGTCTGGAAACACGAGAGTCCAAGATCTTTTCCACAACGTACTCCAACTCACCCTCAACCAACACCGGAGCAGGAGGCTCAACGGAAGGCACAGCCGGTACCTCATACCTGCGCAACAATGACCGATGAAAAACATTATGAATCGAAAAGGATGCAGGGAGGTCCAAACGGAAGGACACAGGGTTAAGAATCTCCAATATCTTGTACGGGCCGATGAACCGAGGCTTAAACTTAGGAGAAGAAACCCTCATAGGGACAAAACGAGAAGACAACCACACCAAGTCCCCAACACAAAGCCGAGGACCAACACGACGACGGCGGTTGGCAAAAAGCTGAGTCTTCTCCTGGGACAACTTCAAATTGTCCACCACCTGCCCCCAAATCTGATGCAACCTCTCCACCACAGCATCCACTCCAGGACAATCCGAAGATTCCACTTGACCGGAGGAAAATCGAGGATGAAACCCCGAATTACAGAAAAACGGGGACACCAAGGTGGCAGAGCTGGCCCGATTATTGAGGGCGAACTCCGCCAAAGGCAAAAAAGCAACCCAATCATCCTGATCCGCAGACACAAAACACCTCAAATATGTCTCCAAGGTCTGATTAGTCCGCTCGGTCTGGCCATTAGTCTGAGGATGGAAAGCAGACGAAAAAGACAAATCTATGCCCATCCTAGCACAGAATGCCCGCCAAAATCTAGACACGAATTGGGTCCCTCTGTCAGAAACGATATTCTCCGGAATACCATGCAAACGAACAACATTTTGAAAAAACAGAGGAACCAACTCGGAAGAAGAAGGCAACTTAGGCAAGGGAACCAGATGGACCATCTTAGAGAAACGGTCACACACCACCCAGATGACAGACATCTTATGAGAAACAGGCAGATCCGAAATAAAATCCATCGAGATGTGCGTCCAAGGCCTCTTCGGGATAGGCAAGGGTAACAACAATCCACTAGCCCGAGAACAACAAGGCTTGGCCCGAGCACAAACGTCACAAGACTGCACAAAGCCTCGCACATCTCGTGACAGGGAAGGCCACCAGAAGGACCTTGCCACCAAATCCCTGGTACCAAAGATTCCAGGATGACCTGCCAACGCAGAAGAATGAACCTCAGAGATGACTCTACTGGTCCAATCATCAGGAACAAACAGTCTACCAGGTGGGCAACGATCAGGTCTATCCGCCTGAAACTCCTGCAAGGCCCGCCGCAGGTCTGGAGAAACGGCAGACAATATCACTCCATCTTTAAGGATACCTGTGGGCTCAGAATTACCAGGGGAGTCAGGCTCAAAACTCCTAGAAAGGGCATCCGCCTTAACATTCTTAGAACCCGGTAGGTAAGACACCACAAAATTAAACCGAGAGAAAAACAACGACCAGCGCGCCTGTCTAGGATTCAGGCGCCTGGCAGACTCAAGGTAAATTAAATTTTTGTGGTCAGTCAATACCACCACCTGATGTCTGGCCCCCTCAAGCCAGTGACGCCACTCTTCAAAAGCCCACTTCATGGCCAAAAGCTCCCGATTCCCAATATCATAATTCCGCTCGGCGGGCGAAAATTTACGGGAAAAAAAAGCACAAGGTCTCATCACGGAGCAGTCGGAACTTCTCTGCGACAACACCGCCCCAGCTCCGATTTCAGAAGCGTCGACCTCAACCTGAAAAGGAAGAGCAACATCAGGCTGACGCAACACTGGGGCGGAAGAAAAGCGGCGCTTGAGCTCCCGAAAGGCCTCCACAGCATCAGGGGACCAATCAGCAACATCAGCACCCTTCTTAGTCAAATCAGTCAATGGTTTTACAACATCAGAAAAACCAGCAATAAATCGACGATAAAAGTTAGCAAAGCCCAAAAATTTCTGAAGACTCTTAAGAGAAGAGGGTTGCGTCCAATCACCAATAGCCTGAACCTTGACAGGATCCATCTCGATGGAAGAGGGGGAAAAAATGTATCCCAAGAAGGAAATCTTTTGAACCCCAAAAACACACTTAGAACCCTTCACACACAAGGAATTAGACCGCAAAACCTGAAAAACCCTCCTGACCTGCTGGACATGAGAGTCCCAGTCATCCAAAAAAATCAGAATATCATCCAGATACACAATCATAAATTTGTCCAAATAATCGCGGAAAATGTCATGCATAAAGGACTGGAAGACTGAAGGGGCATTTGAAAGACCAAAAGGCATCACCAAATACTCAAAATGGCCCTCAGGCGTATTAAATGCGGTTTTCCACTCATCCCCCTGCTTGATTCGCACCAAATTATACGCCCCACGGAGATCAATCTTAGAGAACCACTTGGCCCCCTTTATACGAGCAAACAAATCAGTAAGCAGTGGTAACGGATATTGATATTTAACCGTGATTTTATTCAAAAGTCGATAATCAATACACGGCCTCAAAGAGCCGTCTTTCTTAGACACAAAGAAAAAACCGGCTCCTAAGGGAGATGACGAAGGACGAATATGTCCCTTTTCCAAGGACTCCTTTATATATTCTCGCATAGCCGCGTGTTCAGGCACAGACAGATTAAATAAACGACCCTTAGGGTATTTACTACCCGGGATCAAGTCTATGGCACAATCGCACTCCCGGTGCGGAGGTAGTGAACCAACCTTGGGTTCTTCAAAAACGTCACGAAAGTCAGACAAGAATTCAGGAATCTCAGAGGGAATAGATGATGAAATGGAAACCAAAGGTACGTCCCCATGAGTTCCTTTACATCCCCAGCTTAACACAGACATAGCTCTCCAGTCGAGGACTGGGTTATGAGATTGCAGCCATGGCAATCCCAGCACCAAAACATCATGTAGATTATACAGCACCAGAAAGCGAATAACCTCCTGGTGATCCGGATTAACACGCATAGTCACTTGTGTCCAGTATTGTGGTTTATTACTAGCCAATGGGGTGGAGTCAATCCCTTTCAGAGGTATCGGAGCCTCCAATGGCTCCAAATCATACCCACAGCGTTTGGCAAAGGACCAATCCATAAGACTCAAAGCAGCGCCAGAGTCGACATAGGCGTCCACGGTAATAGATGACAAAGAACAAATCGGGGTCACAGATAGAATAAACTTAGACTGTAAAGTGCTAATTGAAACAGACTTGTCAGGCTTCTTAGTACGCTTAAAGCATGCTGATATAACATGAGTTGAATCACCACAATAGAAGCACAACCCATTTTTTCGTCTAAAATTCTGCCGCTCGCTTCTGGACAGAATTCTATCACATTGCATATTTTCTGGCGTTTTCTCAGTAGACACCGCCAAATGGTGCACAGGTTTGCGCTCCCGCAGACGCCTATCGATCTGAATAGCCATCGTCATGGACTCATTCAGACTCGCAGGCACAGGGAACCCCACCATAACATCCTTAATGGCATCAGAGAGACCTTCTCTGAAAATCGCCGCCAGGGCGCACTCATTCCACTGAGTAAGCACAGACCATTTGCGGAATTTTTGGCAGTATATTTCAGCTTCATCTTGCCCCTGAGACAAGGACATCAAGGCCTTTTCCGCCTGAAGCTCTAAATGAGGTTCCTCATAAAGCAACCCCAAGGCCAGAAAAAACGCATCCACATTGAGCAACGCAGGATCCCCTGGTGCCAATGCAAAAGCCCAGTCTTGAGGGTCGCCCCGGAGCAAGGAAATTACAATCCTGACCTGCTGTGCAGGGTCTCCGGCAGAGCGAGACTTCAGGGACAAAAACAATTTGCAATTATTTTTAAAATTTTGAAAGTGAGATCTATTCCCCGAGAAGAATTCAGGCAAAGGAATTCTAGGCTCAGACATAGGTGCATGAACAACGAAATCTTGCAAATTTTGTACCTTTGTGGCGAGATTATTCAAACCTGTAGCTACACTCTGAAGATCCATTTGAAACAGGTGAACACAGAGCCATTCAAGGATAAGAAGGAGAGAAAGAGAGGAAGGCTGCAGTATAGGCAGACTAGCAAGTGATTCAATTAAGAGCACACTCAGAACTAGAGGAAAAAAAAAAAAAAAAAAAATAAAAAATTGTAGCAGACTTCTTTTTTCTCTCCTTTCTCAGCCAGTAATTTAACCCTTTTTTTTGGCCGGTCAAACTGTCATGATTCTCAATGGCGAGAGAACATAGCCCAGCATATATGAGAACTAGCTCTTGGAAGATGGAAACTATACTGACCATGAACTAAACCTGCCGCACAACTAGAAGTGGCCGGGTAGCATGCCTACGTTTTTTTATCCCTAGATGCCCAGCGCCAGCCGGAGAACTACCTAATCCTAGCAGAGGAAAAGACAGTCCTGGCTCACCTCTAGAGAAATTTTCCCAAAAGGCAGACAGAGGCCCCCACATATATTGGCGGTGATTTTAGATGAAATGACAAACGTAGTATGAAAATAGGTTTAGCAAAAATCGAGGTCCGCTTACTAGATAGAAAGAAGACAGAAAGGGCACTTTCATGGTCAGCAGAAAACCCTATCAAAACACCATCCAGAAATTACTTTAAGACTCTAGCATTAACTCATAACACCAGAGTGGCAATTTCCGCTCACAAGAGCTTTCCAGACACAGTAACGAAACAGCAGCTGTGAACAGGAACAAAATGCAAAAACACACAAGGACAAAAGTCCAACTTAGCTGGGAGTTGTCTAGTAGCAGGAACATGCACAGAAAGGCTTCTGATTACATTGTTGACCGGCATGAAACTGACAGAGGAGCAAGGTTATATAGCGACTCCCACATCCTGATAGGAGCAGGTGAACAGAGGGGATGATGCACACAAGTACAATTCCACAAGTGGCCACCGGGGGAGCCCAGAATCCAATTTCACAACACTGCACCCCACAACTGCACCGTTACAACACCACTTATTGCACCGGACGTCCCCCACTGACAGACAGGGCCACGGACCGGGTCTAGCCACCGTGACAACCCCAGGACTGAGACCCAGAGGCCCGGCTCCGGGTACCCCTCGGCCCTGCGGCGGTGTGGGGGCGCTCCACAAGTGGGACATCAGCTCCATTGGTAATTGCTGAACACATTGATTACCGTTCAGGGATCCAGTCTCCTGATACAACCACCTGAAGGCCCTCTTCCTTGGCTTTATTTTAGTGACAGGAAATACTGCTTCATCCTCATCTGCTTCCACTGTGGAAGGTTAGCCCCACAGTTTCCTGTAAGTCCAAATCAAAAATAGTACAGCAGGGAGTGATTCAGAAGGTGGTGAAAGTATGTTTGATTTCTTATCTGGGCAGTTAAGGCTGATGTAACTATGCTTGCTACCTTTGTCACTATGTTACTCACCATGTGTCGATGTATGTCCATACTGTCAAGACCGAGGATGCCTTTGGTCCAGCTGTTTAACCCCATCTGTGACAGGTGCACGTCAACGGACACTGCGCGGAGGATCTCTTGGACTCAGAAAGCCTTGTGATACTTGTCCATGGGTCACTGATCTCTAGGTTAGACCCCAAGGGGGGAAAGTCGGGGTCATTTGTACATAGGGTGAACTCTGGGAGTAACAAAGTCTTCAACAAAGTCTGGGGTATTCACTATTCAGTACCCCAAATGAACAAAATTAAGGGAATTTAAAACTGGTCCCGGCCTCATACTATGAAACAAGTAAGAGCATTGCTCAGCATTCTTATGTAATACTGATGATTTATACCTAATTTTTCCGGGAGACCGGTACCTTTTGACCAATCTCTTAAATGGAAGGAAATCAGTCATGGTTCAGTGGAAACCCCAGGCAGAGGAAGCATTTCAGTCCATGAAATTGGCATTGTGCGGACAGCAGACAGCTCATCCTCACCAGTCCCAACTTCAAGAAAATCTTTATCATTCAATTGGATGACTCTGAGGTAGGCATAGGAGCGAATTTGTCACAGGAGGTCATCGGAGAAGAACATCTGGTCACCTGAGTAGAAAACTTACCCAGGCAGATAAAAATTTTGGCTTAGTGGAGAAGGAGTGCTTGGCCATTAAGTGGGCCCTGGAGTCCCTACATTATTATTGACTCGGGAGACAGTTTCGCTTGGTAATGGAACATTCACCCTTGGTCCGGAGGAGAATTACCAAGGAGAGGAATGCTCGGGTCACCAGATGTTTTTGTCGTTGCAAAACTTTAGTTTCTCGGTAGACTATTGATCTGGAAAGTTGCAAAGAAATGTAGACACTGTGTCATGGGTACCCTGTGTGGAATCAGGTGTTCAACTTCCCCAAGTTTGAACCGGGGGATATGTGAGACAGTGAGGGGAAACATATACAAGAGTTGTGAACACCAGGATGTGCATAGAAGCATACTAAACCTGCTGGAGAGTGTTGTTATTACAGCCATAGCTGTGGTTACAATGTAAAATAAAAGAGATTGTGGACTTAGTCAAGCTATTTGAGCATGTCAGTGTCATGGTTCTGTTCATCTTGCTGCTATCTGGTGTCTTTGGGGTTAATCCTGGCAGCCTCCATTTGGCTTCAGGGAGGCTTTTTAGAGGCCTCTGTGTGGGTCCATGCATTCTCGGTTATACTGTCTCCCTCGGCTTAGTGTTTCGACACTGGTGTGCCTGTGCCTAGTGCCTGTGTTGGTTTTGCTTGTTTGGTTCTGACCCAGTCTGTCCCTGGATATTGAGTTTGCCTCCTCTCTCGATACTTCTGTATGATCGTTTGGTTCTGACTTCGGTTGTGTTTTTGGTCTCCCTATTTGGCTGCCCCTTTTCCTGTGCATATTTGCTCTCTTGGTTATTCAGACTTTGGCTTGTTCTGACCTTGCCCTGCACTGTCCCCAGTGTCCCTTACCTCCCCTTTGCCTGAGGGGTCCCCACCGCACGCCACCTTCTCTACCGGCAGTCTGGCATTTAAGCCCTGCCTCTTTCCCCTCTGACCTGTGGACATGTGTCGTAGATCCTGCTGCCGCTGCCGTCCATGCTGTCCCACCCATGTTCCTATGCTTCTCCTGGCTGTCTCACAGAGCAGGCTCCTTCCTGGGTTCTGAGTCCCTATCCAGCTGCCGCCTGGACTGCCAAGGCGTTTGGTGAGTACCCGCCTGGCAGCTCTGTGATAGTCAGATTTAGAAAAACCTGACATGGGATTTTATTTTTTGGAGACATCTATAGAATGGTAGTGGAATGGAACTCTCCGTCCATTCCGGGTCTTGGGAGTGGCCCATGTCCACAATTCCTATTTACAATTTCAGTTAGGGTTTGAATGTGTCAGTATTGGGTTTGTCAGTATTTGATTAAAAATGCCCTATTTTTTTCTCTTATGGCTCCTATGCAGACCTGTTTGTCTCTATTGTAATATGCTAAAAATATCTATGGCTCTGCCTCGTTTACTTTGTCAATCTATGTTACTCCCTTAGGCCTCCTTCACACATCCGCATAAAATACATACTTGCAAAATCAGTACCGATTCTATCAGTGTTTTCCATCAGTGGGTCTGTTTTTCCATCAGCGTTTTTCCAGTTTCGAAAAAGGCAATAAATAAATGACAAATCTTCTCCTATGCATTGCAATGTTAAACACGGACAGCACATGGATGGCATACAGATGCTATCCATGTGCTGCACATGTTTTTCATGGACCAGTAGAATTGTATTGGCCCTTGTCATCTGTGCTGCCTGAAAAAAAATAACATGTCTCCGTGTGGGTTGCACAGACGCATGGTGTATATAAAAGCACAGACATGTGCATGGCACCATAGGTTATAATGGGTACATGTGGCATCCGTGAAAAACTGGACTTCACATGTACAGGAAACACGGATGTGTGAAGGAGACCTTGTATAGCACCATTAATTCCACAGCTTTTTATAGTCATTATCATCACCTTCCCCATTGGGGCTCACAATCTAAATTCCCTATCAGTATTTCTTTAGTTGACCCAGTGTTCATTAGTGAATGCTTATCCTACAGTATGCCATCACTTACTATGATGTAACAAGATGGGAATACCACTTTAAGTTGACATTTTTGCTTTCTACTACTGGGGATTTATTCACACCTAGCAGATTTTTCTTTTGCGGTTCCATTTATCTGTAAAGGAACACAAAAATCTCTACGTAGAAACAACCTTGAACTGATTTATAGAATGGATTTTCGTTCGCAGAAATACCCTTCATGGTGATGTCTATACATCCGCCTTTTATCCCGAATAGAGATGATTAAAGGCTTTGGACACCTTTGACACAGCAAAATGTTTTTGACATGTTTCTGGTTAGCATATATTAATAAAGTTGCGCTAAGTTTAAGTCTTCTATCTACATTCCATCTTCATTATCAGACTACATGATATGCAGTTTACAGCCTCATCAAATATTCTGATTTTACTTCTGTTGGAGTATTTGAAACAGTAATATAGATTGGGTGAGAGATCTGTGTTTATCCAGGATGCTTCCATCTTCATTATCTCATTTATCATCGCACCTTCTATCACACAACTGTTTCCTTTCATGTGTTTTCTTCCTTTTCCTTAGTCTATTTTCTCTGCCCTCCCTGAAACTGTACAAGCTTTCCTCCCTGTCAACACTGTGAAGATTGGTGTAAAATCCCCTCTTTGCTGATATCTTTGACATCGAGAGATGTGAGTGGCAGACTGGAGAGAGCACTCATAAATGAGGCACACGAGCTGTGATGGATTTGTAACATTTTTGTAGAGCACTCAGCTACAAGGACTTAGAGATGCTTAGCAGAAACATTTTTTGTTTAATAAAAGCTATTTAGAAAATTATTTAGCTATTTAGGAAGTAAATGAACAACGTAAACTAAACATTCCAAAAAAGTAACCTAAATAATAAATTAATGATACTTACTGATTAACTAATTGGATTTTAGTTGCTGTATCAATAATCAATTGTAGATGAAATGCTTCATAGAGGACAGCTATAATAGAGAGCAACATATACAGTATATAAAGGTTTGCTCACTGATTACCAATGATTTTAAAGACCTACAAAAGCCTTAGGGAAAGATGAGATTGTTTTCTCCTTGTGTCATATTAACACACTTGAGGATTTTGTTAGTATTCTCTACAGGAAATCTTATTACTCTAGTGAGGGTTGTTTTGATGTCTTCAGAAATGATGATCAAAGCTTTTATCATACAAAGGTCAAGGATCTGAATACTCAAATTGAAGGATCATGTGTGTAATGACCATTGCACCTGTAGACAACGGCGTACATGTCATAGAGGAAGACAATGCGGCAGATATGGCATGCTTACAGAGAGTGGGATCTGTATCAGACACGCTGAAAGAGACCGTGATGGGGACCTCACAATACATTTTGCAGTTATTAGAATAGCTAGAGAGAGGGAGTACATGTTTCTCCATTGCACAATGTACCACAGTTTCCAAAAATTGAAAAACATTACCCACGTGGGGTACACATACAGTGGGGGAAATAAGTATTTGATCCCTTGTTGATTTTGTAAGTTTGCCCACCGACAAAGACATGAACAGTCTATAATTTTAAGGGTAGGTTAATTTTAACAATGAGAGATAGAATATCAAAAATAAAATCCATAAAATCACATTGCTTAAATTATATAAATGTATTTGCATTTTGCAGTGAAAAATAATTATTTGATCTCTGTGGCAAACAAGACTTAATACTTGGTGGTAAAACCATTGTTGGCAAGCACAGCAGTCAGATGTTTTTTGTAGTTGATGATGAGGTTTGCGCACATGTCAGGAGGAATTTTGGTCCACTCCTCTTTGCAGATCATCTCTAAATCATTGAGAATTTGAGACTGTCACTTGGCAACTCGAAGCTTCAACTCACTCCTTAAGTTTTCTATGAGATTAAGGTCTGGAGACTGGCTAGGCCACTGCATGACCTTAATGTGCTTCTTTTTGAGCCACTCCTTTGTTGCCTTGGCTGTATGTTTTGGGTCATTGTCTTGCTGGAAGACCCAGCCACTACCCATTTTTAATGTCCTGGCAGAGGGAAGGAGGTTGTCACTCAGGATTTTCTCTGGCTCCATCCATTCTCCCATTGATGCGGTGAGGTAGTCCTGTGCCCTTAGCAGAGAAATATCCCCAAAATATAATGTTTCCACCTCCATGCTTGACAGTGGGGATGGTGTTCTTTGGGCCATAGGCAGCATTTCTCTTCCTCTAAACACGACGAGTTGAGTTAATGTCAAAGACCTCAATTTTTGTCTCATCTGACCACAGCACCTTCTCCCAATCACTCACAGAATCATCCAGGTGTTCATTGGCAAACTTCAGACGGGCCTGCACATGTGCCTTCTTGAGCAGGGAGACCTTGCCGGCACTGCAGGATTTT
The DNA here is from genome assembly GCF_051348905.1 of Ranitomeya variabilis. NCBI lineage: Eukaryota > Metazoa > Chordata > Amphibia > Anura > Dendrobatidae > Ranitomeya > Ranitomeya variabilis. Next base: position 65,904,045 of record NC_135236.1, read on the forward strand.
AACCCCTTCCCGCCGCGGCCCTTTTTCGTTTTTGCATTTTCATTTTTGCATTTTTGTTTTTCGCTCCCCTCCCTCCCAGAACCATAACTTTTTTATTTTTCTGTCAATATGGCCATGTGAGGTCTTACTTTTTGCGGGACGAGTTGTACTTTTGAACGACACCATTGGTTTTACCATTTCTTGTACTAGAAAACGGGAAAAAAATTCCAAGTGCGGTGAAATTGCAAAAAAAGTGCAATCCCACACTTGTTTTTTGTTTGGCTTTTTAGCTAGGTTCACTAAATGCTAAAACTGACCTACCATTATGATTCTCCAGGTCATTACGAGTTCATAGACACCAAACATGTCTAGGTTCTTTTTTATCTAAGTGGTGAAAACAAATTCAAAACTTTACTAAAAAAAAAAATAATGAGCCATATTCCGATACTCGTAGCGTCTCCATTTTTCGTGATCTGGGGTCGAGTGAGGGCTTATTTTTTGCATGCCAAGCTGTCGTTTTTAATGATACCACTTTTGTGCAGATATGTTCTTTTGATCGCCCGTTATTGCATTTTAATGCAATGTCGCAGCTACCAAAAAAACGGAATTCTGGCGTTTTTTATTTTTTTCTTGCTACGCTGTTTAGCGATCAGGTTAGTGCTTTTTTTATTCATAGATCGGGCGATTCTGAACTCGGTGATACCAAATATGTGTAGGTTTGATTTTTTTTATTGTTTTGTTTAGGATGGGGCGAAAGGGGGGTGATTTAAACTTTTATATATTTTTTATTTTTTTCATATTTTTAAAAACTTTTTTTAGACTTGTGCCATGCTACAATAGCCTCCATGGGAAGCTAGAAGCTGGCACCACTGTATCGGCTCTGCTACATAGCAGCGATCATCAGATTGCTGCTATGTAGCTGAAATGCAGGCTTGCTATGAGCACCGACCACAGGGTGGGGCTCACAGCAGGCCGGCATCAGTAACCATAGAGGTCTCAAGGACCTCTGTGGTTACTTTCCTGACACATCGCCGACCCCCGATCATGTGACGGGGGCCGGCGATGCGCTCATTTCCGGCCGCGCGTCCGGAAGCGGTAGTCAAATGCCGCTGTCAGCGTTTGACAGCAGCATTTAACAGGTTAATAGCGGCGGGTGAATCGCGATTTCACCAGCCGCTATTGCGCGCACATGTACAAAACTGCTGACATGTCGCAACTTTGATGTGGGCTCACCACGAAGCCCACATCAAAGGGGGAGACACGACATGCGCAGTACTAGTACGGCGCTTGTCATGAAGGGGTTTTAACCTTTATGGCATAATGTGTTACCAATGGTTTTCTTGGTGACTGTGGTCCCAGCTGCCTTGAGATCATTAACAAGTTCCCCCCGTGTAGTTTTAGGCTGATCTCTCACCTTCCTCATGATCAAGGATACCCCACGAGGTGAGATTTTGCATGGCGCCCCAGATCGACGTCAATTGACAGTCATTTTGCACTTCTTCCATTTTCTTACTATTGCACCAACAGTTGTCTCCTTCTCACCCATCATCATACTTATGGTTTTGTAGCCCATTCCAGCTTTGTGCAGGTCTATGATCTTGTCCCTGACATCCTTAGGCTAGGGTCACATTGCGTTATGTGACCGCGTTTAACGGACTACGTTACACCGCGGCATAACGCGGTGTTAACGTAGTCCGTTAACGCCGCCATAGCCTGTAATGGTGAGCGCGTCGCTAGCGCCCGCCCACATTGGGCGAGTTCTAGCGATGTCGCGTCATTTGAGTGACGGACCTCGGACGCTGCTTGCAGCGTCCGCGGCGCGCCCGAGGTCCGTTCCTCGCTAGTGCAGATCGGGGATCTGCGCTAGCGGGGACACCGAACGCGGACCCTAGGGAAGCATTGCGTTAGCGCAACCCGCTAGCGCTATGCGCTAAACGGATTGCCCTAACGCAATGTGAACCTAGCCTTAGAAAGCTCGACGTTGCGGCGCACGACGCAAATGTGAACGTAGCCTAACTGGCCTGTAGGAGCCAGAACACTTAATGGTTGGTAGGGGATCAAATACTTATTTCTCACTACAAAATGCAAATAAATGTATAAAATTTCTACAATGTGATTTTTTGGATTTTATTTTTGATATTCTATCTCTCAATGTTAAACTTAACCTACTGTGACAAAACACTCCGGGATCGCCTTTGCTGGGGTCAAAGGTCACGTGGTTTGTGCATTAAACTCTAAGGCGTACAGCAGGATTCTGAGTAGACTGACCGTAGGTCAGGTTTATTAACGTGAAAGCAATCATAAAACAAAACATAAACATAAATCCTTGCCTGTCCAGCACTAACTAAACAAACACGTTCCTAACTAACAACTGGGGGGCTTCTCCCACCCAGCTAACATTACACAGTGCATGAGCACAGCTCCCACTCACGTTTGTCTCACACAGACAGGCATTCTGTGTGCCCCAGGCTGACACCTGAAACCTCCAGCTGGTCAGCCTTTATTCCTGCACTTATTAACCCCTCGGTATCCTGAAGATACTGAGCGGCCTAATTCACATAGGACAAATACCTGGGCGAGATATACCTGCCCCCGACTACCAGACCCACATGACTCTTACATATCCTCCCCCCCTACTCAGACCACTCAGGTCGAGCAAGAATACTCTCGAAACAGTGCACGCGGGACAGGGCATCAGCGTTCCCCATTTGCACCCCGGGGCAGTGCTCCACCGTGAAAGAGTAAGCCTGCAGGGCAAGGAACCACCGGGTTACCTGACTATTACGGTCCTTGTGGAGGTGCATCCACTTGAGAGGGGCATGGTCCGTGACCAGCCTAAACTTCCTACCTGACAGGTAATATTTGAGGGAGTCGAGAGCCCATTTGATGGCTAGGCACTCTTTTTCAATCACGGCATACCTCTGCTCATGTACATTCAGTTTCCGACTGAGGTAGAGGACCGGGTGCTCGACTCCGTCCCTTACCCGGGAAAGTACAGCTCCGACACCAGTATCAGAAGCATCAGTTTGCACCACAAACTCGCTGCTGAAATCAGGAGTCACTAGTACGGGCTGAGAGCACAAAGCCCGTTTCAGACTGTGGAAGGCTTCTTCAGCCGCTGAGGTCCATTTTACCATGACGGAATCCCTCCCTTTGGTAAGATCCGTCAAGGGGGTAGCCATGGCCGCAAAGTTGGGTATGAACCGGCGATAATAGCCGGCAATGCCCAGGAAAGCTTGAACTTGTTTCTTGTTCACTGGTTGCGGCCAGCCCTGAATTGCCTGTATTTTGTCGATCTGGGGTTTAACCACTCCTCTGCCAATCACGTAGCCCAAGTATCGGGCTTCTTCAAGGCCGATGTGACATTTCTTGGGATTCGCCGTTAAGCCTGCGTCTCTCAGGTCATCAATCACCGCCTGTACCTTCCGGAGATGAGCTTCCCAGTCCACGCTGTAAATTATGATGTCGTCTAGGTAGGCAGAAGCGTACTGCCTGTGGGGCCTCAAGACTCGATCCATCAACCTCTGGAACGTTGCTGGGGCTCCGTGAAGTCCAAACGGCATGTAGACATACTGGAACAGGCCTTCCGGTGTAGCAAATGCCGTCTTCTCTCTGGCTGCCTCGGCCAGAGGGATCTGCCAATACCCCTTTGTTAGATCCAGGGTCGTAATATATCGGGCTTTACCCAGCCGATCGATCAACTCATCGACCCGGGGCATAGGATAGGCATCAAATTTAGAAACCGCATTCAGTTTCCTAAAGTCATTGCAAAACCGTATAGAGCCATCCGGCTTAGGTATCAACACGATTGGACTGGACCAGGCGCTGTGCGACTCTTCAATGACTCCTAAGTCCAACATTGCCTTCACCTCCCGGGAGACGGCTTCACGGCGTGCTTCCGGAATCCGGTATGGCTTCACATGAACTGTGACACCAGGCTCTGTGACAATCTCATGTTTCACTAGCCTAGTCTGGCCAGGTTTTTCCGAGAAAATCTGTTGGTTCTGTAACAAAAACTGCTTAACCGCAGATTTTTGTCGTTCAGAGAGAGTCTCGGCAATCTGCACCTCCGGTACGGTAGGTGAGCAAACCGGACGGGGCAGATCCGCTGTTAGGGCAGCGCGGTCTTTCCAGGGTTTTATCAGATTCACATGATAAATCTGTTCTGGTTTTCTCTTACCAGGCTGGTGCACTTTATAGTTCACTTCTCCAACTCGTTCCATGACCTCAAAGGGGCCCTGCCATTTCGCCAGAAATTTACTATCCACCGTAGGGATTAGGATCCACACCCTATCCCCGGGTGCAAACGTACGGACCTTGGCACCTCTATCATAACTTTGCCTCTGGGCTCCCTGGGCCTGTAACATATGTTCCCTAACAAGGGGCATGACAGCAGCAATCCGGTCCTGCATTTGCGTTACATGGTCTATCACCGTTTTAAAGGGAGTGACTTGACCTTCCCAGGTTTCTTTTGCGACGTCCAACAGTCCACGGGGACGACGGGCGTATAATAGCTCAAAAGGAAAGAATCCTGTGGAAGACTGGGGAACTTCCCTAATGGCAAACAGCAAATAGGGTATCAAGTAATCCCAGTTCTTCCCATCTTTGTCTATCGCCTTCCGGAGCATCTGTTTTAAGGTTTTATTGAACCGCTCAACCAGGCCATCTGTTTGAGGGTGATAGACAGACGTACGCAACTGGTCTATTTGTAAGAGCCTGCAGAGCTCCTTCATCACCCTTGACATAAAGGGAGTCCCCTGGTTGGTGAGTATCTGTTTTGGAATTCCCACCCGACTAAACACTTGTACCAACTCTTTGGCGATCGTTTTGGTAGCAGTGTTACGCAAAGGGATGGCTTCTGGGTAATGAGTGGCATAGTCCATGATGACGAGGATATGTTGATGCCCACGTGCGGACCAGGGAAGGGGCCCAACCAAATCCATCCCAATTCTCTCAAATGGGACCCCAATAATAGGGAGGGGTACCAAAGGGCTACAGAACCGAGGTTTAGGTGCCGAGATTTGGCACTCTGGACAGGACTCACAATAGTTACGCACATCATTGTGTATTCCAGGCCACACAAAACAATGCAATATCCTTTCTGTGGTTTTTTGTACCCCCAGATGTCCCCCCATTATATGTCCATGGGCCAGGTCCAGTACCTTCCGCCGATAAGGTTTGGGTACCACTAACTGTTGCACAGTGTCTTCCCCTTTTTATTCTATCTGGTAGAGTAAATCATTCTCAAGAACCATGTACGGGTACGCTAGCCTAGTGTCAGGTTCTACGGGTACGCTATCTATCACTTTTACATTTTTCCTAGCCTGAGTCAGGGTAGGATCTTTCATTTGTTCACTGTGGAAGTCATCCAACTGAACTCCCAAATCTGGTAGGCAGGGTGCTGGATGGCTGTCTGCCTCCGCCTCTCGCTGAGTTTCCTCAGTTTCCTCAGTTTCCCCCGCCATAACTGAGAAGGGGAACTGAAGTTTAGATTCAATAACCTCCCCAGCAACATCTTCCTGTGGGGTCTCGTCAAGGAACTCGGGACCTCCAGATGGCATGGGGGAAGGTTCACAGCTACCGTGAAGGAGCAACTGATTCTCCCATAACTGCCAGAAATGGGGGAAATCCCTACCCAGGATTATATCATGTAACAATGCGGGAACGAGTCCCACTTTGTGTTGCACAGACCCATAGGGAGTGGAAATCGGTATGACCGCTGTTAGGTATGAGCAGGTGTCACCATGCACACACGTTACAGAGAATTTATCAGACGAACCAGACGGAAGTGCCACCAGACTAGCTTTCACCAGAGTCACCACACTTCCAGAGTCTAGTAACGCCACAACACTTTTCCCATCAACAGATAATTCACACAGGTGTTTTGCTGTATCATTTTGGCCCGCATTCACATTCACCAGCCGTGTAACCAAAGACATGCGTTTCTTAGAGTCTATAACATCGCACTGCATGGGTTCAGTGGTAACAGGACAGTTCGCAGAAACATGGCCCTCCTCACGGCAACGGAAACACCTAACAGGCCCCCTACTGAGACCACCGTCCCATACTCTCGGTCTCGGAGTGCGAGCAGTCCCGGGTTCCTCCCCCACAGTTTTTGGCAATTTTCCTTCACCCGTAGTTGCTGGAACAGTCTTACCGGTTCCACGAGGAGAAGGCACAGACCGGGTGCTAGCGGTTTCGTCGGGGAGTCCTTCTGCCACGGAATAATGCTCGACCAACTCCACAAGTTGATCCGCTGTCGTGGGATTTCCTTGGCTTACCCACCTTTTCAGCGCTGGAGGTAGCACTCTCAGATACTTGTCCAGGACAACCCGCTGGATTATTTCTCAGGTTGTCAGTACCTCGGGTTGCAGCCATTTCTTTGTCAAGTATATCAGGTCGAACATCTGAGACCGCGGCGGTTTATCTGGCTGGTATGTCCACTGGTGTACCCTCTGCGCATGGACAGCCGTCGTCACACCTAGCCGGGCCAGGATCTCAACTTTCAGCTTCTCAAAGTCCTGAGCGACTTCCGGGTCCAAGTCATGGTAAGCTTTTTGGGCCTCGCCGGAGAGAAACGGAGCAATCAAATCGGCCCATCGTGCCTTCGGCCACTTCTCCCTCAGCGCCGTCCGCTCAAACGTTGTTAGGTACGCCTCGACGTCATCTTCTGCGGTCAACTTTTGCCAGTATCGACTCACATGGATCCTTCTGGACTCTGCTTCCGGGTCCACCTCAGGCATGCTCACCAGGCGCTGCGCCACCTGTTGGAGAAGCTGGCGGTCTGCAACCGTCATGTCCATTAACTCCTTCAGCTGTGCGGCCATCAAGCGATTAGCTTCATGCTGTGCGGCAGTAGCCTGCTGCTGTACGGCAGTGGACTGTACCAGGGCTTTCACCACGTCTTCCATACTGTCGCCTGTGCCACGCGTTGCCCGCGTTCTCCACCACAATGTGACAAAACACTCCGGGATCGCCTTTGCTGGGGTCAAAGGTCACGTGGTTTGTGCATTAAACTCTAAGGCGTACAGCAGGATTCTGAGTAGACTGACCGTAGGTCAGGTTTATTAACGTGAAAGCAATCATAAAACAAAACATAAACATAAATCCTTGCCTGTCCGGCACTAACTAAACAAACACGTTCCTAACTAACAACTGGGGGGCTTCTCCCACCCAGCTAACATTACACAGTGCATGAGCACAGCTCCCACTCACGTTTGTCTCACACAGACAGGCATTCTGTGTGCCCCAGGCTGACACCTGAAACCTCCAGCGGGTCAGCCTTTATTCCTGCACTTATTAACCCCTCGGTATCCTGAAGATACTGAGCGGCCTAATTCACATAGGACAAATACCTGGGCGAGATATACCTGCCCCCGACTACCAGACCGACATGACTCTTACACTACTAATAAAATTATAGACTGCTCATGTGTGTCACCCCAGGAGTTCGGGTACCACAATGGTGCTGCCTTCCTCTCACCATGTATAGAGACCCCAAGAGACGGCTCAAGTTGCCTACCATGCAGGGACTGTCCCAAGCAGACAGGAACCGAGGACCTTGTCAGGACACTACAGGCAGCAAGGGACTAGTAATCAGCTCAAAGTGGAAGGCTCCCAAACTGACCTGGCAAAGGGATTTCCTCTTGTCTACAGGCTGCCTGGACTCCCTCAACACATGTTGCCGGTACCCTGGACTGAGGCTGTACAACATCAGTAAACCAGGTAAAGACTGCAACCCTGTGTCCTCCATATATTTGCCGGCATTCATCATCCCTGCCAAACACACCGGGAGCCCTGGGGACCCTGCTTCACCTGTGGGAAGCGTCACCATCTCTGCTGCAGTAACATTGCCCCTGAGGATCCCTTTAAGCAGCATCGGTCCCCTCTGACCGACAACCACAGGTGGCGTCCCGAACACAAACTTTATTACAACTCCCTTAAAAGACCTTTCCCTTTTTCTTGGGTGCCCAGGGCCACGGACCGGGTGGCAGCCACCGTGACCACCCCTTTAATTGTGATTGGACCCGGTACTGAGTACCCCAGGCCCTGGTGGGTGACTCAATTTGGCATCACAAACAGGATTTCATGCCCTGGCATCGCCAAGTACTGTGTGTCAGAGACTGTGACAATTAACCTGTAAGCCGCCATTGCCATGCCGCATGGAGCGCGAGGAAAAGAATTAGGCATACCTTCGTGGGCAGAGTCGGCAAAAGAGCGCGAAGAGGAAACAGATGCCATGCTGACAGGAGAGCCACAAGTGAGGATGCCGAAAGCCCCGGAAGGAGGACCGGGAGAAGCACCTCACCGCGCGCAGGAGGAACCGCTGCAGACTCTGGAGTAGAGACGTCAGGCCTCTGCAAGGTTTGCACGGGGGAAGGGACATGTCCAACCTAGGAGGGGAACTGGCGGCGGTCGCAGCCGCAGGCCCCATGATGCCACCAGGCCCCGCAGTGCCCGCAGCTCCTGCAAACCAGCAGAACCCCTCCACAGTAACAACTCCTATAATGCCGCTATCCATGCCCTATATACCAGGAGCTGCCTGGCTGCCACAATATTCAAGGAAGTCCCATACGCTGAGTGACTTTAAAAAAAGGCTATGCAGCTTATTTGAAGTATATCACCTGACAGAACATCAAAAGGTCAACATTCTAAACAGTCAATTAATTGGCGCAGCCCAAAGAGAAGTGAAATCCTGGCCAGATATGGAAAAAGCAACTGTTAAGCAGATACAGTGCCTTCTGAAAGTATTCGGCTCACTGGAACTTTTCAACCTTTTCTCACATATCGTGCTTCAAACATAAAGATACCAAATGTAAATTTTTGGTGAAGAATCAACAACAAGTGGAACACAATTGTGAAGTTGAGCGAAATTTATTGGTTATTTTAAATTTTTGTGGAAATTCAAAAACTCAAAAGTGGGGCGTGCAATATTATTCAGCGCCTTTAACTTAATATTTTGTTGCAGTCACTTGGGGTATGCTGCTATCAGTTTTGTACATCGAGAGACTGAAATTCTTGCCCATTCTTCCTTGGCAAACAGCTCGAGCTCAGTGAGGTTTGATGGAGATCATTTGCGAACAGCAGTTTTCAGCTCTTTCCACAGATTCTCAATTGGATTGAGGTCTGGACTTTGACTTGGCCATTCTAACACCTGGATACGTTTATTTGTGTACCATTTGTGTGCCATTCCATTGTAGATTTTGCTTTATGTTTGGAATCATTGTCTTGTTGGAAGCCAAATCTCCATCCCAGTCTCAGGTCTTTTGCAGACGCCAACAGGTTTTCTCCAAGAATGGTCCTGTATTTGGCTCCATCCATCTTCCCATCAATTTAACCATCTTCCCTGTCCCTGCTGAAGAAAAGCAGGCCCAAACCATGATGCTGCCACCACCATGTTTGACAGTGGGGATGGTGTGTTCAGGGTGATGAGCTGTGTTGCCTTTATGCCAAACATATCGTTTGACATCGTTGCTAAAAAGTTTGATTTTGGTTTCATCTGACCACAGCAACTTCTTCCACATGTTTGGTTTCTCTCCCAGGTGGCTTGTTGCAAACTTTAAACAACACTTTTTATGGATATTTTTGAGAGATGGTTCTTCTTGCCACTCTTCCATAAAGGCCAGATTTGTGCAGTGTACGACTGATTGTTGTCCTATGTCCGACCTCAGCTGTAGATCTCTGCAGTTCATCCAGAGTGATCATGGGCCTCTTGGCTGCATCTCTGATCAGTCTACTCCTTGTTTGAGATGAAAGTTTAGAGGGACAGCCGGGTCTTGGTAGATTTGCAGTGGTATGATACTCCTTCCATTTCAATATGATCGCTTGCACAGTGCTCCTTGGGATGTTTAAAGTTTTGGAAATCATTTTGTATCCAAATCCGGCTTTAAACTTCTCCACAACAGTATCATGGACCTGCCTGTTGTGTTCCTTGGTCTTCAAGATGCTCTCTGTGCTTCAAGCAGAATCCTGAGACTATCACAGAGCAGATGCATTTATACGGAGACTTGATTACACACAGGTGGATTATATTTATCATCATTAGGCATTTAGGACAACATTGGATCATTCAGAGATCCACAATGAACTTCTGGAGTGAGTTTGCTGCACTGAAAGTAAAGGGGCCGAATAATATTGCATGCCACACTTTTCAGTTTTCGAATTTCCACAAAAATGTAAAATAACCAATAAATGTGGTTCATCTTCACAATTGTGTTCCACTTGTTGATTCTTCACCAAAAATGTATGGATCGCCCCCACAGTAAGGGCAATGGGTTACTCGGTACCGAGCCCTTCGGTTCGGGGGATGTCACGGTGGCCTGACCCGGTACCGTGGCCCTTTGAGGGGCGTCCAATGAAAGGGAGCTTAGTTTGTATAAAGTACATGACGCCACCTGTGGTATTCGGTCAGGGTGACCGACACTGCTTAGGGGTCTGCTGGGGTGATGTGATGGCAGCTAGATGGTATCCCTTACCACAGGTGAAGTGTGTCCCCAGGGCTTCCCATAAGTGTAGATGGCGATGGTGGACCATGTAAGGCGCAGGGAATAACGAGGACTCAAGGTTGCAGTTTCTTTACCTTTTACTGAAGACTTCAGCATCCACAGTCCAGGGTACAGACCACAGGGTAGGTAGAGTCCGGCCGGTCCGAAGGCAAATCCAGAGTCCCCTTCTCCAGGTGGAAATCAGTAGCCTTCCTACTATCGCCTGTGTGTTGTAGTCCCTCCATGCTGAGCAACTCGGTAAGGTCCTCACAACTCTTGTAGATGTTCTAGATGTTATTTCTTCCTCTCTGTCCCCCAGATGGTATGGATAGGACAAACCCGTATGACTGATGGCCTGAGGCTTGTTTATAGGGACCCTAGAGACGCCCCGACCCCCACAATTTGCCACTGTGTCTTCTTAGGTATTAAGGTCGGGCAGCCAACTTGGAATTGACTGTCCTGCCGGTCTCTGAAGTAATGCGTAGAGTCAATTACTCCCTCAGTGTTCCGGCCACCGGCTACGTGCCTCAGAAGGAGGCAGCCTATTTCAGGGCAGAACTCCTCCCGGTGTTTTCTCCTTGTGCTGTGAATTTGTTTCTCACCCTCTACAATACAATTCTCTTTATGTCCTTTCTTAGGATGCTGCCGCATGTGGGGCAGGCGCAGCTCCGTAGCTTTCTGTCTCACTAGGCCTCTGTCAGGACCCCACCCCTGACAGGGACCCTCTGTCTGCAGCTCTGATGTTCCTCCTTTCCCCCTGTCTGCCTGACAGGTGTTGCCTGGGTAAAGCCCAGCCAGCGTCTCTCTAACTTTCTATCCAGCCCACCAGTTTTACCCTTCTGTGAGGAGTGCCCTAGTAGATAGGAGCAAGGCTCCCTCTGGTGGACTGGAGTGTGAAGTGTAGTGTATGGTTTGTGATACCTGGTAGTAAGATCTCCTTTATTGCCATCAGACATAATATCACTCCTCCTGGTGGAAGAATGACATTACTGCAACGACCAGGACTCTGGGGCGCTGCACTTACATTTGGTGTATTTATGTTTGAAGCATGATATATGGGAAAAGGATGAAATGTTCCAGGGAGCCGAATACTTTCGCAAGGCACTGTATTTGCAAACTTAAAACCACTTTTGACACCCGCACCGCTGCAGAAATCAAAATGAGGTTTTTCGGGTGCAATCAAAGAGCACAGGAAAGCATACAGGACTATGCCCTTAATCTCCAGAAGGCACTGTGGGCCATTAAACAGGTTGACCCTAACAGTGTGCAGGATGGGGAAAAGCTATTAAAGAAGCAGTTCATTGAGGGACTCCTGTCCAGCACCCACAGGACACAGCTGTGCATCCTGTCCTTGCAAAACCCTGACCAGGACTTTGCACAATTTAAAGACAGGGCCATCCGGGTGCTGCATGAACCACCGCCCAGCAGCACAGCTGTTATGACCCCAATGGCAGAGGGTCTCAGGAATAATTGCTAAGTCTGCAAACACAGAAAACCAGCTCATAGGGCAGTGGTAACTGGGCTGACCATATATCTAATCCTAGCACCACAAATACCAGCAGCCGGGGAACGTGCCTACGTTGATTCTAGACGTCTCGCGCCAGCCGGAGAACTAACTAACCCTAGAAGGGAAAAGAAAGACCTTTCTTGCCTCCAGAGAATAGACCCCAAAAGTTGGATACAAGCCCCCAACAAATAATAACGGTGAGGTAAGAGGAAAAGACAAACATAAGAATGAGCTAGGTATTTAGCAAAGAGAGGCCCACTAGCTAATAGCAGAATATAGAAAGATAACTTATATGGTCAGCAAAAACCCTATCAAAAATATCCACACTGGAAATTCAAGAACCCCCGAACCGTCTAACGGCCCGGGGGGAGAACACCAGCCCCCTAGAGCTTCCAGCAAGGTCAGGAATCACATTTAGTACAAGCTGGACAAAAATGAGAGCAAGCAAATAACCCAAAAAACAAAGAAGCAGGACTTAGCTTAATTTTGCACGAACCAGGACCAGCAGATAGGAGCAAACAGAATGTGTCTGATTACAACGATGCCAGGCACTGGACTAAGGATCCAGGAGGTTTATATAGCAACACCCCTGAACTAACGACCCAGCTGGGTGCAAACTGAGGGAAGAAAATCCCAGAGTCATATCACTAGTAACCACAAGAGGGAGCCAGAAAAGTCTAATTCACAACAGTACCCCCCCCTTAAGGAGGGGTCACTGAACCCTCACCAAGACCACCAGGGCGATCAGGATGAGCAGCGTGAAAGGCACGAACTAAATCGGCTGCATGCACATCAGAGGCAACCACCCAGGAATTATCCTCCTGACCATAGCCCTTCCACTTGACCAAATACTGAAGCCTCCGTCTGGAGAGACGAGAATCCAAGATCTTCTCAACCACGTACTCCAACTCGACCTCAACCAACACCGGAGCAGGAGGCTCAGCAGAAGGAACCACAGGCACAACGTAGCGTCGCAATAAAGACCTATGGAACACGTTGTGAATGGCAAACGAAACCGGAAGATCCAAGCGAAAGGACACTGGATTAAGGATTTCCAATATCTTGTAAGGACTGATGAAGCGAGGCTTAAATTTAGGAGAGGAGACCTTCATAGGAACAAATTGAGAAGACAGCCACACCAAATCCCCAACACGAAGTCGGGGACCCACACCGCGGCGGCGGTTGGCAAAACGCTGAGCCTTCTCCTGTGACAATTTTAAGTTGTCCACCACATGATTCCAGATCTGCTGCAACCTATCCACCACAGAATCCACCCCAGGACAGTCAGAAGGCTCCACATGTCCCGAGGAAAAACGAGGATGGAAACCAGAGTTGCAGAAAAATGGCGAAACCAAAGTAGCGGAACTAGCCCGATTATTAAGGGCAAACTCAGCCAACGGCAAGAAGGTCACCCAATCATCCTGATCTGCTGAAACAAAACACCTCAAATAAGCCTCCAGAGTCTGATTAGTTCGCTCCGTTTATCCATTAGTCTGAGGATGAAAGGCAGACGAGAACGACAAATCAATGCCCATCCTAGCACAAAAGGATCGCCAGAACCTGGAAACAAACTGGGATCCTCTGTCAGACACAATATTCTCAGGAATGCCGTGTAAACGAACCACATTCTGAAGGAACACAGGAACCAGATCGGAAGAGGAAGGCAGCTTAGGCAAAGGCACCAAATGGACCATTTTCGAGAAGCGATCACATACCACCCAGATGACAGACATACCCTGAGACACCGTGAGATCAGAAATGAAATCCATGGAAATGTGTGTCCAAGGCCTCTTCGGGACAGGCAAGGGCAAGAGCAACCCGCTGGCACGAGAACAGCAAGGCTTAGCTCGAGCACAAGTCCCACAGGACTGCACAAAAGACCGCACATCCCGTGACAAGGAAGGCCACCAAAAGGACCTAGCCACCAGATCTCTGGTGCCAAAAATTCCCGGATGACCTGCCAACACCGAGGAATGAACCTCGGAAATGACTCTGCTGGTCCACTTATCAGGAACAAACAGTCTGTCAGGTGGACAAGAGTCAGGTCTACCAGCCTGAAATCTCTGCAACACACGCGTCGCAAATCAGGAGAAATGGCTGACAAAATAACTCCCTCTTTAAGAATACCAACAGGTTCTGCGACTCCAGGAGAGTCAGGCACAAAGCTCCTTGAAAGAGCATCAGCCTTCACATTCTTTGAACCTGGTAAATACGAGACCACAAAGTCAAAACGGGAGAAAAACAATGACCAGCGGGCCTGTCTAGGATTCAGGCGTTTAGCAGACTCGAGATACATCAAATTTTTGTGATCAGTCAAGACCACCACACGATGCTTAGCACCCTCGAGCCAATGACGCCACTCCTCAAATGCCCACTTCATGGCCAGTAACTCCCGATTGCCAACATCATAATTCCGCTCAGCAGGCGAAAACTTCCTAGAGAAGAAAGCACATGGTCTCATTACCGAGCAACCAGGGCCTCTCTGTGACAAAACGGCCCCTGCCCCAATCTCAGAAGCATCCACTTCGACCTGAAAGGGAAGTGAGACATCAGGCTGGCACAAAACAGGCGCCGAAGTAAACCGGTGCTTCAACTCTTGGAACGCCTCCACGGCTGCAGGAGCCCAGTTAGCAACATCAGAACCTTTCTTGGTCATATCCGTCAAAGGTTTAACAACGCTAGAAAAATTAGCGATAAAACGACGGTAGAAGTTAGCAAAACCCAAGAACTTCTGAAGACTCTTAACTGACGTGGGTTGAGTCCACTCATGAATAGCTCGGACCTTGACTGGGTCCATCTCCACAGCAGAAGGGGAAAAAATAAACCCCAAAAAGGGAACCTTCTGTACTCCAAAGAGACACTTTAATAATAATAATAATAATAATAATTTTATTTATATAGCGCCAACATATTCCGCAGCGCTTTACAACTTATAGAGGGGACTTATACAGACAACAGACATTACAGCATAACAGAAATCACAGTTCAAAACAGATACCAGGAGGAATGAGGGCCCTGCTGCTCGCAAGCTTACAATCTATGAGGAAAAGGGGAGACACAAGAGGTGGATGGTAACAATTGCTTTAGTTATTTGGACCAGCCATAGTGTAAGGCTCGGGTGTTCATGTAAAGCTGCATGAACCAGTTAACTGCCTAAGTATGTAACAGTACAGACACAGAGGCTATTAACTGCATAAAGTGTATGAGAACATGATGGAGGAACGTGATTATGTTGTTGTTTTTTATTAATAGGCCACACAGGGATAATTAGGTTAATGCGTTGAGGCGGTAGGCCAATCTGAACAAATGAGTTTTTAGTGCACGCTTAAAACTGTGGGGATTGGGGATTAATCGTATTAACCTAGGTAGTGCATTCCAAAGAATCGGCGCCGCACGTGTAAAGTCTTGGAGACAGGAGTGGGAGGTTCTGATTATTGAGGATGCTAACCTGAGGTCATTAGCAGAGCGGAGGGCACGGGTAGGTTGGTAGACTGAGACCAGAGAGCCTTTAACTTTGAGCCTTTAACAAACAAAGCATTCTCACGCAAAACCTGAAACACCATCCTGACCTGCTCCACATGTGAGTCCCAATCTTCAGAGAAAACCAGAATATCATCCAGATAAACAATCATAAATTTATCCAGATACTTCCGGAAAATATCATGCATAAAGGACTGAAACACTGAGGGAGCATTAGAGAGCCCAAAAGGCATCACCAAGTACTCAAAATGACCTTCGGGCGTATTAAATGCAGTCTTCCATTCATCTCCTTGCTTAATGCGCACAAGGTTGTACGCACCACGAAGATCTATCTTGGTGAACCACTTGGCACCTTTAATCCGGGCAAACAAGTCCGACAACAGAGGCAAAGGATACTAAAATTTAACAGTGATTTTATTCAGAAGCCGATAGTCAATACAAGGTCTCAAAGATCCGTCCTTCTTGGCCACAAAAAAGAATCCCGCACCAAGAGGGGAAGAGGAAGGACGGATATGCCCCTTCTCCAGAGACTCCTTGATATACGAACGCATTGCGGCATGCTCAGGTACAGACAGATTAAATAATCTTCCCTTGGGAAATTTACTACCTGGAATCAAATCTATGGAGCAGTCACAGTCCCTATGAGGAGGCAGAGCACTGGATCTGGACTCGCTGAATACATCCTGATAATCAGACAAATACTCAGGAACTTCCGAAGGAGTAGAGGAAGCAATAGACACCGGCGGGGAATCAGCATGAATTCCCTGACAGCCCCAACTTGACACAGACATTGCCTTCCAATCCAAGACTGGATTGTGGGTCTGCATCCATGGCAGACCCAAAACGACCAAATCATGCATTTTATGCAGAACAAGAAAACGAATCACCTCCCGATGTTCAGGAGTCATGCACATGGTCACCTGCGTCCAAAACTGCGGTTTATTTTCCGCCAATGGCATAGCATCAATATCTCTAAGAGGAATAGGATTTACCAACGGTTCAAGAACAAAACCACAGCGCTTGGCAAATGACAGATCCATAAGACTCAGGGCAGCACCTGAATCCACAAACGCCATAACAGGGTAAGAAGACAAAGAGCAAATCAAAGTCACAGACAAAATAAATTTAGGTTGCAAATTACCAATGGCGACAGGACTAACAACCCTTGTTAGACGTCTAGAGCATGCTGATATAACATGTGTAGAATCACCACAGTAAAAACACAACCCATTCTGACGTCTATGATTTTTCCGCTCATTTCTAGTCTGAATTCTATCACATTGCATTAAATCAGGTGTTTGTTCAGACAACACCTCCAGAGGATTAGCGGTTTTGCGCTCCCGCAAACGCCGGTCAATTTGAATAGCCAGCGCCATAGAATCATTCAGATTTGTAGGAATGGGGAAACCCACCATCACATTCTTAATGGCCTCAGAAAGGCCATTTCTGAAATTTGCGGCCAGAGCACACTCATTCCACTGAGTAAGCACGGACCATTTCCGAAATTTTTGGCAATACACTTCAGCTTCATCCTGGCCCTGAGAAATAGCTAGCAAGGCTTTTTCTGCCTGAATTTCAAGATTGGGTTCCTCGTAAAGCAATCCAAGTGCCAGAAAAAACGCATCAATATTTGCCAATGCCGGATCTCCTGGCGCTAGGGAGAAAGCCCAATCCTGAGGGTCGCCCCGTAAAAAAGAAATAACAATTTTAACTTGCTGAGCTGAATCTCCAGATGAACGGGGTCTCAGAGAAAGAAACAATTTACAATTATTCTTGAAATTCCTAAACCTAAATCGGTCTCCAGAAAACAGTTCAGGAATAGGTATTTTAGGTTCAGACATAGGACTACTGGTAACAAAATCTTGTATGCCCTGCACACGAGCTGCCAGCTGGTTTACACTTGTAATCAAGGTCTGGACATTCATGTCTGCAGCAAGCACAAGCCACTCAAAGGTAAAGGGGAGGAAGAGAGGAAAGAAAAAAAAAAAAAAACAACTCAGAATTTCCTTTCTTATTATCCCACTTCTGCAATGCATTAAACATTCAATGTTGGCCTGGCATACTGTTATGACCCCAATGGCAGAGGGTCTCAGGAATAATTGCTAAGTCTGCAAACACAGAAAACCAGCTCATAGGGCAGTGGTAACTGGGCTGACCATATATCTAATCCTAGCACCACAAATACCAGCAGCCGGGGAACGTGCCTACGTTGATTCTAGACGTCTCGCGGCAGCTGGAGAACTAACTAACCCTAGAAGGGAAAAGAAAGACCTTTCTTGCCTCCAGAGAATAGACCCCAAAAGTTGGATACAAGCCCCCAACAAATAATAACGGTGAGGTAAGAGGAAAAGACAAACATAAGAATGAGCTAGGTATTTAGCAAAGAGAGGCCCACTAGCTAATAGCAGAATATAGAAAGATAACTTATATGGTCAGCAAAAACCCTATCAAAAATATCCACACTGGAAATTCAAGAACCCCCGAACCGTCTAACGGCCCGGGGGGAGAACACCAGCCCCCTAGAGCTTCCAGCAAGGTCAGGAATCACATTTAGTACAAGCTGGACAAAAATGAGAGCAAGCAAATAACCCAAAAAACAAAGAAGCAGGACTTAGCTTAATTTTGCACGAACCAGGACCAGCAGATAGGAGCAAACAGAATGTGTCTGATTACAACGATGCCAGGCACTGGACTAAGGATCCAGGAGGTTTATATAGCAACACCCCTGAACTAACGACCCAGCTGGGTGCAAACTGAGGGAAGAAAATCCCAGAGTCATATCACTAGTAACCACAAGAGGGAGCCAAAAAGTTTAATTCACAACACACAGCGCCCCCTAGGCGTCCAGTAGTCACGTACCACCAGGAGGTGGCATCCTTTCATCAGGACCCCGTTGAGGCCAACGCACAGATTCTGGATGATGATCCCTCAATAGAACTGCGCCTCCAGGTCCAGGAACTGACTAAAAGCATAGCTGCACTAGCCAAAACCGTGCAGTCCCTGCAGGAATCCCCAAAGGAGAAAATCCAGCTGGCTTCCAGTCCGGAGGACGACCCCTGGTAACGACAGAAGAGGATCCCGCCAATCAGAGAAAGAGACAATGACCACTATCTTCAGGACGGACGACCCATCTGTCGCCGCTGCAACCAGGCAGGACACATCGCAAGGTTCTGTCATTTAAACGAGTGACACCTGGGGCAGAGGGCCAACCTCTAGGAGTAGGACGACCAGGCCCAAAAAACTGGTGAGCCAAGTACGTCGGAGGACGACCGGTCCTCCCCATTGTGATTGACGGCATCTCAATGAACACTTTACTGGACGCAGGCTCTCAGGTGATAACTATGCCTTACATTCTCTACAAATGGTAATTAGCTGACTCAGACATTAACCGTGGCCCAGATAGTGATTTGACAATAGTAGCCAGTAATGGTCAGCCTTTGCCACAGGTGGTGTACAAGGAGGTAACCATTAAGGTGGGGCTGGTAGAATTGAAGGCCCAAGGACTGGTGATTGTTGATACTGACTGACGAGAATGTAACCCCATGATGACCTTATGTACTAATGTCATAGAAAACTATCTTGCCGAGGTTATTGTCTTGTTACAACAGGTGGCCGAAACTGCTGGTTCCAGTGAGCAGCGAGTCCTGCAAAAAGAAATCAGAGCCCTGATGCAGAGAACAGGTAGAATTGTGTGGTGGAGAAGTTGACCATGTCACAGTGAGCCATCCGAACCCCATTGCAATACCCCCCAGGAGTGAAATGTTAATATGGTGTCGGGCAGCAAAAGGCCACAGAGGTAAAGACTACCAGGCCCTGGTAGAACCTGTGTATTCAGATAGTAGGTCCACCATCCTGTCAGCCAGAGGAGTGGTTGATGTCCGCATGGGGAAGGTACCAGTACGTGTCCTTAACTGTGGAGAGAAAGAGGTCCACTTACCCAGATATGCCACACTTTCTTAAACTGTTCACTGTGTGTTCCTCCCCTGTAATCCTCTGCAGCAGCATTGTCTGAGGGTGATCTTTGCAACAACAGCCCTCTGGCATGCATGCACTGAAAATGCCATGTCTGCCTCCAACATGAGAGAAGGAAATTTCTCCTTGTACCGTGGGTCAAGATAGGTGCACAGCCAGTATTTCATGTTGGACAAAATGTCTTTCACGCCAGGGTCTTGGGAAAGGCATCTGGACATGAACTGTGCCATGTGTGGCAAACTACAAAGAGTTAAACATTCAGTATCCCCACCAGGATGAACACTAAACATCCTCTCCTCATGACACCTCGCCTCCTCCTCTTCAGGCCGTCTATGTTGGACAGGCATGAAACTGTCCCCTCTGTAGCGCAGACCAAAAACTACTGTTCCTCCTTCTGCTCCTGTTCTTCATCATCACCCAATGTGGCTTGACAATATTGTGTGTTAGGCTGTGCTGTGTGGTATTAGCCACTGTAAAATCTTGTACTATAGACACTTGCTCATCATTCAAAGCTTCCTCTTTGAGATTCTGCAG
This sequence comes from Ranitomeya variabilis, assembly GCF_051348905.1. Classification (NCBI taxonomy): domain Eukaryota; kingdom Metazoa; phylum Chordata; class Amphibia; order Anura; family Dendrobatidae; genus Ranitomeya; species Ranitomeya variabilis. The sequence goes on from NC_135236.1 coordinate 65,924,001, forward strand.
CGATTGTTTTAATAGACAGAGCATTGAGATGGTTACGTTGATAATAATGTCATAAGTGCTCTCCATCTTAGTGCAGTACTCAAAGTTTTGAAGAACTTCACATATGACAGCGATCCACACCCACTCTGCAGTTGTTATGTGTAGGGGCTGAGTGTTACTCTGACAGGCATTGAGAAGCTGGAATTCAGAAGCTGCCCTCTGCTGCTCACCATGCCTTGCCAACATATGAAAGGTCGAATTCCAGCGTGTGGGCAGGTCACCAATCAGTCGGTGACGAGACAAATGAAAAAGTTGATGCAGCGAAGCCAGGCCGGTGAAAGCCTGAGATGACTTCTGGAAATGGGCGATGACATGGCGTACCTTGGCAAGTAGGTCCGGCAAGTCAGGATATGGTTTTAAGAACCGCTGTACAACTAAGTTCAGCACGTCGGCAATGCATGGAAATTGTACCATCTTGCTGAGCTTTAAAGCTGCCACAAATTTACGCCCATTATCGCACCCAAGAAGACCTGGTTGAGGGATCAGCGGGGAGCACCACTGATCGGTCTGGTCTTTTATCCCTTTCAACAGCTCTGCTGTGTTGATAGCTTTATCACCTAATCAGATGAGCTTCAGCACAGCGTGCTGTCGCTTCGCCAAAGCAGTGCTGCAGAGCTCCCAGCTGGGGAGTGAAGGGTAGGCTAGTTCAGATGAGGATGAGAAACAGGAACTGAAATACCAGGAAACTGAAAGATGGAAGTTGGGCCCATTATTCTTGGTGTGGGTATTTGTGATGTCCCAGCCTCTGACTCTGTCCTAGACTCCACCAGATTCACCCAGTGTGCCACCAGTGAAATGTAGCATCCCTGTCCACAAGAACTTGTCCACATGTCTGTAGTTAGGTGGACCTTCCCTGTGAATGTGTTGGCCAGAACATGGCTGATTTTGTGTAACATGTGCTTATGTAATGCAGGGATTGCACTCTGGGAAAAATATTGGCACCTGGGAATCAAGTACCGTGGTGCTGCAACTGCCAAGAGGTCGGGAGAGACTCAATTCCAACAAGCTGAAACGGCAACATTTCTAGGGCTAGCAATCTGGCAATGTGGGTGTTTAGCATTTGCGCCTGTGGGTAGGTGGATATTTCTGCTTCCTGTGAAACATCTTGGGTAGGGACATCTGAATGCTGCGCTGGGACAAAGGACTGGATGTGGTTACTTACTGTTGTGTCTATGCAATCGCAGGTTGCGGGCAGGAGGCATCAGTGCCTGCTTCCTGGACAGCAGATTGGGAAGGCCGTAACACAGAGGAAGGGCAGTGGTTTCACCCTAAGACACAGGTGTTCCGCCCACCTGCTGGGGTGCTTGGCTGCCATGTGTTTCTGTATGCTTGTGGTTCTCAGGTTGGCAGTGTTCTTGCCTCTTGCTATGGCAGATGCTGCAAATTGCAGTTCTTTTGTCTGAAGAACTTTCAGAAAAAACTGCCATACAGGGGAACAACGCACCCTTGGCTTGTTATCTAGCCAAGTGGGGGGCTCTGTGGAACAGTTGATTGAGTTTTCCCTTTGGTCAAACCACTACCTCTTCTTGCTTGTTTTCATGCTATGGATCCATCCCTCTTTGCACTGCTGTGCTCGCTATGCTTGCCACAGTGCCAGGTTGGATTAGTGGCCCCATCATCAACCACGTCGTCTTCCAATTCATCAATCTGATCCTCCTTCTGAGTTGCGATTTTAGGTTGAGCTGATGGCATCTGTGCGTTATGATTATCCTCCCCCTCTTCATGATTACCTTTCACCTCTTCCAACATGAATTGAACTTCCCCAATGTGGCTTTCATCTAGCCGTGGGTGCTCAAATGTTTGTACATCACTGCACTCCACCTCCTCATGACTCTATTTAATGGTGCACGGTGAATAGCCAGAGTAATTACAAGGGAATGTAAACAGTTCCTTGGAGTGGCTGGCGTTGGGATCATATGTGTTCTGGGACTCTTGATTGGGGGAGGAAGAAGGAACAGGTTGAGGATTGTGAGGCCCAGCCTCTAAGCTACTGAAACTGGACCATGTGGAAGACTTTGTGGTGATGCTTGTCAATAAACTGGAGCGTTCTTCTGTCATCCAACCCACAACATTCTCACACTGGTCTGGGTTCGACAGTGGTGTGGTGCTCAGACCGAATTTTGACAGGAAGCTAAAATGAGATAAAATCACCTTCTGATCTGTCACTCGGCCTTGGTGGGCACCACCACATCCACGTCCCCATTCCTTAACGTCACCCTTTCCCATATTGAATGCGTAATGAAAAAAAATTCCTGGCTTTATTTTTCACAAGTATCCGCACAGATGAGTTATGTAGAAATTTTTTGTATCTATCAATATGTTATTTTTTTTAGCTGTCAGCTTTATTACACACGGCAACAGCAGACTCAGGAAAATTACTGGTAAATAGTCACTTTTGTGTATCTCAGCAGGCTTTGCGCCAGTCCCACAACTAATAGATAAATATACGCTATTTAGTTAACTAATAGCATAGTCATTTTTTTATATTGCATTTATGACACACGCCAACAGCAGAGTCAGGAAAATTATTGGTAAATAGTGACATTTGCGTATCTCAGCAGGCTTTGCGCCTTTATGTCACACACTAACAGCAGTGAGGCCAGCCAATCACAGTAATTGTAGTTGGCAAGCAAGCCCAGCAGGTTCATTGGCTGTAAATAAAATGCCAAACACTCAAATATATCGAGGCGAATAGTTAATTACTTGCTGAGTAACGAATAACCCGAACACCATACTATTCGTGTGATTAACGAATAGTGCCGAATGTATTCGCTCATCACTATTTGTGACATCTGATTGTGGTCTGATTTTTTTAATGGATCCATTGGCTTATACTGCCGATTTTGATCCGGCTTTCCGATCAAAATTGAACCTGTCTCTGATATTTTCCGTACACCACTCAGTCTGAGGGAAAAATCAGGACATGTGAATTGTCCCATAGATTAGGTACAAGTGCTATCCAGGAAAATTACGGATAGCACTAGTATGCAAAAATTGGACATCTGAATGAGGCCTTAGACAACAGTGATTTTTTTCATACGCAAAAATAAGTCCTTGTTTCATAAGAGTTTGGTCAGTGTGTAAGTTTTTATCATCAGAGGTTCGTCAGAGATTCATGAGTTTCATCAGAGTTTGGTCAGTGTGTTACTTTTTACCATCAGAGTTTGGTCAGAATTTCATCAGTTTTTCCCATATGCAAAAAAATGGTGAAAGTGTACAAGCTTGTCCTATCAGTTTGTGGATAAACAGGCAGCACTTTGATGCCATCCATGTGCTGTCTGATGTTTTCACGAACCAATTGACTTGAATTGGTGATTTTGAGCTGAAAATTGGTATATCGGACATGTCTACGTGATTTTGTGTGGACCAATCGGACTGCAAAAATACATAGTCATGTGAGCAACTTCATAGACTATAACAGTTATGAGTTCCATCTGTGAAATGTATTTCATTATTTCTTTATTTCCTAGAGGAGTATTGCGGCTCAAAGTCTCCTGATCTCGGCATGCTGTCACTCTTCACAAGGAGAAATGTTACCTCTTATTTCCCAGAGGAGCATTGCGGCTCAAAGTCTCCACATCTCAGCATGCTTAACATGTCATGGAGAAACTTTACCTCTTGGATACCGGTCATCAGACACCTCTCACACAGCCAAACCAGATCTCACACTTTGCACTGACGAGGGGCAGTACCCCAAAACACAGTGTCTGCAAATTGAGATTCTGGTTTTGGCTTTTATCCTAAGTCATGTGACAAGGCTTGTTAAAGGGGGTTGACATTGACTTTTAGGATTGCTGCTTCCAATAGATAGGCGATAGAGTTCTAGTTTTCTTCCTCTCTGAAGAGACAACTTGTATCTATTTATGAAAGACACAGATAAAACACATACGCAAAAAATTAACGTCTGAATGAGCCCTTACACTCCGCTTCCCCCAATTGACAATTATTGCTTCCAACAAAATATTGTGCCCTTAGTTTCGCACTTCAGTTTTGAACATTTTAAAGTTGCATATAAATATATAGGATATCAATAACACACATCACAACATTTACATTTTTCTTTTTCTTTTCAAAACTAAAGTGTGATTCTATTCCATATCACGGTGGCCATTTTTCTAGCGGCTCCAAGAACTTCTTTATTCCTCAGGCTATATACGAATGGGTTTAACATCGGGACTACGGCTACATATAACATTGATAGAATTGTGTCTTGTTCCTTAGAACCTTCAGACTCAGGTTTCAAGTACATGAAGATACTTGGACCAAAGAATAATAAGACAGTAACAAGGTGAGATGTGCAGCTGGAAAAAGCCTTAAGCCTCCCCGTAGAAGAACGAATCTTTAAAACTGTGGAGATAATTCTTATATATGATGTCATAATAAACATCAAAATGAAAACTACAATAAAAGCATCTTCCATTGAGAGGATCATTGTCATATTTTTTGTGTCACTAGAAGAAAGCTGCATTAATGCTTTTATTTCACAAAAGAAATGACTGATCACGTGAGAGTAACAGAATGATAATGTACGTATCAGTAAAGTTAACATTAGGGAATTGGCAATACTGAATATCATGTAGGAAGTCACTATAATGGAACAAACATTTCTGGTCATAATTGAAGAATAATGTAGAGGAGAACAAACCGCCACGTATCGATCATAAGCCATGGAGGTAAGAATATAAATATCAGTCCCCGCACAGAATATGAAGAAAAACAGTTGAGTCATGCAGCCAGAAAAGGAGATCGTCTTATCGCCAGTTAAAATGATGGCCAACATCTTTGGGATAATAGCGGAAACATAGATGGCGTCAACAATGGAGAGATTGCACAAAAAGAAATACATTGGAGTGTGAAGTTGGGGAGCAACACAGACCAAAGCAATGATAATCAGATTTCCCACCACTGCTAGAAAATACATGAATAAAAACCCGGTAAATAAAAAAATTGTATTTATTCTGGAGTTGGAGAAAGGCGTCATGTAGAACTCAGTCACTGTATTGATTTCACAATTATTCATTCTGTGTGTCTGGGATTAAAGAAAAACAAAACATGAAAAAAAACAACACAAAAAAGAGCATACACTCAACAGCAAGTAAATTAGTAAATGGTAATAGTGAATAACTTAGGGTACTTACTTAGTTAATGCTATTTTGGTTAAAAAAAAAAAAGCATAAAAGCCATCCTACCATGACAAGGTGTGCCCATCGGGACGTTCCTAGCCTGGCTCTAGTGTTAAAATCTTACTATGTGTCAAACGACATCAATGTGGATAAGGGCAGAGTAGGATAGGGCTTAAATAAAGGGAAAAAAGAGTAATACAGTATATATAGTATGAACTTGAATGAAGTCTATACAGTAGGTATAAAGTTCTGTTTCACAAGCTTAGCCAATGATGATCATATAACTATAAAATTCTGTCTCGCCCTACCTGGTGAGCCAATATTATGTCGCACACTAATACTGTCAGTGAAAAACTATGTGAATCAACATGTAATTTGAATGTGAAATAAGTCTGTTTTCAATTAAAGTGAGGACATAGGAAGAGTGGTTGAGATATTTTATTTAAATAGCACTGTCTATCAAAGACTGATCTTCCCAACACATTTGGTGAAATATATCATTTCACGAACCAAGGATATTTCTGAAGAAGAGTTTTTGATGCTAATGAGGCTGGAAAACCATCTCTAAACAATTTAAATTCCACAAATCCACAGTCAGACAGATTGTGTACAAATAAAGGACATTTGAGGACATTATTACTCTACTCAGGAGTGGTCAACCAAAAGCAAGGCGCATAAAAGTTCAAGAAGTCACAAAAGAACCCAAGGTAACCTTTAAGCAACTAAAGGCCTTAATCACATTAGCTAATTTTAATGTTCATGAGTCCACTATCAAAATGAGACTGAACAACAATGGTGAACATGGTAGAATTGCTACGAAAAAGCTTACCCTCCAAAAAATTGCTACCCATGAGTAGTTTCCTGAAGATCACCTGGACAAGCCAGAAGGTAAATGGAACAATATTTTCTGTACAGATGAGACCAAAAGAGAGCTTTTCGATTTACATGCAAATAATAATGTTTTGAGAAAGAAAACAGCTGGACTACAGTATAAAAACTGTGAACATGTTGGTGGTAGTATCACGGCTATCATCATTGTTTCAACAAGGAAATATGAATATTACCATCAAATTCTAAAGGAAAATACTTGGACGTGTCCTTAAGCTGAATTTCAAGAGAATGTACGTCAATCAACAAGACAATGACCAAAAGCACACAAGACGTTCTACAAAAGAATGGTTAAGGAACAAAGTTAAAGCTTTGGAAAGGCCAATTCAAAGTCCTGACTGTAATCCTATAAAAACATTGAGGAAGAACCTAAAGCTAGCAGTTCATGGGAGAACTGCCTCAAGGTGACAGAGGTAAAGCTGTTTTACTGGGATAATAGGCTGAAATTCCTCCAAGCCGATGTGCAGAACTAACCGACAATGACGGGGAAATGTTTAGAATCAGTTATTGCTGCACAAGGGGGTCACCCTAGATACTGAAAGCAAAGGTTCACATATTTTTTGTCACTCACAGGCAGGTGATATTGTATTATTTTCCTCAATAATATGACACTATAATATTTTTAAATAATTAATTTGGTTTGTTTCTCTTTATTTAGGACTGCAAAAATATGGAAAAATTTACGGGGATCACAAACTCTCAGGAACTGTACAAAATCAGCATCTTAAAGACTACAGTATGTGCAGAAAAAGGAGTTTTTCTGAGGAAGCACAAAAAAAGGAAAGAAGTGAAAACTAGAAGTTTTTCAAGCACAAACAGGGGAGTTTTTGGAGTCGTTTTACTTTCCTGAAGCTGTTTTATGAGTTTTTAAAGCGTTTTGTAAGAGTTTATCTCCTGAATCAGTTTTTTGTATATTTTTGATTGCACAATGCCTGATTTTGCAGTGGATTATACCAGGATTGGCTTGAAAGTAGTGACATGTTCTTTCCTTTTTTACCACCAAATGTTTTTCAATGCTTCCCGAGGAAATAAAAAGAAGGCTTGATTAACTCCTTATATAAACAGCAAAAAGAACTAACACTGAAATTATTAGAAACAGTCTCTCAAACATTTTTAGTTCATTTTGATGGTGTTTTTGTAGTGGTACGGCTCTTAAAAACTTCCCAAAAAGCTCGTTCTGATCTTGGCCTCCTGCTGCACCTCTGTCTCGGTGTCTTATGCAGCCATATAATAAAATGGTGGATGCAATTCCCTTCTCTACCTCTCTCATTCTCTGTCGCCTGCCACCTCTTACTATGGTTTTCTTACTACTTGTCTTTCTCTCCATTTTCTTATTCATCTGAATTTTCGTCATCCCAGACCACATTCGACAGGAAAATAGAAAGTTGAAAAATCGGCAAATATTCACGGCTGATTAAATGAAGTAATATGACTGCAGCATCATAAACTTAAAGAGAACCTGTCAACAGCAAAAATGCTGGTAACATGCAGATATGGGGTTAACCTTCTGGTTAATAGCGTTACTAACCTGCCCGTCGCCTGCAATTAGCCGACACTGCAGGGAGAAAATGAACTTTATTCTCCCCGGCAGCATTCGGTTTTAATCATGGGGGCAGTGTCAATGCTGATTCAGAACTGCGCCCCCGGCCTTGACTGTCAGCCGACCCCAATCCAGAGCGAGTGTCAGTCAGGGCCAGAGGTGCGATTACAGCTGGACGTTTGTTGACACCTGGTTATAAAAAGGATAAATCTATATGTATTGTTATTTTTTTTAAAATGGCAAAAACGCAGATTTTTGGCCCCATTAATTGAAAAATGAGGATATAGTTATACCTTCACAGATCTTGTGTAAAAATTGAAAATCCATCCTGTACATGTTTGTGTGCTGTGTTCAGATGAATGGGACATACCCATTCCAAACCCTTGGATGTTCGATGAAAATTTTAAAACAAATAGTTTTGTTTTAAAGCAAGAAGACTGGAAGGAGGAATGAAAGAGGAGACCACTGAGAAACATTTGTAGTTGAATAAAAAAATATACAAAAAACCTAGTAGATAACTGAAATAAAAATATATCAAATTTAGCTTTTTGCACAAAACAGACAACATTAATAGTGAATGATACCTACTGAACAACCAGATCGATTTATTTGGTAAATCAATGGTTAGCTATAACGTCAATGATGTTTACAACAGTGCTCTTAGTGGTGGCATTGTATCTATCGAACGGGTTACTTATTTTATAGATGTGCAAATACCTTAGAGAAAGAAGGACGTTGCTCCCTAGTGTAATCTTATCTCAATTCTACTAAAGTATTTTGTCAGGATATTCAGCATGAATGGTTATTTCTCACTTGAAGATTACATTCACTTTTTGATTAAAAGGGTAATTTCTACAAAAATTTAAGAAATTGAAGGACCATATGTCTGCTGATCTTTTTAATCATAGACCGCTGACAGGGACAAGGGGGCATCCTCTACGTCTGGAGGAAAAAAGGTTTAAGCATAATAACAGACGCGGATTCTTTACTGTAAGAGCAGTGAGACTATGGAACTCTCTGCCGTATGATGTTGTAATGAGTGACTCATTGCTTCAATTTAAGAGGGGACTGGATACCTTTCTGGAAAAGTATAATATTACAGGGTATATATATTAGATTCCTTGATAAGGCGTTGATCCAGGGAACTAGTCTGATTGCCGTATGTGGGGTCGGGAAGGAATTTTTTTCCCCATGATGGGGAAAGTGTAAAGTGCCATCAGGATTGATCAGTAACCACTAAGTAGTGAATGACAAAGAAACATAGAGTATACACAACCCATAAAATGTTTTTTATTTAAATAGAATAAAATGAATTGTTTAACAAGGGAAAAGTATATCCCAGGATATTAGAGCTGTTAAAAGTCAGGCGGTAAATTTGAACTGTTGCTTGAGTAAGTGAGTGTTACCACCATATGTATAGATGCTTAAAGCATTGAGGACAACAGCCTCTGTCCTACTGTTTGTATTTATTAATTTCATGCTATTTAAATAAAAAGCATTTTTATGGGTGTTAGGGTTGGCGGATTGCACTAAATATAAATTATGATGAAGTGCGATCACAACCCAGGGGTCCACCGGAAAACTGCAGCTAATGTAAACAATGGCGGAATACACAGCGAGAGATAGCTAGCTCGCTCTGAGTTAAACGTCACTCAGTGTATAGCACACGAAGCTTTGTCACTCGCACACAGCAATGGAAAATATGCTCTGCAGAAGAGCTGTGTCACTAGCACACAGTAATGGAAAATATGCTCTGCAGAAGAGCTGTGTCACTCGCACAGAGTAACGGAAAATATGCTCTGTAGAAGAGCTGTGTCACTCGCACACAGAAACAGAGCAGGTATGGCGCTAAACACGTTCCCTGGTAACCTCACAGGAGAACAAAACAGGGGCAAGGGAACAGGTATTGGACACAATCGCAGCGCGTGCATGCACACGAACTCCTCTCCGGAGGCTATGGAATTCTAAAGGCCATACGCCTGCCCTGATTTCACTCAAACTCCTCTCCGGAGGTGCCAGAATTCTAAAGGCTATATGCTTGCCCTGAGCACATGCAGACAAGTCCACACTACCGTTATGTTCCACACACTCATGAGATATAAATGATCTTAGCGTGTCGGCATGTGCTCCAGGAAACCTTTTATACGTTCCTGTTCAAATCCAGTCAGACAGGACCTTGCTCGTGGACCAATCCGGAACTGCCACGTCACCCAAGCAGCTGACAACCGACCACCAATGAGAGGTCGCCACCTCACGAGAATGCTCAATAGGGTGATTTCTAGACTTAGCCTCTGGAATGCCTGTTCGCCGCTGCTTATTGCTAGTTACTATAGCTTTGGCTGGAGACCCAGCAGTAACGAAGCGAACAGCACGAGTCTGGGCAAGATGTTGAGACCAATGTCTTTGCTTAGCAGCTCCCACTATGGCCAAAGCAGAATGGGAGACCGCAGAGACAGACAAGGCTTGGGATCTACCCCGTGCACTGGGAGAATCCAGGCACCTAACATTGGATTATGTATGCTCTTTAGTTCTTTGACATGTATTAGTTATTTTGAGTTGTGCTCAACTTTGATATGATATGCTAATGGGCTTCTGTGAGGACCCAGTGCTTTATCTTAACCAGACGTTTATTTTCAGCAAGCCAGGAAGAATAGAATGTTATCTATATGTTGACTTTTTTGGCATTTTTATCTTCAGTTGGGCAAGAATCAGAAATGTTGACTTTTCTTTCATGCAGGGTCATTGAACAATGATATTTGCTGATATGCTAACTACACATTGTCCAGGCCAGCTACTTTGTTGACTTGCAAAACATGGGAGAAAAAAACTATGCAAATAGATCCTCATTCTTCCCCTTTATCTGAGAATGCTGGTTTGAAGGACATTTTTTAACTATGAAAAGGAGACATACCTCCAGATATACGGAGAGATAGAGACAGCCAAGAGATCCAAAGATCCAAAGAACCAGAGACTCTCTACATGACAGCAGCCAAGACATCATGGCTCCATCATGAGGGACAAAGACTTGTCAATCTACAGGAACCTTGGCTGCAAGAATACAGATCTGCTTAATTAACCATCACTGAACCATGGATACATTACATATGTGAAAGCCAGGAATGAGGACCACGTGTCACCTGGCTCCATAGAGTTGTTTGGAGAAGCCAGGCTGTGAACCTCTGGTCAAGTGGCCTTGTATCTGAATGCACTGTCATCTTCCCAAGCATGTCATTACCTCCTCTCTATATGTGCCACAGGGGAAGTAACAGCAGCTTTTATCCTGGTAAGACTCAGTAATGTCATTGGGTATTTTGCTGTGACAATTCTATGTGTTATCTGCCTGTTTTATGGTTCAATAAAGTATTTCCACACTGTTTTAACCTCACCCTGTGTTGTCTGCGTAGCGTTACTTCCACGTTAAAAGGAGAGTGGGCATTCGGTGGGATGATCCTTGGTCCATCCTGTTTTGGCTAGCGGACCAGGCCACCCACTGCTCACTTGTGTCTCCCTGGTTTCCTGTCCTAAGTTATCAATAACCTCCAAAGTGTATAGTGCCATCAAGATTGACCAGTAACCATTAAGTGTATAGAACCATCAGGATTGACCAGTAATCACCAAATGTATAGTACCATCAGGAGTGATTAGTAACAATCAAGTGTATAGTGCCACTTAACAAGTTTGAACAGTCAAGAATTTGTGCCCCTATATGAAAAAGAAAATTGAAGTGCTTCATTACAGTCTGTGTTATTTTCTTTAGGTGGAACCCTTTACTTTGTGCCACGATCTTCCAGTGGAACCACGTTTGGCCATATACACATGAACTATTTCTGTCATGACTCTGTTGACCATGGGCTTCTTCCCTGTCCTTAACGCTAGGGGCACCCTATCTCTCCCTGCTCCCCAGATTACTCCAGATGGTAAAGACACCGGGGCCACGTACCTTGTCTTAGCTCCTGAATCTGCCCTCAGGCTGTACCATTTCCCCACTCAGGGAAGAGGAGAGTAGAAGTGTACTGTAATACACCAACCAGACTATCAAGGTAATACAAGCAGGGACAAAGGAAATACCAATCATACAAACATACACACACAAGCAATAGAGGTAAACACCGGGGAGAGGTGGATGGGGTAAAACCAATGTAGGAAAAGAATGGGATTTAGCACACTTCCAAAACCTTGCAATAGTCTCAGATAAATCCACCAAACCCCTTCTCAAGCAACAACTATAAACCACCATCTTCTAACTATGCAGCACTCCCACTCTCCCACTTAGCCACCAATGCTGGCTCATGCAGCAACTCCAGGGAAACTGCCTGATCTGCAGGCACAGCTGTGCCACCAACGAACCAGTTGTTTCCAAACCCTCTTTTGGCTATAAATCATCCTTGCCTGGATATATATCTCAGCATTTCCACTGTATCACCAACGCCGACCAGCACAGTAACTCCATTTAAACACATGTCCTTTTTTCAAAACAAAATACCAATCTTATTGCATGTCGGTGCACACTGTATGCTTTCCTACCTTGGCGTCTTTTGGACCCCAGTGCAACATTTTTTTTTCCCTCAGTGTGGATTTTATGTGTACACCTGTTGTGAATTCTGCACTTGGGCTCCCTCCGGTGGTTGTTGGTGGTAGTGCAGTTGTCTTGGGGTTGTAATCCAGGCAGGTGTTTCTGCTGATTGCAGCTCTATTAGGTATTTAGGTGTGCAGGATCCATTAGTCTTTGCCAGTTGTCCATTGTTCTTGGAGGGATTGCATCTCTCTCTGGCTCCTCATGCCCTGCTGCCAATTCAACTAAGATAAGTGTCTGTTTTTTTGTCTCTGTGCACACATGCAGTGTGCTTTGCAATTCAGTGCAATTTATTGTGTTTTTGTCCAGCTTAGACTTTGTTTGGATTTTTCAGTCATGCTGGATTCTCAGGAGATGCAGATATACTTTCTATGTCTTTAGTTAGATGTGGAATATTTGTATTATCTGCTGTGGATGTTTTTAGGATTTTAATACTGACCGCTTAGAATTCTGTCCTATCCTTTTCTATTTAGCTAGAAGTGCCTCTTTTGCTAAATCCTGTTTTTCTGCCTGCGTGTGTCTTTCCTCTTATACTCACAGTCAATATTTGTGGGGGGCTGCCTATCCTTTGGGGTTCTGCTCTGAGGCAAGATAGAATTCCCATTTCCATCTATAGGGGTATTTAGTCCTCCAGCTGTGTCGAGATGTCTAGGACGTGTTAGGTACATCCCACGGCTACTTCTAGTTGCGGTGTTAGTTTAGGGTTTGCGGTCAGTACAGGTACCACCTACTCCTGAGAAAGTCTCTCATGCGGCTCCTAGGTCACCAGATCATAACAGTACAACTGGCCAACAATGAGTTAAATGCATCTCAGAAGAAGGGAAGAAAGAGCCATTTTTTTTTTTGTAGCCTGCTTTGTCTTTTCTTCCCTCTTTTCCTCTGGGTGACTGAGGAGTCTTGTGCTAGCATGGATGTTCAGGGATTAGTTTCTTGTGTAGACCAGCTTGCTGCTAGGGTACAGGGTATTTCGGATTATATTGCTCAGACTCCGCTTTTAGAGCCTAGTATTCCTACTCCTGATTTGTTTTTTGGGGACAGGTCCAAATTTTTGAGTTTTAAAAACAACTGTAAACTGTTTTTTGCTCTGAAGCCTCGTTCCTCTGGGGAACCCATTCAGCAGATAAAAATTGTCATCTCCCTGCTGCGTGGCGACCCTCAGGATTGGGCATTTTCCCTGGAATCTGGGAATCCGGCCTTGCTTAATGTAGATGCCTTTTTTCAGGCTCTAGGATTATTATATGATGAACGAAATTCTGTGGATCAAGTGGAGAAGACCTTGTTGGCCCTGTCTCAGGGTCAAGAAGCGGCAGAATTGTATTGTCAGAAATTTAGAAAATGGTCTGTGCTGACTAAATGGAATGAGGATGCTTTGGTGGCAATTTTCAGAAAGGGTCTTTCTGAATCTGTTAAAGATGTTATGGTGGGGTTTCCCACGCCTGTTGATCTGAGTAATTCTATGTCTCTGGCCATTCAGATCGATCGGCGCTTGCGGGAGCGCAGAACTGTGCGCGCTGTGGCGTTGTCCTCAGAGCAGATGCCTGAGCCTATGCAGTGTGATAGGATTCTGTCTAGAACGGAACAACAAGGATTCAGATGTCAGAATAGGTTGTGTTTTTATTGTGGCGATGCTTCTCATGTCATTGCAGTCTACTCAAAGCGTACAAAGAGAATCGCTAGTTCAGTTACAATTGGAACTGTACAACCTAAATTTCTGTTATCTGTGACCTTGATCTGCTCATTGTCGTCATTTTCTGTCATGGCGTTTGTGAATTCAGGCGCCGCTTTGAACTTAATGGACTTTGAATTTGCCAGGCGTTGTGGTTTCCCCTTGCAGTCTTTGCAGAACCCTATTCCTTTAAGGGGCATTGATGCTACACCTTTGGCTAAAAATAAACCCCAGTTTTGGACACAGGTGACCATGTGCATGGTGCCAGCCCATCAGGAAGATTGTCGTTTTCTGGTGTTGCATAATTTGCATGATGCTATTGTGCTGGGTTTTCCATGGTTGCAGATACATAATCCTGTGTTGGATTGGAAGTCTATGTCTGTGACTAGTTGGGGTTGTCAGGGGGTTCATAATGACGTTCCTGTGATGTCAATCTCCTCTTCCTCCTCTTCTGAAGTTCCAGAGTTTTTGTCTGATTTTCAGGATGTATTCGATGAGCCCAAGTCCAATTCCCTTCCACCGCATAGGGACTGTGATTGTGCTATTGACTTGATTCCAGGCTGTAAGTTTCCTAAGGGCCGACTTTTCAACCTGTCTGTGCCAGAACATAACGCCATGCGGAGTTATGTTAAGGAGTCTTTGGAGAAAGGGCATATTCGGCCATCTTCTTCACTGTTGGGAGCGGGATTTTTTTTTGTTGCTAAGAAGGATGGCTCCTTGAGACCCTGTATTGATTATCGCCTCTTGAATAAGATCACTGTCAAGTTTCAATACCCTTTACCTTTGCTTTCCGATTTGTTTGCCAGGATTACGGGGGCTAGTTGGTTTACTAAAATTGACCTTCTGGGGCATATAATCTTGTTCGTATTAAGCAGGGTGACGAATGGAAAACTGCGTTTAATACGCCCGAAGGCCATTTTGAATACCTTGTGATGCCATTCGGGCTCTCTAATGCTCCATCTGTGTTTCAGTCCTTCATGCATGATATATTTCAGAATTATCTTGATAAATTCATGATTGTATATTTGGATGATATCCTAATTTTTTCCGATGATTGGGAGTCTCATGTGAAACAGGTCAGGATGGTATTTCAGATCCTTCGTGATAATGCTTTGTTTGTGAAGGGGTCTAAGTGTCTCTTTGGAGTGCAGAAGGTTTCTTTTTTGGGCTTCATTTTTTCTCCCTCATCTATAGAGATGGATCCGGTTAAGGTTCAGGCCATTCATGATTGGATTCAGCCCACAACCGTGAAGAGCCTTCAGAAATTTTTGGGCTTTGCTAATTTTTATCGCCGTTTCATTGCTAACTTCTCCAGTGTGGTTAAACCCCTGACCGATTTGACGAGGAAAGGCGCTGATGTAACGAATTGGTCCTCTGTGGCTGTCTCTGCCTTTCAGGAGCTTAAACGCCGATTTACTTCTGCCCTGGTGTTGCATCAGCCAGATGTTTCTCTTCCGTTTCAGGTTGAGATTGATGCTTCTGAGATTGGGGCAGGGGCCGTTTTGTCTCAGAGGAATTCTGATGGTTCCTTGATGAAACCGTGTGCCTTCTTTTCCCGTAAGTTTTCGCCTGCTGAACGCAATTATGATGTCGGCAATCGGGAGTTGTTGGCTATGAAGTGGGTGTTTGATGTTATGAACCTGGTGGTTAGGAGCACCCGAAATGACCTGATGATTAAACTGTAGAACAGGACAAGCTCTGGGAAGTGGGAGCTCTGCTGACCGCAAACCCTAATCCTATCATACACACTAGAAATAGCCGTGGAGCATACCTAATTCTGCCTAGACGCCTCTTCACAGCCTAAGAACTAACTACCCCTAAAGATAGGAAATAAAGCCTTACCTTGCCTCAGAGAAATTTCCCCAAAGGAAAAGGCAGCCCCCCACAAATATTGACTGTGAGTTAAGATGGAAGTCACAAACACAGGCATGAAACAGGTTTTAGCAAAGGAGGCCAGACTTCACTAAACAGACAGAGGATAGAAAAGATATCTTTGCAGTCAGCACAAAAAACTACAAAATACCACGCAGAGTGTGCAAAAAGACCCCCGCACCGACTCACGGTGCGGAGGTGCCACTCTGCATCCCAGAGCTTCCAGCTAGCAAGGCAATATCATGGTAGCAAGCTGGACAGGAAAACAATGAACAACAAAATAACTAGCAGGGACTTAGCTTCTGCTGGAGTAGACAGGTCATCAGCAAGATCAAGGAGAGATCTGAACCAGTACTAAGACATTGGCTGCTGGCATGGAGGAACGATCTGAGTGGAGTTAAATAGAGAAGCCAGCCTAGCCCTAAACGAGAGCAGCTGAGGAAGGAATCTCAGAACCAGCAGCTCCACTCACAGCCACCAGAGGGAGTCCACGGACAGAACTCGCCGAAGTACCATTCATGACCACAGGAGGGAGTTCGAGAATGGAATTCACAACAGTACCCCACCCTTGAGGAGGGGTCACCGAACCCTCACCAGAGCCCCCAGGCCAATCAGGACGAGCCAAATGAAAGGCACGAACTAGATCGGCAGCATGGACATCAGAGGCAACAACCCAGGAATTATCTTCCTGACCATAGCCCTTCCATTTGACCAGGTACTGAAGTTTCCGTCTCGAAATACGAGAATCTAAAATTTTTTCCACCACATACTCCAACTCCCCCTCGACCAACACCGGAGCAGGAGGGTCAACGGAGGGAACCATAGGCGCCACATATCTCCGCAACAACGACCTATGGAACACATTATGGATGGCAAAAGAAGCTGGAAGGACCAAACGAAATGACACAGGATTGAGAATTTCAGAAATCTTATAGGGACCAATGAAACGAGGCTTAAACTTAGGAGGAGAAACCTTCATAGGAACATAACGAGATGACAACCAAACCAAATCCCCAACACGAAGTCGGGGACCAACACAGCGACGGCGGTTAGCGAAACGTTGAGCCTTCTTCTGGGACAATGTCAAATTGTCCACTACGTGATTCCAAATCTGCTGCAACCTGTCCACCACAGAATCCACACCAGGACAGTCCGAAGGCTCAACCTGCCCTGAAGAAAAATGAGGATGGAAACCAGAATTACAGAAAAAAGGCGAAACCAAAGTAGCCGAACTGGCCCGATTATTAAGGGCGAACTCGGCCAAAGGCAAGAAGGTCACCCAATCATCCTGATCAGCAGAAACAAAGCATCTCAGATATGTTTCCAAAGTCTGATTGGTTCGTTCTGTTTGGCCATTTGTCTGAGGATGGAAAGCCGAAGAAAAAGACAAATCAATACCCATCTTAGCACAAAAGGACCGCCAAAACCTTGAAACAAACTGGGAACCTCTGTCCGACACGATGTTCTCCGGAATGCCGTGCAAACGAACCACATGCTGGAAAAATAATGGAACCAAATCAGAAGAGGAAGGCAATTTAGGCAAGGGTACCAAATGGACCATCTTAGAGAAGCGATCACAAACCACCCAGATGACCGACATCCTTTGAGAGACAGGAAGATCTGAAATAAAATCCATGGAAACATGCGTCCAGGGCCTTTTCGGGACTGGCAAGGGCAAAAGCAACCCACTGGCACGAGAACAGCAGGGCTTAGCCCGAGCACAAGTCCCACAGGACTGCACAAAGGAACGCACATCCGTGACAAGGATGGCCACCAAAAGGACCTAGCCACCAAATTCCTGGTACCAAAGATTCCAGGATGACCAGCCAACACCGAACAATGAACCTCAGAGATAACTCTACTAGTCCATCTATCAGGGACAAACAGTCTCTCCGCTGGACAACGGTCAGGTCTATCAGCCTGAAACTCCTGTAGCACCCGCCGTAAATCAGGGGAGATGGCAGACAAAATTACCCCCTCTTTGAGAATACCAGCCGGCTCAGGAACTCCCGGAGAATCAGGCACAAAACTCCTTGAAAGGGCATCAGCCTTCACATTCTTAGAACCCGGAAGGTATGAAACCACAAAATCGAAACGGGAGAAAAATAGCGACCATCGAGCCTGTCTAGGATTCAACCGCTTGGCAGACTCGAGATAAGTCAGATTCTTGTGATCCGTCAAGACCACCACGCGATGCTTGGCTCCTTCAAGCCAATGTCGCCACTCCTCAAATGCCCACTTCATAGCCAACAACTCCCGATTGCCAACATCATAATTACGCTCAGCAGGTGAAAATTTCCTAGAAAAGAAAGCACATGGCTTCATCACAGAGCCATCAGAACTTCTTTGAGAAAGAACAGCCCCTGCTCCAATCTCAGAAGCATCCACCTCGACCTGAAACGGGAGCGAAACATCTGGCTGACACAACACAGGGGCAGAAGAAAAATGACGCTTCAACTCCTGAAAAGCCTCAATGGCCGCAGAGGACCAATTGACCACATCCGCACCTTTCTTGGTCAAATCAGTCAATGGTTTAACAACACTAGAAAAATTAGTGATGAAGCGACGGTAAAAATTAGCAAAGCCCAGGAATTTCTGAAGGCTCTTCACAGAACTAGGCTGAGTCCAATCATAAATGGCCTGAACTTTAACAGGGTCCATCTCGATAGTAGAAGGGGAAAAAATGAAGCCCAAAAATGAAACCTTCTGAACTCCAAAGAGACATTTAGACCCCTTCACAAACAAGGAATTAGCACGAAGGACCTGGAACACCATTCTGACCTGCTTCACATGAGACTCCCAGTCATCCGAGAAGACCAAAATATCATCCAAATATACAATCATGAATCTATCCAGGTACTTTCGGAAGATGTCATGCATAAAGGACTGAAACACAGATGGGGCATTAGAAAGCCCGAATGGCATCACCAGGTACTCAAAATGGCCCTCGGGCGTATTAAATGCTGTTTTCCATTCATCGCCCTGTTTAATACGCACAAGATTGTACGCCCCTCGAAGATCTATCTTGGTGAACCAACTAGCCCCCTTAATCCGAGCAAACAAATCAGACAGTAGAGGCAAAGGGTACTGAAATTTGACCGTGATTTTATTGAGAAGGCGGTAATCTATACAAGGTCTCAGAGAACCATCCTTCTTGGCCACAAAAAAGAACCCTGCTCCCAACGGTGACGACGACGGGTGAATATGCCCTTTCTCCAAGGACTCCTTTATATAACTCCGCATAGCGGCGTGTTCTGGCACAGATAAATTGAACAGTCGGCCCTTAGGAAACTTACTACCAGGAATCAAATTAATAGCACAATCGCAATCCCTATGAGGAGGTAGGGCACTGGATTTGGGCTCATCAAATACATCCTGGTAATCCGACAAAAACTCAGGGACCTCAGAAGGGGTGGAAGAAGAAATTGACAACAATGGAACATCACCATGTACCCCTTGACAACCCCAACTGGACACAGACATCGATTTCCAATCCAATACTGGATTATGGACTTGTAGCCATGGCAAACCCAATACGACCACATCATGCAGATTATGCAACACCAAAAAGCGAATATCCTCCTGATGTGCAGGAGCCATGCACATGGTCAACTGAGTCCAGTACTGAGGTTTATTCTTGGCCAGAGGCGTAGCATCAATTCCCCTTAAAGGAATAGGATGCTGCAAAGGCTCCAAGGGAAAACCGCAGCGCCTGGCAAACTCCAAGTCCATCAAATTCAGGGCAGCGCCTGAATCCACAAATGCCATAACAGAATAGGACGACAAAGAGCAAATCAGAGTAACGGACAAAAGGAGTTTAGGCTGTACAGTACCAATGGTGACAGACCTAGCGAACCGCTTAGTGCGCTTAGGACAATCAGAGATAGCATGAGTGGAGTCACCACAGTAAAAACACAGCCCATTCTGACGTCTGTGTACTTGCCATTCAGCTCTGGTCAAAGTCCTATCACATTGCATAGGCTCAGGCCTCTGCTCAGAAGATACCGCCAAATGGTGCACAGCTTTGCGCTCACGCAAGCGCCGATCGATCTAAATGGCCAAGGACATAGACTCATTCAGACCAGCAGGCATGGGGAACCACACCATAACATCCTTAAGGGCTTCAGAAAGACCCTTTCTGAAAATTGCCGCCAGGGCACACTCATTCCACTGAGTAAGCACAGACCACTTTCTAAACTTCTGACAATATACCTCCGCTTTATCCTGACCCTGACACAAAGCCAGCAAGATTTTCTCTGCCTGATCCACTGAATTCGGTTCATCATAAAGCAATCCAAGCGCCAGAAAAAACGCATCTACATCACACAATGCAGGGTCTCCTGGCGCCAGGGAAAATGCCCAGTCTTGAGGGTCGCCACGTAACAAAGAAATAATGATTTTTACTTGCTGAATGGGGTCACCAGAGGAGCGGGGTTTCAAAGCAAGAAACAGTCTACAATTATTTTTGAAATTCAGGAACTTAGATCTATCCCCAGAAAACAAATCAGGAATTGGAATTCTAGGCTCTAACATTGGATTCTGAACTACATAATCCTGAATGCTTTGTATCCTTGCAGTGAGTTGATTCATACAAGAGGACAGACCCTGAATGTCCATATCTGCACCTGAGTCCTGAACCACCCAGAGGTTAAGGGGAAAAGAAAGACAAAACACACTGCAGATAAAAAAAAATGGTCTCAGAACTTCTCTTATCCCTCTATTGAGATGCATTAACACTTTGCTGGCCAGCTGTACTGTTATGGACCTGGTGGTTAGGAGCACCCGAAATGACCTGATGATTAACCCCTTCATGACCCAGCCTATTTTGGCCTTAATGACCTTGCCATTTTTTGCAATTCTGACCAGTGTCCCTTTATGAGGTAATAACTCAGGAACGCTTCAACGGATCCTTGCGGTTCTGAGATTGTTTTTTTGTGACATATTGGGCTTCATGTTAGTGGTAAATTTAGGTCGATAATTTCTGAGTTTATTTGTGAAAAAAACGGAAATTTGGTGAAAATTTTGAAAATTTTGCAATTTTCACATTTTGAATTTTTATTCTGTTAAACCAGAGAGTTATGTGACACAAAATAGTTAATAAATAACATTTCCCACATGTCTACTTTACATCAGCACAATTTTGGAAACAAATTTTTTTTTTGCTAGGAAGTTATAAGGGTTAAAATTTGACCAGTGATTTCTCATTTTTACAACAAAATTTACAAAACCATTTTTTTTAGGGACCACCTCACATTTGAAGTCAGTTTGAGGGGTCTATATGGCTGAAAATACCCAAAAGTGACACCATTCTAAAAACTGCACCCCTCAAGGTGCTCAAAACCACATTCAAGAAGTTTATTAACCCTTCAGGTGTTTCAGAGCAGCAGAAGCAACAAATAGGGGAAAAATTAACATTTAACTTTTTAGTCACAAAAATGATCTTTTCGCAACAATTTTTTTATTTTCCCAAGGGTAAAAGGAGAAACTGGACCACGGATGTTGTTGTCCAATTTGTCCTGAGTACGCTGATGCCTCATATGTGGGGGTAAACCACTGTTTGGGCGCGCGGCAGGGCTCGGAAGGGAAGGAGCGCCATTTGACTTTTTGAATTAAAAATTGGCTCCAATCTTTAGCGGACACCATGTCGCGTTTGGAGAGCCCCCGTGTGCCTAAACATTGGAGCTCCCCCACAAGTGACCCCATTTTGGAAACTAGACCCCCCAAGGAACGTATCTAGAAGCATAGTGAGCACTTTAAACCCCCAGGTGCTTCACAAATTAATCCGTAAAAATGAAAAAGTACTTTTTTTTTCACACAAATTTTCTTTTAGCCTCAATTTTTTCATTTTCACATGGGCAACAGAATAAAATGGATCCTAAAATTTGTTGGGCAATTTCTCCTGAGTACGCCAATACCTCATATGTGGGGGTAAACTACTGTTTGGGCACATGGTAAGGCTCGGAAGGGAAGGAGCGCCATTTGACTTTTTGAATGAAAAATTATCTCCATCGTTAGCGGACACCATGTCAGGTTTGGAGAGCCCCTGTGTGCCTAAACATTGGAGCTCCCCCACAAGTGACCCCATTTTGGAAACTAGACCCCCAAGGAACTTATCTAGATGCATAGTGAGCACTTTAAACCCTCAGGTGCTTCACAAATTGATCCGTAAAAATGAAAAAGTACTTTTTTTTCACACACAATTTTTTTTAGCCTCATTTTTTTCATTTTCACATGGGCAACAGGATAAAATGGATCCTAAAATTTGTTGGGCAATTTCTCCTGAGTACGCCGATACCTCATATGTGGGGGTAAACCACTGTTTGGGTGCACGGCAAGGCTTGGAAGGGAAGGCGCGCCATTTGACTTTTTCAATGGAAAATTAGCTCCAATCGTTAGTGGACACCATGTTGCGTTTGGAGAGCCCCTGTGTGCCTAAACATTGGAGCTCCCCTACAAGTGACCCCATTTTGGAAACTAGACCCCCCAAGGAACTAATCTAGATGTATAGTGAGCACTTAAAACCCCCAGGTGCTTCACAGAAGTTTATAACGCAGAGCCATGAAAATAAAAAAATGTTTTTCTTTCCTCAAAAATGATTTTTAGCCCGGAGTTTTTTATTTTCCCAAGGATAATAGGAGAAATTGGACCCCAAATGTTGTTGTCCAGTTTGTCCTGAGTACGATGATACCCCATATGTGGGGGTAAACCACTGTTTGGGCGCACGGCAGGGCTCGGAAGGGAAGGCACGCCATTTGGCTTTTTGAATGGAAAATTAGCTTCAATCATTAGCGGACACCATGTCGCGTTTGGAGAGCCCCTGTGTGCCTAAACATTGGAGCTCCCCTACAAGTGACCCCATTTTGGAAACTAGACCCCCCAAGGAACTAATCTAGATGTATAGTGAGCACTTAAAACCCCCAGGTGCTTCACAGAAGTTTATAACGCAGAGCCATGAAAATAAAAAAATATTTTTCTTTCCTCAAAAATGATTTTTAGCCCGGAGTTTTTTATTTTCCCAAGGATAATAGGAGAAATTGGACCCCAAATGTTGTTGTCCAGTTTGTCCTGAGTACGATGATACCCCATATGTGGGGGTAAACCACTGTTTGGGCGCACGGCAGGGCTCGGAAGGGAAGGCACGCCATTTGGCTTTTTGAATGGAAAATTAGCTTCAATCATTAGCGGACACCATGTCGCGTTTGGAGAGCCCCTGTGTGCCTAAACATTGGAGCTCCCGCACAAGTGACCCCATATTGGAAACTAGACCTCCCAAGGAACTAATCTAGATGTGTGGTGAGCACTTTGATCCCTCAAGTGCTTCACAGAAGTTTATAACGCAGAGCCATGAAAATAAAAAATTATTTTTCTTTCCTCAAAAATGATTTTTTAACCCACAATTTTTTATTTTCCCAAGGGTAACAGGAGAAATTGGACCCCAAAAGTTGTTGTGCAGTTTCTCCTGAGTACGCTGATACCCCATATGTGGGGGTAAACCACTGTTTTGGCACACGTCGGGGAGCGGAAGGGAAGTAGTGACGTTTTGAAATGCAGACTTTAATGGAATGCTCTGCGGGCGTCACGTTGCATTTGCAGAGCCCCTGATGTGCCTAAACAGTAGGAACTCCCCACAATTGACCCCACTTTGGAAACTAGACCCACAAGGGAACTTATCTAGATGTGTGGTGAGCACTTTGAACCCCCAAGTGCTTCACAGAAGTTTATAACGCAGAGCCGTGAAAATAAAAAATGTGTTTTCTTTCCTCAAAAATATTTTTTTAGCCCAGAATTTTTTAATTTTCCCAAGGGTAACAGGAAAAATTTGATCCCAAAAGTTGTTGTCCAGTTTCTCCTGAGTACGCTGATACCCCATATGTGGGGGTAAACCACTGTTTGGGCACATGGCGGGGCTCGGAATGGAAGTAGTGACGATTTGGAATGCAGACTTTGATGGAATGGTCTGCGGGAATCATGTTACGTTTGCAGAGCCCCTGATGTGCCTAAACAGTAGAAACCCCCCACAAGTGACCCCATTTTGGAAACTAGACCCCCCAAGGAACTTATCTAGATGTGTGGTGAGCACGTTCAACCCCCAAGTGCTTCACAGAAGTTTACAACGCAGAGCCGTGAAAATAAAAAATAATTTTTCTTTCCTCAAAAAAGATGTTTTAGCAAGCAATTGTTTATTTTCACAAGGGTAACAGGAGAAATTGGACCCCAATATTTGTTGCTCAGTTTGTTGTGAGTACGCTGATACCTCATATGTGGGGGTAAACCACTGTTTGGGCGCACGTCAGGGATCGGAAGGGAAGTAGTGACATTTGAAATGCAGACTTTGATGGAATGGTCTGCGAGCGTCACGTTGCATTTGCAGAGCCCCTGATGTGCCTAAACAGTAGAAACACCCCACAAGTGACCCCATTTTGGAAACTAGACCCCAAAAGGATCTTATCTAGATGTGTGGTGAGCACTTTCAACCCCCAAGTGTTTCACATAAGTTTATAACGTAGAGCCGTGAAAATAAAAAATAATTGTTCTTTCCTCAAAATTATGTTTTAGCAAGTAATTTTTTTTTTTGCAAGGGTAACAGGAGAAATTGGACCCCAATAGTTGTTGCCCAGTTTGTCCTGAGTACGCTGGTATCCCATATGTGGGGGTAAACCACTGTTTGGGCGCACGTCGGGGCTTGGAAGGGAGGGCGCACCATTTGACTTTTTGAACGCAAGATTGGCTGGAATCAATGGTGGCGCCATGTTGCATTTGGAGACCCCTGATGTGCCTAAACAGTGGAAACCCCTCAATTCTAACTTCAACACTAACCCCAACACACCCCTAACCCTAATCCCAACTGTAGCCATAACCATAATCACAACCCTAACCCCAACACACCCCTAACCACAACCCTAACCCCAACACACCCGTAACCCTAAATCCAACCCTAATCCTAACCCTAATCCCAACCCTACCCACAACTGTAACCCCAACACAACCCTAACCCTATCCTTAACCCTAACCACAAGCCTAATCTTAACCCTATTTCCAACCCTAGCCCTAATTCCAACCCTAAGGGTACCGTCTCACATAACGATTTACCAAAGATCACGACCAGCGATATGACCTGGCCGTGATCGTTGGAAAGTCATTGTGTGGTCGCTGGGGAGCTGTCACACAGACCGCTCTCCAGTGACCAACGATGCCAAGGTCCCAGGTAACCAGGGTAAACATCGGGTTACTAAGCACAGGGCCGCGCTTAGTAACCCGATGTTTACCGTGGTTACCAGCGTAAAAGTAAAAAAAAAAAAACGTACATACTCACATTTCGGTGTCCTTCAGGTCCCTTGCCGTCTGCTTCCCGCTCTGACTGAGTGCCGCCATACAGTGAGAGCAGAGCGCAGCGGTGACGTCACTGCTGTGCTGTGCTCTCACTTTCCGGCCGGCAGACAGTCAGAGCGGGAAGCAGACGGCAAGGGACCTGAAGGACACCGAAATGTGAGTATGTACGTTTTTTTTTTTTTTTTTACTTTTACGCTGGTAACCACGGTAAACATCAGGTTACTAAGCGCGGCCCTGCGCTTAGTAACCCGATGTTTACCCTGGTTACAAGTGAACGCATCGCTGGATCGCTGTCACACACACCGATCCAGCGATGACAGCTGGAGATCCAGCGACGAAAGAAAGTTCCAAACGATCTGCTACGACGTACGATTCTCAGCAGGGTCCCTGATCGCTGCTGCGTGTCAGACACAACGTCATGGATCGTACCGTCGTAGCGACCAAAGTGCCACTGTGAGACGGTACCCTAACTCTAATTCCAACCCTAACCCTAAGGCTATGTGCCCACTTTGCGGATTCGTGTGAGATTTTTCCGCACCATTTTTGAAAAATCCGCAGGTAAAAGGCACTGCGTTTTACCTGCGGATTTACAGCAGATTTCCAGTGTTTTTTTGTGCGGATTTCACCTGCGGATTCCTATTGAGGAACAGGTGTAAAACGCTGCGGAATCCGCACAAAGAATTGACATGCTGCGGAAAATACAACGCAGCGTTTCTGCATGGAATTTTCCGCACCATGGGCACAGCGGATTTGGTTTTCCTTAGGTGTACATGGTACTGTAAACCTGATGGAAAACTGCTTCGAATTCGCAGCGGCCAATCCGCTGCGGATCCGCGGCCAATCCGCTGCGAATCCGCGGCCAATCCGCTGCGTATCCGCTGCGTATCCGCTGCGTATCCGCGGCCGATCCGCTGCGTATCCGCTGCCGATCCGCTGCGGATCTGCGGCCGATCCGCTGCGTATCCGCGGCCGATCCGCTGCGGATCCGCTGCGGATCCCCTGCGGATCCGCTGCCGATCCGCGGCCGATCCGCTGCCGATCCGCGGCCGATCCGCTGCGTATCCGCTGCCGATCCGCTGCGGATCTGCGGCCGATCCGCTGCGTATCCGCGGCCGATCCGCTGCGGATCCGCGGCCGATCCGCTGCGTATCCGCTGCGGATCCGCTGCCGATCCGCTGCGGATCCGCGGCCGATCCGCTCTGTGTGCACATGCCATAACCCTAACCCTACCCGTAACCCTAACCCTACCCCTAGTTCTAACCCTAGTTCTAACCCTAGTTCTAACCCTAACCCTAGTGGAAAAAGAAAAAAAAAAAATTCTTTATTTTATTATTGTCCCTATGGGGGTGATAAAGGGGGGGGTTATTTATTATTTTTTTTATTTTGATCGCTGTGATAGAACCTACCACAGCGATCAAAATGTACCTGTAAGGAATCTGCCGACTGGCAGATTCGGCGGGCGCACTGAGCATGCGCCGGCCATTTTCCAAGATGGCGGCGCCCAGCGAAGAGACGGCCGGACACCGGGAGGATCAGTAAGTATGAAGGGGTGGTGGAGGGGGGGTGTCGGAGCACAGGGGGGGTGATCGGACCACAGGGGGGCTTTATTCACACAAGGAGGGAGCGGACAGGAGGACGGGGGAGCCGGCAGGCGGACGGAGGGGACCGGAGGACTAACGGAGGACTGGGGGGGCGATCGGTGGGGTGGGGGGGGTCCACTTAAGTATTTCCAGCCATGGCCGATGATATTGCAGCATCGGCCATGGCTGGATTGTAATATTTCACCAGTTTTTTAGGTGAAATATTACAAATCGCTCTGATTGGCAGTTTCACTTTCAACAGCCAATCAGAGCGATCGTAGCCACGGGGGGGTGAAGCCACCCCCCCTGGGCTGAAGCACCACTCCCCCTGTCTCTGCAGATCGGGTAAAATCGGAGTTAACCCTTTCACCCGATCTGCAGGGACGCGATCATTCCATGACGCATACGCTGCGTCATAGGTCGGGAAGGCACAGACTTTCATGACGCAGCGTATGCGTCAAAGGTCGGGAAGGGGTTAAACTGTAGAACAGGACAAGCTCTGGGAAGTGGGAGCTCTGCTGACCGCAAACCCTAAT
Source organism: Ranitomeya variabilis (assembly GCF_051348905.1). NCBI lineage: Eukaryota > Metazoa > Chordata > Amphibia > Anura > Dendrobatidae > Ranitomeya > Ranitomeya variabilis. The sequence continues at coordinate 65,951,148 of NC_135236.1, forward strand.
CCTATCATACACACTAGAAATAGCCGTGGAGCTTACCTAACTCTGCCTAGACGCCTCTTCACAGCCTAAGAGCTAACTACCACTAAAGATAGGAAATAAAGCCTTACCTTGCCTCAGAGAAATTTCCCCAAAGGAAAAGGCAGCCCCCCACAAATATTGACTGTGAGTTAAGATGGAAGTCACAAACACAGGAATGAAACAAGTTTTAGCAAAGGAGGCCAGACTTCACTAAACAGACAGAGGATAGAAAAGATATCTTTGCGGTCAGCACAAAAAACTACAAAATACCACGCAGAGTGTGCAAAAAGACCCCCGCACCGACTCACGGTGTGGAGGTGCCACTCTGCATCCCAGAGCTTCCAGCTAGCAAGGCAATATCATGGTAGCAAGCTGGACAGGAAAACAATGAACAACAAAATAACTAGCAGGGACTTAGCTTCTGCTGGAGTAGACAGGTCATCAGAAAGATCCAGGAGAGATCTGAACCAGTACAAAGACATTGGCTGCTGGCATGGAGGAACGATCTGAGTGGAGTTAAATAGAGAAGCCAGCCTAGCCCTAAATGAGAGCAGCTGAGGAAGGAATCTCAGAACCAGCAGCTCCACTCACAGCCACCAGAGGGAGTCCACGGACAGAACTCGCCGAAGTACCATTCATGACCACAGGAGGGAGTTCGAGAACGGAATTCACAACAGTTTGAGGAATGGCGACATTGGCTTGAGGGAGCCAAGCACCGTATTGTGGTCTTGACCGATCATAAAAATCTGATTTACCTCGAATCTGCCAAACGGCTGAATCCTAGACAGGCTCGATGGTCCCTGTTTTTCTCCCGTTTTGATTTCGTGGTTTCGTATCTTTCGGGTTCTAAGAATATTAAGGCTGATGCCCTCTCTAGGAGTTTTTTGCCTGATTCTCCTGAGGTACTTGAGCCGGTCGGCATTCTGAAGGAAGGGGTGGTCCTTTCTGCCATTTTCCCTGATTTGCGACGGGTTCTGCAGGAATTTCAGGCTGACAAACCTGACCGCTGTCCAGTGGGGAAACTGTTTGTTCCTGATAGATGGACTAGTAGAGTGATTTCTGAGGTTCATTGTTCTGTGTTGGCTGGCCATCCTGGTATTTTTGGTACCAGAGATTTGGTTGGTAGGTCCTTTTGGTGGCCTTCTTTGTCGCGTGATGTGCGTTCTTTTGTGCAGTCCTGTGGGACTTGTGCGCGGGCCAAGCCTTGTTGTTCCCGTGCTAGTGGGTTGCTTTTGCCTTTGCCGGTCCCTGAGAGGCCCTGGACGCATATTTCTATGGATTTTATTTCAGATCTTCTGGTTTCCCAGACGATGTCGGTTATCTGGGTGGTTTGTGACCGGTTTTCTAAGATGGTTCATTTGGTGCCTTTGCCTAAATTGCCTTCCTCTTCTGATTTGGTTCCGTTGTTTTTTCAGCATGTGGTTCGTTTGCATGGTATTCCGGAGAATATTGTGTCTGACAGAGGTTCCCAGTTTGTTTCTAGGTTTTGGCGGGCCTTTTGTGCTAGGCTGGGCATTGATTTGTCTTTTTCTTCCGCATTTCATCCTCAGACAAATGGCCAGACCGAGCGAACTAATCAGACTTTGGAAACTTATTTGAGATGCTTTGTATCTGCTGATCAGGATGATTGGGTGGCTTTCTTGCCATTGGCCGAGTTTGCCCTTAATAATCGGGATAGTTCGGCTACCTTGGTTTCGCCCTTCTTTTCTAATTTTGGTTTTCATCCTCGTTTTTCTTCGGGGCAAGTTGAACCTTCTGATTGTCCTGGTGTGGATTCTGTGGTTGACAGGTTGCAGCAGATTTGGGCTCATGTGGTGGACAATTTGGTGTTGTCTCAGGAGGAGGCTCAGCGTTTTGCTAACCGTCGTCGGTATGTTGGATTCCCGGCTTCGGGTTGGGGATTTGGTCTGGTTGTCTTCCCGTCATGTTCCTATGAAGGTTTCTTCCCCTAAGTTTAAGCCTCAGTTTATTGGCCCTTATAGGATTTCTGAGATTATCAATCCGGTGTCTTTTCGTTTGGCCCTTCCGGCCTCTTTTGCCATCCATAATGTTTTCCATAGATCTTTATTGCGGAAATATGTGGTGCCCATTGTTCCCTCTGTTGATCCTCCTGCTCCTGTGCTGGTTGATGGGGAGTTGGAGTATGTGGTTGAGAAGATTTTGGATTCTCGCTTTTCGAGGCGGAGGCTTCAGTACCTTGTCAAATGGAAGGGTTATGGCCAGGAGGATAATTCTTGGGTTTTTGCCTCTGATGTCCATGCTGCTGATTTGGTCCGTGCCTTTCATCTGGCTCGTCCTAATCGGCCTGGGGGTTCTGGTGAGGGTTCGGTGACCCCTCTTCAAGGGGGGGTACTGTTGTGAATTCTGCTCTAGGGCTCCCTCCGGTGGTTGTTGGTGGTAGTGCAGTTGTCTTGGGGTTGTAATCCGGGCAGGTGTTTCTGCTGATTGCAGCTCTATTAGTTATTTAGGTGTGCAGGATCCATGAGTCTGTGCCAGTTGTCCATTGTACTTGGAGAGATTGCATCTCTCTCTGGCTCCTCATGCCCTGCTGCCAATTCAACTAAGATAAGTGTCTGGTTTTTTGTCTCTGTGCACACATTCAGTGTGCTTTGCAATTCAGTGCAATTTATTGTGTTTTTGTCCAGCTTAGACTTTGTTTGGATTTTTCAGTCATGCTGGATTCTCAGGAGATGCAGATATACTTTCTATGTCTTTAGTTAGATGTGGAATATTTGTATAATCTGCTGTGGATGTTTTTAGGATTTTTATGGGTAAATATATTTTTATTAAAGAGAAGAGAATTTTACGAGAAAAACAGTAGTTGAAAACTACGACAATGATCAAAGTACTTTTTCTTATAATATACAATTCGAGAAGAGCAACACAAAAAACACTCGTTCACAAACCTTGCATAAATCTTACATAAAAGAAAGAAAAAAAAAAATTAGAGGGAGTAAACCCTCTAGAATGACTACGGTAACTTTAACATATAAGCAATAACTCCTTGCCCCCGCAACAGGTGAGGACTTTCATTACCGTGAATAAAAGAAAGCATACCTAAAATCAGTTCGCCCATGTCCCCTAGAGTGAGACATGCACGCAAATAATAACATTATAAAAGTAACTGTTAAATCATGGTACAGACCTATCACACCGAGCTGGTGGAAGGTGAACAGCTCACCCAGGGGGGAGATAGAAAGAGGAGGAAATAGAGGGGGGAGCCCTAGTAGGTGGGGCTCAAGAAAAGAAATATAAAATGAGAACACGAAAAGAAGAGTAGCTTAGTAATCGACTGTAGAATAGACAGGTGTATTCAGGTAAACAGGTCAGGGAAACGAGCAGAATCTTTAAATAGAATCCATTCAGTCCAGATACCTAAAAAGGAGACCCTTGTCTGTGAAAGGTCTGCATCAATTTCCTCCATCCTAAAGATGGTTTTGCAGCGCCCCAGAGTCCTGGTCGTTGCAGTATTGTGGCTCCGCCGCTACGGGGAGCTATGGTACGTCTGATGGCACTGAAGGAGTTCATCTGACCAGGTATCACAGACACCAATACATTTTACCGCCGGGCCTCCAGGGGGAGCTAAGGGTTCTATTCACTAGGCCACTCCTCACATACTGGTAAAACTGGGGGTCAGGCAGGAAGTTAGAGAGAAAGCTGACTGGGTTGGAACCAGGCAACACCTTGTGGCAGAGGGTGTTGTGGGGGGAAGACTCGGTAGGGCCCCTGTCAGGGGTGGGATCCTGACAGAGGCTTGGCAACTGGACAGAACGTAACGGAACCGTGCCTGCTCAGCATAGCGGCGGTGCCCAAGGAAGGATTAGAAGCGAGATAGATTGTGCTGAGTGAGAAACGAGATCAAAGCAACAAGGAGAATACCAGTAGGAGTCGTGCTGTAAGACCGAGGCAACATCCTACTGAGGCTCAAACAACCGGTGGCCGGAACGCCGAAGGAAGTATTTCTATATACAGCTTCAGGCAATACTTCGAACCTACGGCAGGACAGTCAGTCTCAGGCGGGCTGTCTCACCTAAATCACCTATGCAGTCTTGGGGGGCAACTTGTGGAGAGGGGCGACTCTAGGGTCCCGGAAGAGCTCCGAGCCTACCCGTCAAACGGGTGCCGTCCTAACCGTAACATCAGGGAGAGACGGAAGATTAGCAGAACATCATCTAATCGTGTTGTGAGGGAACTTAAGAAACAGACACAACAGTTGTGGGGACTTTCCGTAAGCACAGCAGGGAAGGACCGCAACACATAGCGCTAGAAGGAAGGCACAGATTTCCACCTGCAAAGAGAACTCTGGAGGTGCCATTGGACCGGCCGGACTTGCGCAGCCTGGTTATCCGGATTTCGGACTGAGGATCCAGAGATCTTCAGTAAAGAGGTAAAGAGACTGCAACCTGTGTTCTCGTTATTTACTGCGACCGGCACTTCACAACCACTGCACCGCAACATCATCCCATACCTCCACCTTTATTGTACGCCCCACAGCAGGGTCACGGACCGGGTCTAGCCACCGTGACAACCCCAGAGCAGAGACTCAGAGGCCCAGTACCGGGTACCCTCGGCCCTGCGGCAGTGGGGGCGCTACAGTTTCAAATTCTGAAAACCACTCCACAACATCGGGGGGAACCGGGTCTCGCCATCGGCGGGGGATCACCGTCCTAGCAGCCGCTAGGCAAAATTTAAGGATGTCCTTTTTTTGGGATCCCACCGAACCGGGAATCATGGAGAGCAATGCAATCTCCGGAGTACCGGTGATGTGCTTGCCTATGATCAAACCATAATTTCGAAACACTTGGTCCCAGAATGTTCTAATCAAGGGGCAGCCCCACCAGATATGCAAAAGGGAGCCAATGCCATTTCCACACCTCCAGCAGCAGTTTGAAATTGAGGGAGAAAATTTGTGTAACCTGTCAGGTGTGAGGTACCACCTATATTGCAGTTTATACCCCTTCTCCGAGGCCTCACTGGAACTCGGGAGTTTATGGTTCATCAGGAAGCAACGCTCCCATTCCTCATCTGACAAAGTCCGCCCTAAATCCTTCTCCCAAGCAGACTGGAAATAGAGCCTTGCGTCAGAGTCAGGTGTTGAAAAAATTGAGTAGAGGGAAGAGATTCCCTTGCTCGGGGCGTCTCCACCGGCAAACAACAGTTCCAAGGGAGGGAGTCTACAGTTCAAACCCCTTGGCAAATTCAAAGAGGCCAAGAAGGACCGGACCTGCAAGTACTCCCACCAAAGAAGTTTAGTGGAGGGAGATTGGGTTTGGAGGGAACAGAGGGTGGGAATCTCGCCACGCTGTAAGATATCACCAACCCGTATGTCATCCTCGTATTTCCATCCCATGAAGGCTTTCCTGTGAATGCCCGGAGGAAATGCCGGGTTGCAAAAAATAGGTGTAAGAAGGCTGGCCCCAGGAGGAGCGGACCCCTTCACACCACTGCAGTGCCATGCCCTCATAGCCTCTGAGGTTAAGAAGGAAAATCTCCCCCGTTGAAGAGCATATTGCTTTGGGATCCACTGAAGATAATGAAGATGCAAATCGGACCATTCTTGTTCCAACTCTACCCATTTTTTAAATTTAATTTTATATTTCCAGTCCAAGAGGCGAACTAATATGGCCGCCCTGCAATAGTTTCGGAGGTTGGGTAGACCCACTCCACCAAACTGGCGTGGCCTAGATAAAACCTTGTAACTCACCCTCGGTGTTTTCCCCTTCCAGATAAAACGGGAAATCAAGGACTGTATTTTAATAAAAAACGATTTATGTGGCCAAATGGGAATCGCCTGAAAGATATAAAGAAATCTCGGCAGGATATCCATCTTAATCACCTGAATCCTACCGAGCCACGACAGCCTCAATGGGCCGTAAGACTCCAGAAGGGATCCCACCCTGTTCAAAATGACCTGATGGTTCAAAGAAAATAATTGAAGAGGATCCGAGGTGAGGTTCACCCCGAGATATGAAATCTGATCCTGTTGCCATCTAAAGGGGAAGGCCTGCTTCAAGGAAGCCACCACGGAAGAAGATAGAGAAATGTTTAGGACCTCAGTTTTGGAGTAATTAATCTTGAAGTTACTTAAATCCCCGAAGGATTCGAACTCCTTCATAAGCACTGGAAAAGAGACAACTGGGTTAGAGACGAAGAGGAGGATGTCGTCGGCAAATAGGGCCTTTTTATGGTTAGAGTTTCCAACCTGAATCCCTGAGATACTGTCATTAACTCGGATAGCCTTAGCCAAATGCTCAATAACTAAAACATATAATAGGGGTGACAACGGGCAGCCTTGTCTAGTACCGTTCTGAATATAAAAATGATCGGACAAAGATCCATTGACTCTAACACGAGCTGAGGGTTTTGAATATAATGACATAATTTTCCCCAGGAAATTGGATTGTAAGCCAATATGGGTCAGAGTCTCCCGTAGAAAGTCCCAATGGACTCTATCAAAGGCCTTTTCCGCGTCAATCGACAGAAGACAAAGAGGGGACTTTTGCATCTTGGTCCTCTCAATAAGGAGAAGAGACCTGATAATGCTGTCCCGTGCCTCCCGGCCCTTGACAAAGCCCACCTGATCAAGGTCGATAATAGATGGGAGAAGTCCCGACAATCTGTCAGCCAATACCTTGGCAAATAATTTTACATCGACGTTGATCAGGGAGATTGGCCTATAACTCCAGCAGGGGATCTTTATTAGGCTTTGGCAGAACAGAAATATGAGCCTCTAGGGACTGGGGGGTAAAGCTATTCTCCTCAGAAATCGCATTAAAGGTGAGGACCATTTGGGGAAGCAAGTCAGATAGAAGGGATTTATAGAATAAGGGAGTGAACCCATCCGGCCCAGGACATTTAGAGGTGGACGTGGATTTAACAGCTTCTGACAGCTCCTCAGGGGTTACGTCCTTTTCCAGGACCGCCAAATCCGCCTCAGGGAGGGACGGGACCTTGATCCTATTCATATAAGATTTAATTTTATTTTTCAACGTGGTGGGATCCAAGTCAGCGAACCTGCCCCTAATGTTGTACAGGGATTTATAGAATCATTTTTGAGTGATGAGATAAGGGTGGGACCCGATCTGGGATGAAGCAGTCGTGCTAGAGGGCGCCCACAAACATTAGCTCTTTTGTAGAAAAAACCTTTAGTTCTTTCCTTGTCACCCATAAACCGTCTATCCACAAGGCCTTTAAGTTCAAGCCTTTTTGTAGTGAGCTTGACCAAAGTCTCAGAGGACCTCGAATTCTTATGCCTGCTTTCCAGGGTCTGAATTTGTGACAGCAAAGCGTCTATTTCCTCAGTCTGAAGTTTTTTGATTCTAGCCCCATGTTTGATTAAGGTACCTCTCAAGATGCACTTCAGTGCTTCCCATTTAATTGCCTGAGGTGTGGGATCTGACGCATGAGTATGGGCGAATGCTGCAATGTCAGATTTCAAATCACTCAAACAGGTGGTGTCTCGTAAAAGGTTGCCATTCAATTTCCATAAGAATTTTTTCATAGCCAGCCCGGGTATCTCCAAGGATAGAAAAATAGGGCAATGATCCGATTGAACCATATTACCAATCTTGGCATCAGGCCTCCAAGATAAGACCCCCCTGCTGACCAGAAAAAGGTCAATTCTGCTGTAGGAGTTATGTGGAGTAGAATAAAAAGTATAATCCTTACCTCTAGCATTGAGGATTCTCCAAACATCTATCAGATGTAGTTTAAGTAAGAATTTTTGTAGGTCTCTCACCTTTCTCGATGGGACCGCCCCCCGACCAGAGGAGGTATCTAGTTTGGGATCAAAGACAAAGATAAAATCACCACCTATCACAACCTGGCCCTCTGCAAATGAAGACAGCTTCAACAATAGAGACTTGCAGACCTTAGGGTACTGTCACACCGTGCAATTTTCGTCGCTACGACGGCACGATCCGTGACGTCGCAGCGTCGTATGAGTATCGCTCCAGCGTTGTAGACTGCGGTCACACTTTGCAATCACGGCGCTGGAGCGATGCCGAGGTTCGCTGGTAACCAGGGTAAACATCGGGTTACTAAGCGCAGGGCCGCGCTTAGTAACCCGATGTTTACCGTGGTTACCAGCGTAAAAGTAAAAAAAAACAAACCGTACATACTCACCATCTGATGTCTGTCAGGTCCCTTGCAGTCTGCTTCCCGCTCTGACTGAGTGCAGCCGTACAGTGAGAGCAGAGCGCAGCGGTGACGTCACCGCTGTGATCTGCTCTCACTTTCCGGCCGGCGCTCACAGTCAGAGCGGGAAGCAGACTGCAAGGGAGATGACAGACATCAGATGGTGAGTATGTACGTTTTTTTTTTTTTTTTTACTTTTACGCTGGTAACCACGGTAAACATCGGGTTACTAAGCGTGGCCCTGCGCTTAGTAACCCGATGTTTACCCTGGTTACCAGCGAACGCATCGCTGGATCGCTGTCACACACAACGATCCAGCGATGACAGCGGGAGATCCAGCGACGAAAGAAAGTTTCAAACGATCTGCTACGACGTACGATTCTCAGCAGGGTCCCTGATCGCTGCTGCGTGTCAGACACTGCGATATCGTAACGATATCGCTAGAACGTCAAGAATCGTACCGTCGTAGCGATCGTAATTGCACTGTGTGACAGTACCCTTAGGCTGTTCCCGGTTCGGGAGATACCAGTTAACTAGGGTCAGGATCCGTTCAGCAACTTTAACTTTCATAAAAATATAGCGTTCCCCTTCATCTATGACCTTGTCTATCAATATGATGTTTAAATTCTTACAAAAGGCTATTGAGACACCTTTGTCCTCGATTCGGGGTTGGAACTATGGGACCATCTATCATAAAGTTTACCCCCGACAACTGGTATCCGGTCAGCTCTAAAATGAGTTTCTTGAAGAAAAAGTATCTGAACCCCTAGCTTGTGCATATCTGAAAGTACGTGGCTTCGTTTTTGGGGAGTATTGAATCCCCGTACATTTAGGGAACCAAATTTTAAGGAACCCATTTTTCAATAGAACGTCGAGTACCCAACCGTTAGGCCCCAAAAAGGGGTTATCCTGCCACCTGAGAGATGAGAGCAGAAAACAAGACGCAGCAAATCAGAAGAAAAAGAAGAGAAAAAGAGTAGTACTTAAGATATGGGGTATAATCGTTTCACGAATATCACGGTTTGGACCAACCGTATAACCCCTTAACGGGTCATGTCCTTTCCACTGAAGAAAGGAAGAAAGTCAAAACAATATATAACAAAATAAATCATATACCGACGGATTCGATAAACAATATAGCTGTATAACACACCATGTTCCCCGGCGAACTTCCCTCAGACAAAAAAAATACACAAAATTACCCAGTACAACCGAACTACCAGAGGGGGAGGGGGAAGGGGTAATCAAAGGAGAGGCGAGGGAGGGGGAAGAATAAGAAGGGGGAAGGAAGAGAATGGAATAGTGGAGAGGGAAGGGAAAATGACCAAGGGAAAAGAGCAAAGCATATATCATCAACACGGCCATTACTGCCTAAAGCTAGACCAAAGACCTAAGGGTCTGCAACCGACTGAACCAAAAATACTGGACGCTTGCATATCAGCCGTCTTCAGATACATCATTACAGTTCTGTCCTCTACCACGAGATCTAGTGCGGCCTCTTCCACAGTTGCGACACGCCCTCTTACGGCGCTGTGGCATAGGGCCCATATCCTGACCAACGGGATAAGGCCAGTCAGGGAATTGTAGGCCCGGATCCTCGAGGTTCAGAAGGGAGAGAAATGAACGATGCTCCCTGGGGTGAGATAAGGACACCATCTGGGTTCCCCGCCGAACCTGAAGGCGGAACGGATATCCCCAAGAATAGGGGATCTGGCTCTGGCGAAGGAGGTTAAGTAGAGGTCGCAGAGCTCTCCTCTTTTGGAGGGTTCTCCGTGACAGATCCGAGAGGAACTGTAATTGGCAATCTTGGAAACGGATCTCCTGGGTCTTTCTGGAACAGTTGAGGATTTCTTCCTTCACTTGGTACCTATGAAAACGACAAATCAAGTCTCTAGGCAGACCTCCATCCTCAGGGGGAGGACCCAGCGACCTATGAGCTCTGTCAAATTCAATACCCAACTCTGGGGCAGTGTCCCTAACGGAATTGAACAAAGCTTGAAGAGTCGCAGTTAGGTCACTGGCTTGGACTGATTCCGGTAGACCCCTCACTCTCAGATTTTGCCTTCTCTCCCGATTCTCCAAGTCCTCCATATGGTCTAGAAAGCTCTCAAAGGTGGACGTCTGGGCTGACAGTTTATCCTCAAGGGCTAGGATCTGGAGAGATTTTCCACAGTAGTGTCAGTAAGTGTGACTCTGCCCGCTAGAGCTGAGACGTCCCCTCTCAGGGCCATTGTTTCAGCTTTAAAGGAGTTCTCCACCCTGGAGATAAAGCCCTCAAGTTCCTCTTTAGTTGGAACGTTGCTAATACGGGCCTTAAAAGCTTCCCACATGTCTGGGTCAGGGCTATCTTGTGGCCGCATATTTGGTAAAATAGGGGAACCACTGGGGCCTCCACTGATGGTCGGCTCCACTCGTCGTTCACCCCCTGTGGCTTCTGTGGGGTGATTTAGTAGAGGGGGGAGATAATCTGCTCCACAGCCCGGTTTCTGAATAGAGAGTTGTTGAAGCACCCCCTCTGCAGGTGTAAGTGGCCGAGGTGACAGGCTAGGAGGCAGCTGAGTCTCCTGCAGCACAGGCCACTCAGTTTGGGAGGGGTTGAGATCAGCTCTCTGTGTCCAGGACCTCACCGCTTCTCCCTCTGTTTGTACAGTCTCATGATCCGAGCCCCCACCATCCTCCCTCTCCCCTGCGGTACCTTCATCTGAGACCCCCTGCAGGGGGGCCTCCAGGGGCCTCTCCTGAGTAAACAGTCTGGTGACAGACGCTCTGGAAACCTCAGTGCAGGCCTGCAGTGTCTCCTTCTCTCTCTGTTTGTTTTTTGCCTCATGTGTAGTGCTGCAGGGCTTGGGGGAGGGATCAGTCATCTTAGGATCAGTGCAGCTCCAAGGCCCCTTCCAAGAGCTTCTTAAAAAGCAAGATATACTTGCAGAGAACTCCACAGGGGGTCCAGAAGGGGTGTTGGGGCGTGCAGGCCTCCGTTTAGCAGACATAGACTCCGGTAAAGTCAGTTTCTGGGCTGTTGCAGGGCTTTATTCGGCCGGGGAAGTAGGAGCTCAGGGACTAGCAGCCTTCCTCCATTATGGCCAGGACACGCCCCTGTTTTTAGGATTTTATTACTGACCGCTTAGAATTCTGTCCTATCCTTTTCTATTTAGCTAGAAGTGCCTCTTTTGCTAAATCCTGTTTTTCTGCCTGCGTGTGTCTTTCCTCTTATACTCCCAGTCAATATTTGTGGGGGGCTGCCTATCCTTTGGGGTTCTGCTCTGAGGCAAGATAGAATTCCCATTTCCATCTATAGGGGTATTTAGTCCTCCGGCTGTGTCGAGATGTCTAGGACGTGTTAGGTACATCCCACGGCTACTTCTAGTTGCGGTGTTAGTTTAGGGTTTGCGGTCAGTACAGGTACCACCTACTCCTGAGAAAGTCTCTCATGCGGCTCCTAGGTCACCAGATCATAACATACATCCTCATATTTATCTACCTCAATGATACTACATGTTCAAATTCTAGAAAAGAACCTACGAAAGGCAACATTGTGATCAAGGCCATTGATTGGCCGAGACGTAAATTTTTTCCTGTCGCCTCACTTTTCACCAATAAATTATCCACTTGAAGCAAACCTTCTCCTGTACGAGTGCGGTGATTATATATATTTTATTATCGATGGGACTACTGGCTCTGTTCACTAGCACCGTCACCTCCACAGAAGTCGAGTGCTAGCCTTCTTCTTCTTCTAGAACATCAGCTCAGCACGCAAAAAATAAGCCCTCACCCATCCCCAGATCATGAAAAATGGAGACGCTATGGGTAGGGTTGAGCAACTTTCATTTTTTTAAGATCCAGTCGGGTTTTGTGAAACCCGACTTTGTCCAGAGTCGAGTCGAGTGCAGTCGGCCGATTATCGCTAAAAGTCGGGGATCGACCGAAACACGAAACTCAATGCAAGTCAATGGGGAAGCATAGTCGGCAGTGAGTGGAGGCCAGGAAAACACCTACAGTGCCCATTTTAATGCCAAAAACATCCATTCTTGTTTCTGAAGCTTGTCAATCTTAATTAACTTTATAATAATAGTTGGGCATAGGAAATTGGGGGTCATTTGGCAAAAGTTGTGGGGGGTAGGGCTGGTTCAAGCCTTTAGTGGGCCCAGGAAACGTGGACTACGTCACGGCGGTGGAGCCGGGAGAGGTAAGTATTTCAACGTTGCAAGTGCTGTGATCCTGAGCAAGCAGGGGGGGCCCACTCGTTCGCATTGGCACTGGCACAGGGCCCCTCAAAGTACGGCGGTGTGTTTGCATGGCGGGGGCGCCTCCCACCAGCTGCGACACTTTTGCGTACTCTGAGGGGCCCTGTGCCAGTGACGTCGCCAACGAGTATGCCCCCCCCACCTGATGAAGGAACCTGCACTTTCATCTACACCTTCCTCTTTGTCCCTGTGTAAGGTGGTATAACATGCGGGAAGGGGAACCTTACTTTCAGCAGGGTCAGATTCTGGCTGTGTAGAGTGCAAGGGGAATGTAGTGGTCTAGGTCAATGTACCAGCAGACTCATCTAGCAGTGGCTGGGCAATGGGCAGGATGAGGAGGAAACAGATATAGGGCCAAGGAATAAAGTAGGCTAAATGCAGTTCAAAATTGGTAACAGGACTAAACAGGCGGCATTGCTTTGTTCAGTGGAGTAGCAAACCCAAGAGCAGCAGACACTGTTTTAAGGGCCCAACCACACTAGTAGGCCAAATGCAGTTTAATATCTGATACTATAGGCCGAAAGCAAGAAGGTTGAAGCTCAGCTGTATTCAGTTGAGGGCAACACCAGGGAGGGGCAGACACCGTTAGTAGGCCCTAACCACCAAATTTTTTTAAAAAAAAACAGCACTTAATGAGAGCCAGAAGGTTGAAGCTCAGCTGTATTCAGTTGAGGACAAACACCAGGCAGGGGCAGACACCGATAGTAGGCCCTAAACACCATTTTTTTATTTAAAAACAGCACTTAATGAGAGCCAGAAGGTAGAAGCTCAGCTGTATTCAGTTGAGGGCAACACCAGGGAGGGGCAGACACCGTTAGTAGGCCCTAAACACCAAGTTTTTAAAAAACAGCACTTAATGAGAGCCAGAAGGTTGAAGCTCAGCTGTATTCAGTTGAGGACAAACACCAGGCAGGGGCAGACACCGATAGTAGGCCCTAAACACCATTTTTTTAATTTAAAAACAGCACTTAATGAGAGCCAGAAGGATGAAGCTCAGCTGTATTCAGTTGAGGGCAACACCAGGGAGGGTTAGACACCGTTAGTAGGCCCTAAACACCTATTTTTTTTTTTAAAAAAAAGCTTAATAAGAGCCAGAAGGTTGAAGCTCAGCTGTATTCAGTTGAGGGCAAACACCAGGGAGGGGCAGACACCGTTAGTAGGCCGTAACCTAAGTTGAAGGCCAAATGCAGTTTAATATCTGATACTATAGGCCGAAAGCCAGAAGGTTGAAGCTCAGCTGTATTCAGTTGAGGGCAACACCAGGGAGGGGCAGACACCGTTAGTAGGCCCTAAACACCAAGTTTTTAAAAAACAGCACTTAATGAGAGCCAGAAGGTTGAAGCTCAGCTGTATTCAGTTGAGGACAAACACCAGGCAGGGGCAGACACCGATAGTAGGCCCTAAACACCATTTTTTTATTTAAAAACAGCACTTAATGAGAGCCAGAAGGTAGAAGCTCAGCTGTATTCAGTTGAGGGCAACACCAGGCAGGGGCAGACACCGTTAGTAGGCCCTAAATGCTCAGTAAGACCAGTCCACAAGCAAGACCTTTTTATAGGAAAGCTAGGTGTCAGCCGGGAAAGGTGGGGCAAAATAATTTGAAATCCAGGAGTGGTTCATTTTAATGAAGGTGAGATCATCCACATTTTGGGTAGCCAGACGAGTCCTTTTTTCGGTTAATATTGAACCAGCAGCACTGAATACTCTTTCTGATAGCACACTAGCTGCTGGGCAAGCAAGCTCCTGCAACGCATATTCTGCCAATTCAGGCCAGGTGTCTAATTTTGATGCCCAGTAATCAAATGGGAATGACGGTTGAGGGAGAACATCGATAAGGGCTGAAAAATAGTTAGTAACCATACTGGACAAATGTTGTCAGTAGTGTAGCAGAGGTATAACTCGTCAAACTCAATTTGACAGGTGGACACGCCCCTATCAAAGTGTATCAAAGTGTGTAACCCCCTCCTCCCCTCCCTGTCAGCCAGCTGTCCTCCCTGTCAGCCAGCTGTCCTCATTGTCTGGCTGTCCCCTTTTGATATAGTTTAATTTGTTAATACAGCAAATATTATCCCAGTAATTGTTTTATATTAGATGTTTATATGATATATTAAGATTAGTCTTGTTTGATAATCCACTGATAGGGAGAGTGAGGCTGTGTTTCTACAGTATTATTCTGCTGTGAGCTTGAAGTCTGGGTACTATAACTGCTAACAGCTGCTAAGATTTTCTGTGATGCAGATACAAACATTCCACTTGCTAGCAGCTGTTAAAATGTATCTGTACTGATCACTAACTAGATGTCAGGTTGTGTGTGTTAACCGCTTAACGACCGCCGATACGCCTTTTAACGGCGGCCGCTAAGGGTACTTAAACCACAGCGCCGTTAATTAACGGCGCTGTGGAAAAAGTGAATAGCGCCCCCCAGAGTCGGATTTTCTCTGGGGTCTCGGTTGCTGAGGGTAGCCGAGACCCCAGAGAACATGATTCGGGGGTTTTTTACCGACCCCCGAGTTGCGATCGCTGGTAATTAACCGTTTACCGGCGGTCGCAACAACAAAAAAAAAAAACGCGATGTGCCGTTTAATTTCTCTGTCCTCCGATGTGATCGCACATCGGAGGACAGAGAAATAGGGTCCCCGATGGCCCCCAATAGCCCCCCGATACTTACTTACCTCCCCCGGTGCTCCTCGTGCGTCCCCATGGGCGCCGCCATCTTTTTTCCGGGAAAAAATGGCGGGCGCACGCGCAGTATGCCCGCCGCCCGGCACCCGGAAGATCTTTGGGGTCTCGGCTGCCGGGGGTAGCCGAGACCCCAAAGAACATGATCGGGGTCGGTTTGCACCGACCCCTGTTTTGCGATCGCCGGTACCGATACCGGCGACTAGTGTTGAGCATTCCGATACCGCAAGTATCGGGTATCGGCCGATACTTGCGGTATCGGAATTCCGATACCGGGATTCCGATACTTGCCGCGTATCGGATACCGGAATCGGAAGTTCCAAGATTCAAAATGCACAAATTCAGCCAATGAGAATGATTCCAAGTGTGGGCACATCCTGTTTAGCATGGAGGGCATGAAACTACTGGCAAGGCTGTGATTGGCTGCTGAAATGATGTCATGATGCAGTTTAAAAGTCGCTGGCGCCATTTTGCGATCACTCTGCTGTGAATTCAGTTAGTGACAGGACGCTGTTTGCTGACTGAGGGACAGTTTAGAGATAGCGATTTGCTTCTTTGTTCTTTCCAAAGGCTAATTTAGCAACCGCTGTGTTCACCTACTATTCACCTTGCTTTTGCCTTGTAGCGCTGTTTTCACAGCGATCTGCAAGGTCTGTGTGTGTGTGTGAGTGCAGCCCACTCTCTAGTCTGAGTGCAGCCACATAGGCCATCCATAGCTGGTTGTATTCAGTTCAGGGAGGGTGGTTCATTGCCTCATACTGTTCTTTTTTTTTTTTTTTTTTTCAAGTAGTGTAGTCTGCTGCTAATTTATTCAAAAAAATCCTATTAGTGTCTTTCCACCCGTCTCCAGCTAATTTGTGGAAAAACACTACATAGGATAACGTAGAGGAGGGTTTTTGGGCCTTGCAGCGCCGTTTACGGCTGTCTGCACGGTCTCCGTGTGATTGCAGCTCGCCCTGTAGTCTGTGAGCAGCCATAGCCTGGTTGTCTCCAGCTCAGGGTTGTTCACTGCGTCATACCGCCAAATCAATTTTCATTTTGTTTTAAGTAGTGCAGGCTGCTGCACATTTTTTCAAAAAATTCCTATTAGTGTCTTTCCACCCGTCTCCAGCTAATTTGTGGAAAAACACTACATAGGATAACGTAGAGGAGGGTTTTTGGGCCTTGCAGCGCCGTTTACGGCTGTCTGCACGGTCTCCGTGTGACTGCAGCTCGCCCTGTAGTCTGTGAGCAGCCATAGCCTGGTTGTCTCCAGCTCAGGGTTCTTCACTGCGTCATACCGCCAAATCAATTTTCATTTTGTTTTAAGTAGTGCAGGCTGCTGCACATTTTTTCAAAAAAATCCTATTAGTGTCTTTCCACCCGTCTCCAGCTAACTTGTGGAAAAACACTACATAGGATAACGTAGAGGAGGGTTTTTGGGCCTTGCAGCGCCGTTTACGGCTGTCTGCACGGTCTCCGTGTGACTGCAGCTCTATCCGTTGTCAGTTCAGCCCCCCAAAAATAAATAAATAATAAAGTTCACCAAACACACCAGTTACACCACTTTACATTTGTGTAGGCCACATTAGCTCATATTAAAGTCTAGTCCACACTTTAGAAAATTAGTGTTTCTTATACCTGTTAGGAGGAGTTGCTCAGGAATAAGCACACAAAGCCGTTAGTACTTTTCTGCTTATCTTTATCAGTCAACCAAGATGAAGAAGGCAGTGAGTAAGGCACGTGGGCGTGGGCGTGGGCGCGGAGCAGGGAGGGGACGTGGGGATTCTGTGCCTGCTGCGGGCACCGGTGACTCATCAGCACCCACTTTCACCAGGCAACAGTCATTCATGCGCAGCTTTGTGTCAGAGCACCGTACACCGCTGCTGCGTGAAGATCAAATTGAAGCCGTTGTCGGATGGATGGCAGCTAATGCATCAACTTCAATTAGTGCCACATCCTCTCAGACACAGAGCACTGGAGAGCAGCCATCTGTCTCTTCACCACCTGCCAAATTGCCCAGGCAGACAGAGAGCCCAGGACAGGAGCCGTCTCTACTTCTGTTCTCTGAATCTCTTGGCTTGGAAACAGGGGGCCAGCCAAGCAGCATTGGAGAAATGGAAGAAGAGGCAGGGTGCAGTGATGCCCAACAGCTTTTTCTCTCTTCCTCTGAAGAGGCGGGTGGGCCAGTGGCTCCGGTCACCACATCGCAGGCCGCATCAGCTGATGATGACACTCAGGTGCCACTTACTGGTGCGTGCTCTGCTGCTGAGACTACCCAGGAGGAGCAGTTGGGGGCAGAGGGTAGTGTAGATGATGAGGTCCTTGACCCATCTTGGCGTGAGGGACAGGAAGGTGGTGGGAGCAGCTCTGAGGAAGAGATTCCCCGTACGGCCCAAAGAGGGAGAGGGAGGGGGAAGACTGCGGATCCTGCAGCCTCCGCTTTGGCACCTGTTAGGAGCATGTCTCTTCCAAAAGCCAAAAAGGGCGCTCCCAAGACTTGCAGTGCCTGGTCCTTTTTTGACACAGTTGCAGATGACATTTGCTATGTCAGATGCAAGGTGTGTCATCAAAAAGTCAAAAGAGGTCGAAATGTCAGCAGCCTCAATACCTCCAACATGTGGAAACATGTGCGGACCAGGCATGCGGCGTTGTTAGAAAAACACACTGAAGAGCTAGGCCAACCAACAGCGGCAGCTACCACCTCTTCAGCTCGTGTTGCCTCTTTCTCCAGCTCACACGCAGCTGGTTCGGCTTCCTCCCAGGATCGCCGTGGAAGAACCTCTGGCCCTGTTGTCCAGAGACCCGCTGTAATTCCACCCGCAGCACCACTTTCCCAGTCATCCACACACTCCCAGCCCAGTCTACAGCCATCGGTAGTACAGGCATGGGAGAAAAGGCGGCCTTTCTCGTCAAACCACCCACGAGCACAGGCTCTGACTGCAGGCATTGCCAAACTTCTGTCACTGGAAATGCTGTCATTCAGGCTGGTGGAGACTGACAGCTTCCGTGACTTGATGTCATTGGCAGTCCCACAGTACAATGTGCCCAGCCGCTTTTACTTCAGCAGGCAAGCCGTCCCTGCCCTGCACAAGCATGTGGAGGGACACATAAAACACGCGCTACTGAACGCCGTCAGTAGCAAGGTCCACCTCACCACCGATGCGTGGACCAGTCAACATGGACAGGGGCGATACCTTTCCCTCACTGCCCATTGGGTTAATGTCGTTGAGCCGGGTACAGACCGTGCGAGTGGTGCAGGACGTGTCCTGCCCACTCCAAGGATTGCAGGAATCCATTCTGTACGCATTGACTCCTCCTCTTACACCAGTTCCTCAGAATCATCGCTGCAGGAGCCGTCACAGTCCACCTCCACATGGACCCGTGATGAACGTGTACCTGTTACGACCGACATGAGCACAGCCGTGGCCAAACGTCAACAGGCCGTCTTGAAATTAATTTTTTTGGGGAATCGTAGCCACACAGCGCAGGAGCTCTGGAATGCCATCAAGCAGGAGAGCGATGTGTGGTTTGTGCCAGCGAATCTCCAGCCAGGCATGGTAGTGTGTGATAATGGCCGAAATCTGGTGGCAGCTCTGGGCCTCGGCAACCTCACTCACATCCCATGTCTGGCACATGTGCTCAATTTGGTCGTGCAGAGCTTTTTGAGGGACTATCCGGATCTTGATGCACTGCTGCACAAGGTCCGCCTAGAGTGTGCTCACTTGCGGCGTTCCAGCACGGCAAAAGCGCGCATTGCGGCTCTGCAGCGCCGACACCGCCTGCCGGAACATCGCATCATATGTGACCTACCTACCAGGTGGAATTCCACGTTACATATGTTGGAGCGGTTGTGTGAGCAGCAGCAAGCTGTAATGGAGTACCAGCTGCTTCAGGCGCAAAGAAGTCGCACTCAGCGCCATACAGACTTCACAACCACAGAGTGGGCCACTATGAATGACGTCTGCCAGGTTTTGCGTCCCTTTGATTATTCCACGCGGATGGCGAGTGCAGATGATGCACTAGTCAGCATGACTGTCCCCCTTATCTGCCTGCTTGAAAAATCACTGCAAGCGCTAAGGGATGATGTTGTGGAAGAGGTGGAGGATGAGGATTCACCATTTCCATCATCTTCTGGACAGTCAGCGCCACGTGGTTCCTCACAAACGCGTAGGCAGGGGACAGTTTGTGAGGAGGATGAGGAGGAGTCAATGGAGGAGGAAGACATCCGTCCAGAGGAGGGAGTTACCGAATTGTCCAGTACTCAGTGTGTACAGCGAGGGTGGGGTGATGACGAGCGGGCAGATATCACGCCTCCAGCAGGGGACAGCGTTTCTTGGGCAGTTGGCAGTCTGCAGCACATGGTGGATTACATGCTGCAGTGCCTGAGAAACGACCGCCGCATCGCCCACATTCTCAACATGTCTGATTATTGGGTGTTCACCCTCCTCGATCCTCGCTACCGGGACAACGTAGAAAGCCTCATCACACCGTTGAACCGTGAGCGAAAAATGCGGGAGTACCAAGACACACTGGTCAATTCCATCATCTTCTCCATTCCAACTGAGAGAAGTGCTGCTAGTGCATTCCAAAGCAGCTCAGTGCGTCCAGGCAGTGGTGGAGGCTCTGCACAAAGAGGGAGCAGAAGCAGTGCCTCTGCCCAAGGCAAGACCAGTATGGCCCAACTGTGGCACAGTTTTCTGTGCCCCCCACAAAAGTCTACACCATCACAGACGGCTCCAGTCAGCAGGAGGCAACGGTTCCGTCAGATGGTGACAGACTACATGTCTTGCCCTCTTGCTGTACTCCCAGACGGCTCTTCCCCTTTCAAGTTTTGGGTCTCAAAGCTGGATACATGGCCAGAGCTAAGCCAGTATGCATTGGAGGTGCTGTCTTGCCCTGCGGCCAGTGTATTATCGGAACGTGTCTTTAGTGCTGCAGGTGGTGTACTAACTGACCGTCGCATGCGACTATCCTCCGATAACGTTGACCGGCTTACTTTCCTGAAAATGAACAAGGCCTGGATCTCGCAGGAATTTGCCACTCCTCCTCCTGATTAAATAATTAGGTCACTGTATACGTTATCCAGGTCTCCTGTTGTGTTCATCTTTCTACCACCTGAACTTAAATTCCTGGGCTCCAACACCGCCAGTTGAGGCTCAGAAGTGCCGTCTGCACAGTCAAAACATACGACCCAGTGTTATTGGGTTTCAGTAACGTCAGCTGATCCCCAGCTGTGTAGCCGGCAATGTGTCATGCGACCGCCACGCTGACACAACAACTGAAATGTAAGGGAATCTGTCCCCCCCCCCCAAGGCGTTTGTTACTGAAAGAGCCACCTTGTGCAGCAGTAATGCTGCACAAGGAAAAGGTAGCTATTTTTGTTTAGCTCCTTGCACACGCAGAACTTAACACTTATAAAATTTGTCCCCTGCAACCGTAAAACCGTCCCGGAGGTGGGACTTTCCTTCGTAATGTGACGCAGCACAGCCGTCATTCCTACCCCCCCGGCGCCGCGCACCGGCTCCTCAGCGTTGTTTTATTCCGTCCCGGAGCCTGCGCTGTTATGTTATCCCGTGGCCAGGCACACTTAGCGCTGCCCGTCTTCTGGCATCATTTGGTGTCAGGATGGCTGCGCCTGTGCGGCCGCGCTGGCAGAGAGCCCGCCTCGCAGTGTCTTCTGATTTAATCCCACTGGGGGCCTGGGATCCATGGACATGCGCAGTGCATATCTGAACCTCCACCTCTCACTCATTTCCCTATGGCTTCTTCAGACTGTTCGGTGTCAGCTGGTCCCTAATAGCATGCCACGGCCGTGACACCGCACAGTCTTAAGAAGCCGTAGGGAGGGGAGTGAGAGGCGAGGATATGCACTGCGCATGTCCATGGATCCCAGGCCCCCAGTGGGATTAAATCAGAAGACACTGCGAGGCGGGCTCTCTGCCAGCGCGGCCGCACAGGCGCAGCCAGCCTGACACCAAATGATGTCAGAAGATGGGCAGCGCTAAGTGTGCCTGGCCACGGGATAACATAACAGCGCAGGCTCCGGGACGGAATAAAACAACGCTGAGGAGCCGGTGCGCGGCGCCGGGGGGGTAGGAATGACGGCTGTGCTGCGTCACATTACGAAGGAAAGTCCCACCTCCGGGACGGTTTTACGGTTGCAGGGGACACATTTTATAAGTGTTTAGTTCTGCGTGTGCAAGGAGCATGATGAAAAGAGCCACCTTTTCCTTTTGCATCTTTTGTGCTGCACAAGCTGGCTCTTTCAGCTACAAACGCCTTGGGGGGGGGTTAAAGGTTCCCTTTCGACTTTCTCAGGCTTCGGCCTACATTGTGTTCCTCTGCTTTTCCACCTGTCCCTGGGCTCCAACACCGCCAGTTGCCGTCCAGAAGTGCTGTACGCACAGTCAACAGTCCCTCCTCTGTTATTGGGGTTCAGTAACGTCAGCTGTTCCCCTGCTGTGTGTGTGGCAATCCCTCCTACCTCCTCCAACCTCCTCCTCCTCCACCTGTCCCTGGGCTCCAACACCGCCAGTTGCCGTCCAGAAGTGCTGTACGCACAGTCAACAGTCCCTCCTCTGTTATTGGGGTTCAGTAACGTCAGCTGTTCCCCTGCTGTGTGTGTGGCAATCCCTCCTACCTCCTCCAACCTCCTCCTCCTCCACCTGTCCCTGGGCTCCAACAACGCCAGTTGCCGTCCAGAAGTGCTGTACGCACAGTCAACAGTCCCTCCTCTGTTATTGGGGTTCAGTAACGTCAGCTGTTCCCCTGCTGTGTGTGTGGCAATCCCTCCTACCTCCTCCAACCTCCTCCTCCTCCACCTGTCCCTGGGCTCCAACAACGCCAGTTGCCGTCCAGAAGTGCTGTACGCACAGTCAACAGTCCCTCCTCTGTTATTGGGGTTCAGTAACGTCAGCTGTTCCCCTGCTGTGTGTGTGGCAATCCCTCCTACCTCCTCCAACCTCCTCCTCCTCCACCTGTCCCTGGGCTCCAACAACGCCAGTTGCCGTCCAGAAGTGCTGTACGCACAGTCAACAGTCCCTCCTCTGTTATTGGGGTTCAGTAACGTCAGCTGTTCCCCTGCTGTGTGTGTGGCAATCCCTCCTACCTCCTCCAACCTCCTCCTCCTCCACCTGTCCCTGGGCTCCAACACCGCCAGTTGCCGTCCAGAAGTGCTGTACGCACAGTCAACAGTCCCTCCTCTGTTATTGGGGTTCAGTAACGTCAGCTGTTCCCCTGCTGTGTGTGTGGCAATCCCTCCTACCTCCTCCAACCTCCTCCAACCTCCTCCTCCTCCACCTGTCCCTGGGCTCCAACACCGCCAGTTGCCGTCCAGAAGTGCTGTACGCACAGTCAACAGTCCCTCCTCTGTTATTGGGGTTCAGTAACGTCAGCTGTTCCCCTGCTGTGTGTGTGGCAATCCCTCCTACCTCCTCCAACCTCCTCCTCCTCCACCTGTCCCTGGGCTCCAACACCGCCAGTTGCCGTCCAGAAGTGCTGTACGCACAGTCAACAGTCCCTCCTCTGTTATTGGGGTTCAGTAACGTCAGCTGTTCCCCTGCTGTGTGTGTGGCAATCCCTCCTACCTCCTCCAACCTCCTCCTCCTCCACCTGTCCCTGGGCTCCAACAACGCCAGTTGCCGTCCAGAAGTGCTGTACGCACAGTCAACAGTCCCTCCTCTGTTATTGGGGTTCAGTAACGTCAGCTGTTCCCCTGCTGTGTGTGTGGCAATCCCTCCTACCTCCTCCAACCTCCTCCTCCTCCACCTGTCCCTGGGCTCCAACAACGCCAGTTGCCGTCCAGAAGTGCTGTACGCACAGTCAACAGTCCCTCCTCTGTTATTGGGGTTCAGTAACGTCAGCTGTTCCCCTGCTGTGTGTGTGGCAATCCCTCCTACCTCCTCCAACCTCCTCCTCCTCCACCTGTCCCTGGGCTCCAACAACGCCAGTTGCCGTCCAGAAGTGCTGTACGCACAGTCAACAGTCCCTCCTCTGTTATTGGGGTTCAGTAACGTCAGCTGTTCCCCTGCTGTGTGTGTGGCAATCCCTCCTACCTCCTCCAACCTCCTCCTCCTCCACCTGTCCCTGGGCTCCAACACCGCCAGTTGCCGTCCAGAAGTGCTGTACGCACAGTCAACAGTCCCTCCTCTGTTATTGGGGTTCAGTAACGTCAGCTGTTCCCCTGCTGTGTGTGTGGCAATCCCTCCTACCTCCTCCAACCTCCTCCTCCTCCACCTGTCCCTGGGCTCCAACACCGCCAGTTGCCGTCCAGAAGTGCTGTACGCACAGAGCCAAACACCTCGCCAATGTGTTAGTGGGGTTCAGCACCGCCAGCTGTTCCCCTGCTGTGTATACGGCAACGTGTACTGCGACCGCCACGCAGTCACAACAAGTTTACTTTAAGGGAACCTGTCCCCCCCCCCCCCCCCAGGCGTTTGTTACTGAAGGAGCCACCTTGTGCAGCAGTAATGATGCAAAGGGAAAAAGTGCCTCTTTTCGTGGTGCTCCTTGCACATGCGGAACCTAACAGTTATGAAATGTGTCCCATCACAGCGTTAAACCGTCCGGTAGGTGGAACTTTCCTTTGTCGTGTGACGCAGCACAGCCATCATTTTTACCCCCTTGGCGCCGTGCGCCGCCTCCTCAGCGTTGTTTGAATCTGTCCCGGAGCCTGCGCTGTTAGGTTAGCCCTTGGCCATGCACACATTTTGCGCTGCCCGTCTTCTGACATCATTTGGTGTCAGGCTGGCTGCGCCTGTGCGGGTGCGCTGGCCGAGATACCGCCTCGCAGTGTCGTCTAATGTAATCCCACCGCGGGCCTGTGATCCGTGCCCGTGCGCAGTGCATATCCTCGCCTCTCACTCCCCTCCCTACGGCTTCTTCAGACTGTGCGATGTCAGCTGGTCCCTAATAGCATGCCACGGCCGTGACACCGCACAGTCTGAAAAAGCCGTAGGGAGGGGAGTGAGAGGCGAGGATATGCACTGCTCACGGGCACGGATCACAGGCCCGCGGTGGGATTACATTAGACGACACTGCGAGGCGGGATCTCGGCCAGCGCACCCGCACAGGCGCAGCCAGCCTGACACCAAATGATGTCAGAAGACGGGCAGCGCAAAATGTGTGCATGGCCAAGGGCTAACCTAACAGCGCAGGCTCCGGGACAGATTCAAACAACGCTGAGGAGGCGGCGCACGGCGCCAAGGGGGTAAAAATGATGGCTGTGCTGCGTCACACGACAAAGGAAAGTTCCACCTACCGGACGGTTTAACGCTGTGAGGGGACACATTTCATAACTGTTAGGTTCCGCATGTGCAAGGACCATAATTAAAAGAGCTAAGTTTACCTTTTCCAGCATTAGTGCTGTACACAATGGCTCTTTCAGCTACAAACGCCTGGGGGGGTTAAAGGTTTCCTTTCAACTTGCTCGAGTGCAGGCTTCGGCCTACACTCCGCTCCCCCTGCTCCTCCTGCTGACCCTGGGCTCTAACACCGCCAGTTGGGGCCCGGTACTGCTAGCTGCACAGAGAAAAACACCAGCCAATGTGTCAGTGGGGTCCAGCACCGCCAGCTGTTCCCCTGCTGTGCAGCCGGCATCGTGTCCTGCAAAAGCCACGCAGACACAAGAACTGAAATTGAAGGGAACCTGTCCCCCCTCCCCCAGGCGTTTTTACGTTATCCAGCCACCTTGTACAGCGGTAATGCTGCATGTGTGCAAGGTGGCTCAGAAACGTATTCTCCTCGCACATGTGGAACTGAAAACACGTCTGCAATGTGTCCTCTGTGTGACCATTTAACCGTCCCGGTGGTGTGACTTTCCTTTGTAATGACACGCTGCAACCCCCTTGGTAGCGCTGCCCGTCTTCTGGCATCATTGTTTGGCTGGCTGCGCCTCTGCGGCCGCCCTGACCCACACAACGCCCCTCGGTGTCTTATTTATTGGGACTGCGAGGGTGTGATTGATGGGCAGGATCAGTGCATCAGTTCGCCTGTCCCTCCTCTCCTTCCGCCTTCTTCGGACTGTGCGGCTTCATGGCCGTGGCATGCGATAAGGGATCAGATGACGCCGCACAGTCTGAAGCGGGTGTAAGGACCCGAGTGTGAGAGGCCAACATATGTGCTGCGCCAGGCCCTGAATCCCAGCCCCGCAGTGTTTTGACAATGTTAAGACACTGCGGGGCTGGGATTCATGGTCATCGCGAAACGCACCGGCCGACATTAAATGATGTCAGAAGATGGGCAGCGCTAACAGCGCTAGGCCAGGGGATAACACGACAGCGCAGACTCCTGTACAGCAAATAACAACGCTCAGGAGGCTGCACCCAGCACCAAGGTGGGATTCTTGACATCTGTGCTGCGTCTCATTACAAAGGGAACTCGCGCCTCCAACACAGTTTGACTGTATAAAGGGCTAAATGTTATACGTGTTTCATTCAGCGTGTGCAAGGAGCGAAATTAAAAGAGCAACCTTTGACTTGTGCAGCACTACTGCTGCATAAGCTGTGGCTCTTCTACTTTCTAACCCCTGAGGGGGGGTTAAAGGTTACCTTTGAAATTGGTTCAAGTAGGCTTCGGCCTACACTCTGCTCCCCCTGCAGAGCCCGGGCTCCAACACCGCTAGTTGCTGTCCGGAAGTGCTGGCTGCACAGAGCCAAACACCTCGCCAATGTGTCAGTGGGGTCCAGCACCGCCAGCTGTTCCCCTGCTGTGTAGCCGGCAACGTGTCCTGCGACCGCCACGCAGACACAACAGACCCAAAGCTGCCGCCAGTGCAGGCTTCGGCCTACACTCCCCTCCCCCTGCTCCTGCTCCTCCTCCTCCTGCTGACCCTGGGCTCTAACAAACCGCCAGTTGGGGCCCAGATGTGCTAGCTGCACAGAGAAAAACACCAGCCAATGTGTCAGTGGGGTCCAGCACCGCCAGCTGTTCCCCTGCTGTGCAGCCGGCATCGTGTCCTGCAAAAGCCACGCAGACACAAGAACTGAAATTGAAGGGAACCTGTCCCCCCTCCCCCAGGCGTTTTTACGTTATCCAGCCACCTTGTACAGCGGTAATGCTGCATGTGTGCAAGGTGGCTCAGAAACGTATTCTCCTCGCACATGTGGAACTGAAAACACGTCTGCAATGTGTCCTCTGTGTGACCATTTAACCGTCCCGGTGGTGTGACTTTCCTTTGTAATGACACGCTGCAACCCCCTTGGTAGCGCTGCCCGTCTTCTGGCATCATTGTTTGGCTGGCTGCGCCTCTGCGGCCGCCCTGACCCACACAACGCCCCTCGGTGTCTTATTTATTGGGACTGCAAGGGTGTGATTGATGGGCAGGATCAGTGCATCAGTTCGCCTGTCCCTCCTCTCCTTCCGCCTTCTTCGGACTGTGCGGCTTCATGGCCGTGGCATGCGATAAGGGATCAGATGACGCCGCACAGTCTGAAGCGGGTGTAAGGACCCGAGTGTGAGAGGCCAACATATGTGCTGCGCCAGGCCCTGAATCCCAGCCCCGCAGTATTTTGACAATGTTAAGACACTGCGGGGCTGGGATTCATGGTCATCGCGAAACGCACCGGCCGACATTAAATGATGTCAGAAGATGGGCAGCGCTAACAGCGCTAGGCCAGGGGATAACACGACAGCGCAGACTCCTGTACAGCAAATAACAACGCTCAGGAGGCTGCACCCAGCACCAAGGTGGGATTCTTGACATCTGTGCTGCGTCTCATTACAAAGGGAACTCGCGCCTCCAACACAGTTTGACTGTATAAAGGGCTAAATGTTATACGTGTTTCATTCAGCGTGTGCAAGGAGCGAAATTAAAAGAGCAACCTTTGACTTGTGCAGCACTACTGCTGCATAAGCTGTGGCTCTTCTACTTTCTAACCCCTGAGGGGGGGTTAAAGGTTACCTTTGAAATTGGTTCAAGTAGGCTTCGGCCTACACTCTGCTCCCCCTGCAGAGCCCGGGCTCCAACACCGCTAGTTGCTGTCCGGAAGTGCTGGCTGCACAGAGCCAAACACCTCGCCAATGTGTCAGTGGGGTCCAGCACCGCCAGCTGTTCCCCTGCTGTGTAGCCGGCAACGTGTCCTGCGACCGCCACGCAGACACAACAGACCCAAAGCTGCCGCCAGTGCAGGCTTCGGCCTACACTCCCCTCCCCCTGCTCCTGCTCCTCCTCCTCCTGCTGACCCTGGGCTCTAACAAACCGCCAGTTGGGGCCCAGATGTGCTAGCTGCACAGAGAAAAACACCAGCCAATGTGTCAGTGGGGTCCAGCACCGCCAGCTGTTCCCCTGCTGTGCAGCCGGCATCGTGTCCTGCAAAAGCCACGCAGACACAAGAACTGAAATTGAAGGGAACCTGTCCCCCCTCCCCCAGGCGTTTTTACGTTATCCAGCCACCTTGTACAGCGGTAATGCTGCATGTGTGCAAGGTGGCTCAGAAACGTATTCTCCTCGCACATGTGGAACTGAAAACACGTCTGCAATGTGTCCTCTGTGTGACCATTTAACCGTCCCGGTGGTGTGACTTTCCTTTGTAATGACACGCTGCAACCCCCTTGGTAGCGCTGCCCGTCTTCTGGCATCATTGTTTGGCTGGCTGCGCCTCTGCGGCCGCCCTGACCCACACAACGCCCCTCGTGTGTCTTATTTATTGGGACTGCGAGGGTGCGATTGATGGGCAGGATCAGTGCATCAGTTCGCCTGTCCCTCCTCTCCTTCCGCCTTCTTCGGACTGTGCGGCTTCATGGCCGTGGCATGCGATAAGGGATCAGATGACGCCGCACAGTCTGAAGCGGGTGTAAGGACCCGAGTGTGAGAGGCCAACATATGTGCTGCGCCAGGCCCTGAATCCCAGCCCCGCAGTGTTTTGACAATGTTAAGACACTGCGGGGCTGGGATTCATGGTCATCGTGAAACGCACCGGCCGACATTAAATGATGTCAGAAGATGGGCAGCGCTAACAGCGCTAGGCCAGGGGATAACACGACAGCGCAGACTCCTGTACAGCAAATAACAACGCTCAGGAGGCTGCACCCAGCACCAAGGTGGGATTCTTGACATCTGTGCTGCGTCTCATTACAAAGGGAACTCGCGCCTCCAACACAGTTTGACTGTATAAAGGGCTAAATGTTATACGTGTTTCATTCAGCGTGTGCAAGGAGCGAAATTAAAAGAGCAACCTTTGACTTGTGCAGCACTACTGCTGCATAAGCTGTGGCTCTTCTACTTTCTAACCCCTGAGGGGGGGTTAAAGGTTACCTTTGAAATTGGTTCAAGTAGGCTTCGGCCTACACTCTGCTCCCCCTGCAGAGCCCGGGCTCCAACACCGCTAGTTGCTGTCCGGAAGTGCTGGCTGCACAGAGCCAAACACCTCGCCAATGTGTCAGTGGGGTCCAGCACCGCCAGCTGTTCCCCTGCTGTGTAGCCGGCAACGTGTCCTGCGACCGCCACGCAGACACAACAGACCCAAAGCTGCCGCCAGTGCAGGCTTCGGCCTACACTCCCCTCCCCCTGCTCCTGCTCCTCCTCCTCCTGCTGACCCTGGGCTCTAACAAACCGCCAGTTGGGGCCCAGATGTGCTAGCTGCACAGAGAAAAACACCAGCCAATGTGTCAGTGGGGTCCAGCACCGCCAGCTGTTCCCCTGCTGTGCAGCCGGCATCGTGTCCTGCAAAAGCCACGCAGACACAAGAACTGAAATTGAAGGGAACCTGTCCCCCCTCCCCCAGGCGTTTTTACGTTATCCAGCCACCTTGTACAGCGGTAATGCTGCATGTGTGCAAGGTGGCTCAGAAACGTATTCTCCTCGCACATGTGGAACTGAAAACACGTCTGCAATGTGTCCTCTGTGTGACCATTTAACCGTCCCGGTGGTGTGACTTTCCATTGTAATGACACGCTGCAACCCCCTTGGTAGCGCTGCCCGTCTTCTGGCATCATTGTTTGGCTGGCTGCGCCTCTGCGGCCGCCCTGACCCACACAACGCCCCTCGGTGTCTTATTTATTGGGACTGCGAGGGTGTGATTGATGGGCAGGATCAGTGCATCAGTTCGCCTGTCCCTCCTCTCCTTCCGCCTTCTTCGGACTGTGCGGCTTCATGGCCGTGGCATGCGATAAGGGATCAGATGACGCCGCACAGTCTGAAGCGGGTGTAAGGACCCGAGTGTGAGAGGCCAACATATGTGCTGCGCCAGGCCCTGAATCCCAGCCCCGCAGTGTTTTGACAATGTTAAGACACTGCGGGGCTGGGATTCATGGTCATCGCGAAACGCACCGGCCGACATTAAATGATGTCAGAAGATGGGCAGCGCTAACAGCGCTAGGCCAGGGGATAACACGACAGCGCAGACTCCTGTACAGCAAATAACAACGCTCAGGAGGCTGCACCCAGCACCAAGGTGGGATTCTTGACATCTGTGCTGCGTCTCATTACAAAGGGAACTCGCGCCTCCAACACAGTTTGACTGTATAAAGGGCTAAATGTTATACGTGTTTCATTCAGCGTGTGCAAGGAGCGAAATTAAAAGAGCAACCTTTGACTTGTGCAGCACTACTGCTGCATAAGCTGTGGCTCTTCTACTTTCTAACCCCTGAGGGGGGGTTAAAGGTTACCTTTGAAATTGGTTCAAGTAGGCTTCGGCCTACACTCTGCTCCCCCTGCAGAGCCCGGGCTCCAACACCGCTAGTTGCTGTCCGGAAGTGCTGGCTGCACAGAGCCAAACACCTCGCCAATGTGTCAGTGGGGTCCAGCACCGCCAGCTGTTCCCCTGCTGTGTAGCCGGCAACGTGTCCTGCGACCGCCACGCAGACACAACAGACCCAAAGCTGCCGCCAGTGCAGGCTTCGGCCTACACTCCCCTCCCCCTGCTCCTGCTCCTCCTCCTCCTGCTGACCCTGGGCTCTAACAAACCGCCAGTTGGGGCCCAGATGTGCTAGCTGCACAGAGAAAAACACCAGCCAATGTGTCAGTGGGGTCCAGCACCGCCAGCTGTTCCCCTGCTGTGCAGCCGGCAATGTGTCCTGCAAAAGCCACGCAGACACTTGCTCTTGGACCTTCTGCTCCCCATCCTGGTTCCAGTACCGTCAGCTGGTTCCGGGCAGAGCCTTTGGCTTAGGTGCCTCCCTTTGGTATCCGAGTTCCACCAACGTCAGGTGGTCCTTGGTAGTGCTTTCAGTCACGGGTACCTCCTGCTTAGTAACCGGGTTCCAGTAACGTCAGCTGGTCCTCGGTAGTTCCATTGGCTCTTGGACCTTCGGCTACCCATCCGGGTTCCAGCACCGTCAGCTGGTTCTCGGCAGTGTCTTTTGCTCTTGTACCTTCTGCTCCCCATCCTGGTTCCAGTACCGTCAGCTGGTTCCGGGCAGAGCCTTTGGCTTAGGTGCCTCCCTCTGGGTATCTGAGTTCCACCAACGTCAGGTGGTCCTTGGTAGTGCTTTCAGCACAGGTACCTCCTGCTTAGTAACCGGGTTCCAGTAACGTCAGCTGGTCCTCGGTCGTTCCATTGGCTCTTGGACCTTCGGGTAGCCATCCGAGTTCCAGTTCCATCAGCTGGTTCTCGGCATTTTCTCAGCCTTCTTGTACCTTCTGCTACATTTCCAAGTTCAAGAGACTAAACACGATGACCCGGAAGACCACCCCTAAGATGACGACGACACCAGAGACGACAACCACCGTGATGACGACGACCCTGGAGACGATGACCCTGAAGACCACCCCGATGACGACGACCCCGGAGACCACCCCGATGACGACGACCCCGGAGACGACGACCCTGGAGACGACGACGACCTGGAAGACCGAGAAGCAGAAGAACAAGAGGCTGCAGAACAAAGAGCAGAAGGACATTAAGCATAACACAAAATATCAGAGCAAAAAATATTATGTAAATTATAAGCAGAAGAAGACTAAGCAGTGTATGGGGGTGAGTCCGTTCCTCCTCGTGGTGCCCCTGGATAAAGCCTGATGCTGCAGGCCAAACTGAACGCGGACAAATGTAACTGTTTTGTGACAGGCAGAACGGAAGGTGTAATCTTCAAACTTTTATAGATAACAACTACAGGAATGCCTGTCACAAATAAGAATATGATGAAGAAGTAGAATATGATGAAGATAATAGTAAACTAAAAACAATATGAACAATGTAACCCAAAAAATAATAGGTAGAAGATGAAGAAGAAGATGAATAAGGTGAAGAAGTTGATGTCAAAGAAGCTGATGATGAGGATAATTAAGAAGAAAGCGTGGGAGAAGTAAAAAAAAAGGTGAAGGGCGTGGAAGCAGTGAAACATCAATATCTGACATTAAAAAAAAAATTAACATAGTCAAATTCTTTCTAACGCCGAACGTCATAAAAAAAAACGCAAAATCCTGCTATTCTATTACATTGGGCTAAACCTCTGTGCCTTTAATATCTCCGCCACGTCCCCCAATACATCCTACATTATTCTTAGTTGTTTTCCTTCATGTAGAATGAACCTACAAGTGTATAAAGGGTTTATTTTAATTCCGATATTTTCGTCCCATTGACTTGCATTGGGATCGGGTATCGGTATCGGATTAGATCCGATACTTTGACGGTATCGGCCGATACTTTCCGATACCGATACTTTCCGATATCGGAAGGTATCGCTCAACACTACTCATGTAGGGTGAGCTGTACTGGAGAGCTGGAGATCGTGGAACTAGCGGTGGTGCCGGTGGACATGGGTGAGTGAGAGAGGGTTGGAGATGGTATTCTTGCCAGTGCCCTACATGCAGTGTTTCCTACTGCAAACCTGGTGATTCCCTGACTGCTTTGGCCTGGCGACGAAAGCTGCACAGATACTGCCGGTGGTGTGGGAAATGGTGGGTTTACAGTGAGGGAAGGGATGTAGCTGTTATGATCCCAATGGAAGAGGATCTCAGGGTTTTCAGCAAAGTCTGCAAACATAAAAAACCAGCTCATAGGGAGGTGGTAACTGAGCTGACCGCATACCTGATCCTAACCCACAACTAATAGCAGCCGGGGAACGTACCTACGTTGGTTCTAGACGTCTCGCGCCAGCCGGAGAACTAACTAACCCTTTCAGAGAAAATCAGACCTCACTTGCCTCAAGAGAAAGGTACCCCAAAGTAAAGACACGCCCCCAACAAATAATAACGGTGAGGTAAGAAGAAAGGACAAACGTAAGTATGAACTAGATTCAGCAAAGAGAGGCCCACTATATAATAGCAGAAATATAGAAAGCGGACTTATGCGGTCAGCGAAAAACCCTACAAAAATATCCATGTTGAATATCCAAGAACCCCCGCACCGACCAACAGTGTGGGGGGGAGAATATCAGCCCCCCCAGAGCTTCCAGCAAAATCAGGAATCACATTATGAACAAGCTGGACAAAAAAACAAAACAATACAAATGATCAAAAGTAAGAAAGCAGGACTTAGCTTATCTTGCAAAAATCAGGACCAGAAGACAGGAGCAACCAGACAAGGACTGATTACATTGATGCCAGGCAATGGACTAAGAATCCAGGAAGTTTAAATAGGAACACCCAGGGTCTAACGAACCAGGTGACTACCAACCTGGGGAAAGACAATCCAAGGCCATACCGCTAGTGACCACAAGAGGGAGCCAAAAAGTATAGTTCACAACAGTACCCCCCCTTTAAGGAGGGGTCACCGAACCCTCACTACGACCACCAGGGTGATCAGGATGGGCAGCGTGAAAGGCACGAACCAAATCGGCCGCATGAACATCAGAAGCGACCACCCAGGAATTATCCTCCTGACCATAGCCCTTCCATTTGACCAGATACTGAAGCCTCCGTCTAGAGAGACGAGAATCTAAGATCTTCTCCACCACGTACTCCAACTCGCCCTCAACCAAGACCGGAGCAGGAGGGTCAACAGCAGGAACCACAGGCACAATGTACCGCCGCAACAAAGACCTATGGAACACATTGTGAATGGCAAACGACACAGGAAGATCCAAACGAAAAGACACCGGATTAAGGACCTCCAATATTCTATAAGGACCAATAAAGCGAGGCTTAAACTTAGGAGAGGAAACCTTCAGAGGGACATACAGAGAAGACAACCAAACCAAATCCCCAACACGAAGTCGGGGACCCACACCGCGGCGGCGGTTGGCAAAACGCTGAGCCTTCTCCTGTGACAACTTCAAGTTGTCCACCACATGATTCCAACTCCGCTGTAACCTAACAACCACGGAATCCACCCCAGGACAGTCAGAAGGCTCAACATGACCTGAGGAGAAACGAGGATGAAAACCAGAGTTGCAGAAAAATGGAGAAACCAAAGTAGCGGAACTAGCCCGATTATTGAGGGCAAACTCAGCCAATGGCAAAAAGGTCACCCAATCATCCTGATCCGCAGAAACAAAACATCTCAAATAAGCCTCCAGCGTCTGATTAGTTCGCTCCGTTTGGCCATTAGTCTGAGGATGAAAGGCAGACGAGAACGACAGATCAATGCCCATCTTAGCACAAAAAGATCGCCAGAATCTGGACACAAACTGGGATCCTCTGTCAGACACGATATTCTCAGGAATGCCGTGCAAACGAACCACATTCTGAAAAAACAAAGGAACCAGATCGGAAGAGGACGGCAACTTAGGCAAGGGCACCAAATGGACCATCTTGGAAAAACGATCACACACCACCCAGATGACAGACATTCCCTGAGACACCGGAAGATCTGAAATGAAATCCATGGAAATGTGTGTCCAAGGCCTCTTCGGGACGGGCAAGGGCAAAAGCAACCCGCTGGCACGAGAACAGCAAGGCTTAGCCCGAGCACAAGTCCCACAGGACTGCACAAAAGAACACACATCCCGTGACAAGGAAGGCCACCAAAAGGACCTAGCCACCAAATCTCTGGTACCAAAAATCCCAGGATGCCCTGCCAACACCGAGGAATGAACCTCAGAAATAACTCTGCTGGTCCATTTATCAGGAACAAACAGTCTGTCAGGTGGACAAGGGTCAGGTCTACCAGCCTGAAATCTCTGCAACACACGTTGCAAATCAGGAGAAATGGCCGACAAGATTACTCCCTCTTTAAGAATACCAGCCGGCTCTGAGACTCCAGGAGAGTCAGGCACAAAGCTCCTAGAGAGAGCATCAGCCTTCACATTTTTCGAACCAGGCAGGTATGAGACCACAAAGTCAAAACGGGAGAAAAACAATGACCAACGAGCCTGTCTAGGGTTCAGGCGTTTAGCAGACTCGAGATATATCAGATTTTTGTGATCAGTCAAGACCACCACACGATGCTTAGCTCCCTCGAGCCAATGACGCCACTCCTCAAATGCCCACTTCATGGCCAACAACTCCCGATTACCAACATCATAGTTCCGCTCAGCAGGCGAAAACTTCCTGGAAAAGAAAGCACATGGTCTCATCACAGAGCAACCAGAGCCTCTCTGCGACAAAACAGCCCCTGCACCGATCTCAGAAGCGTCTACTTCAACCTGAAAGGGAAGTGAGACATCAGGCTGGCACAAAACAGGCGCCGAAGTAAACCGGCGCTTCAGCTCCCGAAAGGCCTCCACGGCCGCAGGAGCCCAATTTGCAACATCAGAACCTTTCTTGGTCATATCCGTCAGAGGCTTAACAACGCTAGAAAAGTTAGCAATAAAACGACGGTAGAAATTAGCAAAACCCAAAAACTTCTGAAGACTCTTAACAGACGTGGGTTGAGTCCAATCATGAATAGCTCGGACCTTGACTGGGTCCATCTCTACAGCAGAAGGGGAAAAAATAAAACCCAAAAAGGAAACCTTCTGCACTCCAAAGAGACACTTTGAGCCCTTCACAAACAAAGCATTATCGCGCAAAACCTGAAACACCATCCTGACCTGCTTTACATGAGAATCCCAATCATCAGAAAAAACTAAAATGTCATCCAGATAAACAATCACAAATTTATCTAGATACTTCCGGAAGATGTCATGCATAAAGGACTGAAACACTGAAGGGGCATTAGAGAGCCCAAAAGGCATCACCAAGTACTCAAAATGACCTTCGGGCGTATTAAATGCAGTTTTCCATTCATCTCCCTGCTTAATGCGCACAAGGTTGTACGCACCACGAAGATCTATCTTGGTGAACCAACAGGCACCCTTAATCCGAGCAAACAAGTCCGACAATAGTGGCAAAGGATATTGAAATTTAACCGTGATTTTATTCAGAAGCCGATAGTCTATACAAGGTCTCAAAGACCCGTCTTTATTGGCCACAAAAAAGAATCCCGCACCAAGAGGGGAAGAGGAGGGACGAATATGTCCTTTCTCCAAAGACTCCTTTATATAAGAACGCATCGCGGCATGCTCAGGTACCGACAGATTAAATAATCGTCCCTTAGGAAACTTACTACCAGGAATCAAATCTATAGCGCAGTCACAGTCCCTATGAGGAGGAAGAGCACTGGACCTGGACTCACTGAATACATCCTGATAGTCAAACAAATACTCAGGAACTTCCGAAGGAGTGGAGGAAGCAATAGACACCGACGGGGAATCGCAATGAATTCCCTGACAACCCCAACTTGACACAGACATAGCCCTCCAATCCAAAACTGGATTATGGGCCTGTAACCATGGCAGACCCAAAACGACTAAATCATGCATCTTATGCAGAACAAGAAAACGAATCACCTCCTGATGTTCAGGAGTCATGCACATGGTCACTTGTGTCCAATACTGCGGTTTATTCTCCGCCAATGGCGTAGCATCAATTCCTCTAAGAGGAATAGGATTTTCTAAAGGCTCCAGGACAAAACCACAGCGCTTGGCAAATGACAAGTCCATAAGACTCAGGGCAGCACCTGAATCCACAAACGCCATAACAGGGTAGGAAGACAATGAACAAATTAAAGTCACAGACAAAATAAATTTAGGCTGCAAGTTACCAATGGCGACAGGACTAACAAACTTTGTTAGGCGTTTAGAGCATGCTGATATAACATGTGTAGAATCACCACAGTAAAAACACAACCCATTCTGACGTCTATGATTTTGCCGTTCAGTTCTAGTCTGAATTCTATCACATTGCATTAAGTCCGGTGTCTGTTCAGACAACACCGCCAAAGGATTAGCGGATTTGCGCTCCCGCAAACGCCGATCAATCTGAATGGCCAGCGTCATAGAATCATTCAGACTTGTAGGAATGGGGAAGCCCACCATCACATTCTTAATGGTTTCAGAAAGGCCATTTCTGAAATTTGCGGCCAGAGCGCACTCATTCCACTGAGTAAGCACGGACCATTTCCGAAATTTTTGGCAATACACTTCAGCTTCATCCTGGCCCTGAGAGATAGCCAGCAAAGCTTTCTCTGCCTGAATTTCAAGATTGGGCTCCTCATAAAGCAATCCGAGCGCCAGAAAAAACGCATCAATATTTGCCAATGCCGGATCTCCTGGCGCCAATGAGAAAGCCCAATCCTGAGGGTCGCCCCGCAAGAAGGAGATAACAATTTTAACTTGCTGAGCTGAGTCTCCAGACGAACGAGGTCTCAAAGATAGAAACAATTTACAATTATTCCTAAAATTCCTAAATTTAAATCGATCTCCAGAGAACAGCTCAGGAATAAGTATCTTAGGCTCTGACATAGGACTGCTAATAACAAAATCCTGAATGCCCTGCACACGTGCAGCAAGCTGATCCACACTAGTAATCAGAGTCTGAACATTCATGTCTGCAGCAGAGCTTCAAGCCACTCATAGATAAAGGGGAGGAAGAAAAAAAAAACTCAGAACTTCTTTTCTTTTAATCCCACTTCTGCAATGCATTAACTATTCACTCGGCCTGGCATTCTGTTATGATCCCAATGGAAGAGGATCTCAGGGTTTTCAGCAAAGTCTGCAAACATAAAAAACCAGCTCATAGGGAGGTGGTAACTGAGCTGACCGCATACCTGATCCTAACCCACAACTAATAGCAGCCGGGGAACGTACCTACGTTGGTTCTAGACGTCTCGCGCCAGCCGGAGAACTAACTAACCCTTTCAGAGAAAATCAGACCTCACTTGCCTCAAGAGAAAGGTACCCCAAAGTAAAGACACGCCCCCAACAAATAATAATGGTGAGGTAAGAAGAAAGGACAAACGTAAGTATGAACTAGATTCAGCAAAGAGAGGCCCACTATATAATAGCAGAAATATAGAAAGCGGACTTATGCGGTCAGCGAAAAACCCTACAAAAATATCCACGCTGAATATCCAAGAACCCCCGCACTGACCAACGGTGTGGGGGGGAGAATATCAGCCCCCCCAGAGCTTCCAGCAAAATCAGGAATCACATTATGAACAAGCTGGACAAAAAAACAAAACAATACAAATGATCAAAAGTAAGAAAGCAGGACTTAGCTTATCTTGCAAAAATCAGGACCAGAAGACAGGAGCAACCAGACAAGGACTGATTACATTGATGCCAGGCAATGGACTAAGAATCCAGGAAGTTTAAATAGGAACACCCAGGGTCTAACGAACCAGGTGACTACCAACCTGGGGAAAGACAATCCAAGGCCATACCGCTAGTGACCACAAGAGGGAGCCAAAAAGTATAGTTCACAACATGTAGCGTTGCTGACTAGCTTCATTGGCCGAGGGTGCTGCAACCTTTAGGGACATTTGGTAGTTATTCCAGGCTTGCAAATGCATGGTGGATAAATGTCTATGCATGCAACTTGTATTTAGACTTTTAAGATTCTGACCTCTGCTTAAGGTAGTTGAACATTTTTGACAGATGACTTTGCGCTGATCATTTGGATGTTGTTTAAAAAAATGCCAGACTGCACTCTTTCTACTATCGGATAACTTTTCAGGCATTGCAGACTGAGCTTCTTTAACCGGATGGCCACGCTGTCCTCCAACAGGTTTTGGTTTTGCCACGCGTTTTTGGCCAGATACGGGCCCGGTAGATGGAACCTGTTGTGATGTTGATGCCTGCTGCGGCTCCTCCTCCTCCGCTTCTGAACTACTGCTGCCTGCACCCTGTTCCCCCAATGGCTGCCAATCGGGGTCAACAACTGGGTCATCTATGAACTCCTCTTCTATGTCATGTGCAACTTCGTCTGTGTCACCGTGTAAGTCGGTGGTATAGTGTTCGTGACGGGGCACCATAGTCTCCGCTGGGTTTGATTCTGCCTTAGCACACTGCGAGGGCAATGTTCTGGTCTGAGTCAAAGGAACAGCATAGTAATCTGGCTGTGGCTGTGCATCTGTGCACTCCATGTCCGATTCAACTTCTAATGGGCATGGCCTGTTAACTGTTTCACTGTCTAACCCAGGAACGGTATGTGAAAAGAGCTCCATGGAGTAACCTGTTGTGTCGACTGACGCATCCTTCACTGTTGTTCTGGGTGAAGGACACAAGGAAGCGACTTGTTCCTGACCGGGAGCATCCACTGATGATGCACTGCTCTGACATTTGGCACTTTCCGAGGAGGAGGCGAAAGAGCTAGAGGCAGAGTCAGCAATGAAAGCCAATACTTGTTCCTCCTGCTCCGGCTTCAAAAGTGGTTTTCCTACTCCCAGAAAAGAGAGCGTTCGAGGCCTTGTGTAGGCAGACAACGTTTTTGGCTCAACAACTCGAGACTTAGGTGCTGTACTGCTTTTACCACGACCACCTGATGCTCCACCACCACTACCATCATTACCAGCTGACAATGACCGCCCACGGCCACGACCTCTTCCACTAGACTTCCTCATTGTTTGCAAAACGTAACCAAAGTAACGTTATTTGTTACTGTAAAACAACTTATAAGGTGAACTCAAACTTCTGTAGGATTTATATATACCTTTATAGGTGCCTGACACTGAAAGGAAAATCAGGCCCAATGGTACACACTAGGTTTTCTGTGCCCCAATAATTTGAGACAGATGGCACACACAGGAGCAGCACTCAAGCAGACTTGCCAATATTTATCTCCCACTAACTATTTTTTTTTGAAAAGGGAGAATGTACCCAAAAACAAAAAATATGGCCAAGTATCACACACTGCTTTTCGGTGGGACACAATGAGAGACAGATGCCACACACAGGACTGGCACGGAGGCAGACTTGCCAATATTTATCTCCCACTAACTATTTTTTTTTTGAAAAGGGAGAATTTACCCCCAAAAAACAAAAAGGCCCAGTATTACACACTGCTTTTCGGTGGCACACAATGAGAGACAGATGCCACACACAGGACTGGCACGGAGGCAGACTTGCCAATATTTATCTCCCACTAACTATTTTTTTTTGAAAAGGGAGAATTTACCCAAAAAAACAAAAAGGCCCAGTATTACACACTGCTTTTTGGTGGGACACAATGAGAGACAGATGCCACACACAGGACTGGCACGGAGGCAGACTTGCCAATATTTATCTCCCACTAACTATTTTTTTTTGAAAAGGGAGAATTTACCCAAAAAAAACAAAAAGGCCCAGTATTACATACTGCTTTTTCGGTGGGACACAATGAGAGACAGATGCCACACACAGGACTGGCACGGAGGCAGACTTGCCAATATTTATCTCCCACTAACTATTTTTTTTTGAAAAGGGAGAATTTACCCCCAAAAAACAAAAAGGCCCAGTATTACACACTGCTTTTCGGTGGGACACAATGAGGGACAGATGCCACACACAGGACTGGCACGGAGGCAGACTTGCCAATATTTATCTCCCACTAACTATTTTTTTTTGAAAAGGGAGAATTTACCCAAAAAAACCAAAAAGGCCCAGTATTACACACTGCTTTTCGGTGGGACACAATGAGAGACAGATGCCACACACAGGACTGGCACGGAGGCAGACTTGCCAATATTTATCTCCCACTAACTATTTTTTTTTGAAAAGGGAGAATTTACCCAAAAAAAACAAAAAGGCCCAGTATTACATACTGCTTTTTCGGTGGGACACAATGAGAGACAGATGCCACACACAGGACTGGCACGGAGGCAGACTTGCCAATATTTATCTCCCACTAACTATTTTTTTTTGAAAAGGGAGAATTTACCCCCAAAAAACAAAAAGGCCCAGTATTACACACTGCTTTTCGGTGGGACACAATGAGGGACAGATGCCACACACAGGACTGGCACGGAGGCAGACTTGCCAATATTTATCTCCCACTAACTATTTTTTTTTGAAAAGGGAGAATTTACCCCCAAAAAACAAAAAGTCCCAGTATTACACACTGCTTTTCGGTGGCACACAATGAGAGACAGATGCCACACACAGGACTGGCACGGAGGCAGACTTGCCAATATTTATCTCCCACTAACTATTTTTTTTTGAAAAGGGAGAATTTACCCAAAAAAACCAAAAAGGCCCAGTATTACACACTGCTTTTCGGTGGGACACAATGAGAGACAGATGCCACACACAGGACTGGCACGGAGGCAGACTTGCCAATATTTATCTCCCACTAACTATTTTTTTTTGAAAAGGGAGAATTTACCCAAAAAAAACAAAAAGGCCCAGTATTACACACTGCTTTTCGGTGGGACACAAAGAGAGACAGATGCCACACACAGGACTGGCACGGAGGCAGACTTGCCAATATTTATCTCCCACTAACTATTTTTTTTTTAAAAGGGAGAATTTACCCCAAAAAAAACAAAAAGGCCCAGTATTACACACTGCTTTTCGGTGGCACACAATGAGAGACAGATGCCACACACAGGACTGGCACGGAGGCAGACTTGCCAATATTTATCGCCCACTAATTTTTATTTTTTTTGAAAAGGGAGAATTTAGCCAAGAAAAAAAAAAATGGCCAAGTATCACACAGTGTTTTTTTCGGTGCCACACAATGAGAGAGAGATGCCACCCACAGCAATGGCACGGAGGCAGACTTGCCAATATTTATGTCCCACTAATTTTTATTTTTTTTGAAAAAGGAGAATTTAGCCAAAAAAAAAAAAAAAGGCCAAGTATCACACAGTGGTTTTTTCGGTGCCACACAATGAGAGAGAGATGCCACCCACAGCAATGGCACGGAGGCAGACTTGCCAATATTTATCTCCCACTAATTTTTAATTTTTTTGAAAAGGGAGAATTTAGCCAAAAAAAAAAAAAATGGCCAAGTATCACACAGTGGTTTTTTCGGTGCCACACAATGAGAGAGAGATGCCACCCACAGCAATGGCACGGAGGCAGACTTGCCAATATTTATCTCCCACTAATTTATTTTTTTGGAAAAGGGAGAATGTAGCCAAAAACAAAATGGCCAAGTATCACACAGTGGTTTTCGTTTTCGGTGCCACACAATGAGAGAGAGATGCCACCCACAGGACTGGCACGGAGGCAGAGTTGCCAATATTTATCTCCCTGCAGTTATCTCAGAAAAGTATGGCAGGCAGCTAGAAAAAGGACTGCTGCACACAAAAGTGTGGACAAACACACAAGATAGCTGTGCAGAAAGGAAGGAAATACAGGATTTGTGCTTTGAAAAAAGCAATTGGTTTGCACAGCGGCGTACACACACAGGCACAGCAACGCAGCTATCAGGGTCAGGGAGCCTTCTAAGGCAGCCCAATGAGCGACAGCGCTGAGGAAAAAAAAATGTAGCTTCCACTGTCCCTGCAAACAAAAGGTGGTGTTGGACAGTGGAAATCGCTACAGCACAAGCGGTTTGTAGCTTTATGTACCCTGCCTAACACTATCCCTGCTTCTGAAGAAGCGGCAGCAACCTCTCCCTACGCTCACATCAGCAGCAGTAAGATGGCAGTCGGTGGGAACGCCCCTTTATAGCCCCTGTGACGCGGCAGAAAGCAAGCCAATCACTGCAATGCCCTTCTCTAAGATGGTGGGGACTGAGATCTATGTCATCACGCTGCCCACACTCTGCGTCCACCTTCATTGGCTGAGAAATGGCGCTTTTGCAGCGCCCCAGAGCCCTGGTCTTTGCAGTACTGTGGCTCCGCCGCTAAGGGGAGCTATGGTACGTCTGATGGTACTGAAGGAGTTCATCTGACCAGGTATCACAGACACCAATACATTTCACAGTCGGGCCTCCAGGGGGAGCTAAGGGTTCTAT
Organism: Ranitomeya variabilis; assembly: GCF_051348905.1. Taxonomy (NCBI): domain Eukaryota; kingdom Metazoa; phylum Chordata; class Amphibia; order Anura; family Dendrobatidae; genus Ranitomeya; species Ranitomeya variabilis. The sequence goes on from NC_135236.1 coordinate 65,993,229, forward strand.
TCACTAGGCCACTCCTCACATACTGGTAAAACTGGGGGTCAGGCAGGAAGTTAGATCAGAAAGCTGACTGGGTTGGAACCAGGCAACACCTTGTGGCAGAGGGTGTTGTGGGGGAAGATTCGGTAGGGCCCCTGTCAGGGGTGGGATCCTGACAGAGGCCTGGCAACTTGAGAGAACGTCATGGGACCGTGCCTGCTCAGCATAGCGGCGGTGCCCAAGGAAGGATTAGAAGCGAGATATATTGTGCTGAGTGAGAAACGAGATCAAAGCAACAAGGAGAATACCAGTAGGAGTCGTGCTGTGAGACCGAGGCAACATCCTACTGAGGCGCACAACCGGCGGCCGGAACGCCGAGGAAGTATTTATAAATCTAGCTTCAAGCAATACTTCAAACCAACGGCAGGACAGTCAGTCATAGGCGGGCTGTCTCACCTAAATCACCTACGAAGACATAGGGGGCAACCTGTGGAGAGGGGCGACTCTAGGGTCCCGGCGAGCTCCGAGCCTACCCGTCATACGGGTGCCGTCCTAACCGTAACATCAGGGAGGGACGGAAGATTAGCAGAACATCATCTAATCGAGTTGTGAGGGAACTTAAGAAACAGACACAACAGTTGTGGGGACTTTCCGTAAGCACAGCAGGGAAGGACCACAACACATAGCGCTAGCAGGAAGGCACAGATTTCCACCTGCAAAGAGAACTCTGGAGGTGCCATCGGACCGGCCGGACTTGCGCAGCCTGGTTAACCGTATTCCGGATTGAGGACCAAGAGATCTTCAGTAAAGAGGTAAAGAGACTGCAACCTGGTGTCCTCGTTATTTACTGCGACCGGCATTTCACAACTACACCACCATTCACCACTCTTTCACCGGACGTCTCCCACTGACTGGCAGGGCCACGGACCGGGCCTAGCCACCGTGACCACAACCCCCCAGAACAGAGACTCTGAGGCCCGGTACCGGGTACCCCTCGTCCCTGCGGCAGTGGGGGCGCTCCATTTTGGCGTCACGAACAGGATCTACTTAAGCCTGAAGAATCAGGTCATGTGTGCCTTGGAACTGTGATTTATCGTGCTTGGACTGTGCTTTATTGAAAAAAAACTGTGCATTGCCATTACTACAAGGATTACCGCCAAAACCCCCGCCATTGCAGCGCTGAGGAGAAGCGCAGGAGAAGAAGAAGGGCGTGGAAGTGGGCGTGAACACGCTGAAGAGCGCGAAAGACAATGGCCGCCCAGTCTAAATATTTCGGCCCCTTGAGGACGTGTCTCAATGGTGGGCGGAGACAACGAAAGCGAAACCGCTCATGAAGGAGAGAGCGGGAAAAGGACCAGGAAGAAGAAGTCAGCGACATGGAGGACGCCATGGCGAGCCACCCGGAGCGGGAGCGTGGGGTCGGAGCCGAGGACTCCCCCAGCTACCCGGAGAGGCACCGCAGCCAGACCTCCACAGTTGACGCTGACCTCCTGCAGACCGGAGCGGACGGGCTGATCCACCAACTCCTGCAGACGGAGCTGAGCACTGAGGCCGGGTGGAAGAAGACCATCATCGGGAGCCTCACCAGACGCCTGTCGGCAGCCTCGCTTGGTCCGGATCAGGAAAGAAGGTCCAGCGCTCCGAAGCTGGAAAGCAAGGCCCTGCCGGAAAGCGAGATGCTGCAAGCAGAGATGACAACGTCGCAGCACAAGGCCCTGCAACCAGCGTTCCAGACCCCAGCGCAGACGGAGCAGACCGGCACCGGAGGGACCGCATCTGAAGCAGGTATGAAGGATGACCCTGCCCTGACGACCGACACCACTCCAGTGACTGCTAGTGCCACAGCTGCTGACTCCGTTCCAGTGACTGATCTTGCAGCAGCCGCTACCTCTGCTGCAACAAATGCCCCTACTCAAGCTGCGCAGACCTCCATTGCTGCGCCCGATTTAACCGTACATGCAAGACGGATTAACGGCGTTTGTCCAGCACTGGGTATAACCCTGGACCTCACTTTTCCCAGGCCAAGAAGGGTTAAGTGCCAGGTGCAGCCCTGGAAGCCGTCCAACTAAACCTCGAAAACTCTGAACATGTAAATAGTTCTTCAAACTGTTTGTTTTCTGCTATGTTGCTGCTAAAACCCGTCTAGGGTTATTCTTAAAGGGATCCCTTTGTTGACCCGGGATCCCTATTGCTTTTGGTTATTTTCTATTTTCTCCTTTGTTATCAAGAACTGCCGCAATCATGAACAGTGCATGATACAAACTGCTTGTAAATAGTTTGCACCTTCTTAAAGGTGCTCCCTACTGGTTTTACTTAAAGAAGGGCTCTTTGCAAAGATACCGCACCGGAGCCTTTGCTGAGTACGGACTGGTAGCTTGAGAAGATGTGCTACCTCATAAAGACTTGGTCCTCTCTTAAAGGGGATGTTCACTTGTTGCATTTAAAGAATGGTATTGCTTTAAGACAGATAGATAGCAATAATGTCTTGACAAAAGAAAGTGATGATGATGCTTACATGTAAAAGTTATATGTAGAAAATCAGTTTATTGTAAAGAGATGTTGATAATGTTGCTAGAAGACTGAGGACAGAAAAGTGGACCCGTACAGGGTGAGTCAGTGAGTCCTCTTAGGAGCCATACAGGGATGGCTCAGTGATTTCAAACTGAAAGTAATGTTATGTTCTATACTGTGTATAGTAGCTGAAAAGGCAGTAGGCCTGGGCTGAAAGGGGCAGTCCTGTATAGAAAGGAGAGGCAGTAGGCCTGGAGCAGTTAGGACAGGCGGTCCTGCAGACTTAAAGTAGGAGAATAAAAGAGACGAGTTAATTGGTATTATAATGTTTTTATAAGTAGGTATTTAGTGGATAGGAAGTGTACGTCCTTAAAGACAACGTTAACTTATTATTCAAAAGTTTGCACTGAGTAGAATACCCGGTTGGGTAACAGGAGTTATTTATAGCCTGTAATTTATAATGTTTAACCATGTTTGTAACGTTCAAGTGTCCTCACCTCCCATAAAGGGAAGCTCTGTTCAAGCTTACTTATGGTTATTGCATTTTCAAAATTGTATGTCTTTTTGCTAACCTGTATTGTTGTTTTCTTCCCAGTCCAGGAGTACTGGATTTAACCGGGGGGGAGTGCAGCGCCCCAGAGCCCTGGTCGTTGCAGTACTGTGGCTCCGCCGCTAAGGGGAGCTATGGTACGTCTGATGGCACTGAAGGAGTTCATCTGACCAGGTATCACAGACACCAATACATTTCACAGTCGGGCCTCCAGGGGGAGCTAAGGGTTCTATTCACTAGGCCACTCCTCACATACTGGTAAAACTGGAGGTCAGGCAGGAAGTTAGATCAGAAAGCTGACTGGGTTGGAACCAGGCAACACCTTGTGGCAGAGGGTGTTGTGGGGGAAGATTCGGTAGGGCCCCTGTCAGGGGTGGGATCCTGACAGAGGCCTGGCAACTTGAGAGAACGTCACGGGACCGTGCCTGCTCAGCATAGCGGCGGTGCCCAAGGAAGGATTAGAAGCGAGATATATTGTGCTGAGTGAGAAACGAGATCAAAGCAACAAGGAGAATACCAGTAGGAGTCGTGCTGTGAGACCGAGGCAACATCCTACTGAGGCGCACAACCGGCGGCCGGAACGCCGAGGAAGTATTTATAAATCTAGCTTCAAGCAATACTTCAAACCAACGGCAGGACAGTCAGTCATAGGCGGGCTGTCTCACCTAAATCACCTACGAAGACATAGGGGGCAACCTGTAGAGAGGGGCGACTCTAGGGTCCCGGAAGAGCTCCGAGCCTCCCCGTCATACGGGTGCCATCCTAACCGTAACATCAGGGAGGGACGGAAGATTAGCAGAACATCATCTAATTGAGTTGTGAGGGAACTTAAGAAACAGACACAACAGTTGTGGGGACTTTCCGTAAGCACAGCAGGGAAGGACCACAACACATAGCGCTAGCAGGAAGGCACAGATTTCCACCTGCAAAGAGAACTCTGGAGGTGCCATCGGACCGCCTGGACTTGCGCAGCCTGGTTAACCGTATTCCAGATTGAGGACCCAGAGATCTTCAGTAAAGAGGTAAAGAGACTGCAACCTGGTGTCCTCGTTATTTACTGCGACCGGCATTTCACAACTACACCACCATTCACCACTCTTTCACCGGACGTCTCCCACTGACTGGCAGGGCCACGGACCGGGCCTAGCCACCGTGACCACAACCCCCCAGAACAGAGACTCTGAGGCCCGGTACCGGGTACCCCTCGGCCCTGCGGCAGTGGGGGCGCTCCACTTTTAGCGTAATCGAAACGCGACTTTGGCGCGAAAGTCGCGTACCGCATGGCCGATGCAATGCTGGGATTGGTTCGGTTTCATGAGACGCCGACTTTGCCAAAAGTCGGCGACTTATGAAAATGAACGATCTGTTTCGCTCAACCCTAGCTATGGGTAATGGAAAATTGCACAATTTTTTTTTTTCTAGCAAAGTTTGGAATTTTTTTTCACCACTTAGATAAAAAAGAACCTAGATACGTTTGGTGTCTATGAACTTGCAATGACCCGGAGAATCACAATGGCAGGTCAGTTTTAGAATTTAGTGAACCTAGCAAAAAAGCCAAACAAGAAACAAGTGTGGGATTGCACTTTTTTGCAATTTCACCGCACTTGGAATTTTTTCCCATTTTCTAGTACAAGACATGGTAAAACCAATGGTGTCGTTCAAAAGTACAACTCGTCCCGCAAAAAATAAGCCCTCACATGGCCATATTGATGGGAAAATAAAAAAGTTATGGCTCTGGGAAGGAGGGAAGCGAAAAACCATAACGCAAAAACGAAAAAAGCTCCGGGGGTTAAGGGGTTAAACAGTGAAAAAAACCCATAGGTGACCCCATTTTGAAAACTAAACCCCTCAAGGAGCAAATTTAGATGTGTGGTGAGCACCTTAAACCCACAGGTGCTTCACAGAAATTTATAACGTTGAGCCATGAAAATAGAAAAAAAATTTTAGCCCCAAATTTTGCATTTTCATAAGGGTAACAGGAGAAATTGCACCATATAATTTGTTGGTGAAATTCTCTTGAGTACACTGACACTACATATGTTGGAGAAAACTACTATTTGGGTGCACGACAGGGCTCATAAGGGACAGAGCATCATTTAACTTTTTGAATGTAAAATTTGTAGGAATCATTAGCGGACACCATGTCCCGTTTGGAGAGCCCCTGACGTGCGTAAACAATGGAAACCCCCCACAAATGACACCATTTTGGAATTAGACCCCTCAAGGAATGTATTTAGATGTGTGGTGAGCACCTTGAACCCCCAGGTGCTTCACAGAAGTTTTTAACGTTGAACTGTGAAAATAAAAAAATCCCATTTTCCCAACAAAAATGTTATTTTTGCTCTAATTTGTTTTATTTTTGAAGGGGTAGCATGATACATACAATTTGTTGTGCAATTTCTCCTGAGTACGCTGATACCGCATATGTGGGGGAATACTACTTTTGAGGCACAGTGCAAAGCTCAGAAGGGTAGAGGCGCCATATTGGAGTTCAGATTTTGCTTGAATGGTTTGAGGGTGCCATGTCATATTGGCAGAGCCCCTGAGGTGTCAGAAAATAGAAATCTCTGAAACGTGAACTCATTTTACAAACTACACCTTCCAGTGAATTCATCTATGGGTGCAGTGCTCATATTGACATCACATATGCCTCATAGAATTTTATACCATTGAGAATTGAAGAAAGAATAATATTGTTTTTAAGTTTTTAATTTTTAATGTTTTAAGTTTTTTTTTAAGTTTTTCATTTTTCTAAGGGCTAATAGGAAATTTTTTTGCAGCAAACTGAAGTCCAGTTTTTCCTGAGTGCACCAATACCCTACATGTAATCGGGAAATATTTTTCAGGTACAGTGCAAAGTTCAGAAGGAAAGGAGTGCCATACTATAGTGCAGATTTTACTGTCATGGTTTGCAGCTGCCCTGAGCCACTGAGGAGCCAGAACAGCATCAACCCTCATAAATAACTCTATTTTATAAACTACACCTCTCAACTGATTCATCTAGGGGTGCAGTGATCATATTGACACCACAGGTGTGTCACTGAATTTTATACCATTTATAAAAGTTTTAGGCAAACTACTCCCACAAATACAGTTGCATAGTATAAAAAATTGGTTTTAGACAAACTACTCCCACAGACACTGGTACAGCGTAGAACAATTTGTTTTTTACGCACACTACTGCCACAGACATGGGTGTGGAGCGCCCCCACGTAAGGGCAATGGGATACTCGGTACCGAGTCCCTCTCGGTTCTGGGGATGTCACGGTGGCCCGACCCGGTCCGTGGCCCTTTGAGGGGCGTCCAATTAAAGGTGTAGTTTATATGATGTTTGTGACGCCACCTGTGGTATTCGGTCAGGGTGACTGACGCTGCTTAGGGGTCCGCTGGGGTGATGTTATGGCAGCTTGATGGTATACCTTCCCACAGGTGAAGTATGTCCCCAGGGCTTCCCAGAGTGTAGATGGTGATGGTGTAAGGCGCGGTGAATAACGAGGACACAAGGTTGCAGTCTCTTTACCTTTTACTGAAGGCTTCAGTGTCCACAGTCTTGGGCGCCGGATCTCGGGGTAGGCAGAGTCCGGACGGTCTGAAGGCAAATCCAGAGTCTCCTTATCCAGGTGGAATGCAATAGCCTTCCTATGCGCACAGTAACACAGTAGGTCCTCACTTGCTTAAGCTCTAATGAAGTCCTCACTGTTATTACTCTTCTCTCGCTGTTCCCCGTGGTCGGATAGAACAAAACCCGTATGACTGATGGCCTGAGGCTTGTTTATAGGGACCCTAGAGACGCCCTGACCCCCACAAGTTGCCACCTGTCTTCTTAGGTATCTTAGGTTGGGCAGCCAACTTGGAATTGACTGTCCTGCCAGTCTCTGAAGCAATGGCATAGAGCACTTTACTCCCTCAGTATCCTGGCTACCGGAACGCGCACCAGAAGGATGCAGCTCCTCACGTCTACTATCCTCTCTGGTATCCACTTGTTGCTATGCCTTTGTTTCTCACGCACTAGAACACGCTTCCTTTCAATGTCTCTTTCCTAGGATGCTGCCACATGCGGTGCAGGCGCAGCTCCGTGTACCCTCGTCCTCCTCAGACCGAAGTCTGTATCTGACTGGACCTCGCTCCAGCCAGCTTGGCCTGGAGACCTTTCTCTCTCAGTCTCCAGTCAGGAACTCCCTAACTTTCTATCCAACCCACCAGTTTTACCTAACTGTGAGGAGTGGCCTAATAGATAGAACCTTTGCTTCCCCTGGTGGACTGGAGTGTGAAGTGTGTGGTGTGTTTGTGATACCTGGACAGGAGATCTCCTTTATTGCCTCCAGACGTAATATCACTCCCCCTGGTGGAGGAATAATATTACTGCAGCAACCAGGACTCTGGGGCGCTGCAGGTGTACAGTAGAACACTTTGTATTTACTCACATTACTCCCACAGACTCGGGTGCAGAGAAGAACAATTTGTTTTTACGAACACTATTCCCACAGACATGGGTGCAGAGTAGAAATATTTGTTTTTACGCACACTGCTCCCACAGACAAAGGGCAGAGTGTCTGTGTGTAAAAGCACACTACTCCCACAGACATGGGGGCAGAGCAGAACAATTTGTTATTACCCCCACTACTCCCACAGACATGGGAGCAGAGTAAAACAATTTGTTTTTATGCACACTACTCCCACAAAAATGGGGGCAGACTATACGAAGTATTACATGTACACTGACACTATGTTCTGAGCTCCTGTGTATAATGTCATTGATCACTGTATAACCTGTACACTATATGCATTGCTCGTGTGTATAATGTCACTGTTGATCACTGTATTACCTGTACACTATACACTATATACAGAGCTCCTGTGTATAATGTCACCGGTAATCACTGTATTAACTGTACACTATACACTGTATACAGAGCTCTTGGGTATAATGTCACCGGTAATCACTGTATTACCTGTACACATACACTACATACTAAGTACAGATCTGTTGCGGTATTTGTTCCTTTTATGTGGTATTATAGGTCACTATGTGGTGGTAATATGGTGTCTGGTCATGGTGCGGTGGTATTTGTCCCTTGTATGTGATATTATTGGTCATTTTAAAAATTGAAAAATAAAAATATACCAAAATTGTATTGGATATTTTAACAAATGATTAATAGGTTATAGTAGAGTAGAGCTGGGCCAAAAGAGTCTATCTTGTCATGGTGGCGGCTTAAAAAATCTTTTGGCCAAAACAAAAGCTGCTGGCTATATGTGTGGTCTGGTGATGGGAACTGTTAATGTGTGATTGGTGAGAAATGGAGTTTTTCCTAGAGAGATCGGTGGGACTGTGGACAGTTCAAGAGGTGGAGACTGGGCAGAGTATCAAGGGGGGCCCCAAAAATTTTGCCAGTAGGGGCCCCGAAATTCCTAGTGGCAGCCCTGTTTGGAAGGACTTCCCAACCTTGGATGTATGGATGCGACCTGGTGATTTTTTTGCACACAGGAACTGTGTGTGCGCAATCTCTGCCAGGTGTTCAGCTAACATCATAGCTGACACCTGGCTCTCATTGCCAGGAGTTTATACCTGCATCACTCCCAGCAATTTAACCCCCTAAATGCTGCTATAATTATCGATTGTAGCATTTAGAAGGCAGGGAGAAGGAGGGGGCTCTTTCTCCCTTCTGATAAGCGCCCCCGGAACATCATAGAGAAAGGCCAATCGTTGCCATGGTGATGCGATGTTGTCATGATGTCCTCTAAATCACCAGGGCTAGCAAGCTAGTTAGACCATGGTCTAACAAGCTTGTGTCAGTGCAGCACTGACAGTTATAAACCATTTCAATGCTCGTGCCTCCCAATAGCTGGGAGATGCTTATTATTGAAGGCATCTTAACCTTTTGGGAGGTGCGTGAGCGATGTGTATGCTCTGCTTTTTTGCATGCTTGTGGTTCTCAAGTCCCCTGATCAAGTTTATCTTCCAGTACCTGCCTGCACCTGCTGTACCCACCTGTATACCAGTGGTTCCTACCTGCAGCTGCCAGTGCCTGCCTGCCTGTATACAAGCCATACCTGCTAGTGTCTGCCTGAACATCAGCCATACCAGTCTGTATCTGTTGTGCACACCTGTAAACCAGAATTTCAGGTCTGTTTCTCCCAGTATCCGCCTGTATATCAGCACCTGCTGTTCCTGCTATGCCTGCCTGTACCAGCCAAGTTTTATCTTACTAGGCCATTCGAGTTCTTGGGGGCTAGCTGCGATATGTTCACCACCCTAGAATAGCACCTAGTGTCCATCTGGAGTCAAGTCTAACCCCACCATCAGAAGCTCTAACAAAGAGTCAGGTATACTCCTAGTTACAAACAAAGCAAGATTTCCAGCTCCAGGACGTAAATATAAAAATATTGTATCTTTATTCCATAATTTAAAATAGCAAAGGCTAACAAAAAAACGGAGAAAAGATCACACGGCAGTCATGACTGAATGCGTTTCGAACACTAGGTTCTTAGTCCCTTGTGGGGGGGGTTCCACTGTTTAAACACATCTGGGGCTCTACAAATGCAACATGGAGTCCTCACTTGATTCCAGCCATTTTTGCGTTCAAAAAGTGAAACTATGCTCCTTGCCATCTGAGCCCTGCCGAGTGCCCAAACAGTAGTTTTTCCCCACATGACAAATGTTTCCAAGCGTTTAGAGTGGTGTAGAAACCTCCAGAATTGGTCCCTCGAGCAGTGGAAATGCAGCGCCCCAGAGTCCTGGTCGTTGCAGTACTGCCGCTCCGCCGCTAAGGGGAGTGATGGTACGTCTGATGGCACTTAAGGAGTTCACCTGACCAGGTATCACAGTCACACTTTACACTTCACATTCTGGCCACCAGGGGGAGCAAAGGGGGCTATGTATTAGGCCACTCCTCACAATCTGGTTAAACTGGGGGCTGGATAGGAAGTTAGTCAGAAGCTGACTGGGTTGGAACCAGGCAACATCCTGTGGCAGGGGGTGTTGCAGGGGGAAGATTCAGGGGGGTCTCTGTCAGGGGTGGGATCCTGACAGTGGCCTAGCGAACAGAACAGAACGTTACGGAGCCGCGCCTGCACTCAAATGCGGTGGCATCCTAAGAAAGGAAAAGAAGCGAGGTTTATGGTGGAGAAGTGAGAAACGAGATTGCAGCAAAAAGGAGATAATGCCAGTAGGAGTCGTGCCGTAAGATCGAGGCAACATCCTACTGAGGCGCGTAGCCGGTGGCCGGAACGCCAAGGAAGTATTAGGCTCCAAGCAATACTTCAAACAGCGGCAGGACAGTTAATTTTAGGTTGGCTGTCTCACCTAAATCACCTAAGAAGACATAGGGGGCAATTGTGGGAGAGGGGCGACGCTAGGGTCCCGGAAGAACTCCAGGCCTACCCGTCATACGGGTGCATCCTATCCATATCATCTGGGGGATGGAGAAGAACATCAGAATAGAAACAAGTTGTGAGAAAGAAGAACATCAGAAACAGACACAACAGTTGTGAGGACTATCCCGTGGTGCTCAGCAGGGAGGTACTACAACACGCTAGAAGGTAGGCACTGATTTCCACCTGCAAAGGGAACTCTGGAGGTGCCTTCGGACCGGCTGGTCTCAGCCAGCCCTGTTAGCAGTACTCTGGATTGAGGATCCTGAAGCCTTCAGTAAAGAGGTAAAGAGACTGCAACCCTGTGTCCTCGTTATTCATCGCGACCTGCACCACGCACCATCATCACACCTTTCATTGGACGCCCCTTAGCAGGGTCACGGACCGGGTCTATCCACCGTGACAACCCCAGAACTGAGCCAGAGAGGCCCGGTACGAGTACTCCGTGGCCCTGCGCCTGGGGGCGCTCCAGAAACACGTGATATTCTCAGACGAATCATCGTTTATCCTATTTCCATATCCAGACTGCCTTCTCCCAACCGTAAAACATGGTGGAGGTTCTGTGATGATCTGGGGTGCTATTTCATGGAGATCCGCCGGGCCAATGATATCCCTTCATGGAAGAATTAACATCCGAGATTATTTAGGCATTTTGGGCAACCAAGTGCATCCAATGGTTCAAGCACTGTTCGCGGAGGGGAACGCCATCTTTCAGGATGATAATGCACCAATTAATACAGCTAGAATCGTTAAAGCATGGCACGAGGAACATTCTAATGAAGTTGAGCATCTCATCTGGCCCCCACAATCCCCAGACCTCAACATTATTGAGCATTTATGGTCGATTTCAGAGATTCAAGTTAGACGTCGATTTCCGCCGCCGTAGTCGCTCAAAGAACTTGAGGGTGTTTTAACTGCAGAATGGGCTAAAATTCCTTTGAAAACAATTCACACCTTGTATGAATCCATATTTTGGAGAATTGAGGCTGTAATCGCCGCAAAAGGTGGACCTACACCAGATTAAAGTAACTTTTGTTGATGTTTCCAGGTGTTTCCATTATTTTGTCCAACCCCTGTAGATAGATAGATAGATATATTTCACAAAAGCAGGCAGCACTCCATGTTCTTTAAGACAATATGCAGGTGTTTATTGAGCCCACATCTCCATGCAACGTTTCGGCTCTAACTGAGCCTTTCTCAAGCCTTGAGGGCTTGAGAAAGGCTCAGTTAGAGCCGAAACGTTGCATAGAGATGTGGGCTCAATAAACACCTGCATATTGTCTTAAAGAACATGGAGTGCTGCCTGCTTTTGTGAAATATATGGACTGAAAGCAACCAATGGACGGGTTGTCTGGGCTCTGCACCCGAAGATAAGTAGAGGATTTGTGCTGTTCCATTTTTTTCTACTAGATAGATAGATAATACCAAGCACAATGTTTAGTAATAAACATAATAAAAAATAGGCCAGGATCACACATGCGAGAAACTCCGATGAGTCTCGCCTCAATAACCTGCAATGCCGCCGGTACGCGGGACCGGAGTGTGCGGCTGCATGTATTTCTATACAGCTGAACGTTTCGGTCTGAGTGCCGGTGGCAGTGCCAGGTATTGAGGTGATAGACTCGTGTGAGTTTCCCGCAAGTGTGACCCCGGCCTTAAAAGCAATATCTGTTTAATTTTAAAAAATGTGAAAAAAAAGGATGTGGGCTCCCGCACAATTTTCTGCACCAGAGAGGGAAAGCCACCAACTGGGGGACCGATGTTTGTAGCCTGGGAAGGGGCTAATGCCCATGGATCTTCCCAGGCTATGAATATCAGCCCGCAGCTGTATATTTAGCCTTTACTGGCTATAAAAATAGGGGGACGCCCCCAAAAAATGATGTGTGGTTCCCCTATAATTTATAACCAGAAAGGCTACGCAGACAGCTGCGGGCTGATATTCATAGCCTAGAGAGGGGCCATGGATATTGGCCCCCCCCGGCTACAAATACCAGCACCCAGCCGCCCCAGAAATGGCGCATCTGTAAGATGCACCAATTCCGGCGCTTAGCCTCTCTCTTCCCACTATCCTGTAGTGGTGGGATATGGGGTAATAAGGGGTTAATGCCACCTTTGTAAGGTGACATTAAGCCGGCTTAGTAATGAAGAGGCATCAATAAGACACCTACCATTTCTAATCCTATAGTTGTGAAAGGGTTAATAAAACACACACAAATGCAGAATAAAGTATGTTAGTGAAATAAAACACCACACAGTTTTAATATCTTTATTGTACTGGTAGTCCAAGCGAAGCCCTCGTTCATCTAGAAAAAAATGAAAAAAATAAACCAACAGTATACTCCCTGAGTCTGACGTAGTCCTTACTAACAAGTGTCCCATGACGAGTCCAGCTCTGCTACATCTAGATGCCTGACATCCAGACATAGCAGAGCCTATAGATGATCACCGATCACCTACACTGCAGCGTTCTCACAATCAGCTGATCAGCTGACCGTGAGAACCAGACTAGTGACCGGAGATAACCCCCAGTCACGTGCACGGCAGTTGTCGCGGTAAGCTAAGTTATCGAAAGAACTGCAGTGGACGCAGGCATCCGGCGGTGGAACAGGTAAGACCTTATTTAAATTAGGAGACATGCATAGTAAGCTGCCTTTACACAGTTACTACGCATGTGACTAATCATTAGATGTGATTTTATCGCATCTAATGATTATCTATGGGAAATTACGGTGCGGCGACAGAGCGTCGCCGCATTGTAAACAGACATGCTGCGTTCTGAAAAGACGCGCCGCATGTCCGTTTACGTGGGTCTGCCGCCTGCATGTTTTACCGCATAGTGGAGATGGGTTTTCATGAAATCCCCTCCACTATGCTGTAACATCTGGACGCTGCGTGTTTGGCGCTGCGGCTCTACGCAGCATCAAACACGTAGCGTTTCCTGACCGTGGAAACACAGCCTTAATGTTGTTTTAGAAGGCACACTGTTTGGAGATTGTTCTTTATACTTTGCATAAAATGGCATCATGATTTCTATTTTTTATCCAAATAGAGACTAAAATTAATAGCTAATTTAGGGGCAAAGCTAAGGGACTTAGGGGCAAGACTGATGTGGGGGACTGTAAGGTCAGGTGTTATGACCCCAATGGCAGAGGGTCTCAGAAATAATTTCTAAGTCTGCAAACACAAAAAACCAGCTCATAGGGCAGTGGTAACTGGGCTGACCATATATCTAATCCTAGCACCACAAATAACAGCAGCCGGGGAACGTTCCTACGTTGGTTCTAGACGTCTCGCGCCAGCCGGAGAACTAGCTAACCCTAGAAGGGAAAAGAAAGACCTTTCTTGCCTCCAGAGAATAGACCCCAAAAGTTGGATACAAGCCCCCAACAAATAATAACAGTGAGGTAAGAGGAAAAGACAAACATAAGAATGAGCTAGGTATTTAGCAAAGAGAGGCCCACTAGCTAATAGCAGAATATAGAAAGATAACTTATATGGTCAGCAAAAACCCTATCAAAAATATCCACTCTGGAAATTCAAGAACCCCGAACCGTCTAACGGCCCAGGGGGAGAACACCAGCCCCCAAGAGCTTCCAGCAAGATCAGGAATCACATTTAGTACAAGCGGGACAAAAATGAGAGCAAGCAAATAACCCAAAAAACAAAGAAGCAGGACTTAGCTTAATTTTGCACGAACCAGGACCAGCAGATAGGAGCAAACAGAATGTGTCTGATTACAACGATGCCAGGCACTGGACTAAGGTTCCAGGAGGTTTATATAGCAACACCCCTGAACTAACGACCCAGCTGGGTGCAAACTGAGGGAAGAAAATCCCAGAGTCATATCACTAGTAACCACAAGAGGGAGCCAAAAAGTCTAATTCACAACAGTCAGGTATTAGATGCCCGGGAGGTTGAAGGGCGTCAACAAGCCAATCTGCTTTTGTCGCCATATTTCAATAAAGTAACCAAAGCATCAAGCTTAGCTGATTTTAATTAAAATAACCATTTAGCATGTTACAATCTGTTCCATTTGATGTTAAATACTTTTCTAAGAGCTGCTATGACTTCCTTGTTTCTTAGGCTATACACAATTGGGTTTAACATTGGAGCCGCAGCCACGTAGAGCAGAGAAATAAACTTGTCATCATCCGAGGAACGATCAGACACTGACTTCATGTACAAAAATAAGATTGGTCCATAGAATACCACGACAGAGGTCAGATGGGATGAGCAGCTAGAGAAGGTTTTGAATCGACCCTTAAGAGAACATATCTTCAGAACGGAGGAAATAATGCGTAAATAGGAGAACATAATCAATAAAAAAGTAAAAAACACCAAACATATGTCTTCGATAAACAAAACCATTTCCCGGCTCATAGTGTCGCTGTCGGAAATGCTCATTATTGCTCTGATCTCACAAAAGAAGTGGTTGATTTCAGAAGAACTGCAGAATGATAGACTGAATGTAAGCAATGTCAACATCAGGGAGTTTAGGGTGCTGATGAGCAAACAACAAGTTGCCATGATAATGCACATTTTTTTGCTCATCAGCAAGGAATAATGTAACGGGGAACAGACCGCCACATACCGGTCGTAGGCCATGCACGTCAGGATCAAAATCTCCTCATCGACACAGAATATAAAGAAATACAGTTGTGTGATACAGCCCGGAAAGGAAATTTTGGTGTTCTCTGTTAAAGTAATGGACAGCAAATTTGGGAAAATTGTAGAAATAAATGTGGTGTCTACAATAGACAGGTTACATAGGAAGAAATACATCGGAGTGTGAAGTTGAGGTCTGGCAAAGACCAGTGAAGAAATAAGCAAGTTTCCAAGAACAGATAGCAAGTATGTGAACGAAAACCCCCAACATAGGGTGTATGTCATGTCTCCAGAGGTGGAAAACGCAAGGATATGGAACTCCAGGAGTGTAGCGTTATCACATTTGTTCATGTTGACTGCGTAAAAATAAAAAGATAATTAATCCAGAGTTATGAATACATGGTCGGCTTGTCTCAAACATAGCGCCACATCTGTCCACAGCTTATGTATGGTATTTTAGCTCATCCTCTTTCGTTTCAATGGAGCTGAGCTGCATCCCACCCACAACTCAGTGCACGGTGCAACATAATGTGCATTTTTGAGTTGTAACTATTATTGATTGAGTTTGTCTCAGGAACTTTTGAGTAGATTTATGGAACTAAATAATATAATTTGAAATACTATTATCAAAATATATTTTCTTTGCACTGCACTTTATATAGGTGACTATATATATTATATATCATTTTTATTCCCTCCTCTTTTGGGTGTTCATGTGATAACCTCTAATGTGTATTGTGTTATATGGTCAATAATAATGGTGCTGTACGTGCTGACCCGCTCTCCCTTAGTTTTTAACATGTATTTTTTCCCATTCAGTATGTCTTGTCAAATGTCTTAGGGCACTTTTGTCTTGTTTAGTGTTCCTATTTAATAAAATTTGAATTTATTGTATGGACTAAATTGATGGTAATTATTTCTTGAGATATTTTCTCAAGTACGGTATTATTTTTTCTGGCTGCCCACTGTGTTTCATAGTGCTAGATAGTACTACTCATGCTGGGCAAAGAACTCTCTTGAGGGCACATACATACAGTCATATGAAAAAGTTTGGGCACCCCTATTAATATTAAGCTTAATGTTTTATAAAAATTGTTTTTTTTTGCAACAGCTATTTCAGTTTCATATATCTAATAACTGTTGGACACAGTAATGTTTCTGCCTTGAAATTAGGTTTATTGTACTAACAGAAAATGTGCAATCTGCATTCAAACAAAAGTTGACAGGTGCATAAGTATGGGCACCCTTATCATTTTCTTGTTTTAAATACTCCTACCTACTTTTTACTGACTTACTAAAGCACTTTTTTTGGTTTTGTAACCTCATTGAGCTTTGAACTTCTTAGCTAGGTGTATGCAATCATGAGAAAAGCTACTTAAAGTGGCCACTTGCAAGTTGTTCTCCTGTTTGAATCTCCTCTGAAGAGTGGCATCATGGGCTCCTCAAAACAACTGTCAAATGATCTGAAAACAAAGATTATTCAACATAGTTGTTCAGGGGAAGGAACAACTTTTTTGGATTGCTTGATAAATTTCTTTTGTAATTGCCTAATTATTTTATAATTAGCAAACCAGTTGCAGATCCCCAAAAAAGGGATTATTTTTAAATCCTAGGTGAGAAACAATAACTAACTTACATTCAAAACAATACACCTTGTTTCCTTAACTAAAGAGATAAAGATTCTCTTACTGGATCTAAAGTTGTATAAACTGGAATGGTTTGTACAGTAGAAACAAGTTAACAGCTATATTGATCGGTGTGGGTCTGACCTATTGAACACACACCAGTAGAAAACGGAGCACTTCATTAGAATATAGTGGCAGTGCGTGTGCTTGAATGCCGCTCATTTCAGTACCAATCTGGCCAAGCTGCATTTATCTTTCTCTGGCAGACCTAAATAGATTGAATTGAGCAGCCTTTGCCTTCTCTATTTTGTAATGGGGATAAAAATTTTCCTTTTTCCTTTTCTCCTTTTTCCTTTTCCTTTTTCCATTCGGTACTGGTCCCAGTTGTTGGACCTCCATCAACCAGTAAGTTATTATCACCTATCCAGCAAATAGGTGATAATTTGTTTTTTGCTAGACAGCCCCTGTTTCCTCCAAGTTTCATCACTAGAGTATGTCTCAAATGTCCAATTGGTAGTATCATTAAGAGTCCAACTTTAAGACAAGTGGAGCCTACAGCTAAAGTGGCATTATAATTTAATACAGGCACTTCCACTTTGTTCTATTATTCGGCAGGGGTCAAAACACTGGGATCAGATATTGGTAGCATATCCTACTCATATGCCACCAACATCTGTAGATGAGACTATCTCTTTAGCTTGAGTTTCTATATTTCTTTGACTCATAAAACAAAACTGCGGTACATTAACATCTTCCAGTATTGCTGTATTTTTTTACATTTAAATACATACAGTACTGACCAAAAGTTTGGACACACCTCATTTAAAGATTTTTCTGTATTTTCATGACTATGAAAATTGTACATTCACACTGAAGACATCAAACTATGAATTAACACATGTGGAATTATATACTTAACAAAAAAGTGTGAAACAACTGAAATTATGTCTTACATTCTAGGTTCTTCAAAGCAGCCACCTTTTGCTTTGATGACTGCTTTGCACACTCTTGGCATTCTCTTGATGAGCTTCAAGAGGTAGTCACCAGAAATGGTCTTCCAACAATCTTGAAGGAGTTCCCAGAGATGCTTAGCACTTGTTGCCCCTTTTGCCTTCACATTGCGGTCCAGCTCACCCCAAACCATCTCAATTGGGTTCAGGTCTGGTGACTGTGGAGGCCAGGTCATCTGGCGTAGCACCCCATCACTCTCCTCCTTGGTCAAATAGCCCTTACACAGCCTGGAGGTGTGTTTAGGGTCATTGTCCTGTTGAAAAATAAATGATGGTCCATCTAAATGCAAACTGGATGGAATAGCATGCCACTGCAGGATGCTGTGATAGCCATGCTGGTTCAGTATGCCTTCAATTTTGAATACATCCCCAACAATGTCACCAGCACAGCACCCCCACACCATCACATCTCCTCCTCTATGCTTCACGGTGGGAACAAGGCATGTAGAGTCCATTCGTTCACCTTTTCTGCATCACACAAAGACACGGTGGTTGGAACCAAAGATCTCAATCAGATGAAAGCACAGATTTCCACTGGTCTAATGTCCATTCCTTGTGTTCTTTAGCCCAAACAAGTCTCTCCGGCTTGTTGCCTGTTTCTAGCAGTGGTTTCCTAGCAGCTATTTTACCATGAAGGCCTGCTGCCCAAAGTCTCCTCTTAACAGTTGTTGTAGAGATGTGTCTGCTGCTAGAACTCTGTGTGGCATTGACCTGGTCTCTAATCTGAGCTACTGTTAACCTGCGATTTCTGAGGCTGGTGACTCGGATAAACTTATCCTCAGAAGCAGAGGTGACTCTTGGTCTTCCTTTCCTGGGGCGGTCCTCATGTGAGACAGTTTCTTTGTAGCGCTTGATGGTTTTTGCCACTGCACTTAGGGACACTTTCAAAGTTTTCCCAATTTTTCAGACTGACTGACCTTCATTTCTTAATGTAATGATGGCCACTCGTTTTTCTTTACTTAGCTGCTTTTTCCTTGCCATAATACAAATTCTAACAGTCTATTCAGTAGGACTATCAACTGTGTATCCACCAGACTTCTGCACAACACAACTGATGGTCTCAACCCCATTTATAAGGCAAGAAATCCCACTTATTAAACCTGACAGGGCACACCTGTGAAGTGAAAACCATTCCCGGTGACTACCTCTTGAAGCTCATCAAGAGAATGCCGAGAGTGTGCAAAGCAGCCATCAAAGCAAAAGGTGGCTACTTTGAAGAACCTAGAATATAAGAAAAAAATTCAGTTATTTCACACTTTTTTGTTAAGTTTATAATTCCACATGTGTTAATACATAGTTTAGATGCCTTCAGTGTGAATGTACAATTTTCATAGTCATGTAAATATAGAAAAATCTTTAAATGAGAAGGTGTGTCCAAACTTTTGGTCTGTACTATATACCTTGTGTGGATTATGAAAAATTTGCAACACTGACCTCCAAACTGTGGCTCTAATCTCTATAGACCTCCACCTTATTGGTTCTAGTCATGGGAACCATTCTTTAATAAACAAACAACTCAAGGCACGGGATACACAGAACTGCACGTGTACTCAAATGTTCAGTATATATTTGTGCATAACACATGTACCCCAAAAGCTGGACGTAATAGCGGACAACTCGGAAAATTAAATGCAAAAAACAGAGAACAAACAACCGATCTGATGCCCATATAATCAATAAATAGAGTTTATTAAGGAAAGGTAATACTACATAAATTGGTAGGGGGGGGAAAAAGAAACCAAAAAATGGGGCACACAGAGGAGACACAGCAGCATACAAAACACAGTCCCAAAATATTACGGTACTAACATGATATAAATAAATAAATAAATAAATAAATAAATATATATATATATATCATTGAATATCGGACTGATAAATGTTAATATTACTCTGTTTAAACCAGCATAGAGTGCCAAGAAAATATATATGTGGCCAAAGTGCAAAAATGAGTGCAAATATAAAGTGCACAAGTGCAAAAAATCGGCCGCTGGAATAACTAATTAGAGCAGGTAACTGCTGTAAGGTATGGTGGGCACTGACACAGGTATGGTTAATAGTACTATCAATAAATAGTTAAATATTGTAGGTATAATAAAAGGAAAGTGCCCAGAGCAGGATTTACCTGAATTGCTGCTGTCTCCTGGATGTGCCAGTCCCCAACGCACGTTTCGGCGTGAGCCTTCGTCAGGGGGTCCCCCTGACGAAGGCTCACGCCGAAACGTGCGTTGGGGACTGGCACATCCAGGAGACAGCAGCAATTCAGGTAAATCCTGCTCTGGGCACTTTCCTTTTATTATACCTACAATATTTAACTATTTATTGATAGTACTATTAACCATACCTGTGTCAGTGCCCACCATACCTTACAGCAGTTACCTGCTCTAATTAGTTATTCCAGCGGCCGATTTTTTGCACTTGTGCACTTTATATTTGCACTCATTTTTGCACTTTGGCCACATATATATTTTCTTGGCACTCTATGCTGGTTTAAACAGAGTAATATTAACATTTATCAGTCCGATATTCAATGATATATATATATATATTTATTTATTTATTTATTTATTTATATCATGTTAGTACCGTAATATTTTGGGACTGTGTTTTGTATGCTGCTGTGTCTCCTCTGTGTGCCCCATTTTTTGGTTTCTTTTTCCCCCCCCTACCAATTTATGTAGTATTACCTTTCCTTAATAAACTCTATTTATTGATTATATGGGCATCAGATCGGTTGTTTGTTCTCTGTTTTTTGCATGGGAACCATTCTGTAGAGTACAGTGTTGTGTATTTAATGAATTAATTAAATATGAATAATATTACCGGAAATCTGGAAAAATTCTCTCTTGTAAGGAGCGTAGTTTGCCTCACTGGTTTATATCAGGTATGAAATACAGGAACGTGGTTGGTTGATCACTATAAATTAAATTCTATTATAGTTTTTAATATTACTGTGGTTTCACATTTATAGACATCATTGTCCTTAGGGGAAAAAAGAATAATGAACCTCAATGGAATTTTCTTAAGCTTGTTATCACCCATTGGTAGCAATGATAAGAAAATAGGTTACAGATTTAGATGGGTAAAAACATAACATTTACATTTTTCTCCCCTTAAAGTATAGAGCTGTAAAATGTTTTCTGGTTACATTTCTTATATAGGCATTGAAGCTTGTTGGTTGCAGATCATTGCACTAATGACTGAAAGCTCCATAACACTAAACATTACACTGTGTTCCAAATTATTATGCAAATTGGATTTAAAGATTTAATCGTTTTGTTTTTCAAATAAACTCATGGATGGTATTGTGTCTCAGGGCTCAATGGATCACTGAAATCAATCTTAAATACATGTGATAATTAGTTTTTCAGGTGATTCTAATTAAAGGAAAACTACTTAAAAATGATGTTCCACATTATTAAGCAGGCCACAGGTTTCAAGCAATATGGGAAATAAAAAGGATCTTTCTGCTGCTGAAAAGTGTTAAATAGTGCAATGCCTTGGACAAAGTATGAAAACATTAGATATTTCACGAAAACTTAGGAGTGATCATCATACTATGAAGAGATTTATGACTGAAACAGAGTTCATGCAGATAAAGGCATATTGAGGAAGGTTTCTGCCAGACAAATTCATTGAATTAAGAGAGCAGCTGCCAAAATACCATTACAAAGCAGCAAAAAGTTATTTGAAGTTGCTGGTGCCTCTGGAGTCCCTCAAACCTCAAGGTGTAGGATCCTTCAAAGGCTTGCTGTGGTGCATAAACCTACTATTCGGCCACCCCTAAACAGTGATCACAAGCAGGAATGGTTGCAGTGGGCCCAGACATACATGAAGACTATTTTTCAAGCAGTGTTGTTTACTGATGTGTGTCGAGCAACCCTGGATGGTCTAGATGGAAGGAGTAGTGGATGGTTGGTGGATGGCCACCATGTCACAACAAGGCTGCGACGTCAGCAAGGAGGTTGAGGAGTCATGTTTTGGTCCAGAACAGCTGGCAGGGCCCTTTAAGGTTCCTGAAGGTGTGAAAATGACCTCTGCAAAGTGTATAGAGTTTCTGACTGACAACTTTCTTCCATGGTATAAAAAGCAGAAACATGCCTTCAGGAGCAGAAGCATCTTCATGCATGACAATGCATTATCTCATGCTGTCATGCTGCAAAGAATACATCTGAGTCATTGGCTGCTATGGGCATAAAGGGAGATAAACTCATGGTGTGGCCACCATCCTCCCCTGACCTCAACCCTATTGAGAACCTTTGGATTATCATGAAGCAAAAGATCTATGAGGGTGGGAGGCAGTTCACATCAAAACAGCAGCTCTGGGAGGCTATTCCAACTTCATGCAAAGGAATACAAGCAGAAACTCTCCAAAAACTCACAAGTTCAATGGATGCAAGAATTGTGAGGGTGATATCAAAGACGGGTTCCTATGTTAACATGTAACTTGGCCTGTTAGGATGTTTTGGAGTTAAATAGCTTTTTTGCTCAGTGAATGTGACCTCCTAATGCTGCAAATTCTTCAAATGAGCATTTTCAGTTCTTTAAAACATATCAAATGTTTAGAAATTCTACTGTGCCTAATAATTTGGAACAGTGCATTTTGAGTCTTTATTCATTTTAGAGATTATACTGTCATCATTGGGAGGTTTCTTCAATAAAATTCAATGTATACTCTATCGGGTGATGACTTTTATTAGACTGATTGTCATTTGCACCGACCATTTAGGAAAATCAGAGAAAAATGTCATTTGCATAATAATTTGGAACATAGTGTAGTTTGTCATGAGCACATTAAGACAACTTTCAGTTCACATACAAAAAGAGGTCAGATATTTCCTACCACACCATGCTCAGTTCAAAACTTTTCAAAGCTGAACCACATCCTAAATCCCAGGACAGCGATCCCACAGTTACACCAGCTATTCACTGGTTCTTCCCAGGCTGATAACCTATATAGTTCCCGAAACCTCTCCTGGATATGAGTTTAGCATCAACTAACCCTCTTTGGCTCCCTTCCAGGGCCAATGTCTCTCACAGCCACAGAAGACTGCCCAATACTGATCAAATCCAGGCAGACATATGCGCTCAGACACACTCATCCAGCTCTAGTAATTCCTCCAACTTCATGCAGCTCAAGCAACTAGCAACCTCCGGGTTTGAGTTTAGCATCACCTAAAGGTACCGTCACATTAAGCGACCCTGCAGCAATATAGACAACGATGCCGATCGCTGCAGCGTCGCTGTTTTGTCGTTGTGTGGTCGCTGGAGAGCTGTCACACAGACAGCTCTCCAGCGACCAACTATGCGAAGTCCCCTGGTAACCAGGGTAAACATCGGGTTACTAAGCGCAGGGCCACGCTTAGTAACCCGATGTTTACCCTGGTTACCAGTGTAAATGTGAAAAAAACCAAACACTACATACTTACATTCCGGTGTCTGTCGTGTCCCCCGACGTCCGCTTCCCTGCACTGTGTAAGAGCCGGCCGTAAAGCAGAGCGGTGACGTCACCGCTGTGCTCTGCTTTACGGCCGGCCGGTGCTGACACATTCAGTGCAGGGAAGCGGACGCTGGGGGACGCGACAGACATCAGAAGGTGAGTATGTAGTGTTTTTTTTTTACTTTTACAATGGTAACCAGGGTAAATATCGGGTTACTAAGCGCGGCCCTGCGCTTAGTAACTTGATATTTACCCTGGTTACAAGTGAACACATCGCTGGATCGGTGTCACACACACCAATCCAGCGATGTCAGCGGGTGATCCAGCAACGAAATAAGGTGCTGGCCTTCTAGCTCCGACCAACGATGTCACAGCAGGATCCTGATCGCTGCTGCGTGTCAAACACAACGATATCGCTATCCAGGACGCTGCAACGTCATGGATCGCTATCGTTATCGTTGTTAAGTTGTTCAGTGTGAAGGTATCTTAACTCTTTGGATCCCTCACAGGGCTAAAGTATCTCACTGCCCCAGAAGACTGCCCAATGCTGACCATACTCAGACTGACAAATGAGCTGTGACACACTCCTCCAGAATTGAGTTCTACATGCTGCTCACTTCTTCAGCTAAGACCACTCCAACCCAACAACCTAAGACACCAGCAATTTGACAGGTTAAATAACCATTTGCTGTGATTCTTGAGGCCTTGTTTGGAGAATGTGATCCATTCTGCAGCATTCTGCAGCACCCTCTTGACAAAATTTGACCTTCAGTCAACTGCCTCCGCTATGACGGACAAGTGGTTCTAGGGTCTTAGTCCACTAACACTCCCCTAGTGAACAAGCCTTCAGGTAAACAACTCTCATGCTTAATTAATCTCACGGGACTATTGCAGGTTAACTTGGCTCAATAAGTGTAATCTTCACACTTTTCGAACCAAAACACACCTTTATATGGTATCAGTTCCTCTCTATTTCTACTAACCCAACAGTTTCTTGAAATCATGAGCAGTAACTTGAGCAGTGAATCAATCTCTTAAAGATGAGCAAACAAATAAAATAAGAACAGTAGTTTCTTAACCTGAAAGGGGATTACATGATTTTCTGATTTATAAACTCACTTGCTTTCCCAACTTCTTCAGTATGATAAGTGCCATCCATCATCAGAAAGGTAAAGACTGAACTCCTTCGCCTCCTTGCTTCTTTCTGCTGCACTGCTCACTGCAACTCCCATCATTGCCCCAGGGGCATGCTCCTGCTGAGGGGAGTGATTCATCTTGCTGCATTACCACCTATCCCATGGGGACCTCACTTGCACTTAGACTGGCAAACTTTAAGGCTAAGTTCACACTAGGCATTTTTGCTGCATTTTTTTCTGCAGCAAAACCTGCAGAAAAGAAGGAAGCAGCGTTAAAAGCACATGTTTTGGTGCGGTTTTTGCTGTGTTTGTTGCTGCGTTTTTCAGGATTCCATAGTTCAGCTTTGTTTCCACCATAGAAGCATGAATACAAGTCACCAATACAAGACATATGTTTATGAAAAGATACACATATAAATTGGAAAGTTGTGATGCAGGGGTAAACAAGGGTAATTGGTGTGCCACCAAGGATTGTACTGTGTGTGAGGTTAAGGTTGAGGAAGAGGAGGATAGGCCACTTGAAGCAGTGATTGCCATCTACTGGAGCACAAGTGAAACACCCGCCAGGGCCGTGGGGTACTCAGTACCAGGTCCAGTACTTAAAGGGATGCGTTATGGTGGCGGTGACCTGGTCCGTAGCCCTGGGTGCCCATGTTGAAGGGAAGGTCTTTAAAGGGATGTGTGAAATAATAAAAGTTTGTGATGCCACCTGAGGTTTTCGGTCAGGGATAACCGACGCTGATTAAAGGGGTCCACTGGGGTGATGATATGGCAGCAGGGATGGTATGGCTTCCCACAGGTGAAGCTGGGTCCCCAGGGCTCTCGGTGTAGTAGGGACAGGTTGTAGGTGGAGTAGAAAGAAACGGAGGACACCGGGTTGCAGTCTCTTTACCTCTTTACTGTATGATTCAGGCAGCCACAGTCCAGGGTACCGGATCACAGATGCTGGTGGTGGTACAACCGACTTGGAAGCATCTCAGGAATCCCCCTAACCAGGTGGCCTTGGAAGCCTTCCTTCTAGCGCTGTGTTGTTGTTGTAGTCCCTTGCTGCCTTAGGCCTCACACAAGGTCCTCATGCTCTCTCTGTGTCCATCTTTAGGTAGGACACTAACTCGTATGACAGGCAACTTGAGCCTTTTTAAAGGATCTCCATCACGACCCAGGCTCTATCTGTTATTGTGTCCTTGGGTGTTAATGGTGGACATGTAACTTGAAATCTATCTGTCCACTGGATTCTGCTGTGGGGCATGAAGTTACTCCCACAACCTCGGTCTTCCGACTACTGACAGGGCCGGACTGGCCATCTGGCAATTCTGGGAAATGCCAGAAGGGCCTGTCTGGTTGTGGGCTACCTTGTCTGCAGAGTTATGAACAGAATCTGTGTTCTCAAGACACCCATACTATTAAGAGTTGTGATTGAGAACAAAGTTGCTGACTCAGTCACTTACCCCAGCAGATCACGGGTATCATTAGAAATATTGGTCTTGTAGAAAACCTTCCTTTCCTCTATCCAGGGTAATATTAGTAATACATCCCATCTGGTGCTTGGGGACAGGGACTGCATGGGCCTGTGTGATTTCAAATGCCAGGGCTGAATTTCAGACCCAGTCCGTACCTGGTTACCGGTATGTGCGCTCAGCGTGGAGGAACAACTTCTCTCTCCAGCTCTTCACTTTGCCTTTGCTCCTTACTCCTTTCAGTCTCTTTACAAGTTGCTCTGCTCTCATTTTCCTTCCCAGTAGCTGCAGAATCATTCGTCTGCACGGCGCCAGCTTTCCTTCCTCACTCCTCGCTCTCCTCTCACCAACTGACTAACTCTCCCCAACTGCCTAGCAACTGACTCCTCCTCCCGACCAGAGACAGCAGCTGCTCTGAAGTCCAGTGTAGAGCTCCCCCTTCTGGCCTGGAGTCAGAATGGTGTTGTATGTGCTGAATACCTGTTAAAGAAATCCTTCCTCGCTTCCAAGCATGACATCACTCTCCCCGTGAGGAAAGCAATGCCACTGTAACAACCGATTACCTGGGGTGTTACTGATGCTCTTTCTGACCCTCATCTACAAGGTTTACCACTGTGTGGCTGCCAAAGAAAGGGAGTTGAGTAGCCCATCCAGTATCAGATGTTGTTAGATGTCTTTTGATAGGACGAGACGGTGTTTGTTCAGTAGAACTTTCAGTAACATTACCACCTAACCCACGTACACGTCGAACACCAAGCCTATTCCCCCTTCCACCATTACCTTGCTTTTTCCCACTCATGCTGTATGTACCCTTCCCCTCTTTTGACCAGCTGTTTCACAACCCTAGGCCCAGACCTGTCAGTCACCTGTCACTAAATGGACAATCAGTATTTATTTTCTAAGATAGTGTGTCTGCATAACAGTAATAGCCCTAACAATTTTGATTAGCAAATGGGACACCTGCACTAAACTGAGATTAAGTGGCTAAAAAATGGGGGATAGATAAATAGATATTATGTACAGCTTTTAATAGATAGAGTATTCACTTGTACTGGGAATGATGCTCTTGTCTGCGAAAGACCGGAGAGGTGGATTAAGTGTATCTATAGACAAGTGAGATAGCGAGAAAAATGGATGAGAAAATGGTGGTTAACATATATATATATATATATATATATATATATATATTATTTTTTTAATATTTGTACAACTTTAAGCTGACACCCGACTGGGTTATAGTTGTACTCACTAGTACTGGAAAGAGATATGGTTGATCTCTGTGGGGTCAGCAGGAGATTTTAGTGCTTGTTAGTAAGGGCTGCTGATAAAATATTTAGGAAAAAACAAAAAACGAAAAACAAAAACAAAAAAAAAATATATATATACAGTATATATATATATATATATATATATATATATATATATATATATATATATATATGTTAACCACCATTTTCTCATCCATTTTTCTCGCTATCTCTCTTGTCTATAGATACACTTAATCCACCTCTCCGGTCTTTCACAGACAAGAGCATCATTCATTATCCCAAATGAATTTGAGTAGGAAATGTGGCTCCTGCCTGCACATCACTATTGGCCCTAACAATTTTAATAAAAAAATGGGGTGTCTTTGCTGCACCCCAATATTAGTCCTAACGATTTTGATTAGCAAATGGGCCCTCCTGGTTGTACCCCAATATTACTGAAAAGGAATGAAAACCAGTTCAATCTCCAACGACTGTGATGAATCAGGGAGTCCGTGATTAGCGCTACTGCAGGAGCTCAATATGCAAGTGGAAGAAGAAATTATCTAGCTCCCGGCATGCCAGATATCAGAAAAAGCTATAACCTCTTTATTCCAAGCGATTTTAAAACAGATTGATATCTAGCAAATGTTCATGTGTAAATGAGCCATGATCCTTGCTACTAAAAAGGGGAACATGGGGAAAGGAATGGGATAACCAGACGCATATCAAACAACACATGTTCTTAGACTTGGTATGAATATTAAAAATGCAAAACCTATAAACCAGGCCAACGCTCACAGTAAGTGTGCTGATCAAATGATCAGTATAAAAGGGTGCAAGGATGTATAGGAAAGGTTCAGTGCAGAGATAATGAAAATCATATAAAGGAAAAGCACTAACAAGAACCAAGGTACTAAAAGTAAAAATTTTATTGGAACAACAATTTAACAAATGGCACGAAATAGATAGGACATTGACAGTGGCAACCCAAAAAATGTTGGAACCATGGTAATAATCATGCAATAAACTACAGGCAATATAGACATTGGTAAAAGTACAGAATGCTACATTCGTGCTGAATTTGAGAATGGCGATCAAGTTCGCTCATCTCTAGTTGGGATTCATGAGTCACTTGCTGTTAAATTAGCTTCTGAGGAATGGAG
Source organism: Ranitomeya variabilis (assembly GCF_051348905.1). NCBI lineage: Eukaryota > Metazoa > Chordata > Amphibia > Anura > Dendrobatidae > Ranitomeya > Ranitomeya variabilis. The sequence goes on from NC_135236.1 coordinate 66,021,323, forward strand.
GCATTTGTTGGAGGGGGTACTTCATCAAGTCACTGTGGTCACTGACCATAAGAGTTTAACATTGAACTTAACATTGAATCAGCTAGGTGACTAACTCCTAGAAAGGCCAGATGGTCCTTATTATCCTCTAGATTTAATTTCTCTATCACATTCAGGTCTGGGTCTGAGAATGTGAAGGCTATCATGTAGTCTTAATTTAGTTTCTCCTCCAGAACCTCCATCCTTCATTTTCTCTCAGGGCATTGTGGTTTTTGTGATATCCCTGGGGTTGGAAGCTGAAGTCCATAAAGTTCAGTTGTTGGCCCCTTCCGCTTCTCCAGAGTCTCAATTCTTTCTACCTGTGTACTTAAGATTGCGTTTGTTGCAAGTGTTTCATGATTCCATCTTGATTGGTCATCCTGGGGTTTCAGCTATGCAGAAGGCTATTGCCAAGCTCTTTTGGTGGCCATTTATGAATAATGATATTAAAAATGTTTTATCCGATTGCGAAGCTTGTGCATGTGCTAAAATCTGTCATAACCGGCCAGCCAGGGAATAGGCTCCATTGCCATTTCCAGAAAGACCGTGGACTCATCTGTCCATAGATTTCATCATGGATTTGCCTCTGTCTGGTGAGAAACTGTCATTTTTGTTGGTGGTGTACTGATTCAGTAAACAGGCTCATTTTATTCCTTTGCCACAGTTACCTGATGCAGAGACACTCTCCAGGTTGTGTATTTGTCATGTTGCGAGATTGCCTCCTCTTAGCACTGTGTCTTAAAGGGGTTTGCAATTTGTCTCCAAATTGTCTCCAATTTATCTCCAAACTCGGGAGAGATTTTTGCAAAAACACTCAGGATTGACTTGTCATTTTTCTCTGTCTACCACCTGGAAACTAACAGTTAGACAGAAAGGACAAATCAATCTTTGGAAGAAACTTTAAGGTGTTTCATCTCGGCTTAGCAGGAGGACAGGAGGATTGGTCCTAATTCCTATCTCTGGCTGAGTTCTCTTTTAGCAGTTGGGTCAATCAGTCCACTGGAACCCCTCTTTTTTGTTATTATGGTTTTAAACTGGATTTTGGTGAATTCCATAGGATAAGTTCTCAGTGTCCTGGGGTGGAGGTCACCAGACAGAAACTTGAGGATTCCTGGAGGGAGGTTCAAAAGAATTTTGGGGCTGCTCAGATTTGCCAAAATTGGAAGGTCCATAGAAAAATTTCAGTGAGTCTTTAAAGTAAGTGATAAGGTTTGTTTGTCACCCATAAATTTGAAACTTAAGGTACAGTCTGCAAAGTTGGGTCCTATATTTATTGGACCGTATGAGATTCTGGAAATAGTCAACCTGGTGGCTCTTTGATTGAAACTTCCTCTGTGTCTTAATTTTCCTCATGGTTTCCATAGATCCCTATTAAGTTGTTTGTTCCTTCAATATTATCTCCTTCATCTCTGCCTTCTCTTGTTTCTGGCGATGGAAGTTTGGAGTACGGGGTAGAGAGTATTGTGGATTCTCAGAGATATGAAACTCCCTCCAATATCTTATCCACTGGAAGGGATATTTACCCGAGGAGAGATCTTGGGTCCTGGCTCAATCTGCAAAGGCTGACCTGATTGTTTGGTCACAGGGCATTGCATTTTAGATTTCCTGGAAAACCTTGTTGTCTGGTGGTCCCCTAGAGAGGGTATAGTTGTGATTTCACCACTCATGGTGGCCTGGGGATGCAGTGAGGGACAGAACAGTCACTCTATAGATTCAGGAACCAGACACCCAATCAGATGCAGTGGCGTGCCTACGGAATGTCCTCCCGGTGTCACCCATTCAGGGTGATTACATGGCTATTTAGCTGGCTGACAATGGTCAGACCACTGCCAGTCATAGCTCTGCTCGGTGATTTGTATGGCTTGTGCTTAGAGTTGTGCTATTTTGATCTTTTCTGCTTATCCTCAAAGTTTGCCTTTTAACTATTCATTTGTATTGCCCATTTGCCCTTGATATACTCTGACCTCAGACTTTGCCCTCTGACCATTCTTTTGTCTTAATCATTTGCCTTTGGCATGCTCTCTTGGTATTTGACCCCGGACTCCTTGACTCCCTTGATTCATTGCTAGTCCATGAGTAGTGACTCAGCATCACAATGACACTTCGTTTGAGAATCCAAATGCATGCTTGGATACTTAAACAAAGCGCCATCATGTGGGAAGAGACTGCGCTTACTGCTACATCCCCTGCTCCCTCCCTGAAATGAAGCATCGTTAGTGACATTCGTTTCAGAGGCTGGACTAGTGTCTGTGTGATATGCAGAGTGACAGTACACTCTGTCACCAGCGCAGACCAGAAGTAACGAGCATACTGAACGCATGAATACCAGTTGAACAAAGACCAGTGCTGCCAACACAAGTGACATCATTTACAGGGATGGCACTGGTGGTCTCTGCACGTATCCTTACAACACACACTGATGCACTATCTTTGATCACATTGAACAGTGACAGTGCACTCACTAGTCCAGCCCCTGAAACAAGTGTCACTGATGAGGCTGAGCTTCAGGGAGTGGGTAGGGGCTCTGTCTGTGACCACGGCCTCTGCTGCCTGATAACACTTCGTTGAAGTATCTCCGCATGCACTGGGCATCTCAAACTGTGCACCATCAAAAAGGAAGTTGCAAAAGTAAAGAAAAGCAGTTTGATAGTGTCGTTTGGGAGGGATAGAGAATTTTTTAATTTAAAGTATATTAAAAAATAGTTTAGATTATGGCATTTAGGATGAACAATTATTATTATAATATAATAATAGAAAGACACAACCAATACAGGCCATATGTACATGTATATATTGTATAATAGTTTTCAAATACTTGTCCTAAATCTAGCTATGCTTCTTAATGCTGCCAAAAATTCTTGGTTCCTTAAAGTGTAAACAAATGGGTTTAACATTGGAACAATTGCCACATAGAGCAATGAAATAATTTGATCTTGTTCCCTTGAATCAATAGATTTTGGTTTAATATACAAGAAAAGGATTGGTCCATAAAATAATATTACTGTGGTTAGGTGAGAGGTACATCTGGAAAAAGCTTTAAACCGTCCCGCAGTTGAACGTATCTTTAATATGGTAGATATAATAAAAATATAAGAGGTGATCGTAAGGAAAAACGGTACATAGGCAAATAATATATCCTCAATTATCATAATGATTTCTCTGCTTCTAGTGTCACTAGTGGTAATTGCATATAAAGCATGCAGGTCACAGAAGAAATGGTCAAGTGTATGAGAAGAACAAAAAGATAAGGTGGAGACAAGACATGAATACATTATTGAGTTCATAGATGACATCATCCAGGAGAATATGGCCATTGACATGTACATTGTCCTATTCATGATCACAGAATACCTCAGGGGAATACAGATGGCAACATAGCGATCATAAGACATGGAAGTAAGAATTAAAATATCGCAGACAGCAGTGGTTAAAAAAAAGTACACCTGAGTAATGCAGCCAGGAAAAGACATTCGGTTATCTTGTGTTGCAAGTATCGACAAAAATTTTGGAAGTGTGCTAGAGATATATATGACATCGGCCATGGATAGATTACTTAGGAAGAAATACATCGGAGTATGTAGCTGGTGCACTACACAGATAACAATTATGATTATTAAGTTTCCTGTTACAGATATAAGATATATTAGTAAAACGACAATAAAAATTAATGATCGTCCCATTTCTGATGTAGAAAAAGCTGAAATTTGAAAATGAGTTACTGTAATGTTTGGACACCCATCCATCCTTAATGGCCAAAAACAACCTAGATGGAAGATGACGCCTATATCGTACTTTTATCTGCAAAAAATATGATTTATGTTAAAGCTTGTACAAAATCGCACAATTTTAAAAGTATTCATATTTGATTACATTTAAATTAATATACTTATATCGTTTAATTTTTATAAATTATATTTATATCATATTCTTTACATTTCTTACTTTTAGAACTCAAGTATACTAACCAATGGCTTCCCAATATTTCTCAACTTTGGCTTTACGAAACAATGTTTGCCAAAGTGAATGGCAAAACGAAAGTGTTGTTGTAAATTTTATTTGTCTTTCATTCACCTTTTGAATTTAGTATAACATTAAAATTAGCACAAAGGAATCATTTATATTACTAAATCAAGATTAGCCTAGCCAGAAAGAGTCCTGTGTAGCCTATAATCACTCTTGTTTAAACTACCATCACAACTGGGGCTGCCTCAATTTATAAAGATATACAAATTGTTTTTTTTGCATCAATCCCAACAATAGCTCAATGGAGCTGATGCAGTTTTAGGGATCAGTCCTTCACTCCAAGGATTAAGCGAAAAAAATTGCAAAAAAATCTCCTCTCCGCTACGACATTGAGCAGAAATGAGAGAGAGCTCAACAAACTCAGTGTGCTCGTTCCACTTCACAGCAGACGCCAAATGTGTTTCCAGACTCAGAATTCCACCCTACAAATGATGGCTTCATAGAATCATAGAAGGTTAGAGTTGGAAGGGGCCTCAAGGGTCATCGTGTCCAATCTTCTTCCGAGACTCATCTGAATTGGAACATTTACAGGTCTCTATATTGCTTCACTATGGATTCCTACTGCACTGGGACTGATTTCTAGGAAACCAAGGACTCTGTCCACATTATCCTTTATCTGGATTAGGCAGTGAGCTCTCTCCCGTTTCTACCCAACGTTGTAGTGAAGTGGGGTTTTTTTTTGCTAATTTTCTTTATTTTATGATGCACATTTTTTTTAAATGAAAAAAATATTTTACTATAATAAAAATTATGAAAAGAACAGGATGTGTGAGTACTTCCTAATTCAGATAGTGTGATATTTCAGAAAAATACTAGCTTTAGATAATTTACCAATATTTAACAAGTAATAATAATAGCATTGATTAATAATAATCAATTACTAACCTTCTGAATGTAAGTGGCTGCTACCATTTATATTCACATTTACATTATTCAGCAAACGTATTATTCACACCAAACTACCCAAACTATGCCTTCATTGACCTTACTATTAGTACTGTGGCACAGTCATGCTAAAATGCAAAGGGACCAATTCCTGAAAAATAACCACATAGCATTATTTACTCCATCAAACTTTACAATTAATACAGTGCAGTCAGGCAGGTAACATTTTCCAGGCATTCACCAACCCCAGTCTCGTCCATGAGATAGCAGATAGAGAAGGGTAATCCATCTCTCCACGGAACTCATTTCAACTGTTTGAAAGTCCAATGGCGAAGGCTTTACACTAGTGATGAGCGAGTATACTCATTGCTTGGGTTTTCCCGAGAACACTCGGGTGGTCTCCGAGTATTTGTGACTGCTCGGAGATTTAGTTTTTGTTGATGCATCTGCATGATTTTCGACTGCTAGCCAGGCTAAATAAATGTGGGGGTTGCCTAGTTGCTAGGGAATCCCCACATGTAATCAAGCTGTCTAGTAGCTGTAAATCATGCAGCTGTGGTGACTAAAACTAAATCTCCGAGCACTAACAAATACTCGGAGATCACCCGAGCATTCTCAGGAAGACCCGAGAATTCTCAGGAAGACCCGAGAAATGAGTATACTCGCTCATCTGTTATGACCCCAATGGCGAGGGTCTCAGAGGAACGTGGAAGTCTGCAGAATACAAAAATCCAGCTCATAGGGCAGTGGTAACTGGGTTGACCATATATCTACTCCTAACGCCAACACTAGAAGTAGCCGGGGATCATTCCTACGTTGATTCTAGATGACACGCGCCAGCCGGAGAATCTAGCTACCCCTAGTAGAGGAAAACAAAAGACCTTTCTTGCCTCCAGAGAAGGGGACCCCAAAGCTGGATAGAAGCCCCCCACAAATAATGACGGTGAGGTAAGAGGAAATGACAAACACAGAAATGAACCAGGTTTAGCACAGAGAGGCCCGCTTACTGATAGCAGAATAAAGAAAGGTAACTTATATGGTCAACAAAAACCCTATCAAAATCCACACTGGAAATTCAAGAACCCCCGAACCGTCTAACGGTCCGGGGGGAGAACACCAGCCCCCTAGAGCTTCCAGCAAAGGTCAGGATATAGATTTGGAACAAGCTGGACAAAAATACCAAAACCAAAACAAATAGCAAAAAGCAAAAGGCAGACTTAGCTGATATAACTGGAACCAGGATCAGTAGACAAGAGCACAGCAGACTAGCTCTGATAACTACGTTGCCAGGCATTGAACTGAAGGTCCAGGGAGCTTATATAGCAACACCCCTAACTAACGACCCAGGTGCGGATAAAAGGAATGACAGAAAAACCAGAGTCAAAAAACTAGTAACCACTAGAGGGAGCAAAAAGCAAATTCACAACAGTACCCCCCCCTTAGTGAGGGGTCACCGAACCCTCACCACGACCACCAGGGCGATCAGGATGAGCGGCATGAAAGGCACGAACTAAATCGGCCGCATGAACATCAGAGGCGACCACCCAGGAATTATCCTCCTGACCATAGCCCTTCCACTTGACCAGGTACTGAAGCCTCCGCCTGGAGAGGCGAGAATCCAAGATCTTCTCCACCACGTACTCCAACTCGCCCTCAACCAACACCGGAGCAGGAGGCTCAGCAGAAGGAACTACAGGCACAATGTACCGCCGCAACAAGGACCTATGAAATACATTGTGAATAGCAAACGACACAGGAAGATCCAGACGAAAAGATACAGGATTAAGGATTTCCAATATCTTGTAAGGCCCAATAAAACGAGGTTTAAATTTGGGAGAGGAGACCTTCATAGGAACAAAGCGGGAAGAAAGCCACACCAAATCCCCAACGCGTAGTCGGGGACCCACACCGCGGCGGCGGTTGGCAAAGCGCTGAGCCTTCTCCTGTGACAACTTCAAGTTGTCCACCACATGATTCCAGATCTGCTGCAACCTATCCACCACAGAATCCACCCCAGGACAGTCAGAAGGCTCCACATGACCCGAAGAAAAGCGAGGATGGAAACCAGAGTTGCAGAAAAAAGGCGAAACCAAGGTGGCGGAACTAGCCCGATTATTAAGGGCAAACTCAGCCAACGGCAAGAATGTCACCCAATCGTCCTGATCAGCAGAGACAAAACACCTCAAATAAGCCTCCAAAGTCTGATTGGTTCGCTCCGTCTGTCCATTAGTCTGAGGATGGAAAGCAGACGAAAACGACAAATCAATGCCCATCCTACTACAAAAGGATCGCCAGAACCTGGAAACGAACTGGGATCCTCTGTCTGACACAATATTCTCAGGGATGCCGTGCAAACGAACCACGTTCTGGAAAAACACAGGAACCAGATCGGAAGAGGAAGGCAGCTTAGGCAAAGGAACCAAATGGACCATCTTGGAGAAGCGATCACATATCACCCAGATAACGGACATGCCCTGAGATAGCGGAAGATCAGAAATGAAATCCATGGAGATATGTGTCCAAGGTCTCTTCGGGACAGGCAAGGGCAAGAGCAAACCGCTGGCACGAGAACAGCAAGGCTTAGCTCGAGCACAAGTCCCACAGGACTGCACAAATGACCGCACATCCCTTGACAAGGAAGGCCACCAAAAGGACCTGGCCACCAGATCTCTGGTGCCAAAAATTCCCGGGTGACCTGCCAACACCGAGGAATGAACCTCGGAAATGACTCTGCTGGTCCACTTATCCGGGACAAACAGTCTGTCAGGTGGACAAGACTCAGGCCTATCAGCCTGAAATCTCTGCAACACACGTCGCAGATCCGGAGAAATAGCTGACAAGATAACTCCATCTTTAAGAATACCAACAGGATCAGCGACTCCAGGAGCATCAGGCACAAAGCTCCTAGAAAGAGCATCGGCCTTCACATTCTTTGAACCTGGTAAATACGAGACAACAAAATCAAAGCGGGAGAAAAACAATGACCAGCGGGCCTGTCTCGGATTAAGGCGTTTAGCAGACTCGAGATACATCAGATTTTTGTGATCAGTCAAGACCACCACACGATGCTTAGCACCCTCGAGCCAATGACGCCACTCCTCAAATGCCCATTTCATGGCCAACAACTCCCGATTGCCCACATCATAATTTCGCTCGGCAGGCGAAAATTTCCTAGAGAAAAAGGCACAAGGCTTCATAACAGAGCAACCAGGGCCTCTCTGCGACAAAACGGCCCCTGCCCCAATCTCCGAAGCATCCACCTCAACCTGAAAGGGAAGTGAGACGTCAGGCTGGCACAAAACAGGCGCCGAAGTAAACCGGCGTTTCAACTCCTGGAAAGCCTCCACGGCAGCAGGAGCCCAGTTAGCTACATCGGAGCCCTTCTTGGTCATATCCGTCAAAGGTTTCACAATGCTAGAAAAATTAGCGATAAAACGACGGTAGAAGTTAGCGAAGCCCAAGAACTTCTGAAGACTCTTAACTGACGAGGGCTGAGTCCAATCAAGAATAGCTCGGACCTTGACTGGGTCCATCTCCACAGCAGAAGGGGAAAAAATGAACCCCAAAAAGGGAACCTTCTGTACACCAAAGAGACACTTTGAGCCCTTGACAAACAAAGAATTTTCACGCAAAATTTTAAAGACCAACCTGACCTGCTCCACATGCGAATCCCAATTATCAGAAAAAACCAAAATATCATCCAGATAAACAATCAAAAATTTATCCAGATACTTCCGGAAAATGTCATGCATAAAGGACTGAAAAACTGAAGGCGCATTGGAGAGCCCAAAAGGCATCACCAAGTACTCAAAATGACCTTCGGGCGTATTGAATGCGGTTTTCCATTCATCACCTTGCTTAATGCGCACAAGGTTGTACGCACCACGAAGGTCTATCTTGGTGAACCACTTGGCACCCTTAATCCGGGCAAACAAGTCAGACAACAGCGGTAAAGGATACTGAAATTTGACAGTGATCTTATTTAAAAGCCGATAATCAATACAAGGTCTCAAAGATCCGTCCTTTTTTGCCACAAAAAAGAATCCCGCACCAAGAGGGGAAGAAGACGGACGAATATGTCCTTTTTCCAGAGACTCCTTGATATATGAACGCATAGCGGTATGTTCAGGTACCGACAGATTAAACAGTCTTCCCTTAGGAAATTTACTGCCTGGGATCAAATCTATAGCACAGTCACAGTCCCTATGAGGAGGCAGTGCACTGGACTCAGACTCACTGAAGACATCCTGATAATCAGACAAATACTCCGGAACTTCCGAAGGCGTAGAAGAAGCAATAGACACAGGCAGGGAATCCTCATGAATACCACGACAGCCCCAACTTGAGACTGACATAGCCTTCCAGTCCAGGACTGGATTATGGGTCTGTAACCATGGCAGCCCTAAAACGACCAAATCATGCATTTTATGTAAAACCAGGAAACGTATCACCTCGCGGTGTTCAGGAGTCATGCACATGGTAACCTGAGTCCAATACTGCGGTTTATTTGCTGCCAATGGTGTAGCATCAATACCCCTAAGAGGAATAGGATTTTCTAATGGTTCAAGAGTAAATCCACAGCGCTTAGCAAATGAGAGATCCATGAGACTCAGGGCAGCACCTGAATCTACAAACGCCATGACAGGATAAGATGACAGTGAGCAAATCAAAGTTACAGACAGAATAAATTTAGGTTGCAAATTACCAACGGTGACAGGACTAACAACCTTAGCTATACGTTTAGAGCATGCTGAGATAACATGTGTAGAATCACCACAGTAGTAGCACAAGCCATTCCGGCGTCTATGAATTTTCCGCTCATTTCTAGTCAGGATTCTATCACATTGCATTAAATCAGGTGTCTGTTCAGACAACACCATGAGGGAATTTGCGGTTTTTCTATCACATTGCACCGAATTAGGTGTCTGTTCAGACAACACCATGAGGGAATTTGCGGTTTTGCGCTCCCGCAACCGCCGGTCAATTTGAATAGCCAGTGCCATAGTATCATTCAGACCTGTGGGAATGGGAAAACCCACCATAACATTCTTAATGGCTTCAGAAAGGCCATTTCTAAAATTAGCGGCCAGTGCACACTCGTTCCAATGTGTCAGCACGGACCATTTCCGAAATTTTTGGCAATACACTTCAGCCTCGTCCTGCCCCTGAGACATAGACAGCAAGGCCTTTTCTGCCTGAATCTCAAGATTGGGTTCCTCATAAAGTAAACCGAGCGCCAGAAAAAACGCATCAAGATCAGCCAATGCCGGATCTCCTGGCGCCAGCGAAAAAGCCCAATCCTGAGGGTCGCCCCGTAAGAACGAAATAACAATTTTTACTTGCTGAGCAGAATCTCCTGATGAACAGGGTCTCAGGGACAAAAACAATTTACAATTATTCACGAAATTCCTAAACTTAAACCTGTCTCCGGAAAACAGTTCAGGAATCGGTATTTTAGGTTCTGACCTAGGATTTCTGATAACATAGTCTTGTATGCCCTGCACACGAGTAGCCAGCTGGTCCACACTTGTAATCAAGGTCTGGACATTCATGTCTGCAGCAAGCATAGCCACTCTGAGGTAAAGGGGAAGGAGAAAAAAAAAAACTCAGAATCTTCTTTCTTATAATCCCTCTTCTGCAATGCATTAAACATTTAATACTGGCCTGGCAAACTGTTATGACCCCAATGGCGAGGGTCTCAGAGGAACGTGGAAGTCTGCAGAATACAAAAATCCAGCTCATAGGGCAGTGGTAACTGGGTTGACCATATATCTACTCCTAACGCCAACACTAGAAGTAGCCGGGGATCATTCCTACGTTGATTCTAGATGACACGCGCCAGCCGGAGAATCTAGCTACCCCTAGTAGAGGAAAACAAAAGACCTTTCTTGCCTCCAGAGAAGGGGACCCCAAAGCTGGATAGAAGCCCCCCACAAATAATGACGGTGAGGTAAGAGGAAATGACAAACACAGAAATGAACCAGGTTTAGCACAGAGAGGCCCGCTTACTGATAGCAGAATAAAGAAAGGTAACTTATATGGTCAACAAAAACCCTATCAAAATCCACACTGGAAATTCAAGAACCCCCGAACCGTCTAACGGTCCGGGGGGAGAACACCAGCCCCCTAGAGCTTCCAGCAAAGGTCAGGATATAGATTTGGAACAAGCTGGACAAAAATACCAAAACCAAAACAAATAGCAAAAAGCAAAAGGCAGACTTAGCTGATATAACTGGAACCAGGATCAGTAGACAAGAGCACAGCAGACTAGCTCTGATAACTACGTTGCCAGGCATTGAACTGAAGGTCCAGGGAGCTTATATAGCAACACCCCTAACTAACGACCCAGGTGCGGATAAAAGGAATGACAGAAAAACCAGAGTCAAAAAACTAGTAACCACTAGAGGGAGCAAAAAGCAAATTCACAACACTCATCACTACTTTACACCGCTCTATGTGATACTTGGCATTGTGAATGGTGAGGTACGGCTTGCATGCAGCCACTTGGGCTTACTAATACATATTGTACTTACTTACACATACTACAAAGTTCTCAACATTATTTTTGTGCTGATATTAATACCAGAGGAGATCTGGACTCTGCAGTTATGGAGTCAGCATAGTGTTGGTGACTTTTCTGTCCTCTCCTCCTCAGCACTTGGTGACCCCACTCTGCAATGTTACGGGGTCTCCACTTTGTGGCTGAGTTGCTGCAGTTCCTTCCACTTCTCATTAATATATTTCACAGGTGATGGGTGAAGATTTAGGAGGAAGAAATGTCATGACCTGACTTGATACACCGGTAACTCCTATTACAGAACCACGCTGGTATCAGTGGGCTTTTTACCACCATCAGTTCTGTCACAAAGACAGATGGCATGGGTGAAGGGCAGGATTTTAAACATGAGAAAGAGTGAAAAACCTAAATTCAATGATTAAGAGGTCTTTCCCAATACTTTTGTCACTATAGCATAAATTGGAGCAGCTCAAACCTTTATGCAGTCTGGCCCAGTAAACTTTTGCAGGAAATATATTCTTCTGTACTAATCAGCAATTGACTGTTTCAAAAAGATTTTTCAGCAGTAGATACATATATTAAAAGAAATAATGTACAACTATAAATTATCAAAGTATATTAGAATGAAGTATCTTGATACAGTGGTGAAAACAGTAAATTAAATCTCACTGATAGATATAACCAGCCCAACTAACACTATATATCAATGGATTTACTGTCTCCTTTCTTATTTAAGAAGATTGTTGTTCACTTTAGGGAAAATGTCAGTAACCTCTGGGATTTTTTCTCACTGCAGCAAATGTCTTGATACTTAATTATGACAAATCAAGGTGGCTTACGTTAAAGAGGAAATAGATTTGATGAATTCATTGCCTCATATGTACATCCATAAATATGTGAATACATTCATATGATAGATGTATAGTTAGATGCAAATATATACAGTGCCTTGATAAAGTATTCATACCCTTGAACTTTTCCACATTTCACTCGCAAGCTTATATCTATTTTATTGTGATTTTATGTGATAAAAACCAAACCAATGATCAAGTACTGGATGGTAGCCTGATATAGAAGGGTTAATAGTTTGCCTTTAAGTGCCTTTTGCCTTTAATTGCTAGAATTGCTAGAATCTGTTGATGCAGTAGTCTGATGGTCTCCTCTTCAACTCTTCAAGGAGACCATACTTCTAATCAATGTATGTTCTTAATAGTCAAAAATATTGCACGAATCCGTTCATTCCTCAACCAAGAATCTGCAAAAACCCTAGTCCATGCCCTCATCATCTCTCGTCTTGACTACTGCAACCTCCTGCTCTGTGGCCTCCCCTCAAACACTCTCGCACCCCTCCAATCTATTCTAAACTCTGCTGCCCGACTAATCCACCTGTCCCCCCGCTATTCTCCGGCCTCTCCCCTCTGTCAATCCCTTCACTGGCTCCCCATTGCCCAGAGACTCCAGTACAAAACCCTAACCATGACGTACAAAGCCATCCACAACCTGTCTCCTCCTTACATCTGTGACCTCATCTCCCGGTACTTTCCTACACGCAACCTCCGATCCTCACAAGATCTCCTTCTCTACTCCCCTCTTATCTCCTCTTCCCACAATCGTATACAAGATTTCTCTCGCGTATCACCCCTACTCTGGAACCCTCTACCACAACACATCAGACTCTCGCCCACCATCGAAACCTTCAAAAAGAATCTGAAGACCCACCTCTTCCGACAAGCCTACAACCTGCAGTAACCACCGATCAACCAACCGCTGCACGATCAGCTCTATCCTCACCTACTGTATTCTCACCCATCCCTTGTAGATTGTGAGCCCTCGCGGGCAGGGTCCTCACTCCTCCTGTACCAGTTATGACTTGTATTGTTCAAGATTATTGTACTTGTTTTTATTATGTATACCCCTCCTCACTTGTAAAGCGCCATGGAATAAATGGCGCTATAACAATAAATAATAATAATAATAATAATAATAATAATAGTCAGCAACATGTTCTGGGTTATGGTAAATAAAGTATGACCCTGGGTGATGGTGGGGGCTAGATGAGTTACATTGAAATGCATTTGTTGTAAATGGTATAAAACATTGCTTTGGCTTTTAATATATCAGATAAAAGTGACTTGCTCACAGGATATGTGTGAGGTGTCTTTTTGTCTCCAAGCGTGCTTGTAAAATGAGGGGCGTAACTATCTGATTTGGCTCTCACTGGTGATCTGGCGTACTGACATTGGGTCAGAATGAAAACAGCTACGACAGTTTTGGCGCCCAACGTGGGGCCGTGTAACCAGCCTATTCGGAATCCGTATGTGGGAGCTTCCTGCGAGATTGGACATGCAAAACACAGCTGCAGCAAGGTGAGAAATGTTATTCTTACAATTTGTTTTGCATTTGCAATATCTCTTCTGGATCTCTCCATACCTCTGGGTGAAAGGCTGCGAACACGGTTCAAAGAATCCACATCACCAGTGAGTTTTGTGTTTTGTCTGTTTATGTCCGTATGAGAGTTAAATAATAGAGTTATAAGATGATAATTGTGATAATTGTTATCTGTATTATTTGTCAATATCCTAATTGGTTGTGTATTTGTTTAGTGTGTGTGTAATACAGAGCTGGGATAGGCTCTGTGTAGTGTTGTTATTTTGGTCATTTTGGATTGGCAGTACATTATATGAAGCTGTATTTTGTATAAGGCCTTGGTTTTTGTTGTTTGGCCTTAAAGTGCTTTCAGAGTGTCAGTGGACACTGCTGCAGTTTTATTTATATAGAGTTGTGTTAATTCCAAAGTGCAAAATAGGCAGGCTGTATGAACCTTGTATGTTGTGAATTCCGTTCTTGGGCTCCCTCCGGTGGTTGTAAATGGCACTTTTGTGAATTCTGCCCTTGGGCTCCCTCCGGTGGTTTTGAGTGGAACTGCTGCTCCTTGGGTTTAGCATTAGCAGCTGCTTCCACTGATCGTCTCTCCTGGCTCTGCTATTTAGTCTGGCTCTAGTCTTCAGCCAGTGCCAGCTGTCAATGTTTCTTGGTTGGATTCAGATCTCTCCTTGGATTTCTCTGATTGCCTGTCCATTTCAGCAAAGATAAGTCCTTGCTTGTTCTTTTGTTGTCCACTTGCTGTGGACTTAATCGCTCAGCTCATGTTATGTTTTTTCTTGTCCAGCTTTTCAGTATGATATAATCAGCTTAGCTGGAAGCTCTGAGGAAGCAGATTTGCCCTTCACACCGTGAGTCGGTGTGGAGATTATTTTTGTAATCTCTGCGTGGATTTTTTAGCTTTTAATACTGACCGCACAGTATCCTTTCCTGTTCTGTCTATCTAGGTAGTATTGGCCTCCTTTGCTAAATCCTGTTTTCATTCTGTGTATGTCATTTCCCTCTCCACTCACAGTCAATATTTGTGGGGGGCTATCTTTCTTTTGGGGGTTTTCTCTGAGGCAAGATAGCTTACTGTTTCCATCTTTAGGGGTAGTTAGTTCTCAGGCTGTGACGAGGTGTTTAGGGAGTGATAGGAACATCCCACGGCTACTTCTAGTGTTGGTGTTAGGATCAGGAACTGCGGTCAGTACAGATACCACCTCCTCAGAGCTTGTCCCATGTTGCTCCTTAACCACCAGGTCATAACACTTGTATGCATGTATGTATGTCTATGAGAACCTCTGAATGAGATGAGAGGTGAGTAAATAAGTATAAGGGATAAATAATGCATCCCTGATTGATGAGGGGTTCCATTAGGTGTGGTCCTCTGTGTGTGACAGAAGACATTATTCCACTCAGTTTGAGCTGAATTAGGTGGAGTGATTGAGATAAGGGATTTTCTTCTTGTAAAAATCAACTGAAAAGTGAAAGGAAAAGGAAAAAACAATCCCTGAATGAGCACGTATGAATGAGTGATCACATAAGTATCATTACTTATCTAACTGTTGTTGAAGGTCCAGGATGAATGTTTTGTAGAGATTAAGTCTGAAAACTGCTGCATTCTGTTTCAGTGTGTGTGAGGCACCAAGCTCTCCTCTGTGCTGTGGGCCAGAGGAAGGGAGGCACATAGCTGCATTCTAAGTTTCTCTGTCCTTGGTATTGTACAGTGTAAGATTCGAGTTTAAAGCAATAAGTACTGTATGTATTGAAGTAGAAGGGAATGTTGTAAGTTGAAGTTGGAAATTGAAAGTGAAAAAGAACTGTGCCAAGTTTTTGAAGGAAACTTGTAAGTGATTGAAAAGATTGGTAAAAGATTCACCTGTTTCAAGTTAAGTGATTGATATAGCAAATTGAGAATCAACAGAGGGGTAGCCAACTGCACGGCTGATGTAGTAGGTGAGAGGCCTAACACAACAGGGCCTTCCTTCTACAGTCAGCTTACGGGTGAGAGGTGGCATAACCTTCCCGTCCATGGAACTGAGCTAGTGGGTCAGAGGACTAACACAGCTGGGCCTTCCTTTTCTAGCCAGTTGATCTAACGGGTGAGAGGTGGCATAACCTTCCCGTTACATCCTTTAGGTTTACCGGGTGAGAGGTGGTATAGCCTTCCCTCTAAATCTTGACACTCACACTGCAGGTGAGTTGTCTGAGCGGATAAGTTGAAGCCATGGGCAACTTATTCTGTGTGCAGTCAGGGCCCCCAACGGGATCCAAAACCGCTGTACAGATTGAAAAAG
The DNA here is from genome assembly GCF_051348905.1 of Ranitomeya variabilis. Classification (NCBI taxonomy): domain Eukaryota; kingdom Metazoa; phylum Chordata; class Amphibia; order Anura; family Dendrobatidae; genus Ranitomeya; species Ranitomeya variabilis. The sequence goes on from NC_135236.1 coordinate 66,037,427, forward strand.
GAAGCAGTGAAAGATGTGAGACCGAGATTGAAAAAGACAAAAATGCCAGAGTGTGGATGTTTGGATGTTCAAAAAGGCACAGACAAAGGAGGAAAATAGCAAGTGAATAAATGGCGTCTGAGAGAGTGCAGCAGGACGGAAGTAAGGTGTATTATGAATGTCTTGATTTTCAAAAGTCCGACTATGACTGACACATTACTGCTATGGTCATACCTTTGTATAACCAGAGACCCAGACAAGACAGATGGATTTCTAAACACTGTGGTCAGACAAACCCAGACTGGAGAAATACTTGTATGATCTGTGCTGCAACCTGACCTAAGAGAATTGCACTGAATCCTGTCCAGACAAGATCACAGGTAGTGACTTAACAAGCTGACACAGGATCATGGTTGGTGGATAGTGGGGACATTAACTTCTGGGAAGGAGCTGTAGACCAGCATGTCTAGTCACCCCCACCACCAGAGAACCAACCACATCAGGTAGGGTAAAACAGATACAGGAGTATTATCCCTGGAGGCCCTCTGCTTAGCTATGCTAAAACAATTGGCTGATCCTGAGAACCAACCTTTCCATTTTACAGACAAAGACAATATGATGGATGTATAAGTACACTTGGGCAGACCTAGAGAGTTAGTGAGCACAAAAGCGGGTGACGTACTAGGACACATAATTAAGACACATACAGATGTGACAAAAGGAGAGAGTGTAGAGATGTACTTTGGACGGTTACAGCTGAAATGGGAAGACATGGGGTACAGTCCCATAAACCCACTTGATGTTAAAATATTGGTAAATGCATTCATTGACAGTATGACTAAAGGCTTACAAGACGCAGTACAGACAGCCAGACCTGAATGGAGAAATGTAGATCCAAAAGACCTGAAGGTTCCTAAAGGAGTTGAACAAACTAGGACAATAAGACGACGTGTCATGTATGCTGGAGTACAAGGAAAACAGTAGAGACGTAGTAAGGGACCTAAGGACTTAGAAACAGTGAAGTGCTGGAATTGTGGAGAAAATGGACACTCAGACCAATCTTCCACCTTCTTCACCTTCAGACTAGGAAACTGACAACCCAGTGACAAATGTGTGCCCTGTTCTTGTCCCCCCTGGACTTGGTCCTGCCTTGATGACCACCATACCAATGCCGGGAGGGAAAGAGACAGAATTCTTGATTGACACTGGGGCAGCTGGAACTGCGGTACACAAAGACTTGATAACGCCAGACATGATTACTGATGAGACTGTGGAATGCGTGAGTGTAGAGGGACAAGCGACTGAAGCCCCTATGACTAAAAAAATAAGACTAGAATCACGAGACAGCCAAGAGGTGCTTACAAACTTATTGTTAGTGACAATACCGCTATGAATTTGCTGGGAGCAGAGTTGAGTGCTGGCTAGGTCACCATACAGTACGCTCCTGAGGGTATTACAGTCACAAGTCCCCTTTCATATAAACCCTTGGGGCAGAGGGACGCCAGGGTCTTCCACGTGCACATTATACCACAGGTAAATCATGCCCAATTATAGTTACACTTAATTCCATTCATTTGCCAGTTTAGTAGTTTCCTTACACAAGATGGTATAGTTACCATGTATTTCTAGGTTGTCTTCGTATGATATATAGGTTTTTAGCCATTCATTATATTGGCTCAAACCATAGTCACTGTTTATTTGCCTTTTCCACTTCCTATACCTTATTGCAAGCAACTGGTATTGATATTTGGTATTTTTCAAATCCCTTCTTTTTATATTTGGAACTGTTAGTTATGGATTTATATAGGGCTGCTACCTTCTTAAAATAAGCTTGTGCTTTGCTCCCCCATTTTATGACTCAGTATCTTTCGTAATATATATTTTCATATATATAATTTTCTGTTGGTAACATATTTTGTGAATCAAATTTAGTTTTCTTAAGGGGTATTCTACCCAATCAAATACGGGTATAAATAATATTTGGTCATTAATGTGTGATTTATATAAACACTTGTGTAAAATTGCAGAAATGGTGTATATGGCAAGAGTAGTGAAAGTAACACCTGACACCAGAATGTCTGAGGACAGGGAAAAGAGTCAGGTACCAGACACCGTTTGGGCAAGGGGAAAATCTGATGTGGGTCAGCTGCCCATTCTCCTTGTTATGATTAAATTAAAAGAAGGAACCACTCCTCTTTGGTTAAAGCAATACCCCTTGAGCCTAATCAAATCAATGGCCCTGAGCAGGGATATTAAAGAGTATGTTAAGGCAGGGGTTCTAGTGCAGAGATCTTCCCCCTGCAACACCCCTTTGTATCCCATTAAGAAGAAAAAGGACCCAAGGGTTCGTCTGACACTTACAGAATAGTTCATGACTTACAGGCTATTAATGATGTTACAGTGAGTGTGACCTCAACTGTCCCTAATACACACACCGTACGGTCACAGATCCCAGCCATGTCAAAATGTTTCACAATCACTGATTTGGCAAAGGAAAGAAATATATCTTGGTAACGTGTTAGCCAGTAGATAGAAAAATATTTAGAATTGAGAGTCCTTAGTGGTTGATAACTTTTAATGGCTAACTGAAAAGATGGTAACAAATTACCATCTGTTGATTTGATTTGATTTGGCAAATGCATTCTTCACCTCATCCACAGATTGTACTATTACAGTATGTGGATGACCTCCTGCTCTGCTGCCCAGACCAGATGTCCTTGCTGTGGCTTTTTAGCAGAAAAGGTTTGCAAGGTCTCACGTGACAAACTACAGTATTACAAACAAAAGGTGACATTTTTAGGCCACGATATTGCTAAAGGTATAAGACTCCTGATTAAAAGAGAAAAAAAAAAAACACAGGCAGTGCTGACACAGCAGCATAAAGGGAAACAGAGACAGATAGCTTATTACTCAGCACAATTAGACCCAGTGATTAGAGGGTCTCCTACGTGTGTCCGTGCTGTAAGTGCTGCTCTATTACCGAAAGGCATGTGAGCTCACACTGACTTTTTCTTTTGACAATTTGTTCCCCATATGACATTAATGCCATAGTCGTACAAGTTCAACCAAAACATCTGTCTATGGCTAGACAGATCACACTTGAATGTGCTCAAATACTAATTCCTCAACGTTACTAATTCCTCAACGTTACTAATTCCTCAATACGTCACCCTCAAAAGATGCAATGTTCTGAATCCAGCCACTCATCTGCCTGTGGATTCAGAAAAGGGGGAATTGGTGATAGCATTAGAAAAAAAAAAAAGTACTCTGGTACGTTGACATGAAAAACCTGTTATATTCTGAGGTTTTATTTTTGTAGATGGCTCCAGATACCACCAGGATGGGCGATTCTACACTGGATATGCAGTAGTATCCTCACATGAGGTAATCCAAGCTGAACCACTCCTTCCTCACATGTCGGTGCAGGAGGCAGAGTTGAAGGCACTCACTGAGGCGTGTAGAGCTGCTGCAGGTAAAGTCGCTAATATTTACACAGATTCGAATTGTGCATGGGAAATATCCCATGATTATTGCCCTATCTGGAGAAGCAGAGTGTTTCTTACATCAGCCGGTAAGCCCATTAAAAATGAAGACCTGGTGAAACAATTAGTGGAGGCATTGACGTTACTAGTCCAGGTTGGCATCGTCAAGGTAAAAGCACACACGGACGGTGACTCTGTGGAGGTAGAGGGCAACAGAAGGGCGGACGAGGCTGCTAAAGTAGCAGCAAGGCGGCCTAAGGAAAAGTGGACGGTGGCGGAGAGTCAGCGTATTGCAGCCACACTGAGCCTAGATGTCCTGAAATCCCTCCAGCTGCCCAAACAGAAGGAACACGGGGGAGAATAGGAGCTGAGCTGAACTCAAAAAGAGTTTTGGGAGAATAAGGATAAATTGTATATACCAAGGTCCCTGTTCCTAATTATGGCGCAAGCAACAGATGGCCCCACTTACACCTCAAAATGTCACATGTGTCCATGGTAGATGCCTTCTGGATCACTCCTGGTTTCAGTTACGCAGCAGCAAAGCTCGTACGGTCATTCCTCATCTGTGCACAGCACAACCCAGGTAAAACAGTAAAAATCCCTAAGAAAGCGACACCCAGGCCTCTCTACCCGTTTCAGAGACTGCAGACTGGCTACATACAGCTACCCAAGGTAGGAGTGTGTGAAAAATGTCCAAGTATGTGTAGATCTCAACTCTGGTTGGCTGGAAGCCTATCCGGTAAAATGTGCAAATGCTAAATCGACTGCAGACAAACTGATGAAAGAACTGATCTGCAGGTATGGTGTCCCAGAAACCACAGAGAGCGATAGGGACACACACTTCACGGGAGAAATATTGAGGGAAGTCATGCAGGCCCTGGGAGTACAGCAAGCATATCATGCACCATATAGACAACAAAGTAGTGGGAAAGTGGAGAGACTAAATGGGACACTTAAACTGAAAATTCAGAGGCCATGGCAGACACAGGAAAGAGCGGGGTAGAGTGCTTGTCTCTTGCACTCTTCTCAGTCAGACACTGAAAATAGAAAGACAGGCTTGTCTCCTTTTGAAGTCCTGTTTAGTAGTTTGCCAGAGACTGGTCTGTACTTCCCACAGGTGCTACAAATGCAACACGGTGCTATGACAGCCCATGTCCAGGCCTTGCAGAAAAGACTTAATGTGGTGCATAAACATGTGTTTTCATCCATTCCAGATCCTAATGCCAGTGCAGACGTACATCAGCTGAATCCAGGTGATTGGGTGGTCATACACAGACACGTGAGAAGGAGCCTAGACCCACGGTTTGACGGCCCGTTTTAAAGTCCAGCTGACCACATTCACTTCAGTGAAACTTGAGGGAAAGCCCACCTGGAATCCGTATGTGAGAGCTTCCTGAGAGATTGGACATGCAAAACACAGCTGCGGCAAGCTTATATCTATTTTATTGTGATTTTATGTGATAAAAACCAAACCAATGATCAAGTACTAGATGGTAGCCCGATTCTAGCGCATTGGGTATTCTAGAATATGTATGTAGTTTATTTATGAAGATTTTAGAATAATATATTGAATACACAGGATTCGGCCGGCCAGGCGCGACCAATTAGCGAAGCGTGGTTCAAATCCCGCGCCAAGTCGCGGCCGGACTGCGCCTGTCGCTGATTGTTTGCGGCCGGCCATGTAGTATATAGCAGAGCCACGTAGTGTATAACAGCCTATGTAGTAAATAGCACAGGCACATAGTACATAGCACAGCCACATAGTATATTGCACAGCCACGTAGTGTATAGCACAGCCACGCAGTATATAGCACAGCCCACGGAGCATATAGTACAGCCACATAGTATATAGCACAGCCCACAGAGTGTATAACAGCCCACATAGCATATAACACAGCTCATGTAGTATATAACAGCCCAAGCATGCAGTACATAACACAGCCCACGTAGTGTATAACACAGCCCATGTAGTGTATAACACAGCCCACGTAGTGTATAACACAGCCCACGTATTATATAGCACAGCCACATAGTATATTGCACAGCCACGTAGTATATAACAGCCCACATATTATATAGCACAGCCACATAGTATATTGCACAGCCACATACTTTATTGCACAGCAACGTAGTTTATTGCACAGCCACGTAGTATGTAGCACAGCCCACATGGTATATTGCACAGCCCACGTAGTATATTGCACAGCCCACATAGTATATAGCACAGCCATGTAGTATATTGCACAGCCACATAGTATATTGCACAGCCACGTAGTATATTGCACAGCCGCGTAGTGTATTGCACAGCCATGTAGTGTATTGTACAGCCCATGTAGTATATTGCACAGTCCATGTAGTATATTGCACAGCCCACGTAGTATATTGCACAGCCCACGTAGTATATTGCACAGCCCACGAAGTATATTGCACAGCCCACATAGCATATTGCAGAGCCACGTAGTTTGTTGCACAGCCACGTAGGATATAGCACAGCCACATAGAATATTGCACAGCCCACGTAGTATATTGCACAGCCCACGTAGTATATAGCACAGCTACGCAGTATAAAGCACAGTCAGGTAGTATATTGCACAGCCACGTAGTATATTGCACAGATCATGTAGTATATAGCACAGCCACGCAGTATATTGCACAGCCGACGTAGTATATAGCACAGCCCACATATTATATAGAAATGTGGGCATCATATCCCTGTTAAAAAAAAGAATTAAAATAAAAAATAGTTATATACTCACCCTCCGTCGTCCCCCCGGATCCAGGCGAGGCATTTACCGATACTCCTAGCGACGCTCCGGTCCCAAGAGTGCATTGCGGTCTCGCGAGATGATGAAGTAGCGGTCTCTCAAGACCGCTACGTCATCATCTCGCGAGATCGCAATGCATGGAGCGGTCAAGGGAGCGTTGCGAGGAGCGGGAAAGGCCTGTTCTGGATCCGGGGGGCCGACGGAGGGTGAGTATATAACTATTTTTTATTTTTTTAATTATTTTTAACATTAGATCTTTTTACTATTGATGCTGCATAGGCAGCATCAATAGTAAAAAGTTGGTCACACAGGGTTAATAGCAGCGTTAACGGAGTGCGTTACACCGTGGCATAACGCGATCTGTTAATGCTGCCATTAACCCTGTGTGAGCGCTGACTAGAGGGGAGTATGAAGTGGGCACTGACGGCTGGGGAGTAGGGAGGGACTAATTCTTGGCTGGAGAGTGACCGTCGCTGATTGGTCGTGGCCGCTAGGCCGCGACCAATCAGCGACGTGGGATTTCCGGGACAGACATACAGACAGACGGAAGTGACCCTTAGACAATTATATAGTAGATTTGTTAAGTGTAAAGGAAATGATACATGGTTTTCTAATTATTTAAAGAATATAAATGTGTTGTTTTTTTACACTTGATGAAGATGCCAGTATGGCATTGAAACATGCAGTGGCTAATAAAGAACATTCTAAGAACATTGCGGCAAAACACTTCTTTTTTGGTAATTTCTGTGAAATCAAACTGTCCACTTAGTAAGCAACACTGACAATCAATTCCACATGCTGTTGTGCAAATGGAACAGACAACAGATGGAAATTATTGGCAATTATCAAGGCACACTCAATAAAGGAGTGGTTCTGCAGGTGGAGACCACAGACCACATCTCAGTACCAATGCTTTCTTGTTATTGTTTTGGTCACTTTTGAATGTTGGCTGTGCTTTCACACTCGTGGTAGCATGAGACGGACTCTACAACCCACACAAGTGGCTCAGGCAGTGCAGCTCATCCAGGATGGCACATCAATGCGAGCTGTGGCAGCAAGGTTTGTTGTGTCTGTCAGTGTAATGCCCAGAGGCTGCAGGCGCTACTAGGAGACAGGTCAGTACACCAGGAAACATGGAGGGGGCCGTAAGAGGCCTTTATGTTTTTGAGTAGTGTATGTATATATATATATATATATATATATATATATATATATATATATATATATAGTCATGGCCTGAAGTGTTTGAATTAAATATCTGCAATCAATTGCAATCAATAAGTATCTGATTGAATTTCTCAGCATTGAGGACGTCATTAGCCCTGACCAAATCCCCATTTGACTTGCCAAAATGCAGCTCCAGACATACAGAATCTTTCACCATGCTTCAGCATTCCTGCAGGCACTCATTATTGCACCGCTTTCCATCTCTGTGCAAACAAACTGCCATCTGGTGCAGCCAAGTATTTTACATTTTGACTTATCAGTCCAGAAACCCAACCAAAGGTTGCTGCTAGGTCTGCGCTGACGGCACTGCTGGATATCTTCTGATTTTGAAGCGAAGTAAATGTAATCTGTTTCACATCTGCTGTATTTCTCAGCAGATCATTATAGTCCTCATCCTCAACTTTACTTATTTCATGATGCTGCTTTAATTACTTCAGGACCGTCCATAGCTTTTAAATGTCTGTGTGGTCTCCTTTCTATTTGACAGTGACTTTCTGAAACATCACTGCATTGTAGAGTAGTTGCGCGCCATCTTGCAGCTCTGGAGACAGGGAGCCAGCTGTTACATATATAGTAGCTAGATGCTGTGAGGAGAAGCCAGGCATGATTTATTATCATATCTACTGTTAGGGCTAGCGGAACGCACCAAATAATTAGGAAGATGGTATAAGGTGCGTTCGCAGCCCGGGGTCCACCGTGCAGAGATGCAACCTGCTGCTGAGTAATGACAGACTATATGGCGTATAATGTGCATACACACACGGGTTAGCTTCCCCCGGTATGAAGGAAGGGGACCCTGTTGCATCACAAGGCCGGGGTACCGCACTAAGAGCAGAAGCAAGGAATCACAGAACTCTATCCCAAGACTCAGGGAAACAGTTCCTCTAGACCTCTTGCGCTTGACACTGCTACTGGGGTGTCATAGTTAAGCAGAAATAAAAATTTAATGCACAAGAGTGCGTGCAGTGCCGCCCTGGCGGACGCCACTAACCACCCAGACTTGGGTCAGGAAAGCGCTCTATTAGCTCACGGCACCGCACTGGCGGTCACTGCAATAAGACGCTGGATCATGTGCTAGGTGTGCAGGTAGCACTGTCGGGTGCTAGATAGCAAGCATCCACCATTCACGAGCAGTCAACAACACTAGGAAGGGGGATGATTAAAGAGCAACAGTCACACATCTACACACACACGTTTTCAAGTATACACTAGCACATGGCCGAGTGGCCATGTGAACCTTTTATAGCAGCAGTGCTACGGGACCTTTCAGATGGTCCAATAGGAGCCGCAACAGGACCCTAGCATGTGGCCCCCGACCTCCAATGGGAGGTCGTCCCGTGGGCATGCTCAGGATGGGAAAAGCAGGACTTAGTCCCAGAAAGACCTGCTCGCTGCTGATCAGTGCTGGCTACAAAGGCAGAGCCTGGAAGGGCAGCAGTATCCAGTCGCACAGTTTCAGCTTGAGCCAGACGCTGGCACCGACGTCTCCCCTGAGCAGGCTCCACTGCGGCTGGAGAGGAATGGGAGACTGCAGCGGAGATGGCCTGAGATTCCCCCTGTGCAGAAGCGGGAACTTGACCCCTAACAATCAAGTATACATAAATATAAAAATAAAGACTATTTGGTCGAAACATTGTATGATGGCAGAATAACGTTTTTTCCAATCTTTCACCTGGACTGGATGCTGTTCCATATTTTACTTTGGAGTTACTACGTCCAATTGAGTCTGTGGACTTGGAGCGTGCATCTTTTTTTCTGATGTGCTGTCAGCTGTCTTGTTTTCTTAGATTATTGTTTTCACTGATATTGTTCATTTTCATCCACCAAAGTCTAGTATTTAAAGCAAATATCTTTTACTATACTTGTTAGCTGTGGGTGAGCAATAATAGGGGACACAATACATGAATCAAAAACAATTGGATAGTTAATGTTCTGATAATTTTTTGTATGACCCTGGGCATGGGAGAGTTTACAAATGGTATACAAATTACTGATATGCATGAGGACACATTTATCCCAATTTTATTGATAAGTGTAGATGACTGTATTTTTCAGCACATCTTTATACAAAAAATATATGCTATACAATTTACTTTGAACTACAGATGCTAACAGTTGATTATTAGTGATGAGCGAATATACTCGTTACTCGAGATTTTCCGAGCACGCTCGGGTGGCCTCCGAGTATTTTTTAGTGCTCGGATATTTAGTTTTTCTTGCCGCAGCTGAATGATTTACATCTGTTAGCCAGCATAGGTACATGTGGGGGTTGCCTGGTTGCTAGGGAATCCCCACATGTACTTATGCTGGCTAAGAGATGTAAGTCATTCAGCTGCGGCAAGAAAAACTAAATCTCCGAGCACTAAAAAATACTCGGAGGTCACCCGAGCGTGCTTGGGAAATCTCGAGTAACGAGTATATTCGCTCATCACTATTGCTTATATTTGTGATGTGTTAGGATGATCATCATTACTCACCATCAAACGTAATTCACAGAACTAATGATAACCGTGCATTACATTTTTATTAAAACGCTTGCTGTCCATCAACCCTTCTTATTTTCATTATCTTTCTAACAGCAAGTAACACATCTTTGTTTCTCAGACTATAGACAAATGGATTTAACATTGGAACTACAGCCAAATACATTAAAGAAATCAAGTGATCTTGTTCTTGAGAATGTTCTGAATTTGGTTTCATATAAACAATTAATATCGGACCATAGAACAATATAACAGTGGTGAGGTGAGAAGTACAACTGGAGAAAGCCTTCAGCCGCGTTTCGGCAGAACGGATCTTCAAAATTGTGGAGATAATTTGTATGTAAGACATTACAGTGAAGGAAAATGGAACAATGGCAATGATGATGTCTTCAATCAACATAAAGATTTCCCTGCTTGTGGTATCACTTGAAGAGAGAGCAGTCATTGTCTTGAGATCACAAAAGAAATGGTTGATTTTGCGGGAATTGCAAAAATGCAGCACAGATGTAAGCAAGGTCAATAATAATGAATTCATAGCGGACGAAGTCCAACAAAAAGCAGACATGGTGGTGCATACTCTTCTGTTCATGATAAGTGTGTACTGCAAAGGCTTACAGATTGCTACATAGCGGTCAAAAGCCATGGATGTCAATATAAAAATATCACACGCAGCGCTGAACACAAAGAAGTATAGTTGAGCTATACAGTCACTGAAGGAAATTCTGTTATCCTTCATTATAGTGATGGAGAGAAGTTTCGGAAGAGTGGATGAGACATACATAACATCCACAAAAGAAAGGTTGCATAAAAAGAAATACATCGGAGTATGCAGCTGGGACACAAAACAGATGAGGGTAGTAATCGCCAGGTTTCCGAAAATAATCATTGAGTATATCATCAAAATTGCAACAAATAGCAGGATTTGTTCAGACGCGATAGCAGAAAAACCCGAGATGATGAAGTCAGTCCCTATTGTGTTATCACAGTGATTCCTCATTTTTCCTAGAGAAGAAGAAGAAAGGTAAAAGTTTTGGGTTAGTGTATTAATTCTTTAAATGGTCAATGTTGTTTGATCAATTTTACATTAAATAATAGTACAAAAGAAAATAAGAAACTTTTTTTTTAGATAAATTAATTACTTTCTCCAGTCATGAGCCACTTCATCACCTCCCACTGGTCTCCTGAATTCATCAATAACTATGTAAAACATCAAAAAACTACCTTTGGTCAAAACAAAATGGTCTGACAGATCACTGAGGGATGAGTTTACAGATGCATATTTCAGTGTCATAAAAAGGGGCTCACTAGATGAGGTGGATCCTCTAAGTCCAAGGTTCGGGTGTACTTTGGTGTAGCAGATGGGCGAGGAATGCAAGACAGGGACAGCAGACAGCAAACCATTGGCAGATGTACTAAAGGCTGCAGGCAGACAGGTAACTGAGGACCAGAAAGCCACAGGCAGACAGGAGATGGCCTGAAGACCACTGACAAGTAACTAGGGCCTGCGTCAGCACCGGGTGCACCCAGGCAAATGCCGGGGGCCCTGAGCAGGCAGGGGGCCCACTTGCCATCAGGGACACCGGAGCGCTATGGGGCCCAGTGCCTGTGCCAGTGCCGGCGCCCATGAGTGCCCCCCTGCTTGCTCAGGGCACTTGCTACCCATTATATATGGAGCTTCATATGGGACCCATTATATATGGAGCATTATGTGGGTCCCATTATATATGTAGCATTACATGGGGACTATTCTGGAGCATTACATGAGGCCTATTCTGTATGGAGCAATATATGTGGCCCATCATATACTGAATGGAGCATTATGTAAGGAGAAGAGCCAGCCTCGGGGCACCTTGTCCAGGACGAGTCCGGAACTATCGGTGCTGTCACCCAGGTTGCAGTAGGGAGAGTTTAGTGCCCCAGACAGACCTTTGAACTTGAGATCAGGGGGTGTGAAGGATAAAAGAGGGGGACGGAGCGTGGGAACAGGAGCTCAGTTGGCGGGAAGCTGTTGAATGCAAAGGCAGAGTGAGAGCCCTCCCATGCTGTTCAGTCAGGACAGAGTAGGCTCGAGTCAGAGGGGCCAATGGAGACTTACCGGAGACTGCGAGCAGAGACATCTCCTGAGATCCCTGACATCCACTACTGCAGTGTCACTGAGCGTGAGTGAACCCTCCCCATGATCAGACTAAAGGGGGCGCAGCTCGAGTCTTGACATCCCGGCCGTGAACCGAGCGCCGCCATTGAACATTCTTGCTCCCGCCTGTATTTGCGTTGCGCCGACGCTTAAGAGGAAAGGATTGTTCTCTCTCCAGCGAGACTCATCGTGGAACCAGGACCCACGAAAGGACATTCCAGGACCCTCACCGACACCAGAACCCAGGACTCATCTCGGACCAGGACAACGCCGGATTCTTCAAGCGTTCAGGCCAGAACGCCACAGCCATCTTCACAGAGACTGATCCTCATCACCGCTGGACTGATAAGTTTCATACCTTCACACCTCCCTCAACCCTTTATTGCCCCTGCTATACCTACGTCCACCAAACTCAGTTCTAGTATCCTTATTCCCCTCATCTACTCTCTCCCTGGGTGGAGTATCACTGTTTCATTAAATTCCCCTGTTAACCCTTGCTCTGCCTCCGACCGTTACTGCATCCTGGTACCTGCTCACAATTATATGGGACTCATCAATATTCGGTCAGAGTTTCGGTAAATCATCGTGTTTCGCTAATGCTTTTTGTTATTACTTTGGCTAAGATAGCGGTGCTGTATGATGAGCAGGGTGACTGGGGGACGTGCTTTATGAGGGGAGGTTTTATTTGCGATAAAACTGTGCTTCAGTGATGAATCAGTAGGCCCGATTTCCACTTAAAAATCATTAGTCTCAATATTGGGTGCAGCCAGGAGGCCCAGTTAGCTAATTCAAATTGTTTGTGATAAAACTGTGTTTCAGTGACAAATCGGAAGGCGAGATTTCCACTTAAAAATTGTTTGGCCTAATATTGGGATACAGCTAGGAGGCCCAATTAACTATGCCAAAGCGTTTGTGATAAAACTGTGTTTCTGTGACAAAGCAGAAAGAGACCTAATATTGGTGTGCAGCATGGAGGCCCAATTAGCTAACCAAATCGTTTGTGATAAATTTGTTTTTCAGTGAGCAATCAGAAGGCCAAATTTACACTTAAAAATCGTTAGACCTAATATTATGGTGCAGCCAGGAGGCCCAATAAGCTAATCTAAATCGTTTGTAATAAAATTGTGTTTCAGTGAGAAATCAGATGGCCAGATTTTCACTTAAAAATCATTAGGTCTAACTCTGTTGTTCAGGCACACTAAGAAAACAAATAGTGATTGTTCATTTAGTGACAGGTGACTGACAGCTATGGGCCAAAAGTTGTGAAACAGTAGGTTCCAAGAGGGGAAGGATACATGGAACATGAGTGGGAAAAAGCGAGGTCGTGGTGGAAGGGGGAACAGGCTTGGTGTTCGATGTGTTGGTTAGGTGTGAATGTTACTGAAAGCTCAACTGAACAAACACCGTCTTGTCCTAAGTCCACTGACAACATCTCTTATTGGACGGGCTACTTCACTCCCTTTCTTTGGCAGCTGCTCAGCGGTACACCTTGTAGATAAGGGCCAGAAAGAGCATGGATTCATATGGATGGCAAGCTCTGCATCAAGTGGCCTCTCGTCTTCATCTTCCACCTTAACATCACACACAGTCCACAGAGGTGACACCCCAGTCACTCTTATTTCCCCCTACAGTCACAAATTTCCAAACACCCAATTGACGGTGGGGAACCACAGATGGGCCTATTTCCTGGGCTGTTCACACATTCTATTTCATGTGAATCAGAGGTCTGCTTCGAAGATTCACAGAAACCAGAGGAGGATAGCATCTGCACTGATGCCCCAAATTTTTTCATGTTGGATCTGGGGCCGGGTCCAAGTAAAATACAGACCCTCATCACCAGATGTTAACCGCCGGGGCTGGAGGTGATACTGATGAGACTCAGATACCAGAGGCACATGCGGACTGTACTGTGGTGTCAGGGCAGAAAGAGGAGGAGGGTGCCTCTCAGGGTGAGGAGTGTGAGAACAGAGAGGATGATGATGAGGTTGTAGATCCCACTTGGTGTGAACCCAGAGGTACGCAGCCGAATAGCTCAGCAGAGGCGGTGGAAAAGGAGGAAGACAAGGAGGGTACGGTGGCTTCCCACACAGAAACTCCACTTGTTTACCCACTACAATTGAAGTGAGTGAGAGCCTGTCAGCTGTTACAGAATTGGACGTGACTGCTGTTTTTGTGTCACCTAGCACAACACATCTTTCACAATCCACTATAACATCTCTGCCTGCACCTTACTCACAGTCCAGCATTTTGTCCTGTTTTCCTTACTCCACCCTCTCTCAGCACAGCAGCCAGCCCTCGATCCCACAGTTGTGGTCACGTAAAATAATGTTTTCTTCTACACATGCCAAAGCTTAGAGCTTGAACTCCACCATCTCCAATCTGTTGGCCACAGAAATGCTGCATTTTTGCCTGGTGGATACAGATGGTTTCAAAAAGTTGATGGCCATTGCACTCCCAGAGTACCAGTTGCCAAGTCACCATTACTTCTCTAAGAAAGCTGTTCCTGTGTTACAGCTGCATGTCACATACAACATCACCCGTTCCATGAAAAAAATCTATGTCTGCCAGGTGCATTTCACCACTGACACCTGGGCAAGCAAACATTTGTAGGGGCATGACATATCATTGACTAAGCACTGGGTGACTCTTGTGGCTATGGGGGCAGTAGGTCAAGGGGCTGTGCCACAAGTCTTGGAATCCCCAAGGCCTGCTGGACAAACTTCTGTATCTAACAGTTCCTCCACTGCTTCTGGCTCTTCCACTTCCTCTACAGCCTCCACCTGTGCCCTCAACCTCTCTTAATCAGACACGTGTTCCAACAATACATAGAGCTGGCCAGCCGGCATACTTCTCAGCCATAGCTCAACGCAATCAGGCAGTGTTCAAATTGATATGCCTTAGAGATTGCAGTCACCAGTCACACAGCCAAAAAGTTGTGAACATCTATCCAGGCCAAGTTAAAGCAATGGCTGTCTCTACTGAACATGGATCCCGGGAAGGCCGTGTGCAATGATGGTGCAAACCTGGTGTTTGCCCTATGCCAGGATAACCTCACACACATTCACACTGCATGCCTCACATCCTCAACCTGGTGGTACAGCAATTTCTCTACCACTTTCCCAGTCTGGATGCGCTGCTGCAGAAAGCATGTTTGCTGTGTTCTCACTTCCACCAATCGCACCCTGCAGGTCATCGCCTTGAATAGCTACAGAAGTCTTTCGGCATAACGGTTATCCATTAAATTTGTGATGTTCCAACATGGAGGAACTTCACTTTGCACATGCTAGGGAAGCAGCAACGAGCTCTCGTGCAGTATGTCCTTTGGCATAGCTTGTGCCAATGCAGTCCGGATGTGGTGGAAATCACACTTGCGAAGTGGGCACAGTAGAAGGACCTTCTGCACAGTTTTGAAATGGCTACTAAGATGCCATCATCATCATCAGTATTCCAGTCAGCTACATGCTAAAGCACACTTTGAATAGTCTGCTTGAGTTGGTGGTGTTCTCAGAGGAAGAGGTGGTAGCAGAGGAGGATGTGGAAGGGATAACAATATCTTAAATTTCCGGACTGTTGTCGCATAGGCGAGTACCATGGGAGCTTACAGCTGTAAGACGCCGGGCCAGAGGCGTAGTCATGGATGAGGACAACTGGTTACCCCTGCCCTGACCCCCAGTTACATGCAAACAATGTCCCTTTTCCAGCATACCTTTCGCTTCACCCTCTGCACCATCTGGGTCCCATCGGGCTGGCTGAAGTTCCGCTGCTTCCGTTGTACAATAAGAGACAGAATGCTTTTCAAACTTAAAACTACTAACTTTACTATTTGCTTGTCGCAACACATTCCAGTCAGTTACATCATCAGCTGTTATGACCTGGTGGTTAGGTGCACCCGGAATGACCTGATAGTTAAACACGGAATCGGGACGAGCTCTGGGGAAATGGGAACTCTGCTGACCGCAAACCCTACTCCTATCAACACAACTAGAAATAGCCGTGGAGCGTGCCTGACTCTGCCTAGACGCCTCTTCACAGCCTAAGAGCTAACTACCCCTAAAGAAAGGAAACAAAGCCTCACTTGCCTCAGAGAAATTCCCCAAAGGTAAAAGCAGCCCCCCACAGGTATTGACTGTGAGTTAAGAGGAAATCACAAACACAGGATGAAATAGGTTTTAGCAAAAGAGGCCAGTCTAACTAAACAGATTGAGGACAGAAAAGGGATCTTTGCGGTCAACACAAAAAAACTACAAAAACCACGCAGAGTGTGCAAACAGGACCCCCGCACCGACTCACGGTGCGGTGGTGCCACTCTGCACCCCCAGAGCTTCCAGCTAGCCAGGCAGTTTCATGATAGCAAGCTGGACTAGAACTTAGCAAGAAAAAACATATACAACAAATGAACAAGCAGGAACTTAGCTTCTGCTGGAGTAGACAGGTCCTCAGAAAGATCCAGGAGAGATCTGAACCAGTACTAAGACATTGACAGCTGGCATAGAGTAACGATCTGAGTGGAGTTAAATAGAGAATCCAGTCTAGCCCTAAACGAGGGCAGCTGGAGAAGGATATCAGAACCAGCAGCTCCACTCACAGCCACCAGAGGGAGTCCACGGACACAACTCACCGAAGTACCATTCATGACCACAGGAGGGAGTTCGAGAACGGAACTCACAACAGTACCCCCCCCCTTGAGGAGGGGTCACCGAACCCTCACCAGAGCCCCCAGGCCGATCAGGATGAGCCAAATGAAAGGCACGAACTAAATCGGCAGCATGGACATCAGAGGCAACAACCCAGGAATTATCCTCCTGACCATAGCCCTTCCATTTGACCAAGTACTGAAGTTTTCGTCTCGAAATACGAGAATCCAAAATCTTCTCCACTACATACTCCAACTCCCTCTCGAACAACACCGGAGCAGGAGGATCAACGGAGGGAACCATAGGCGCCACATATCTCTGCAGCAACGACCTATGGAACACATTATGGATGGCAAAAGAAGCAGGAAGGGCCAAACGAAATGACACAGGATTAAGAATTTCAGAAATCTTATAAGGACCAATGAAACAAGGCTTAAACTTAGGGGAAGAAACCTTCATCGGAACATAACGAGACGATAACCAAACCAAATCCCCAACACGAAGTCGGGGACCAACACGGCGACGGCGGTTAGTGAAACGTTGAGCCTTCTCTTGGGACAAGGTCAAATTGTCCACCACATGAGTCCAAATTTGTTGCAACCTGTCCACCACAGAATCCACACCAGGACAGTCCGAAGGCTCAACCTGCCCTGAAAAAAAACGAGGATGAAAACCAGAATTACAAAAAAAAGGCGAAACCAAAGTAGCCGAACTGGCCCGATTATTAAGGGCGAACTCAGCCAATGGCAAGAAGGTCACCCAATCATCCTGATCCGCAGAAACAAAGCATCTCAGATAAGTTTCCAAAGTCTGATTGGTTCGTTCGGTTTGGCCATTTGTCTGAGGATGGAAAGCCGAAGAAAAAGACAAATCAATGCCCATCTTAGCACAAAAGGACCGCCAAAACCTTGAAACAAACTGGGAACCTCTGTCCGACACGATGTTCTCCGGAATGCCATGCAAACGAACCACATGTTGGAAAAATAATGGAACCAAATCAGAGGAAGAAGGCAATTTAGGCAAGGGTACCAAATGGACCATTTTAGAGAAGCGATCACAAACCACCCAGATGACCGACATCCTTTGAGAGACAGGGAGATCTGAAATAAAATCCATGGAAACATGCGTCCAGGGCCTTTTCGGGACCGGCAAGGGCAAAAGTAACCCACTGGCACGAGAACAGCAGGGCTTAGCCCGAGCACAAGTCCCACAAGACTGCACAAAAGAACGCACATCCCGCGACAAGGAAGGCCACCAAAAGGACCTAGCCACCAAATCTCTGGTACCAAAAATCCCAGGATGACCAGCCAACACCGAACAATGAAGATCAGAGATAACTCTATTAGTCCATCTATCAGGGACAAACAGTTTCTCCGCTGGACAACGGTCAGGTCTATCAGCCTGGAAGTCCTGCAGCACCCGCCACAAATCAGGGGAGATGGCAGACAGAACTACCCCCTCTCTAAGAATACCAGCCGGCTCAGGAACTCCAGGAGAATCAGGCACAAAACTCCTTGAAAGAGCATCAGCCTTCACATTCTTAGAACCCAGAAGGTACGAAACCACAAAATTGAAACGGGAGAAAAACAGCGACCAACGAGCCTGTCTAGGATTCAACCGCTTGGCAGACTCGAGATAAGTCAAATTCTTGTGATCCGTCAAGACCACCACGCGATGCTTGGCTCCTTCAAGCCAATGTCGCCACTCCTCGAATGCCCACTTCATGGCCAACAACTCCCGATTGCCAACATCATAATTACGCTCAGCAGGCGAAAATTTTCTCGAAAAGAAAGCGCATGGCTTCATTACAGAGCAATCAGAACTTCTCTGAGACAAAACAGCCCCTGCTCCAATTTCAGAAGCATCAACCTCGACCTGAAAAGGGAGCGAAACATCTGGCTGACACAACACAGGAGCCGAAGAGAAACAACGTTTCAACTCCTGAAAAGCCTCAATGGCCGCAGAGGACCAATTCACCACATCAGCACCCTTCTTGGTGAAATCAGTCAACGGTTTAACAACACTAGAAAAATTAGCGATGAAGCGACGGTAAAAATTGGCAAAGCCCAGAAATTTCTGAAGGCTCTTCACAGATGTAGGCCGAGTCCAATCATAAATAGCCTGGACTTTAGCAGGATCCATCTCGATAGTAGAAGGGGAAAAAATGAAGCCCAAAAAGGAAACCTTCTGAACTCCAAAGAGACATTTAGATCCCTTCACAAACAAGGAATTAGCACGAAGGACCTGGAACACCATTCTGACCTGCTTCACATGGGACTCCCAATCATCCGAAAAGACCAAAATATCATCCAAATATACGATCATGAATCTATCCAGATACTTTCGGAAGATGCCATGCATAAAGGACTGAAACACAGAGGGAGCATTAGAAAGGCCGAATGGCATCACCAGGTACTCAAAATGGCCCTCGGGCGTATTAAATGCTGTTTTCCATTCATCGCCTTGTTTAATACGCACGAGATTATACGCCCCTCGAAGATCTATCTTGGTGAACCAACTAGCCCCCTTAATCCGAGCAAATAAATCAGACAGTAGAGGCAAAGGGTACTGAAATTTGACCGTGATTTTATTAAGAAGGCGGTAATCTATACAAGGTCTCAGAGAACCATCCTTCTTGGCCACAAAAAAGAACCCTGCTCCCAATGGTGACGACGATGGGCGAATATGCCCTTTCTCCAAGGACTCCTTTATATAACTCTGCATAGCGGTGTGTTCTGGCACAGACAAATTAAAAAGTCGTCCCTTAGGGAACTTGCTACCAGGAATCAAATTTATAGCACAATCACAATCCCTATGAGGAGGTAGGGTACTAGATTTGGGCTCATCAAATACATCCCGGTAATCCGACAAAAACTCAGGGACTTCAGAAGGAGTGGAGGAAGAAATTGACAACAATGGAACATCCCCATGTACCCCTTGACAACCCCAAGTGGACACCGACATTGATTTCCAATCCAATACTGGATTATGGACCTGCAGCCATGGCAAACCCAACACGACCACATCATGCAAATTATGCAACACCAAAAAGCGAATATCCTCCTGATGCGCAGGAGCCATGCACATGGTCAACTGGGTCCAGTACTGAGGCTTATTCTTGGCCAAAGGCGTAGCATCAATTCCCCTCAAAGGAATAGGATGCTGCAAGGGCTCCAAGAAAAAACCACAGCGTCTGGCAAACTCTAAGTCCATCAAATTCAGGGCAGCGCCTGAATCCACAAATGCCATAACAGAATAGGATGACAAAGAGCAAATCAGAGTAACGGACAAAAGAAATTTAGGCTGTACAGTACCAATGGTGACGGACCTAGCGAACCGCCTAGTGCGCTTAGGACAATCAGAGATAGCATGAGTGGAGTCACCACAGTAAAAACACAGCCCATTCTGACGTCTATGTTCTTGCCATTCAGCTCTGGTCAAAGTCCTATCACATTGCATAGGCTCAGGCCTCTGCTCAGAGGATACCGCCAAATGGTGCACAGTTTTGCGCTCACGTAAGCGTCGATCGATCTGTATGGCCAAGGACATTGATTCATTCAGACCAGCAGGCGTGGGGAACCCCACCATAACATCCTTAAGGACTTCAGAAAGACCCTTTCTGAAAATTGCTGCCAAGGCACACTCATTCCACTGAGTAAGCACAGACCACTTTCTGAACTTCTGGCAATATACCTCCGCTTCATCCTGACCCTGACACAAAGCCAGCAAAATTTTCTCTGCCTGATCCACAGAATTAGGTTCATCATAAAGCAATCCCAGCGCCAGAAAAAACGCATCTACATTACGCAATGCAGGATCTCCTGGCGCCAGGGCGAATGCCCAGTCTTGAGGGTCGCCACGCAACAAAGAAATAACGATTCCTACTTGCTGAATAGGGTCACCAGAAGAGCGGGGTTTCAGAGCAAGAAACAGTTTACAATTGTTTTTGAAATTCAGAAATTTAGATCTATCCCCAGAAAACAAATCAGGAATTGGAATTCTAGGCTCCAACATAGGATTCTGCACTACATAATCTTGAATGTTTTGTACCCTTGAAGTGAGTTGATCCACACTAGAGGACAGACCTTGAATGTCCATATCTACACCTGAGTTCTGAACCACCCAGAGTTTAAGGGGAAAAGAAAGGCAAAACACACTGCAGAGAAAAAAAAATGGTCTCAGAACTTCTCTTTTCCCTCTATTGAGATGCATTAACACTTTGTGGGCCAGCTGTACTGTTATGACCTGGTGGTTAGGTGCACCCGGAATGACCTGATAGTTAAACACGGAATCGGGACGAGCTCTGGGGAAATGGGAACTCTGCTGACTGCAAACCCTACTCCTATCAACACAACTAGAAATAGCCGTGGAGCGTGCCTGACTCTGCCTAGACGCCTCTTCACAGCCTAAGAGCTAACTACCCCTAAAGAAAGGAAACAAAGCCTCACTTGCCTCAGAGAAATTCCCCAAAGGTAAAAGCAGCCCCCCACAAGTATTGACTGTGAGTTAAGAGGAAATCACAAACACAGGATGAAATAGGTTTTATCAAAGGAGGCCAGTCTAACTAAACAGATTGAGGACAGAAAAGGGATCTTTGCGGTCAACACAAAAAAACTACAAAAACCACGCAGAGTGTGCAAACAGGACCCCCGCACCGAATCACGGTGCGGTGGTGCCACTCTGCACCCCCAGAGCTTCCAGCTAGCCAGGCAGTTTCATGATAGCAAGCTGGACTAGAACTTAGCAAGAAAAACCATATACAACAAATGAACAAGCAGGAACTTAGCTTCTGCTGGAGTAGACAGGTCCTCAGAAAGATCCAGGAGAGATCTGAACCAGTACTAAGACATTGACAGCTGGCATAGAGTAACGATCTGAGTGGAGTTAAATAGAGAATCCAGTCTAGCCCTAAACGAGGGCAGCTGTAGAAGGAATCTCAGAACCAGCAGCTCCACTCACAGCCACCAGAGGGAGTCCACAGACAGAACTCACCGATGTACCATTCATGACCACAGGAGGGAGTTCGAGAACGGAATTCACAACAATCAGCATTAGGTTCCAAACAGTTCATGTTCTCTGCTCTCCCTACGCTTTCTCCTATGTCCTGCAGTACATTACGGGGTCATAACGCCTCTTGCGATAACACAGCATCCTCCCTGTGCAAGCTCACTACACCTGAGTGTTCCCTCGTCCGCTTTGCTCTGGTACAAAGGGCATCAGCTCAAGCAATGATCTGCCACATGGTGAGCAAAAATACTTAATGGAAAGCAAGCCAGTTAATAATAGAACATAAACCTTGTTAGTAGATTACCTAACCGTTATAATCATATGACTAGACCGGACCATACCAGACCAACTGCTCATTCATTAGGAATATCCACTCAAGAGAAAGCAGTCATAAGGCCGAATTATATGAAAATACAAAACAACTTTATTAGTATTAACAGGCATAAAATTGCAGATGGGAGATCCCCCATGCCGAACTCAACACACAAAATGGGACAGGTGCAGGTGCATAAGGCCATGTCAATCAATCAAACAAAAATGCTATCCATCAATAAGGAGTGTTGTGAACTCTATTTCTGGGCTCCCTCTTGTGGTCACAAGTGGTACTGTGTGAGTGCTGTCTTTCTGCAGGTTTGTGACTGGCATCAGCTGTCTCGTTATCTGTGGGCTGGTTTTCTATTTAAGCTCACTTGGACTCTCAGTCTATGCCTGCTGTCAATGTATTCAGTGCTATTCTGATTCCTTCTGACTACCTTGCTCCCAGTCTCTTCAAGAGAAGCTAAGTTTTCGTTTGTGCATTTTTTGATCATCAGTGTTCTATATGTTTCTTGTCCAGTTTGCTAATATGTGATTCCTTGCTTGCTGGTAGCTCTAGGGGGCTGAGTTTCTCCCCCCACACCGTTAGTTGGTGTGGGGTTCTTGAATTCTCAGCGTGGATATTTTGTAGGGTTTTCTGCTGACCGCACAGCTCTCTATCTGTCTTCTGCTATCTAGTTTTAGCGGGCCTCATTTGCTGAATCTGTTTTCATTCCTACGTGTGTCTTTTCCCCTTACCTCACCGTTATTATTTGTTGGGGGCTTCCTATATCTTTGGGGTTATTTCTCTTGAGGCAAGTGAGGTCTTGCTTTCTCTTTAGGGGTAGTTAGTTCCTCAGGCTGCGTCGAGACATCCAGGCTTTTAGGCACGTTCACCGGCTACCTTTAGTGTGTTTGGTTAGGATCAGGTTTGCGGTCAGTCCAGTTACCACCTCCCTAGAGCTTGTTCTATACTTAGTAACTTAGCTAGTAGTTCTGTGATCCCCAGCCACTGGGATCATAACAGTACAGCAGGCCCAAAAAAGTGTTTAATGCATCGCATGAAGTGGGATAAAAGAAGTCCTGAGTACAATTTTTTTTTTTTTTCCTCCTTTGCTGCAGTCTGTCCAGCTTCTCTCATCCCCTTAATCTCTGGGTGGTTTTGAGCTCAGCTGCAGACATGGATATTCAGAGTCTGACTTCTAGTGTGGATCATCTTGCTGCAAGGGTGCAAAATATTCAGGATTTTGTTGTTCATAGCCCTATGTCTGAGCCAAAGATACCTATTCCTGAGTTGTTTTCTGGAGATAGATCTAGGTTTCTGAATTTTAGGAATAATTGTAAATTGTTTCTATCTTTGAGACCTCGTTCCTCTGGTGATTCCGCTCAGCAAGTTAAAATTGTTATCTCCTTGTTACGCGGCGACCCTCAAGATTGGGCTTTCTCTCTGGCGCCAGGAGATCCTGCATTGCTAAATGTGGATGCGTTTTTTCTGGCGCTTGGACTGCTTTATTAGGAACCTAATCTTGAGAACCAGGCAGAAAAGGCTTTCTGGCTATCTCTCAAGGTCAGGATGAAACTGAGGTGTACTGTCAAAAATTTCGGAAATGGTCAGTGCTTACTCAATGGAATGAGTGTGCCCTGGCTGCAAATTTCAGAGAGGGTCTTTCTGAAGCCATTAAGAATGTTATGGTGGGGTTCCCCACGCCTGCAAGTCTGAGTAATTAAATGGCTTTGGCCATTCAGATTGATCGGCGTTTGCGGGAGCGCAAATCTGCGCATCCTCTGGCGGTGTTCTCTGAACAGAGACCTGAGTCAATGCAATGTGACAGAATTCTGACTAGAATTGAGCGACAAAGTCATAGACGTCAAAATGGGTTGTGCTTTTACTGTGGTGATTCTACTCATGTTATCTCAGCATGCTCTAAGCGCTTAAAAAAAATCGCTAAACCTGTCACCATTGGTACTATACAGCCTAAGTTCATTTTGTCTGTTACTTTAATCTGTTCTTTGTCATCCTACTCGGTTATGGCTTTTGTGGATTCAGGTGCTGCCCTGAATCTTATGGATTTGTCGTTTGCCAAGTGCTGTGGTTTTGTTCTGGAGCCTTTGGAATTTCCTATTCCACTGAGGGGAATAGATGCTACGCCATTGGCTGAGAATAAGCCTCAGTATTGGACTCAAGTGACCATGTGCATGACTCCTGTACATCAGGAGGTGATTCGCTTTCTTGTGCTGCATAATTTGCATGATGTTGTAGTTTTGGGTCTGCCATGGCTGCAGGCCCATAATCCAGTTTTGGATTAGAAAGCTATGTCTGTGTCAAGTTGTGGTTGTCAGGGGATTCATGGCGATGTCCCTTTGGTGTCAATTGCTTCTTCCACTCCTTCTGAGGTCCCTGAGTTTTTGTCGGACTACCAGGATGTATTTGATGAGCCCAGATCTGGTGCCCTGCCTCCTCATAGGGATTGTGATTGTGCTATAAATTTGATTCCTGGCAGTAAGTTCCCTAAGGGACGACTTTTTAATTTGTCTATACCAGAACATGCTGCGATGCGGAGTTATATAAAGGAGTCTTTGGCGAAGGGACATATTCGCCCATCCTCCTCCCCTCTTGGTGCAGGATTTTTTTTTGTGGCCAAGAAGGATGGTTCTCTGAGACCTTGTATAGATTATCATCTTCTAAATAAAATCACGGTCAAATTTCAGTATCCTTTGCCATTATTGTCTGATCTGTTTGCTCGGATTAAGGGATCCAGTTGGTTCACCAAGATAGATCTTCATGGTGCGTATAACCTTGTGCGTATCAAGCAGGGGGACGAATGGAAAACAGCATTTAATACGCCCAAAGGCCATTTTGAGTACTTGGTGATGCCTTTTGGACTCTCTAATGCTCCTTCTGTGTTTCAGTCCTTTATGCATGACATTTTCCGAGAATATCTGGATAAATTTATGATTGTGTATCTGGATGACATTTTGGTCTTTTCTAATGATTGGGAGTCCCATGTGAAGCAGGTCAGGATGGTGTTTCAGGTCCTGCGTGCTAATGCTTTATTTGTGAAGGGCTCAAAATGTCTCTTCGGAGTACAGAAGGTTTCCTTTTTTGGTTTTATTTTTTCTCCTTCTACTATTGAGATGGACCCAGTCAAGGTCCAGGCTATTCATGACTGGACTCAGCCTACATCTGTTAAGAGTCTTCAGAAGTTCTTGGGTTTTGCTAATTTTTACCGTCGCTTCATCGCTAATTTATCTGGCGTGGTTAAGCCCTTGACGGATTTGACCAAGAAAGGTTCTGATGTAACTAATTGGTCTCCTGCGGCAGTGGAAGCCTTTCGGGAGCTGAAGCGCCGGTTTTCTTCAGCTCCAGTCTTATGTCAGCCTGATGTCTCTCTTCCTTTCCAGGTCGAGGTGGATGCTTCTGAGATTGGAGCAGGGGCTGTTTTGTCGCAGAGAAGCTCTGATTGCTCTGTGATGAAGCCTTGTGCCTTCTTTTCAAGAAAGTTTTCGCCTGCCGAGCGGAATTATGATGTTGGTAATCGGGAGTTGTTGGCTATGAAGTGAGCATTTGAGGAGTGGCGACATTGGCTCAAGGGAGCTAGGCATCATGTGGTGGTCTTGACTGATCACAAAAATCTGATTTATCTCGAGTCTGCCAAGCGCCTGAATTTTAGACAGGCTCGTTGGTCGTTGTTTTTCTCCCGTTTCGATTTCGTGGTCTCGTACCTGCCTGGTTCGAAGAACGTGAAGGCTGATGCCCTTTCTTGGAGTTTTGTGCCTGACTCTCTGGGAGTTTCAGAGCTGGCTGGTATCCTCAAAGAGGGAGTGATTTTGTCTGCCATTTCCCCAGATTTGCGACGAGTGCTGCAGAAATTTCAGGCTGATAGACCTGACCGTTGCCCACCAGAGAGACTGTTTGTCCCAGATAGATGGACCAGCAGAGTTATTTCCGAGGTTCATTCTTCGGTGTTGGCAGGTCATCCTGGGATTTTTGGTACCAGAGATTTGGTGGCTAGGTCCTTCTGGTGGCCTTCCTAGTCGCGGGATGTGCGTTCCTTTGTGCAGTCCTGTGGGATTTGTGCTCGGGCTAAGCCTTGCTGTTCTCGTGCCAGCGGTTTGCTTTTGCCTTTGCCTGTCCCGAAGAGGCCTTGGATGCACATTTCCATGGATTTTATTTCAGATCTTCCAGTATCTCAGAGAATGTCTGTCATCTGGGTGGTGTGTGATCGTTTTTCCAAAATGGTCCATTTGGTGCCCTTGCCTAAGTTGCCTTCCTCCTCCGATTTGGTTCCTTTATTTTTTCAGAATGTGGTTCGCTTGCACGGCATCCCTGAAAATATTGTGTCTGACAGAGGATCCCAGTTTGTGTCCAGATTTTGGCGGATTTTTTGTGCTAAGATTGGCATTGATTTGTCTTTTTCGTCGGCTTTCCATCCTCAGACGAATGGCCAAACCGAGCGAACTAATCAGACGTTGGAAACTTATTTAAGATGTTTTGTTTCTGCTGATCAGGATGATTGCGTGACTTTTTTGCCATTGGCCGAGTTTCCCTTAATAATCGGGCTAGTTCTGCTACTTTGGTTTCGCCTTTTTTCTGCAATTCTGGTTTTCATCCTCGTTTTTCCTCGGGTCAGGTTGAGCCTTCTGACTGTCCAGGGGTGGAATCTGTGGTGGATAGGTTGCAGCAGATTTGGAACCATGTGGTGGACAATTTGAAGTTGTCACAGGAGAAGGCTCAGCGCTTTGCCAACCGCCGTCGCGGTGTTGGTCCCCGACTTCGTGTTGGGGATTTGGTATGGCTGTCTTCTCTGTATGTTCCTATGAAGGTTTCCTCTCCTAAATTCAAGCCTCGCTTCATCGGTCCTTATAAGATTTTGGAAATCCTTAACCCGGTGTCTTTTCGTTTGGATCTCCCAGCATCGTTTGCCATTCATAATGTGTTCCATAGGTCTTTGTTGCGGAGGTATGTGGTGCCTGTGGTTCCTTCTGTTGAGCCTCCTGCAAGAAAAACCATATACAACAAATGAACAAGCAGGAACTTAGCTTCTGCTGGAGTAGACAGGTCCTCAGAAAGATCCAGGAGAGATCTGAACCAGTACTAAGACATTGACAGCTGGCATAGAGTAACAATCTGAGTGGAGTTAAATAGAGAATCCAGTCTAGCCCTAAACGAGGGCAGCTGGAGAAGGAATCTCAGAACCAGCAGCTCCACTCACAGCCACCAGAGGGAGTCCACAGACAGAACTCACCGATGTACCATTCATGACCACAGGAGGGAGTTCGAGAACGGAATTCACAACAATCAGCATTAGGTTCCAAACAGTTCATGTTCTCTGCTCTCCCTACGCTTTCTCCTATGTCCTGCAGTACATTACGGGGTCATAACGCCTCTTGCGATAACACAGCATCCTCCCTGTGCAAGCTCACTACACCTGAGTGTTCCCTCGTCCGCTTTGCTCTGGTACAAAGGGCATCAGCTCAAGCAATGATCTGCCACATGGTGAGCAAAAATACTTAATGGAAAGCAAGCCAGTTAATAATAGAACATAAACCTTGTTAGTAGATTACCTAACCGTTATAATCATATGACTAGACCGGACCATACCAGACCAACTGCTCATTCATTAGGAATATCCACTCAAGAGAAAGCAGTCATAAGGCCGAATTATATGAAAATACAAAACAACTTTATTAGTATTAACAGGCATAAAATTGCAGATGGGAGATCCCCCATGCCGAACTCAACACACAAAATGGGACAGGTGCAGGTGCATAAGGCCATGTCAATCAATCAAACAAAAATGCTATCCATCAATAAGGAGTGTTGTGAACTCTATTTCTGGGCTCCCTCTTGTGGTCACAAGTGGTACTGTGTGAGTGCTGTCTTTCTGCAGGTTTGTGACTGGCATCAGCTGTCTCGTTATCTGTGGGCTGGTTTTCTATTTAAGCTCACTTGGACTCTCAGTCTATGCCTGCTGTCAATGTATTCAGTGCTATTCTGATTCCTTCTGACTACCTTGCTCCCAGTCTCTTCAAGAGAAGCTAAGTTTTCGTTTGTGCATTTTTTGATCATCAGTGTTCTATATGTTTCTTGTCCAGTTTGCTAATATGTGATTCCTTGCTTGCTGGTAGCTCTAGGGGGCTGAGTTTCTCCCCCCACACCGTTAGTTGGTGTGGGGTTCTTGAATTCTCAGCGTGGATATTTTGTAGGGTTTTCTGCTGACCGCACAGCTCTCTATCTGTCTTCTGCTATCTAGTTTTAGCGGGCCTCATTTGCTGAATCTGTTTTCATTCCTACGTGTGTCTTTTCCCCTTACCTCACCGTTATTATTTGTTGGGGGCTTCCTATATCTTTGGGGTTATTTCTCTTGAGGCAAGTGAGGTCTTGCTTTCTCTTTAGGGGTAGTTAGTTCCTCAGGCTGCGTCGAGACATCCAGGCTTTTAGGCACGTTCACCGGCTACCTTTAGTGTGTTTGGTTAGGATCAGGTTTGCGGTCAGTCCAGTTACCACCTCCCTAGAGCTTGTTCTATACTTAGTAACTTAGCTAGTAGTTCTGTGATCCCCAGCCACTGGGATCATAACAAAGGAGTATAGAACAGAGAGAATTAGACAACAGTAATAGCCAACAGCACTGATATTTGATGTACCCCATTTACATAGACATGCGTTTAAGTATACATACCAATAGGCAAAATATCAAGAGGCCGTAGGTACACCGCTCCCGTTCACCCCGACGTGCGTTTCGGCTAATACCTTCCTCAGGGGGCGCCCTTATTGATGGATAGCATTGCTGTTTGATTGATATGGCCTTACGCACCTGCACCTGTCCCATTTTGTGTGCTGAGTTCGGCACGGGGGATCTCCCATCTGCCATTTTATGCTTGTTAATACTAATAAAGTTGTTTTGTATTTTCATATAATTCTGCCTTATGACTGCTTTCTTTTGAGTGGATATTCCACATGGTGGGCAACTTGTGTCCCTGTACTGCTCAAGGACCACTTTTCAAGTTCCTGTCCCAAACTGTGGTAATGCTGCTGCTTCAGCTGCACTTCTGTCCATCCAGACTTTGAATGGCTGGTTACCTTGCTTAACGTTGCGGAGCTGTCACTGTGCGGTCTTGGGCATTAAGCCACTCGGGACTATCTGGGCACTAAGGCCCTACTGAGCTGTTCGACTCCCAGGCTCTAACTAACTAAAAACAAGAAATGCTTTCCTTCTTATCCCACAGTGGTCCCTCCTATGTTAACTATGTAAAGTGTGCAAATTACTAACAGATTACTGTCTGCTAAACTATAAGGCACTCCCTCTAGTGCACCTGTTAGTTCACTACACTTTCCCTAGCCAGATGACATAAAAATATATATATACATTACACTAACTAGTAAGAGGGAAAGGGTACAAGACGTCTTGGCACACCCCTTAGACAGCGATCGAGGGGGGCTCATGGTACCAAACTGTTATTGGAGGTGGTGAGCCAAGGAATAAATGGAGGAGGATGAGTCAATGGACTTGCAACAGTCAGGAGATGAAGAGGATAATGATATTCTCTCTGTTGTCCATGATTGGTGGGAGGAGAAGGAGGATGCAACCTTGAGTGTTACCCCTCCACCAACACACCATGGACTTAGACCTCATGGAACCACCCGACACATAAGAGCCTTCTTGCTGCACTATCTTCAAAATGATACCTGTATTCTTAGGGTTAGAATTACTGGGTTGCCACTCTTTTAGATCGACGGTGCAAGAGTAAATTTAGCCAGATGCTTCCCCAACGGAAAGGAATGCACTGTGGAGTATCGAAACACAATTGTAGACAATCTTAAGTGTGGTTTTCCCTAAGACAGCAGTGAGGCACACAGCATGCATCCCAGTTCTAGAGGTCCACTGTTAAGGCATCATTTCAAAAACATTACCAGCAGCATTGTAAGTGGCATAAGCAATTTCTATGAGTCGTTTCACACATTTTTTAGACCAGCCCGTGCACCAGCAGAACAGACAAGAAGTCTGACACGTTGCAAACAACTGAAGAGGATGGTGCAGGAGTATCTGGAGCTTAATGCCAATGCCTTCAGGGGGTCGTTTAGACACTTTTGCATTTTGGTTTTCAAAAATGGAAGATGTTATAATCCGGTGACCCAGGAGCCGCATGTGACTGTCTCTGGAGTAGGTGGTACCTGTACTGACCGCAATTCTAATACTGACACCGCAACTAGAAGTAGCTGTGGGATGTACCTAACATGGCCTAGACACCTCGACACAGCTGGAGGACTAAATACCCCTAAAGATGGAAATGGGAAATCCTATCTTGCCTCAGAGCAGAGCCCCAAAGGATAGGCAGCCCCCCACAAATATTGACTGTGAGTTTAAGAGGAAATACGTACACAGGCAGAAAAGACAGAGTTTAGCAAAAGAGGCACTTCTAGGTAAAATAGAAAAGGATAGGACAGAGTACTAAGCGGTCAGTATTAAAACTCTAGAAAAATCCACAGCAGAATATACTATCTACTACATCTAACTAAAGACATAGGATGTATATCTGCATCTCCAAAGAATCCAGCATGACAGAAAAATCCAAACAAAGTCTAAGCTGGACAAAAACACAATAGATTGCACTGCACATAAAAGCACACTGCATGCGTGCTACAGAGAACAAAAACCAGACACTTATCTTAGCTGAAATGACAGCAGGGCAAGTGGAGCCAGACAGAGATGCAATCCCTCCAAGATACAATGGACAACTGGCAGGGATTGATGGATCCTACACACCTAAATACCTAATAGAGCTGCAATAAGCAGAAACACCTGCCCTAGCTTACAATCCAGAGACCACTGCACTACCACTAACAACCACCGGAGGGAGCCCAAGAGCAGAATTCACAACAGGAAGAGTGGCATGAGCTTGCCTATCACGCCTTGTAGGTTCTGTCATGCCTGGCAACCAGCATTCTCTCAGAACGTGTCTTCAGTAGTGCCGGTGATGTCCTGACGGATAAGTGCATCCAGCTGTCCCCTCAAATTGTAGCCCACCTAACTTTAAACAAAATGAACACGTCATGGATCTCCAATAACTTTTGCACCCCAGTCGCAGACTGGGCATACTAGGCGATGATGTAGTTTTTAGTGTCATGCATTCGTCTTGCATTATTGCAGTCTGTGCTACCTATGTGGTGTCTTCTGTGCCTGAGGTTGCTACAGCTACTGATGTTACAAACAATTTTTTGAAATGGGGAAACTCCAAGTAGGGTCTCCATCTTGTGGATTGCCTGTGGTAGAAGGTGTGTCAGAGGCCTATTATAATATTTATACTCTGTGGAAATTGATACCACTTTAGTGGTGTGGGAGAATAATATTTTTAAATGTGAAGACTCCAAGTTGGGTCTCCATCTGGTGGGTTGCCTGTGTAAGGCTAAGTTCATATTTGCGTCGGGTGCTTTGCGGAGGGCTGCGTACGTCCTCCTTTAAGCCCTGCCTACGCACTGCCTACTTCTGCATACTTCTGCATGTGTCCTGCATACCTGTCTTTAACATTGGTTACCCAGGACATGCGGATGCGTCGTTTTGACGTGCCTGCCGACCGCATGGGAACGCAACAAGTTACGTTTTGTGCGGACGGCGGGACTGTCAAAACGATGCATCCCCATACATACGCATGTGCTGTGTATCCAATGTTAAACATAGGTACGCAAGACGCATGCAGAAGTATGCGGGCGTAGGCGGGGCTTAAAGGAGGACGTATGCAGCCCTCTGCAAAGCCCCCAAATGAAAATGTAAACCCGGCCTAAGTAGGGCTCCCAGACAGGCAGGTTTGCACTTAAATTAAACCATACCTTTAAAATGAACATTCTGGACGAGATCCTATAAATAAAATTCAGACTCCGGAACAAACCTCTAATTCAAATTCAGATCCCAAACCAGACCACTAAAATTAATTGCGACTTCAGACCATATTAGTCAAATAAAACCAGGAAAAGAGACCAGATTAGTACAATTATTTCGGACTCGAAGACCAACATTTTGCACTTCAAGTACCTTAAATAAATTTAGAACCAAAAAAGTACTAAAAGTAATTCAGATTCCAGAGTAAACCAATAAAATGATAAGTAGACTCCCCCAGATCCTCCAAGATCAAAGGTGCTAATGTTGACCATTTTTAGGACACTATGTTCTGGGCACCAGTGGCAGCTCCATTCCAAGTGTAAACATGTTATCAAAATTGCATTACATTTATGTCACATGGTTCAATTGCTTCTTCATTCTAGATTCACCAGTTGAATACCCCTGATCTAAACAGTTGCTTGGGTGACATTTAGTGAAGAGTTCACTTTATCACCAAACATGTCTTTACTGTCCCAAATGCTGTGGATAACAGGCATTTTTTTTTATAGATGCTAAGTTTGGCTTATTATGATAATTTCCATCAAGCCTTGCAAACAAGGCATCAATTGTTAATACAATACTTATTATCTGAAGGAAAAGAGATTTATGCCTTGAATCACGCATTTTTTTTAATGAAACTCCAGTACAGACTTGAATACAAATGAGAAAAATAGCTCAATATCTAAATATACCAGTATAAATGCATAGAAACATAACTAACTCACCATCAACGGCATCAAACCTCTAAGTCAATAGTTTCTATAGAGGTTTCAGGGAATAATATATAGTCTTTCCACGCCTATGGGAATTCATTTAATGAAAAGTCATTTCAGATTACTATCCCCAATTAATTAATCAGAGAAAATAGATACATACAATAATATTAATAATGGTTACATATAATAATATTGAATTGTCAAATTACAAATGTATTAGAAAATGACCAATTAAAGATGTAAGCAAAAACGATGAAAACCAATGAAATAAAATATGACAAACATATAGGATAGAATATAAAGATAAAAATTGTAAAAATAGTATAATGGCAAAAAACATATTTAATTAAAGTTAAAGGGGACAATTCATCCAAGTGTTTTCACCAGAAAAATGGCATTAAAAAAAATGTGTAAAATGATAACATTTTTGCACAGAGTTGTGCAAAAATGTTGTGAATGTTTGCATTCTCATGCCAATTTTAAGAATCTCTCCAAATTGGGGGAATGGGGAGGGTGGAGAGTAGTCAGGGGTTGGCTAAGAACGCCAATCAAATTCAGCAGAAGTGTCTGCATTTTGTACTTGACTGGAGTAACATTTCTGGCACTCAGAGGTGGTGCGCATCTCTTAATGACTTCGTTTCATCTTATTCCTGCATGACTCTCATTAAGTCTAGGGTCACACAACCATTTTCTTTTTATCAGAGAAAATGGGTCTGCTTATGCTAATCACACTCTCTTCAGAATTTGATAAGAGTGTGATCCGAGAAGGATCCGATTTTCTCAGAAGTCGATAGAAAAAATAAGTTTCTTTACCTTATTCATGTAGTCAGTTCATATAAATCGGACCACACTCTTTTTTTTGTTTGTTTTTGGGGTGTTTTTTCTTAAACATTTCTTGGAAGCAGTTTTGAAAAGACTTTGCCCCCCCCGAGCATAAAATAACATATTGGGGCCTTGAATATAAACAGTATCAATCATGGCGCTGAATATACTGAGCACCTTTTCCGACCTATATATAAACATCTTAGAGACACACAGAGCTACAGCCCCCTGAGGAAGCCCACTCGAAACGGGCGTCGGGGCTGCTCTGGACATCTCATCACACAGGTATCCATTTGGGTAAGGTGACCTTATCGCTTATACCTCTGACTCAGCCTTTGTCATACTTTGAGTTTGACATGCACATTTACAGTAGTGAGTTTGCATTACACGTTAACCTGACAGTGGCTTATATGTAATAAACAACTAAGGCTTGAGTAGTTTATTCAATAGAAGCATAATTGGGCACTATTGTTGCACTTCATATGCACTAAGCACTTCAGGTCACCTGCAACCTTGATGTTATGGTGACCTTACGGCCCAGCTTCCCCTGACCCTGTTTACATATGTGATGTATTGATGTCCTTCATACCTGAGCCTTTGCCTGTTTTTTTTTCTTTTATCATGTTTGTTTTATACTTTATGCCTCAAGATTGAATCAATTTACTTGATTATTATAATTTTCTGCGTACTTCTACTTCATGTTTCTTGTGGGACTAATAAAATCTGCAACTAGACAGTTGGGCCCAGGTGGAAATTTACAAAAATTGGGGTTTATATGGATCCGATATTGAAAGGACATACATCTTCAATTTCAGGACTAACTGAGTAAGAATATGCATATTTTTTCATAACTGTAACACCAGCCTGTAAGCATCAAATCAATAGTGGGCAGATCGCTGACAACAGCCATGTTTCCTATCTATGGAAAGGTAAAATTCCGATAAAAAATATGACGGCGATATCGAATGTCTATAATCTTCACAGATGCAGATATCTCATAATGGGAAATTCAACAAAAACCTGAAGGGCTAAGAACATCGCAAACTTGGCCAACGTGAGGTCGTCAAGGGAAGGTGTGTGGGTGTGACTTAGGTGCTGATAAAACGTTAAGGAGAATTATGATCTGTGGTCCTGCAGAGCGATACATAATAGTGTATGCACAATCCCATTCACTGGACATTTCCAATCAAAGTGGTCTCCTTTGCTAGCTGAGCCAACTCTGTGTCTAGCATAGTAAGTTTCTTTCTTAATCCTGTTTATTTTATGTAATTGTGCATGTTGTATTGTTTTTCTCCTTTGTAAAATAAAATCTTTTGTATTTTTTTATAAACACTGCCTGTCATCCTGGATTAAATATAAAATGTAACAGTTCTCTTCCTTTTGTTCTGTAAACCACACTCCTGAAGCCATATGCTACCTGAAATATATATATGTACACGTTCCATGTCATGGAATTGGAGGTGTGTATGCCTTACGCTTACTGTTAACATCCCAATAACAGGCCTACTAGTGGAAACAGCCTGTGACCTCCTCTGTTAGTCGTTGGTCAATCACATAATTTTCCAGGTGA
Source organism: Ranitomeya variabilis (assembly GCF_051348905.1). Taxonomy (NCBI): domain Eukaryota; kingdom Metazoa; phylum Chordata; class Amphibia; order Anura; family Dendrobatidae; genus Ranitomeya; species Ranitomeya variabilis. The sequence continues at coordinate 66,072,415 of NC_135236.1, forward strand.
TTGGGGGTGGCAGATGGCTTTTTGTGATAAAAAGTTAACAGCGTGGTGGGTTAAGCGTAATGCCCCCAGGCAACAATCTTTGACAATTGGTGGCAGCAGTGGCATTCTGAGTAATCTCTCCGATATCATCTTTGACAATTGGTGGCAAGTGGTGGGATATTACAGAACATCATTGATCTGGTTTGAGCAATCATTCCTGGCAGCAAAAACTTGCATGATTCTTGCAAGAATTCTGTGCAAATGTTTTAGGAATCAGACTCAGTGTTTTTAATATTTTTTAACTGGAACTTTACTGTACATGTAGCAGTTTCACCCTCCTTCTCATATTTTTCTGTTCTATATTTTGTTTTACAATAATGGCTATGCTTGATGAGGCTGCGACCAAACTGGTCACCTAAACTGCACACAGAGGCATAAGAAGAACCCCACACTCAAAGTCCAGGTGCCCAATGCAACTGTTCTTTTTGTGGGTGGGGTGGTTGAGAGGGCATGTGACAACTTGCAATCATTTAGCATGGGGATACCATCTCTGTGGGGCTTAAGGACATTGGAACCAAATTAACCCTCATCTGCCCTGAGTTGGTGTCCTCTTAAAACCTTATCCCTGAAAATAACCTGTCAACAGGATTGGGGGTGTTCACTGACCTCTGCCAATGGAATGGGTTTTCTTAGACTGGGGTTTGGGGAGGGAGGGAAGAAGGGGGTGTCTGAGAACATCCCCACAAAGGTTTTATTGGGAAATGATCTGGGATGGTGGTTGCCCAATACATTCCTAATAACCCTCCCAGATCTGGTAATTCCTGTGATTCAAATGTTGATTATGTGAACATTAATATGATGTATGATAATAATCTGTCTTGTGGAACAGGAGACCTCTGCCATGTCCCGCTGTGGGGTGATGTTGCTGAGGATCCCCTAAAAGGAGGCAGCATGAGTGCTAAGGGCGATGGGAACAGGCACAGAGATCATGAAGTAGGTGTTTTCATGCAGCTGACATGTGTCATGATGGACAGTAACATGGCCAGTGGTAGCTGCCCTATGATTACCACTGCTCCTGAAGTATTAGGGGAGGATGGGAAAGTGGTACCCACAGCCTAGTATTTTTTGCAAACACTGCCTATCATTCTGGATTAAATATAAAATTTTATAGTTCTTTTTAAGAGTTTTCCCTCCAAACCCTCTATTAGTATTGACCTAAGTGCTTCTTGAAAATTAATCGTGGGGTCACAGATCAACAGCCATACGCTTCGGTATCCTTGGGGAGGAACATACAAATTGTAAAATAGTTTTCATGATTGAGAGCAACAATGTTACCCCACTTATTGGAGGGATTTAGCATTATGTCCGAGTTACTCTCTAGGCCCTTGGGAGCCTCCCACTCCTTCATAGTTAGGAATTGTTCCCATTATTCCCCTTAAAATTTTTTCTCCATTTCAACATACGGCAGAATAGGTTAATGCATTGAAGATTGTTATAGAGGGTTGTGGGTACAAACGAGAGTCCTTTTCTAGTGATGAGCGAGTGCACTCGTTACTTGGGTTTCCCCGAGCATGCTGGGTGGTCTGATTATTTGTGTCTGCTCGGAGATTCAGTTTTCGTGGCCACAGCTGCATGATTTACAGCTGCTAGACAGCCTGAATACATATGGAGGTTGCCTGTTTGTTAGGGAATTCCCACATGTATTCAGACTGTCTAGCAGCTGCAAATCATGCAGCTTCGGCAACAAAAACTAAATATCCAAGCACGCCAGAATACTCAGAGACCACGCGAGCATGCTCGAGGAAACCCGAGTAACAAGTGTATGTGAGCAGGTTGAAAGATTCAGTAACAGACTTTAACAGTGGATACTCCACTCAGGGAGAAGAGGAGGTAGAGTTGAATTAAGGAGGGTTTTTGTAACTTGGGAAAAACAGGCACAGGTAAACAAGGTAAAGAGATAAGAGGTAAGAGACTTATCAGTCCAACGACATCAGGAGTTGAATTCCTGGATGCAATCGGATGGCGCCAAGCCCATGGCATGTATGGGGGTCCGATGTAGTCCTGGAGGAGATGGCGTCCTGGATCCTTGCGGCGGCGGTGATTCCTCATGGTCCTGATGGGGGTCCTGGGTCCGGAAGGCAAAGTGCAGGCAGTAGAAGTATTTAACCCCAGCAGGGGCTAGGGCTACTCGCCAATTAAATGCAGGCTGATCAAGAAACAGTTCACAGTGGGTCACCCGGCCTCCCTGCAGGCACGTACGCGCATCTATGCTCTGACCACGGACCTTGTCACTACTGGTCAGCGATGTCAGTGGTGACAGCGGCATCAGCAGTGTCAGCGGACATGGGACAACTTTCTGTCGACAGTCTCTAGTCATGGATATGAGGCCCTTCGAACTTAGGCCTGCTCCCTCTTGGTGCTCAAAGGTCGGAGTGCTGACACTGACCTCCTGCGCTCTGTATGTAGCACCCCAGGTAACTAGCTGTTACAGTGATGTTGAAATCCTTTCAGGGAAGGCAATATCATGCTTGGAGGCAAGGAGGATTCTCTTTACCAGGTAACGCACCCACATTAAACACGTTCCGAGTCCAGGCCAGAAGGGGGAGCTCTGAACCCGGATTCAGGGGAGCTTCCCCAGCTTTAAATATCCTGGTCTGGAAGAGGAGTTAGGCAGTTGGTCCAGGGAGACCAAGGAGAGCAGACAGTGAAGGGAGAGGAGTGGAGAGCAGACAGCGGAGCTGTGCAGCCAGGACTGAGCTGCAACTCCAGGGAAGGAAGTAAACTCATGGGGTTGAAAATGGTGAAGCTACTGAGGAAAGAAGCACAGGGGCTCAGAGGGGAACTGTGACCAGGCACCCTTAGAGCCGAACGCAGGAACCAGGCACCGGGAGCCCGAGGCTGTGGCATACTCCAAGACACTTGGCAGAACCAGAGGGCTAAGGACTGTATGTTATTTGCCCACACCACACCTGAAGGTGAAGCAGCACCTGAAGAGCCTGGGTAATGATAGAGACCCTATAAAACAGCTCAAGTTGCCCACCATACAGGTAACTGTCCCAGGACAGGAGAGAGAGGACTTTGCCAGCAGCTACAGGCAGCAGGGGCCTCGCACACTAGCGTGAGTAGGAAGGCTTACGGACCTCACCTGGGAGAGGGATTCACTATTGCCTCCAGGCCGGCTGGGCCATACCATCACCTGTTCCTGTACCCTGGACTGTGGACTGCTACTGTCAGTAAACCAGGTAAAGACTTTACAACTTTGTGTCCTTTACTTATTTGCCGGCATACACCATCCTTACCATACACCTTGGGAGCCCTGGGGACCCCGCTTCACCTGTGGGAAGCGTCAACATCTTGCTGCAACAACACCACCCCAGAGGACCCCTTTAAGCAGCATCGGTCCCCTCTGACTAAGAACCGCAGGTGGCGTCACGAATAGACTTTATTCCAAAATACCCTTCAAAGACTTTCCCCTTTAATTGAGCACCCAGGGCCACGGACTGGGTTGCAGCCACTGTGACATCCCCTTTAAGTGCATCTTGACTCGGCACCGAGTACCCCACTGCCCTGGCAGGTGACTCAACTTTGGCATCACGAACAGGATGGACCGACCATGGAAATGGGTCCTGTGCATCATGGACTGTAATGGACTGTTTGAAATTGTTTAATGGCCACCATTATTGCACCACAAGGTGGATAGAGAACAAGGAGGATGTGTTGCCATGGGTGCAGTTCAAAAATTGTCGCGAAAGCTGGATCCACCCCCTACAGAGACTGTTATGCCAACCAAACATGTCTGTCACTAGGATGGATCCACTCCCGGAGTGGCCGGTGGGTAAGTGGGGAAGAGTCCGCCACGAAGGAGAAAGGAGCAGGATGCGGGAAAGCGTGGCCGCAGGATGGCTGCACACTACCCAGAAGAAGCAATGGTGGACAGGGGTGGAGAAGCGCTGGGACCTGCCGACACCAGAGGAGAATTCCCCGGTAAACAGCAACAAGAAACAAGAGCTCCTCGGCGCAGAGATGGGGGAGCTGGCTGAACGACTCCTGTGGACCAAGATGACAGCGGTGGCCACCTGGAAGGAGTCCCTGATCCGGAAGATGATGACCGCACAGCCTCAGACCACACCACCAGCGCTCACAGCCCCAACGGAGCCCGAGGGAGCAACGCTGCTGCCGGAGATGCTGCCAACAGAGAACCCGGAGCCAGCGCCTGTGACCTCAGCGGAGCCAGAAAGTGAGACGCTGCCAACGGAGATGACAACGCTGCAGCACCAGGTCCTGCAACCAGCGATCCTGACCCCAGTGGAGGCATAAAAAGACACTGGCACCGGCGAGACAGGTGAGCAATCTGCCCTGGTAGCTGAAGACACCCTGGTGGGACCACTAGCACCCCCGCCAACCTTAACACCCGGCCAGGTAGTCACCGTTACTGTAACCTGGGACCACATGACAGTTCTGAAGGACACATTAACTGACCCAGTGGCACCAGAACCATCTCCCCTGAAGGCATACAGGCCAAAAGAGACTATACATTGGAGGCACCCTGAAACTGACCTGATGGGATTCCCAATAGAGGCTCAGGCAGCAGCTAATAGTGTGAGAATAATGAAAAAGGAAGAGTATTGCAGACAGCAGGTATTAAAACTGGCCACAGAGAAGAAACAACGCAGAGCTAGATGGGAGGCTACGGAGGAACGCCATATGCTAGCTAAAGTCAGATCCTGCAACTATAACCCAGTGGATAGAGGACCTAAGAACAGGAACTGTTGTAACCTTTAATTTGGTCAGAGGATGGGGATTTATTAAAGAACATGGAGGACATACTGAACTGTTTGTAAACCGCAGAGACGTTGAGTCACATCTCCTAAGAGGACACCCTGACTGTGACTTGTACCCAGGAGACAAAGTGACCTTTACCCGGCACCTTGGAGAAAGAGGATACTATGCCCTACATGTAAAAAGGTGCCCAGGACAGCATATTCATACCCATGTAGCCCCTGAAAGTCGAACGCAAACCCAGGCTGCACAGACCTCTGATGATGGACTGTTTTCAGCGGACTCACCAGTTGTGATACACACCAAAGGACTTCCCCAGTCAGGAAGCTGTGCACACCAGGACCTGCCCTGGAAGAACAAGTAGAGAGTAGTGTTGAGCGATACTTTCCGATATCGGAAAGTATCGGTATCGGAAAGTATCGGCCGATACCGTCAAAATATCGGATCTAATCCGATACCGATACCCGATCCCAATGCAAGTCAATGGGACGAAAATATCGGAATTAAAATAAACCCTTTATAAACTTGTAGGTTCATTCTACATGAAGGAAAACAACTAAGAATAATGTAGGATGTATTGGGGGACGTGGCGGAGACATTAAAGGCACAGAGGTTTAGCCCAATGTAATAGAATAGCAGGATTTTGGTTTTTTTTATGACGTTCGGCGGTAGAAAGATTTTGACTATGTTAATTTTTTTTTTATTTTGTCAGATATTGATGTTTCACTACTTCCACGCCCTTCACCTTCTTTTTTACTTCTCCCACACTTTCTTCTTCATTATCCTCATCATCAGCTTCTTTGACATCAACTTCTTCACCTTATTCATCTTCTTCTTCATCTTCTACCTATTATTTTTTTTGGTTACATTGTTCATATTCTTTTTATTTTACTATTATCTTCATCATTTTCTACTTCTTCATCATATTCTTATTTGTGACAGGCATTCCCGTAGTTGTTATCTATAAAAGTTTGAAGATTACACCTTCTGTTCTGCCTGTCACAAAAGAGTTACATTTGTCCGCGTTCAGTTTGGCCTGCAGCATCAGGCTTTATCCAGGGGCACCACGAGGAGGAACGGACTCACCCCCATACACTGCTTAGTCTTCTTCTGCTTATAATTTAGATAATATTTTTTGCTCTGATATTTAGTGTTATGCTTAATGTTCTTCTGCTCTTTGTTCTGCAGCCTCTTGTTCTTCTGCTTTTCGGTCTTCCAGGTCGTCGTCGTCTCCAGGGTCGTCGTCTCCTGGGTCGTCGTCATCGGGGTGGTCTTCAGGGTCATCGTCTCCAGGGTCGTCGTCATCACGGTGGTTGTCGTCTCTGGTGTCGTCGTCATCTTAGGGGTGGTCTTCCGGGTCATCGTGTTTAGTCTCTTGAACTTGGAAATGTAGCAGAAGGTACAAGAAGGCTGAGAAAATGCCGAGAACCAGCTGATGGAACTGGAACTCGGATGGCTACCCGAAGGTCCAAGAGCCAATGGAACTACCGAGGACCAGCTGACGTTACTGGAACCCGGTTACTAAGCAGGAGGTACCCGTGCCTGAAAGCACTACCAAGGACCACCTGACGTTGGTGGAACTCGGATACCCAGAGGGAGGCACCTAAGCCAAAGGCTCTGCCCGGAACCAGCTGATGGTACTGGAACCAGGATGGGGAGCAGAAGGTACAAGAGCAAAAGACACTGCCGAGAACCAGCTGACGGTGCTGGAACCCGGATGGGTAGCCGAAGGTCCAAGAGCCAATGGAACTACCGAGGACCAGCTGACGTTACTGGAACCCGGTTACTAAGCAGGAGGTACCCGTGCCTGAAAGCACTACCAAGGACCACCTGACGTTGGTGGAACTTGGATACCCAGAGGGAGGCACCTAAGCCAAAGGCTCTGCCCAGAACCAGCTGACGGTACTGGAACCAGGATGGGGAGCAGAAGGTACAAGAGCAAGTGTCTGCGTGGCTTTTGCAGGACACGATGCCGGCTGCACAGCAGGGGAACAGCTGGCGGTGCTGAACCCCACTGACACATTGGCTGGTGTTTTTCTCTGTGCAGCTAGCAGTACCGGGCCCCAACTGGCGGTGTTAGAGCCCGGGGTCAGCAGGAGGAGGAGATGGAGCAGAGTGTAGGCCGAAGCCTGCACTGGCGGCAGCTTTGGGTCTGTTGTGCCTGCGTGGCGGTTGCAGGACACGTTGCCGGCTACACAGCAGGGGAACAGCTGGCGGTGCTGAACCCCACTGACACATTGGCGAGGTGTTTGGCTCTGTGCAGCCAGCACTTCCGGACAGCAACTAGCGTTGTTGGAGCCCGGGCTCTGCCGGTGGAGCAGAGTGTAGGCCGAAGCCTAATTGAACCGATTTCAAAGGTAACCTTTAACCCCCCCTCAGGGGTTACAAACTAGAAGAGCCACAGCTTATGCAGCAGTAGTGCCGCACAAGTCAAAGGTTGCTCTTTAAATTTTGCTCCTTGCACACGCTGAATGAAACACGTATAACATTTAGCCCTTTATACAGTCAAACTGTGTTGGAGGCGCGAGTTCCCTTTGTAATGAGACGCAGCACAGATGTCAAGAATCCCACCTTGGTGCTGGGTGCAGCCTCCTGAGCGTTGTTATTTGCTGTACAGGAGTCTGCGCTGTCGTGTTATCCCCCGGCCTAGCGCTGTTAGCGCTGCCCATCTTCTGACCTCATTTAATGTCGGCCGGTGCGGTTCGCGATGACCATGAATCCCAGCCCCGCAGTGTCTTAACATTGTTAAAACACTGCGGGGCTGGGATTCATGGCCTGGCGCAGCACATATGTTCGCCTCTCGCACTCGTGTCCTTACACCCGCTTCAGACTGTGCGGCGTCAGCTGATCCCTTATCGCATGCCGCGGCCATGAAGCCGCACAGTCTGAAGAAGGCGGAAGGAGATGAGTGACAACAGTCGAAGATATGCACCGCTCATGCCCATCAATCACACCCTCGCAGTCCCAAGAAATAAGACACCGAGGGGCGTTGTGTGGGTCAGGGCGGCCGCAGAGGCGCAGGCAGCCAAACAATGATGCCAGAAGACGGGCAGCGCTACCAAGGGGGTTGCAGCGTGTCATTACAAAGGAAAGTCACACCACCGGGACGGTTAAATTGTCACACAGAGGACACATTTTAGACGTGTTTTCAGTTCCACATGTGCGAGGAGAATACGTTTATGAGCCACCTTGCACACATGCAGCATTACCGCTGTACAAGGTGGCCTTAAAAACGTACAAACGCCTGGGGGAGGGGGGACAGGTTCCCTTCAATTTCAGTTCTTGTGTCTGCGTGGCTTTTGCAGGACACGATGCCGGCTGCACAGCAGGGGAACAGCTGGCGGTGCTGGACCCCACTGACACATTGGCTGGTGTTTTCCTCTGTGCAGCTAGCAGTACCGGGCCCCAACTGGCGGTGTTAGAGCCCGGGGTCAGCAGGAGGAGGAGCAGGAGGAGGAGCAAGGGGGAGGGGAGTGTAGGCCGAAGCCTGCACTGGCGGCAGCTTTGGGTCTGTTGTGCCTGCGTGGCGGTCGCAGGACACGTTGCCGGCTACACAGCAGGGGAACAGCTGGCGGTGCTGAACCCCACTGACACATTGGCGAGGTGTTTGGCTCTGTGCAGCCAGCACTTCCGGACAGCAACTAGCGTTGTTGGAGCCCGGGCTCTGCCGGTGGAGCAGAGTGTAGGCCGAAGCCTAATTGAACCGATTTCAAAGGTAACCTTTAACCCCCCCTCAGGGGTTACAAACTAGAAGAGCCACAGCTTATGCAGCAGTAGTGCTGCACAAGTCAAAGGTTGCTCTTTAAATTTTGCTCCTTGCACACGCTGAATGAAACACGTATAACATTTAGCCCTTTATACAGTCAAACTGTGTTGGAGGCGCGAGTTCCCTTTGTAATGAGACGCAGCACAGATGTCAAGAATCCCACCTTGGTGCTGGGTGCAGCCTCCTGAGCGTTGTTATTTGCTGTACAGGAGTCTGCGCTGTCGTGTTATCCCCCGGCCTAGCGCTGTTAGCGCTGCCCATCTTCTGACCTCATTTAATGTCGGCCGGTGCGGTTCGCGATGACCATGAATCCCAGCTCCGCAGTGTCTTAACATTGTTAAAACACTGCGGGGCTGGGATTCATGGCCTGGCGCAGCACATATGTTCGCCTCTCGCACTCGTGTCCTTACACCCGCTTCAGACTGTGCGGCGTCAGCTGATCCCTTATCGCATGCCGCGGCCATGAAGCCGCACAGTCTGAAGAAGGCGGAAGGAGATGAGTGACAACAGGCGAAGATATGCACCGCTCATGCCCATCAATCACACCCTCGCAGTCCCAAGAAATAAGACACCGAGGGGCGTTGTGTGGGTCAGGGCAGCCGCAGAGGCGCAGGCAGCCAAACAATGATGCCAGAAGACGGGCAGCGCTACCAAGGGGGTTGCAGCGTGTCATTACAAAGGAAAGTCACACCACCGGGACGGTTAAATGGTCACACAGAGGACACATTTTAGACGTGTTTTCAGTTCCACATGTGCGAGGAGAATACGTTTATGAGCCACCTTGCACACATGCAGCATTACCGCTGTACAAGGTGGCCTTAAAAACGTACAAACGCCTGGGGGAGGGGGGACAGGTTCCCTTCAATTTCAGTTCTTGTGTCTGCGTGGCTTTTGCAGGACACGATGCCGGCTGCACAGCAGGGGAACAGCTGGCGGTGCTGAACCCCACTGACACATTGGCTGGTGTTTTCCTCTGTGCAGCTAGCAGTACCGGGCCCCAACTGGCGGTGTTAGAGCCCGGGGTCAGCAGGAGGAGGAGCAGGAGGAGGAGCAAGGGGGAGGAGAGTGTAGGCCGAAGCCTGCACTGGCGGCAGCTTTGGGTCTGTTGTGCCTGCGTGGCGGTCGCAGGACACGTTGCCGGCTACACAGCAGGGGAACAGCTGGCGGTGCTGGACCCCACTGACACATTGGCTGGTGTTTTTCTCTGTGCAGCTAGCAGTACCGGGCCCCAACTGGCGGTGTTAGAGCCCGGGGTCAGCAGGAGGAGGAGATGGAGCAGAGTGTAGGCCGAAGCCTGCACTGGCGGCAGCTTTGGGTCTGTTGTGCCTGCGTGGCGGTCGCAGGACACGTTGCCGGCTACACAGCAGGGGAACAGCTTGCGGTGCTGAACCCCACTGACACATTGGCTGGTGTTTTCCTCTGTGCAGCTAGCAGTACCGGGCCCCAACTGGCGGTGTTAGAGCCCGGGGTCAGCAGGAGGAGGAGCAGGAGGAGGAGCAAGGGGGAGGGGAGTGTAGGCCGAAGCCTGCACTGGCGGCAGCTTTGGGTCTGTTGTGCCTGCGTGGCGGTCGCAGGACACGTTGCCGGCTACACAGCAGGGGAACAGCTGGCGGTGCTGAACCCCACTGACACATTGGCGAGGTGTTTGGCTCTGTGCAGCCAGCACTTCCGGACAGCAACTAGCGTTGTTGGAGCCCGGGCTCTGCCGGTGGAGCAGAGTGTAAGCCGAAGCCTAATTGAACCGATTTCAAAGGTAACCTTTAACCCCCCCTCAGGGGTTACAAACTAGAAGAGCCACAGCTTATGCAGCAGTAGTGCCGCACAAGTCAAAGGTTGCTCTTTAAATTTTGCTCCTTGCACACGCTGAATGAAACACGTATAACATTTAGCCCTTTATACAGTCAAACTGTGTTGGAGGCGCGAGTTCCCTTTGTAATGAGACGCAGCACAGATGTCAAGAATCCCACCTTGGTGCTGGGTGCAGCCTCCTGAGCGTTGTTATTTGCTGTACAGGAGTCTGCGCTGTCGTGTTATCCCCCGGCCTAGCGCTGTTAGCGCTGCCCATCTTCTGACCTCATTTAATGTCGGCCGGTGCGGTTCGCGATGACCATGAATCCCAGCCCCGCAGTGTCTTAACATTGTTAAAACACTGCGGGGCTGGGATTCATGGCCTGGCGCAGCACATATGTTCACCTCTCGCACTCTTGTCCTTACACCCGCTTCAGACTGTGCGGCGTCAGCTGATCCCTTATCGCATGCCGCGGCCATGAAGCCGCACAGTCTGAAGAAGGCGGAAGGAGATGAGTGACAACAGGCGAAGATATGCACCGCTCATGCCCATCAATCACACCCTCGCAGTCCCAAGAAATAAGACACCGAGGGGCGTTGTGTGGGTCAGGGCGGCCGCAGAGGCGCAGGCAGCCAAACAATGATGCCAGAAGACGGGCAGCGCTACCAAGGGGGTTGCAGCGTGTCATTACAAAGGAAAGTCACACCACCGGGACGGTTAAATGGTCACACAGAGGACACATTTTAGACGTGTTTTCAGTTCCACATGTGCGAGGAGAATACGTTTATGAGCCACCTTGCACACATGCAGCATTACCGCTGTACAAGGTGGCCTTAAAAACGTACAAACGCCTGGGGGAGGGGGGACAGGTTCCCTTCAATTTCAGTTCTTGTGTCTGCGTGGCTTTTGCAGGACACGATGCCGGCTGCACAGCAGGGGAACAGCTGGCGGTGCTGAACCCCACTGACACATTGGCTGGTGTTTTCCTCTGTGCAGCTAGCAGTACCGGGCCCCAACTGGCGGTGTTAGAGCCCGGGGTCAGCAGGAGGAGGAGCAGGAGGAGGAGCAAGGGGGAGGGGAGTGTAGGCCGAAGCCTGCACTGGCGGCAGCTTTGGGTCTGTTGTGCCTGCGTGGCGGTCGCAGGACACGTTGCCGGCTACACAGCAGGGGAACAGCTGGCGGTGCTGGACCCCACTGACACATTGGCTGGTGTTTTTCTCTGTGCAGCTAGCAGTACCGGGCCCCAACTGGCAGTGTTAGAGCCCGGGGTCAGCAGGAGGAGGAGATGGAGCAGAGTGTAGGCCGAAGCCTGCACTGGCGGCAGCTTTGGGTCTGTTGTGCCTGCGTGGCGGTCGCAGGACACGTTGCCGGCTACACAGCAGGGGAACAGCTGGCGGTGCTGAACCCCACTGACACATTGGCTGGTGTTTTCCTCTGTGCAGCTAGCAGTACCGGGCCCCAACTGGCGGTGTTAGAGCCCGGGGTCAGCAGGAGGAGGAGCAGGAGGAGGAGCAAGGGGGAGGGGAGTGTAGGCCGAAGCCTGCACTGGCGGCAGCTTTGGGTCTGTTGTGCCTGCGTGGCAGTCGCAGGACACGTTGCCGGCTACACAGCAGGGGAACAGCTGGCGGTGCTGAACCCCACTGACACATTGGCGAGGTGTTTGGCTCTGTGCAGCCAGCACTTCCGGACAGCAACTAGCGTTGTTGGAGCCCGGGCTCTGCCGGTGGAGCAGAGTGTAGGCCGAAGCCTAATTGAACCGATTTCAAAGGTAACCTTTAACCCCCCCTCAGGGGTTACAAACTAGAAGAGCCACAGCTTATGCAGCAGTAGTGCTGCACAAGTCAAAGGTTGCTCTTTAAATTTTGCTCCTTGCACACGCTGAATGAAACACGTATAACATTTAGCCCTTTATACAGTCAAACTGTGTTGGAGGCGCGAGTTCCCTTTGTAATGAGACGCAGCACAGATGTCAAGAATCCCACCTTGGTGCTGGGTGCAGCCTCCTGAGCGTTGTTATTTGCTGTACAGGAGTCTGCGCTGTCGTGTTATCCCCCGGCCTAGCGCTGTTAGCGCTGCCCATCTTCTGACCTCATTTAATGTCGGCCGGTGCGGTTCGCGATGACCATGAATCCCAGCCCCGCAGTGTCTTAACATTGTTAAAACACTGCGGGGCTGGGATTCATGGCCTGGCGCAGCACATATGTTCGCCTCTCGCACTCGTGTCCTTACACCCGCTTCAGACTGTGCGGCGTCAGCTGATCCCTTATCGCATGCCGCGGCCATGAAGCCGCACAGTCTGAAGAAGGCGGAAGGAGATGAGTGACAACAGGCGAAGATATGCACCGCTCATGCCCATCAATCACACCCTCGCAGTCCCAAGAAATAAGACACCGAGGGGCGTTGTGTGGGTCAGGGCAGCCGCAGAGGCGCAGGCAGCCAAACAATGATGCCAGAAGACGGGCAGCGCTACCAAGGGGGTTGCAGCGTGTCATTACAAAGGAAAGTCACACCACCGGGACGGTTAAATGGTCACACAGAGGACACATTTTAGACGTGTTTTCAGTTCCACATGTGCGAGGAGAATACGTTTATGAGCCACCTTGCACACATGCAGCATTACTGTCGTACAAGGTGGCCTTAAAAACGTACAAACACCTGGGGGACGGGGGACAGGTTTCCTTCAATTTCAGTTCTTGTGTCTGCGTGGCTTTTGCAGGACACGATGCCGGCTACACAGCAGGGGAACAGCTGGCGGTGCTGAACCCCACTGACACATTGGCTGGTGTTTTTCTCTGTGCAGCTAGCAGTACCGGGCCCTAACTGGCGGTGTTGGAGCCCAGGGTCAGCAGGAGGAGGAGAGGGAGCAGAGTGTAGGCCGAAGCCTGCACTGGAGCAAGTTGAAAGGGAAACTTTAACCCCCCCCCAGGCATTTGTAGCTGAAAGAGCCATCGTGTACAGCACTAATGCTGTAAAAGGTAAACTTAGCTCTTTTAATTATGGTCCTTGCACATGCTGAACCTAACACTTATGAAAAGTGTCCCCTCCTACCGTGATACCGTCCGGTAGGTGGAACTTTCCTTTGTGATGTGACGCAGCACAGCCGTCATTCTTACCCCCTTGGCGCCGTGCGCCGCCTCCTCAGTGTTGTTTGAATCAGTCCCGGAGCCTGCGCTGTTAGGTTAGCCCTTGGCCATGCACACATTTTGCGCTGCCCGTCTTCTGACATCATTTGGTGTCAGGCTGGCTGCGCCTGTGCGGCCGCGCTGGCCGAGATCCCGCCTCGTACTGTCTTCTGATTTAATCCCACTGGGGGCCTGAGATCCGTGGCCATGCGCAGTGCATATCCTCGCCTCTCACTCCCCTCCCTACGGCTTCTTGAGACTGTGCGGTGTCACGGCCGTGGCATGCTATTAGGGACCAGCTGACACCGCACAGTTTGAAGAAGCCGTAGGGAGATGAGTGAGAGGTGGAGGTTCAGATATGCACTGCGCATGTCCATGGATCTCAGGCCCCCAGTGGGATGAAATCAGAAGACAGTACGAGGCGGGATCTCGGCCAGCGCGGCCGCACAGGCGCAGCCATCCTGACACCAAATGATGCCAGAAGACGGGCAGCGCTAAGTGTGCCTGGCCACGGGATAACCTAACAGCGCAGGCTCCGGGACTGATTCAAACAACACTGAGGAGGCGGTGCACGGCGCCAAGGGGGTAAGAATGACGGCTGTGCTGCGTCACATCACAAAGGAAAGTTCCACCTACCGGACGGTATCACCGTAGGAGGGGACACTTTTCATAAGTGTTAGGTTCAGCATGTGCAAGGAGCACCACGAAAAGAGGCACTTTTTCCCTTTGCATCATTACTGCTGCACAAGGTGGCTCCTTCAGTAACAAACGCCTGGGGGGGGGACAGGTTCCCTTAAATTTAACTTGTTGTGCCTGCGTGGCGGTCGCAGTACACGTTGCCGTATACACAGCAGGGGAACAGCTGACGTTACTGAACCCCACTAACACATTGGCGAGGTGTTTGGCTCTGTGCGTACAGCACTACCAGGCAACAACTAGCGGTGTTGGAGCCCAGGGACAGGTGGAGGAGGAGGAGGTGGAGGAGGTAGGAGGGTTTGCCACACACACAGCAGGGGAACAGCTGACGTTACTGAACCCCAATAACAGAGGAGGGACTGTCGGGACTGTGCGGACAGCACTTCTGGACGGCAACTAGCGGTGTTGGAGCCCAGGGACAGGTGGAGGAGGAGGAGGTGGAGGAGGTAGGAGGGTTTGCCACACACACAGCAGGGGAACAGCTGACGTTACTGAACCCCAATAACAGAGGAGGGACTGTCGGGACTGTGCGGACAGCACTTCTGGACGGCAACTAGCGGTGTTGGAGCCCAGGGACAGGTGGAGGAGGAGGAGGTGGAGGAGGTAGGAGGGTTTGCCACACACACAGCAGGGGAACAGCTGACGTTACTGAACCCCAATAACAGAGGAGCGACTGTCGGGACTGTGCGGACAGCACTTCTGGACGGCAACTAGCGGTGTTGGAGCCCAGGGACAGGTGGAGGAGGAGGAGGTGGAGGAGGTAGGAGGGTTTGCCACACACACAGCAGGGGAACAGCTGACGTTACTGAACCCCAATAACAGAGGAGCGACTGTCGGGACTGTGCGGACAGCACTTCTGGACGGCAACTAGCGGTGTTGGAGCCCAGGGACAGGTGGAGGAGGAGGAGGTGGAGGAGGTAGGAGGGTTTGCCACACACACAGCAGGGGAACAGCTGACGTTACTGAACCCCAATAACAGAGGAGCGACTGTCGGGACTGTGCGGACAGCACTTCTGGATGGCAACTAGCGGTGTTGGAGCCCAGGGACAGGTGGGGGAGGAGGAGGTGGAGGAGGTAGGAGGGTTTGCCACACACACAGCAGGGGAACAGCTGACGTTACTGAACCCCAATAACAGAGGAGGGACTGTCGGGACTGTGCGGACAGCACTTCTGGACGGCAACTAGCGGTGTTGGAGCCCAGGGACAGGTGGAGGAGGAGGAGGTGGAAGAGGTAGGAGGGTTTGCCACACACACAGCAGGGGAACAGCTGACGTTACTGAACCCCAATAACAGAGGAGCGACTGTCGGGACTGTGCGGACAGCACTTCTGGACGGCAACTAGCGGTGTTGGAGCCAAGGAACAGGTGGAGGAGGAGGAGGTGGAGGAGGTAGGAGGGTTTTCCACACACACAGCAGGGGAACAGCTGACGTTACTGAACCCCAATAACAGAGGAGGGACTGTCGGGACTGTGCGGACAGCACTTCTGGACGGCAACTAGCGGTGTTGGAGCCCAGGGACAGGTGGAGGAGGAGGAGGTGGAGGAGGTAGGAAGGTTTGCCACACACACAGCAGGGGAACAGCTGACGTTACTGAACCCCAATAACAGAGGAGCGACTGTCGGGACTGTGCGGACAGCACTTCTGGACGGGAACCCAGCGGTGTTGGAGCCCAGGGACAGGTGGAGGAGGAGGAGGTGGAGGAGGTAGGAGGGTTTGCCACACACACAGCAGGGGAACAGCTGACGTTACTGAACCCCAATAACAGAGGAGGGACTGTCGGGACTGTGCAGACAGCACTTCTGGACGGCAACTAGCGGTGTTGGAGCCCAGGGACAGGTGGAGGAGGAGGAGGTGGAGGAGGTAGGAGGGTTTGCCACACACACAGCAGGGGAACAGCTGACGTTACTGAACCCCAATAACAGAGGAGGGACTGTCGGGACTGTGCGGACAGCACTTCTGGATGGCAACTAGCGGTGTTGGAGCCCAGGGACAGGTGGAGGAGGAGGAGGTGGAGGAGGTAGGAGGGTTTGCCACACACACAGCAGGGGAACAGCTGACGTTACTGAACCCCAATAACAGAGGAGCAACTGTCGGGACTGTGCGGACAGCACTTCTGGACGGCAACTAGCGGTGTTGGAGCCCAGGGACAGGTGGAGGAGGAGGAGGTGGAGGAGGTAGGAGGGTTTGCCACACACACAGCAGGGGAACAGCTGACGTTACTGAACCCCAATAACAGAGGAGGGACTGTCGGGACTGTGCGGACAGCACTTCTGGACGGCAACTAGCGGTGTTGGAGCCCAGGGACAGGTGGAGGAGGAGGAGGTGGAGGAGGTAGGAGGGTTTGCCACACACACAGCAGGGGAACAGCTGACGTTACTGAACCCCAATAACAGAGGAGGGACTGTCGGGACTGTGCGGACAGCACTTCTGGACGGCAACTAGCGGTGTTGGAGCCCAGGGACAGGTGGAGGAGGAGGAGGTGGAGGAGGTAGGAGGGTTTGCCACACACACAGCAGGGGAACAGCTGACGTTACTGAACCCCAATAACAGAGGAGCGACTGTCGGGACTGTGCGGACAGCACTTCTGGACGGCAACTAGCGGTGTTGGAGCCCAGGGACAGGTGGAAAAGCAGAGGAACACAATGTAGGCCGAAGCCTGAGAAAGTCGAAAGGGAACCTTTAACCCCCCCCAAGGCGTTTGTAGCTGAAAGAGCCAGCTTGTGCAGCACAAAAGATGCAAAAGGAAAAGGTGGCTCTTTTCATCATGCTCCTTGCAAACACAGAACTAAACACTTATAAAATGTGTCCCCTGAAACCGTGAAACCGTCCCGGAGGTAGGACTTTCCTTCGTAATATGACGCAGCACAGCCGTCATTCCTCCCCCCCGGGCGCCGCGCCCCGGCTCCTCAGCGTAGTTTGATTCCGTCCCGGAGCCTGCGCTGTTATGTTATCCCTTGGCCAGGCACACTTAGCGCTGCCCATCTTCTGACATCATTTGGTGTCAGGCTGGCTGCGCCTGTGCGGCCGCACTGGCCGAGAGCCCGCCTCGCAGTGTCTTCTGATTTTATCCCACTGGGGGCCTGGGATCCATGGCCATGCGCAGTGCATATCCTCGCCTATCACTCCCCTCCCTACGGCTTCTTAAGACTGTGCGGTGTCACGGCCGTGGCATGCTATTAGGGACCAGCTGACACCGAACAGTCTGAAGAAGCCATAGGGAGATGAGTGAGAGGTGGAGGTTCAGATATGCACTGCGCATGTCCATGGATCCCAGGCCCCCAGTGGGATTAAATCAGAAGACACTGCAAGGCGGGCCCTCGGCCAGCGCGGCCGCACAGGCGCAGCCATCCTGACACCAAATGATGCCAGAAGACGGGCAGCGCTAAGTGTGCCTGGCCACGGGATAACATAACAGCGCAGGCTCCGGGACGGAATCAAACAACGCTGAGGAGCCGGGGCGCGGCGCCGGGGGGGGAGGAATGACGGCTGTGCTGCGTCATATTACGAAGGAAAGTCCCACCTCCGGGACGGTTTTACGGTATCAGTGGACACATTTTATAAGTGTTAAGTTCTTCGTGTGCAAGGAGCTAAACCAAAATAGCTACCTTTTCCTTGTGCACCATTACTGCTGCACAAGGAGGCTCTTTCAGTAACAAACGCCTTGGGGGGGGGACAGATTCCCTTACATTTCAGTTGTTGTGTCAGCATGGCAGTCGCATGACACATTGCCGGCTACACAGCTGGGGATCAGCTGACGTTACTGAAACCCAATAACACTGGGTCGTATGTTTTGACTGTGCAGACGGCACTTCTGAGCCTCAACTGGCGGTGTTGGAGCCCAGGAATTTAAGTTCGGGTGGTAGAAAGATGAACACAACAGGAGACCTGGATAACGTATACAGTGACCTAATTATTTAATCAGGAGGAGGAGTGGCAAATTCCTGCGAGATCCAGGCCTTGTTCATTTTCAGGAAAGTAAGCCGGTCAACGTTATCGGAGGATAGTCGCATGCGACGGTCAGTTAGTACACCACCTGCAGCACTAAAGACACGTTCCGATAATACACTGGCCGCAGGGCAAGCCAGCACCTCCAATGCATACTGGCTTAGCTCTGGCCATGAATCCAGCTTTGAGACCCAAAACTTGAAAGGGGAAGAGCCGTCTGGGAGTACAGCAAGAGGGCAAGACATGTAGTCTGTCACCATCTGACGGAACCGTTGCCTCCTGCTGACTGGAGCCGTCTGTGATGGTGTAGACTTTTGTGGCGGGCACAGAAAACTGTGCCACAGTTGGGCCATACTGGTCTTGCCTTGGGCAGAGGCACTGCTTCTGCTCCCTCTTTGTGCAGAGCCTCCACCACTGCCTGGACGCACTGAGCTGCTTTGGAATGCACTAGCAGCACTTCTCTCAGTTGGAATGGAGAAGATGATGGAATTGACCAGTGTGTCTTTGTACTCCCGCATTTTTCGCTCCCGGTTCAACGGTGTGATGAGGCTTTCTACGTTGTCCCGGTAGCGAGGATCGAGGAGGGTGAACACCCAATAATCAGACATGTTGAGAATGTGGGCGATGCGGCGGTCGTTTCTCAGGCACTGCAGCATGTAATCCACCATGTGCTGCAGACTGCCAACTGCCCAAGAAACGCTGTCCCCTGCTGGAGGCGTGATCTCTGCCCGCTCGTCATCACCCCACCCTCGCTGTACACACTGAGTACTGGACAATTCGGTAACTCCCTCCTCTGGACGGATGTCTTCCTCCTCCATTGACTCCTCCTCATCCTCCTCACAAACTGTCCCCTGCCTACGCGTTTGTGAGGAACCACGTGGCGCTGACTGTCCAGAAGATGATGGAAATGCTGAATCCTCATCCTCCACCTCTTCCACAACATCATCCCTTAGCGCTTGCAGTGATTTTTCAAGCAGGCAGATAAGGGGGACAGTCATGCTGACTAGTGCATCATCTGCACTCGCCATCCGCGTGGAATAATCAAAGGGACGCAAAACCTGGCAGACGTCATTCATAGTGGCCCACTCTGTGGTTGTGAAGTCTGTACGGCGCTGAGTGCGACTTCTTTGCGCCTGAAGCAGCTGGTACTCCATTACAGCTTGCTGCTGCTCACACAACCGCTCCAACATATGTATTGTGGAATTCCACCTGGTAGGTAGGTCACATATGATGCGATGTTCCGGCAGGCGGTGTCAGCGCTGCAGAGCCGCAATGCGCGCTTTTGCCGTGCTGGAACGCTGCAAGTGAGCACACTCTAGGCGGACCTTGTGCAGCAGTGCATCAAGATCCGGATAGTCCCTCAAAAAGCTCTGCACGACCAAATTGAGCACATGTGCCAGACATGGGATGTGAGTGAGGTTGCCGAGGCCCAGAGCTGCCACCAGATTTCGGCCATTATCACACACTACCATGCCTGGCTGGAGATTCGCTGCCACAAACCACACATCGCTCTCCTGCTTGATGGCATTCCAGAGCTCCTGCGCTGTGTGGCTACGATTCCCCAAAAAAATTAATTTCAAGACGGCCTGTTGACGTTTGGCCACGGCTGTGCTCATGTCGGTCGTAACAGGTACACGTTCATCACGGGTCCATGTGGAGGTGGACTGTGACGGCTCCTGCAGCGATGATTCTGAGGAACTGGTGTAAGAGGAGGAGTCAATGCGTACAGAATGGATTCCTGCAATCCTTGGAGTGGGCAGGACACGTCCTGCGCCACTCGCACGGTCTGTACCCGGCTCAACGACATTAACCCAATGGGCAGTGAGGGAAAGGTATCGCCCCTGTCCAGGTTGACTGGTCCACGCATCGGTGGTGAGGTGGACCTTGCTACTGACGGCGTTCAGTAGCGCGTGTTTTATGTGTCCCTCCACATGCTTGTGCAGGGCAGGGACGGCTTGCCTGCTGAAGTAAAAGCGGCTGGGCACATTGTACTGTGGGACTGCCAATGACATCAAGTCACGGAAGCTGTCAGTCTCCACCAGCCTGAATGACAGCATTTCCAGTGACAGAAGTTTGGCAATGCCTGCAGTCAGAGCCTGTGCTCGTGGGTGGTTTGACGAGAAAGGCCGCCTTTTCTCCCATGCCTGTACTACCGATGGCTGTAGACTGGGCTGGGAGTGTGTGGATGACTGGGAAAGTGGTGCTGCGGGTGGAATTACAGCGGGTCTCTGGACAACAGGGCCAGAGGTTCTTCCACGGCGATCCTGGGAGGAAGCCGAACCAGCTGCGTGTGAGCTAGAGGAAGAGGCAACACGAGCTGAAGAGGTGGTAGCTGCCGCTGTTGGTTGGCCTAGCTCTTCAGTGTGTTTTTCTAACTCCGCCGGGTGCCTGTTGCGCACATGTTTCCACATGTTGGAGGTATTGAGGTTGCTGACATTTCGACCTCTTTTGACTTTTTGATGACACACCTTGCATCTGACATAGCAAATGTCATCTGCAACTGTGTCAAAAAAGGACCAGGCACTGCAAGTCTTGGGAGCGCCCTTTTTGGCTTTTGGAAGAGACATGCTCCTAACGGGTGCCAAAGCGGAGGCTGCAGGATCCGCAGTCTTCCCCCTCCCTCTCCCTCTTTGGGCCGTACAGGGAATCTCTTCCTCAGAGCTGCTCCCACCACCTTCCTGTCCCTCACGCCAAGATGGGTCAAGGACCTCATCATCTACACTACCCTCTGCCCCCAACTGCTCCTCCTGGGTAGTCTCAGCAGCAGAGCACGCACCAGTAAGTGGCACCTGAGTGTCATCATCAGCTGATGCGGCCTGCGATGTGGTGACCGGAGCCACTGGCCCACCCGCCTCTTCAGAGGAAGAGAGAAAAAGCTGTTGGGCATCACTGCACCCTGCCTCTTCTTCCATTTCTCCAATGCTGCTTGGCTGGCCCCCTGTTTCCAAGCCAAGAGATTCAGAGAACAGAAGTAGAGACGGCTCCTGTCCTGGGCTCTCTGTCTGCCTGGGCAATTTGGCAGGTGGTGAAGAGACAGATGGCTGCTCTCCAGTGCTCTGTGTCTGAGAGGATGTGGCACTAATTGAAGTTGATGCATTAGCTGCCATCCATCCGACAACGGCTTCAATTTGGTCTTCACGCAGCAGCGGTGTACGGCGCTCTGACACAAAGCTGCGCATGAATGACTGTTGCCTGGTGAAAGTGGGTGCTGATGAGTCACCGGTGCCCGCAGCAGGCACAGAATCCCCACGTCCCCTCCCTGCTCCGCGCCCACGCCCACGCCCACGTGCCTTACTCACTGCCTTCTTCATCTTGGTTGACTGATAAAGATAAGCAGAAAAGTACTAACGGCTTTGTGTGCTTATTCCTGAGCAACTCCTCCTAACAGGTATAAGAAACACTAATTTTCTAAAGTGTGGACTAGACTTTAATATGAGCTAATGTGGCCTACACAAATGTAAAGTGGTGTAACTGGTGTGTTTGGTGAACTTTATTATTTATTTATTTTTTGGGGGCTGAACTGACAACGGATAGAGCTGCAGTCAGACGGAGACCGTGCAGACAGCCGTAAACGGCGCTGCAAGGCCCAAAAACCCTCCTCTACGTTATCCTATGTAGTGTTTTTCAACAAGTTAGCTGGAGACGGGTGGAAAGACACTAATAGGATTTTTTTGAAAAAATGTGCAGCAGCCTGCACTACTTAAAACAAAATGAAAATTGATTTGGCGGTATGACGCAGTGAACAACCCTGAGCTGGAGACAACCAGGCTATGGCTGCTCACAGACTACAGGGCGAGCTGCAGTCACACGGAGACCGTGCAGACAGCCGTAAACGGCGCTGCAAGGCCCAAAAACCCTCCTCTACGTTATCCTATGTAGTGTTTTTCCACAAGTTAGCTGGAGACGGGTGGAAAGACACTAATAGGATTTTTTTGAAAAAATGTGCAGCAGCCTGCACTACTTAAAACAAAATGAAAATTGATTTGGCGGTATGACGCAGTGAACAACCCTGAGCTGGAGACAACCAGGCTATGGCTGCTCACAGACTACAGGGCGAGCTGCAGTCACACGGAGACCGTGCAGACAGCCGTAAACGGCGCTGCAAGGCCCAAAAACCCTCCTCTACGTAATCCTATGTAGTGTTTTTCCACAAATTAGCTGGAGACGGGTGGAAAGACACTAATAGGAATTTTTGGAAAAAATGTGCAGCAGCCTGCACTACTTAAAACAAAATGAAAATTGATTTGGCGGTATGACGCAGTGAACAACCCTGAGCTGGAGACAACCAGGCTATGGCTGCTCACAGACTACAGGGCGAGCTGCAGTCACACGGAGACCGTGCAGACAGCCCTAAACGGCGCTGCAAGGCCCAAAAACCCTCCTCTACGTTATCCTATGTAGTGTTTTTCCACAAATTAGCTGGAGACGGGTGGAAAGACACTAATAGGAATTTTTGGAAAAAATGTGCAGCAGCCTGCACTACTTAAAACAAAATGAAAATTGATTTGGCGGTATGACGCAGTGAACAACCCTGAGCTGGAGACAACCAGGCTATGTATGCTCACAGACTACAGGGCGAGCTGCAGTCACACGGAGACCGTGCAGACAGCCGTAAACGGCGCTGCAAGGCCCAAAAACCCTCCTCTACGTTATCCTATGTAGTGTTTTTCCACAAATTAGCTGGAGACGGGTGGAAAGACACTAATAGGAATTTTTGGAAAAAATGTGCAGCAGCCTGCACTACTTAAAACAAAATGAAAATTGATTTGGCGGTATGACGCAGTGAACAACCCTGAGCTGGAGACAACCAGGCTATGGCTGCTCACAGACTACAGGGCGAGCTACAGTCACACGGAGACCGTGCAGACAGCCGTAAACGGCGCTGCAAGGCCCAAAAACCCTCCTCTACGTTATCCTATGTAGTGTTTTTCCACAAATTAGCTGGAGACGGGTGGAAAGACACTAATAGGATTTTTTTGAATAAATTAGCAGCAGACTACACTACTTGAAAAAAAAAAAAAAAAAGAACAGTATGAGGCAATGAACCACCCTCCCTGAACTGAATACAACCAGCTATGGATGGCCTATGTGGCTGCACTCAGACTAGAGAGTGGGCTGCACTCACACACACACACACACAGACCTTGCAGATCGCTGTGAAAACAGCGCTACAAGGCAAAAGCAAGGTGAATAGTAGGTGAACACAGCGGTTGCTAAATTAGCCTTTGGAAAGCACAAAGAAGCAAATCGCTATCTCTAAACTGTCCCTCAGTCAGCAAACAGCGTCCTGTCACTAACTGAATTCACAGCAGAGTGATCGCAAAATGGCGCCAGCGACTTTTAAACTGCATCATGACATCATTTCAGCAGCCAATCACAGCCTTGCCAGTAGTTTCATGCCCTCCATGCTAAACAGGATGTGCCCACACTTGGAATCATTCTCATTGGCTGAATTTCTGCATTTTGAATCTTGGAACTTCCGATTCCGGTATCCGATACGCGGCAAGTATCGGAATCCCGGTATCGGAATTCCGATACCGCAAGTATCGGCCGATACCCGATACTTGCGGTATCGGAATGCTCAACACTAGTAGAGAGACATTTACCTGCTTGAAAATGTTGTTTATGTTTGAGTATTTTGTGTTGATGTTTTCTTTCCAGTCAAAAGGACAATAGGGTAATCTATATATAATTGTCTAAGGGTTTTTCCGTCTGTCTGTCTGTCTGTCTGTCTTTCTGTCTGTCTGTCTGTCTGTCCTGGAAATCCCGCGTATTTGATTGGTCGAGGCTGCCAGGCCTCGACCAATCAGCGACGGGCACAGTATCGACGTAGATGTCATAATGGTTGACATGGCGACGATGATGTCATAAAGGTTGCCTCGACCAATCAGCGACGGGCACAGTCTGCCGCGAATTCTGGAATCATCATTGTCCATATACTACGGGGACAAGCATGTGGAGCCGCATATTCATCACTGTACCACGTGACTGCTCACACAGGACAAGCTGCCGGCGCTGAGAGGAAGCATCGCGGGAGCTGGGTGAGTATTTTAATGTAAGCGGGCGGGCGCACAGGGGGTGGGAGGCGGAAGGTGACCACGAACTTTATGTTAAACACAAAAAAATAAAAAAGACCTTGATTTTTCATTCCTTCTCTCCAGCGAACGCTACTGGAGAGAAGGAATGAATGCCGGCTTCAGCACCACACGCAGGGGGGACAGCGCTTACTGTAGCGCTGTTCTCCTGCGGCGGTACATGCACACGGAGGAGAGTGCACACTGTTCTTCGTGTGCACGTGTGCGGGATGCTTTGCGGACCGTGCTGCCAGAGAAACAAGGACATGTCTCCGTGTTTTGCACACGGACACACGGTCCTCGAAAAATCACAGACATGTGCAGAGACACATTGATTTTAATGTGTCTACGTGTGTCAGTGTCTCCGGTACGTGAGGAAACTGTCACCACACGTACCGGAGCCACTGACGTGTGAAACCGGCCTAATGGGTCCTGTAAATCTGGGACTTCTTTCCTGCCTTCTTCTCTGACCTCTCGATCTTTTCACCTTTGCGATTATCCCTTCCTCTTTCCTTCCTTCCTTCTTCTGCTGTTTTGATGCTCTGATTTTTATGCATCTGATGTATCTGGCTAATGCTGATTGACAACTGGATCCTTGCAGATAGATGGCAGGGATCCAGCTGTCAATCAGCATGACATCGGCAATCACACTGTGTCAACAGAGAAGAGTGGAAGAGAAGCCGTTGATCTGTTGATGTCACATCAGTGGAAGCCGCTGAATCGCTACCAGGAGCGATCGGTGACTGCTGTGTGCCGGCAGAGATTGGTGCTGGACACAACAGGCAGGAAGGTATCAACTACTTTCCTGTTAATACTTATACCCATAGTAAAAAAAATAAATAGTCCCGGATAACCCCTTTAACTTTAGAACAAGCAATTGGCTGGTGAAATTGATGACAGGAGATCGTTGGAACCCAGAACTTTGTCAATCTCCTTGATTTCTGAGAAATCTTTTGTGAAAGTTGCTATCGTCTAACACTCACTCCACATAAGTCTGAGACACTTTAACTTTGTCTCCCTGCTATACAGCACATTCAGTTCTTACCATGAACTTGGAGATATTATCTGATTTACAACTAAACAATGTTAAAAAAAAAATAAAAATAATCTTGTAAACCTTTGGTAACCTGGATAAAAAGCCACCTTTAATTATCATTTTAAAACCATGTAACAGCCACAAACAACAAAACACAAACAAAAACACACAGCCGTTCAATCTAGATAATCCCTACCACATCAACCTAATAAATCCTACCTATCAGCGGAGGTTGGCACTCTGTATATATATGCGAGATTGGCGCCCCCGCTCAACGTCGACTGACCCTATATCTCCTACATGCACCCTAGTTTAGTGTCTCATTTGGACCATCAGATATGCATGACCGGAAAATTAGATAGGGATTTATAAAAGCCGATATTGACTGAAGGTTAGATTGTGGCAGGGTGAAATTTAGCTATCAGCTTTCTTGTATTTGGTTAGACAACTAAATGATGCTGTAAACCAGTGTTCCCCAACTCTGCTCTCAATAGTCACCAACAGATCATGTTTTCAGGATTTCCCAAGTATTGCCCAGGTTCTTGCCTGTCCAAGAGATGCAATTATCTTCTGAGCAATACTAAGGAAATCCTGATAACATGGACTCTTGGTGGCCTAGGAGGAGTTGGGGAACACTGCTCTAAACTGATGAATATATTTAGTCTTCCAGCTCCAGGCCAAACTTTGATTTGTTTCTATTGTAGCTGACTAGTTAAAGGGAACCTGTCACTCAAGCCATATGCATCATTGAATTTAGACTGGATGGCTGAATGTAGCCAGATATGTTTTACTATGAAACGTTCTGGTGTTTCAGAGAAAATATATAGGAATTAGGAACAGTCAATTCGCAACTGTGAATTGAATTTCCTGGGAAAATCTGCTTGATTTCGCAAATTCAAATTTTGTTTTAGATAATGAATGTCAATTAGCTTTTCAATTTTTATCACTTTTGCAGTTTTCATGATCTGGTGGGTCAGTTCCAACCATTATTGTCAATTTTTCATGCTTCTGATTAAATGCAGGATGAAGCTGCAATACACGGTGTCTCTGTGGTCCTACTGTCCAGCTCTGCTGTATCTGTTATCAAATGAATTCTAGAGATTGGGATATACAAACTGCAGTATACTAGTGCAAAGAAACATATCTTGCTATTACAGAGCAGGGTTTAGT
The DNA here is from genome assembly GCF_051348905.1 of Ranitomeya variabilis. Taxonomy (NCBI): domain Eukaryota; kingdom Metazoa; phylum Chordata; class Amphibia; order Anura; family Dendrobatidae; genus Ranitomeya; species Ranitomeya variabilis. Next base: position 66,098,771 of record NC_135236.1, read on the forward strand.
TGATTGAATAAGATATATAGAACATCAAGACAAGGACCCCACTAAAAACACATAATTTAATTAGAAATGCATTAAAAATAATCAGAAAAACAAAAAGTGCTACCAAAAAATATCAGGTAAGATATCTTTGAAGTAAGTGTTAGGGTTAGCGGATTGCACTGAATAAAAATAAATAGAGAAGTGCATTCTCAACCCGGGGTCCACTGCGCAGAGATGTATAAAAGCTGCTAGAGTAAGTAAAGAGTAACCTCCAAAAAAACCTCCAAAAAATAAATATGTAAAAAAGTAACAAATTTTATTTCCCATAAAAATGCATAACAAGAACATGATATACAAATTCATACTATCAGAAGTATAACAGGAAAGAAATGAAGGCACAGAGTGCACACAAGAAAACTGGCAACTCACAGAAAATATAGGGCATGGGCAAAGAGAATTGTATGATACCCCGTGACCAAAATATACCAATAAATGAAATCGCGGGATATATATCAACTAGTAAACAAATAACATCACCTAATATTGAGTAAACCATACAGTGGTAACATCGTAACAATAATATCCTACATACTCAGCACAAAGCACTTGGTAAAAAGATTGAAGCAAATCTAGTCAAAGTAATGTCAACCATCTAGATGGAAAGAAAAGGGATCAGAAAATCTTACCCATAGTAACCCTGCGTGAGATGGCAAAGAAAGGAAGCCCACGTGAAACGCCCGTAGGGGCTGCTCTCTTCGCCGTCTCACACAGGGTGTGCTATCATTTTTTTATAGTATGAATTTGTATATCATGTTCTTGTTATGTATTTTTATGGGAAATAAAATGTACTACTTTTTTAGATATTTGTTTTTATGGGGGTTTTCTTTACTCCAAGTCACTTGAAGGATTCAAGTTGCGTGTTAAGTCTTATTTCCAATTCTCTATGAACAATAAAGTATGGAAATTAGATCTCTCCAAGCAGAAAGAAAAGTAATCAGTGCCACTTGTTGGTATAGCTACTTTTTAAGTCAATATGCAACCCTTTAACAAGTCTTACAACATGACCATACACAGCCGATTTCCTTACTTACCTGTTCTCCAAAGTTGCACCGGAGCGTCTTATTCAGTCAGACAAACCCTCTGTGCTGATGAAGGTCAAGACTCCTGAAACAGCTGTCTGCAGATGAGTGTCTGGGCTGAATAAAGTCGCTCTATGGTCATGTTGCAAGGTTTTTTAAAGGGTTGGACACTGACTTATTAGAGAGTTGTGTTCAATAGGTGGTAGATAAAAGCTAATTTGCATGCCTTTTGTCTTGAAGCTTTGCCAGTATGACTTCATGCCCAACTGGTTACATTAACAAGAGCAGGGAAGCACCAAAGCAAGTTGAAACATTGGTTTAAGTTGAGATAAGCATATCAGCTGTTCACGAGGATTTTCCTGAGAGATTTGATTCACAGAGAGGTCATTTTTCACAAACGTAATGTCACTTATTATGGCCTAGGGTCTCTCCAGAGCCCAGAGCATAATACTGTAAATATAGGATGTAAAAAGAAAAATCCTTGTACTCATCTCACTTCTCACCCATCCCTTTGCTCCTCACTGTCACCCATTCAGTCTTCATCTCCTCTTTCGATCACCACCAATGGCGCTGAAATCCTCGAGGAATTCTGTACAAAAACATGGAAGGTCTTTACGTCATGATGTGCAATGTGACCATATGCTCTCATGCTCAGAACTGATCCAGACTTCATACTGGCCTATCGTGAAATTTCTGGGGGTTTCAGTGCGAGTGACAGTGATCAGAATATGTGGCAAGGACTGGACAAGTGATAGTGAGGAGTGGAGGGGCCGGAGAGTTGAACGGTAAGGTGAGTATACGGATTTTTTTTCTTAGTTTTACACTTTTTTATGAATTTTTGCAATTCAAAAAATTGGTGGCTGTTTTACCGAATCCATGCGGAAGCGAAATACAATAAAGTCCACACTTTGTCGAGAATGGACTTTTGTAAAATTTAAGCACAATTCAATTCCACTCAAATTTATTTGCTCACCTTTAGTTTTAACTAACAAACATTATCCCATTTAGTGAAATGTTCTTTAGGTACAGTTTTACTTTTACCATTGCATCTAATATATCTTTATTCCTTAGACTGTAAACCAATGGGTTCAACATTGGCACCACAGCCACATATATAACAGAGAGAAGTTTATCATCATCTTTGGAACGGTCCGTCTCCGGTTTCATGTACAGGAAGATAATTGGTCCATAGAATAATACGACCGTCGTAAGATGGGAAGTACAGCTGGTGAAAGCTTTATGACGACCTTGGGATGATTTGATCTTCAATATGGTGGAAATAATGTAGACATAGGATAAAACAATGAGGGAAAATGGTAGACATCCAATGAGTACACTTTCCACAAAGGACAAAATGTCTCTGTTTGTGGAGTCACTGGTAGAAAGCTTACTTAGTGCCTTCAGATCGCAGAAAAAATGATCAATTTTATTGGAATTGCAGAAAGATAAAGAAGATCTGATCAATGAATGCAGCATAGAATTAAAGACACCAATGAGCCATGATGAAGCCGCCATTGTAAGTCTCACCTTTTTTCTCATGGCCATTGAATACTGTAAGGGTTTACAGATTGCCAAGTAGCGATCATAAGCCATGCACGTCAGGGTGAAAATTTCTGCCTGTCCACACAGTAAAAAGAAATACAGCTGAGTTATGCAGCCTTGAAATGAGATCATGTGATCCTGGGTTACAATGATAGACATAAGCTTTGGGAGGGTAATGGACACATAGGTGATATCTGCAGTGGAGAGATTACATAGGAAGAAATACATAGGAGTGTGTAGCTGGGTAACTGAACATACAAGTGTAATAATGATCACATTCCCAATGACTGTCACCAAATAAATAAGTAACACTCCAATAAACATTACAATTTGTCCAGTCGCAGACGTGGAAAAAGCCAAAATGTTGAATTCCTTGACTGAACTGTTTGTATTGTTTGTACAATTCTTCATGTTGACTGCCTGGGAAAAGATGTACAAGTTTATTAATAAAAGCATAACCAAAATCTTTCTTTATTAAGCAACACTTCACAATTTGGAGAGTAGATAATAAAACAAAAACAGACATTACACAGTAATAAACTAATTAACATGGACACTGACCATGAACAAAACAGAATTCATCATCTTTCCCCCATCTCACTCTACCCCTCCACCAGACCTATCCATCAAGGTCAATGGAAGCTCACTTTCCCCAGTCCCGCATGCTCGGTGCCTCGGGGTGATCCTCGACTCTGCCCTCTGTTTCAAGCCACATATGCAAGCCCTTGCCTCCTCCTGCCATCTCAAACTCAAAAATATTTCCCGGATCCGCACATTCCTCGACAACGAAACCACAAAAACACTAGCGCATGCTCTTATCATCTCCCACCTTGACTACTGCAACCTCCTACTCTCTGGCCTCCCCTCTAGCACTCTGGCACCACTCCAATCCATCCTACACTCTGCTGCCTGACTAATTTACCCATCTCCCCGCTACTCCCCAGCCTCTCCCCTATGCCAAGCCCTTCACTGGCTTCCTATCATCCAGAGACTCCAGTTCAAAACCCTTACTATGACATACAAAGCCATCCACAACCTGTCTCCTCCATACATCTGTGACATGGTCTCCCGGTACTTACCTACATGCAAACTTCGATCCTCACTAGATCTCCTTCTCTACTCCCCTCTCATCTCTTCTTCCCACAACCATATCCAAGACTTCTCCCGTGCTTCCCTCATACTTTGGAACTCTCTACCACAAGACACATCAGACTCTCACTTACCATAGAAACCTTCAAAAAGAACCTGAAGACTCACCTCTTCCAACAAGCCTACAGCCTGCAGTGATCCTCAACCTACTGAACCGCCGTACAACCAGCTCTACACTCTCATAGTGTATCCTCACCCATCCCCTGCAGACTGTGAGCCCTCACGGGTCCTCTCTCCTTCTGTACCTGTTAGTGCCTTGTCTTTTGCTCAAGTTTACTGTATTTGTCTATATTTGCCCCCTTTTCACATGTAAAGTGCCATGGAATAAATGGCGCTATAAAAATGTATAATAATAATAATTAAGTATTTAAACAAAAAGTGATCTGATCACAAAAGCTTACAATCTAAGAAGAAAAGTAATACTAAAAGTACTCATTTTGAACAATGGTCCTCTTCATATTTTATACAAAAAGTGTGTTTCACATAAAGTTTCATGAGCCAGTCATCCAGTCAGTAGATGTGTATGCATTGATGAGGAATTCAAAGAATGTAGGGGATACTGTTAAAAGATGGAGTCAAGATTTTGAGGAATAATGTAGAAAAATCGGAAAAATGGAATGAATTTAGAGTAGATAAAAGAGTGTGAGAAAGCAGACTGAGAAGATTAGTCTTCCGGTCATACATGCAATTGTTGATGTTGGACTTTATTCTAATTGTCTGGAGGTGGTCCAAAAAGATTTTTTTTAGTGAAAACTCTCCTTGCAAAATTTTTTCAATTTTTGTTTCATGTGTGTTTTAGAAAAGTCTTTCAAGAAATTTTGGAGTGTTTTTTCCTGAAGAGTTTTTCTTGCAACCATTTGAAGGCACATAAGGAGCACGTTCTTTCATCCCAACAAAAATTGCTCAAAACATAAAGTGGAAAAAAAATGCTCAAAAGATTTAACATATGAACAGCAAAGCAGTTTATAGCAAAAATGAGTAAAAAGAAGAGTCTTTCAATAGTTTTCTTGAGCGATTTTTCAGGTGTCATTTGCAGCAGACCCACTCCAAAAGATTCCTCAAAAAACTAAACGTGCATATACTCGAAAGAGTATGTATAGGTTTTGTGCGTGAATTTAAAATATAGGAAATCTGCTATCTGTGATTTTCACCACAGTCTTTTGGTACATCTGGTGCACCTTGGCACACATCTCAGATAAGGATGACATGTGCCAAAAGTTGATGTTTGTATTGCTATTTTTGGAGAGATCTTGATGGCTGCATGGACCAATGCACTTTGGCAGCCATGATTGGGTTAGAGAGGGGGAAGAATGGAATCAATGATGACTGTAGAGAGTTTATAAGTTTTTTAGTGTTAATGACTAGTGATGAGCGAGTATACTCACTGCTCGGGGTTTCCCGAGCACGCTCGGGTGGTCTGCGAGTATTTGTGACTGCTCGGAGATTTAGTTTTCATTGCCTCAGCTGTATGATTTACAGCTGATAGACAGCTTGAATACATGTGGGGATTCCCTAGCAACCTGGCAACCCCACATGTACTTAGGCTGGCTAGTAGCTGTAAACCATTTAGCTGATGACATGTGCTGTAGATTTCTGTATGAGTATTTGGTAATTGTATCTCACGAAGAATGGGAATTTTTGACAAGTTAGTGGTGGTCAGAGAGCAGAGAAATGTTAACACAGTTAGAAAATGAGCAAAGCCGGAAGAATATGAAAACAAATGTATTCCCATGTTCATGGCTAGGAAAAATTGTAAGTTAGGAAAGGCACAGGCCTCCTTCACACTTCGGTATTTCCAGTACATTTGGTATCCGTTTTTTTCACGCTACCAGTCGTACCCATTATAACCTAAAGTGCTATGCACATGTCTGTGTTTTTACATGTATCATGTGTCAGTGCAAAACACATAGAGGCATGTCCATTTTTTTTCCAGCATCATGGAAGACAAGAGCCAGTACAAGTCTATAGTCTGTGATTGAGACTCAAAATAGAGGAATTTAAGAGTTGTTTTCCGGGAAAACCCTGGAAAGTGCAGATTGGAATATGAAGCATGTCAACTACTGCACAAAATAAAAACCAAAGTTTCAATTTCTTTTCAATGTATTTCTCTTTAATAAAAAAGAGTGGATCCCTTTAAAACACACAACGTTGATTTCCCTTTTGCATCCATTTTTGATCATTTTGTAAAGGATCTGTTTATTAGAGGAGACTGAAGATTTATAGCCTTCTGGTCAGCAGTGAAAAAACAAATCTATTAACTGATTACAGAACAGATGATCATCCATTATGATCCATTTCCAAAGGACTTACAGTTATGTCCAGAAATATTTGAACAGTGACACAGTTTACGGCATTTTAGCTGTTTGCCAAAAACTATTCAATATCCAGTTATACAATCAATGTGTTTAAAGTGCAGACTTTCTGCTTTAATTTGAAGGTATTCACATCCTAATTGGATAGGAACAAACACAGCCAATATATAGAAGTACCCAGGAAAGTCACCAGACAGAGATTAGATATAAAATGCCTTTATTATATCTGATTGGCAAAAAATAATATAACAATTTAACAATTTGTGCGCACAACAGGACAAATAATAAATTAAAATTGGAATAAATGAATAAAGGGAGATAGTAGAAGGCTGGCCCGATTATACACTCACCGGCCACTTTATTAGGTACACCATGCTAGTAACGGGTTGGACCCCTTTTGCCTTCAGAACTGCCTCAATTCTTCGTGGCATAGATTCAACAAGGTGCTGGAAGCATTCCTCAGAGATTTTGGTCCATATTGACATGATGGCATCACACAGTTGCCGCAGATTTGTCGGCTGCACATCCCAAAGATGCTCCATACAAGGCAGGATGGATCCATGCTTTCATGTTGTTTACGCCAAATTCTGACCCTACCATCCGAATGTCGCAGCAGAAATCGAGACTCATCAGACCAAGCAACGTTTTTCCAATCTTCTACTGTCCAATTTCGATGAGCTTGTACAAATTGTAGCCTCAGTTTCCTGTTCTTAGCTGAAAGGAGTGGTACCCGGTGTGGTCTTCTGCTGCTGTAGCCCATCTGCCTCAAAGTTCGACGCACTGTGCGTTCAGAGATGCTCTTAGGCCTACCTTGTTTGTAACGGGTGGCGATTTGAGTCACTGTTGCCTTTCTATCAGCTCGAACCAGTCTGCCCATTCTCCTCTGACCTCTGGCATCAACAAGGCATTTCCGCCCACAGAACTGCCGCTCACTGGATTTTTTTTCTTTTTCGGACCATTCTCTGTAAACCCTAGAGATGGTTGTGCGTGAAAATCCCAGTAGATCAGCAGTTTCTGAAATACTCAGACCAGCCCTTCTGGCACCAACAACCATGCCACGTTCAAAGGCACTCAAATCACCTTTCTTCCCCATACTGATGCTCGGTTTGAACTGCAGGAGATTGTCTTGACCATGTCTACATGCCTAAATGCACTGAGTTGCCGCCATGTGATTCGCTGATTAGAAATTAAGTGTTAACAAGAAGTTGGACAGGTGTACCTAATAAAGTGGCCAGTGAGTGTATATTCAAAATATAAGGTTAATACATCCCCTAAAAAAATATAGACAAAAATCTATGATGTAAGCAAGTGTCCCACTTATATAGGGCAAAGGACTCGGTAATATATACCGTCCTAGATAAAAATATGTGCAAAACCACAATGTGTAAAGTGCAAATTTAGCAACTGCTAATCTAAAACTGCAATTGCTACCACATGAATCGTGATGCGCCTCACAATATAGTGTAAGTAATGCAGGGTAAATTTATAAGGTGCAAAAAGTGAAAAGACACAATTAATGCTAATATCGATCAGCTTATATATGTGAAAAATAGCTATAAAACGTGTGGCTCCTATCAAATCCACATGTAGGGTGCTATTGGAAAATTGTGCAACAAAGATTTATAATGTGCAAATAACGCCAAAATAAAAAAATCAATATACGTGACTTAAATGTACTGACAGCACCGCAACACCAGGTGCCCAGATTGTGTAGTACCAGATGCAGAGTGCCTCTCTGCAAAAAGTACAGCAGGAATCCCACAACAAAAAACCAAGGTGCACTGTGTAAGAAAGATAGGGGATTGTACGCAAATTACCTGAATAAGAGGGTCAGCCAAGTCCCGTGATAGCCTATCACGGGACTTGGCTGACCCTCTTATTCAGGTAATTTGCATACAATCCCCTATCTTTCTTAGGCCTGTCCCACACATCCAGATAATTCCGGTACCGGAAAAAATCGGTACCGGAGTTATCCGTGTCCGTGTGTCTGTGAGCTCACGTAGGCCATCCGTGTGGCACACGTGCGGCAGCTGTGTGCCACCTGGGTACCACACGGACCGTGCAGGAGAGACAGCACTACAGTAAGCGCTGTCCCCCCAGCATGGTGCTGAAGCCGCCATTCATCCGTTCTCTCCAGCACTCGCTGGGGAGAAGGGATGAAAAATCTTTTTTGTTGTTGTTTTTTTGTGTTTAAAATAAACTTTAGGGCATCCTCCCCCCTCCCACCCCCTGTGCGCCCGGCCGCCGGCATTAAAATACTCACCCGCCTCCCTCGACGCTTGCTCTCCGCCCCGCAGCTTCTCCTGTATGAGCGGTCACGTGGTGCCGCCCATTAAGTTGATGAATATGCGGCTCCACCTCCCATAGGGGTGGAGCCGCATATTCATTTCTGTAATGGGCGGCCCCACATGACCGCATACAGTAGAAGCTGCGGCCAGGACAGGACACTGCGAGGGAGCCGGGTAAGTATTTTAATAACAGCGGGCGGCCGCACAGGGGGTAGGAGGGGGGTGGGGACATGGATCTTTATGTTAAACACGAGAAACAAACAAAAAAAAGGATTATTCATATCTTCTCTACAGCAAACGCTGCTGCAGAGAAGATATGAATGGCGGCTTCAGCACCATGTGGGGGGGACAGCGCTTACTGTAGCGCTGTCTCCTGCACGGCATACAGACTGCACACGGACAACGTCCGTGTGTGGTACGTGTTTTACACGAACCCATTGACTTTAATGGGTCTGTGTAATACGTGCGCTCCCACGAACACTGACATGTCTCCGTGTTTGGCACACGGAGACACGGTCCGCAAAAAATCAATGACATCTGCACAGATGCATTGATTTCAATGTGTCTACGTGTGTCAGTGGCTCCGGTACGTGAGGAAACTGTCACCTCACGTACCGGAGCCACTGACGTGTGAAACCGGCCTTACACAGTTTTTTGTTGTGGGATTCCTGCTGTATTTTTTGCAGAGAGGCACTCTGCATCTGGTACTACACAATCTAGGCACCTGGTGTTGCGGTGCTGTCAGTACATTTAAGTCACGTATATTGATTTTTTTATTTTGGCGTTATTTGCACATTATAAATCTTTGTTGCACAATTTTCCAATAGCACCCTACATGTGGATTTGATAGGAGCCACACGTTTTATAGCTATTTTTGCACATATATAAGCTGATCGATATTAGCATAAATTGTGTCTTTTCACTTTTTGCACCTTATAAATTTACCCTGCATTACTTACACTATATTGTGAGGTGCATCATGATTCATGTGGTAGCAATTGCAGTTTTAGATTAGCAGTTGCTAAATTTGCACTTTACACATTGTGGTTTTGCACATATTTTTATCTAGGACGGTATATATTACCGAGTCCTTTGCCCAATATAAGTGGGACACTTGCTTACATCATAGATTTTTGTCTATATTTTTTTAGGGGATGTATTAACCTTATATTTTGAATATCTAATCGGGCCAGCCTTCTACTATCTCCCTTTATTCATTTATTCCAATTTTAATTTATTATTTGTCCTGTTGTGTGCACAAATTTCTAAATTGTTATATTATTTTTTGCCAATCAAATATAATAAAGGCATTTTATATCTAATCTCTGTCTGGTGACTTTTCTGGGTACTTCTATACAGTATATTGGCTGTGTTTGTTCCTATCTGGTATGCTAGTGAGTCTCCACACCCTTCTCCACAGAACGCCAGTCACTGGCATATGAGATATTATATATTTCTATATTCCTTTATTGTTGATTTTGTAATTATTGGTGGATAGTGATTGGTGTATCTGTGGTTGTGTTTAATTTTACATCCTAATTGGAGTAAGGGTTTAGGAATGACAGCTCTTTAATATGTAGCTGCTTCTTTTTAACCCCTTTACCCCCAAGGGTGGTTTGCACGTTAATGACCAGGCCAATTTTTACAATTCTCACCACTGTCCTTTATGAGGTTATAACTCTGGAACGCTTCAACGCATTTGAAGTCATTTTGAGGGGTCTATATGATAGAAAATAACCAAGTGTGACACCATTCTAAAAACTGCACCCCTCAAGGTGCTCAAAACCATATTCAAGAAGTTTATTAACCCTTCAGGTGTTTCACAGGAATTTTTGGAATGTTTAAATAAAAATGAACATTTAACTTTTTTTCACAAAAAATTTACTTCAGCTCAAATTTGTTTTATTTTACCAAGGATAACAGAAGAAAATGGACCACAAAAGTTGTTGTACAATTTGTCCTGAGTACGCCGATACCCCATATGTGGGGGTAAACCACTGTTTGGGCGCATAGCAGAGCTCGGAAGCGAAGGAGCACCATTTGACTTTTGCAAAATTGACTGGAATTGAGATGGGACGCCATGTTGCGTTTGGAGAGCCCCTGATGTGCCTAAACATTGAAACCCCCCACAAGTAACACCATTTTGGAAAGTAGACCCCCTAAGGAACTTATCTAGATGTGTGGTGAGCACTTTGACCCATTAAGTGATTCACAGAAGTTTATAATGCAGTGCCGTAAAAATAAAAAATCATATTTTTTCACAAAAATGATCTTTTCGCCCCCAATATTTTATTTTCCAAAGGGTAAGAGAAGAAATTGGACACCAAAAGTTGTTGTGCAATGTGTCCTGAGTACGCTGATACCCCATATGTGGGGGTAAACCACTGTTTGGGCGCATGGGAGAGCTCAGAAGGGAAGGAGCGCCATTTGACTTTTCAATGCAAAATTGACAAGAATTGAGATGGGACGCTATGTTGCGTTAGGAGAGCCACTGATGTGCCTAAACATTGAAACCCCCCACAAGTAACACCATTTTGGAAAGTTGACCCCTACGGAACTCATCTAGATGTGTTGTGAGAGCTTGTGTTGTGAGAACCCCAAGTGTTTCACTACAGTTTATAACAAAGAACCATGAAAATAAAAAATCTTTTTTTTTTCCACAAAAATTATTTTTTAGCCCCCAGTTTTGTATTTTCCCAATGGTATCAGTTGAAATTGGACCCCAAAAGTTGTTGTCCAATGTGTCCTGAGTACCCCATATGTTGGGGTAAATGCCTGCTTGGGCGCACGGGAGAGCTTGGAAGGGAAGGAGCACTGTTTTACTTTTTCAATGCAGAATTGGCTGGAATTGAGATCGGACGCCATGTCGCATTTGGAGAGCCCCTGATGTGCCTAAACAGTGGAAACCCCCCAATTATAACTGAAACCCTAATCCAAACACATCCCTAACCCTTATCCCAACGGTAACCCTAACCACACCCCTAACCCTAATCCCAACCCTATTCCCAACCGTAAATGTAATCCAAACCCTAACCCTAACTTTAGCCCCAACCCTAACCCTAACTTTAGAACCCTAACTGTAGCCTTAACCCTAGCCCCAACCCTAACCCTAGCTCTAACCCTTGCCCTAACCCTAGCCCTATCCCTAACCCTAGCCCTAACCCTAGCCCCAACCCTAACCCTAGCCCTAACCATAGCCCTAACCCTAACCCTAACCCTAACCCTAGCCCTAATGGGAAAATGGAAATAAATACATTTTTGTACTTCTTTAATTTTTCGCTAACTAAGGGGGTGATGAAGGGGGTTTGATTTACTTTTATTGCGGGTTTTTTAGCGGATTTTTATGATTGGCAGCCGTCACACACTGAAAGACGCTTTTTATTGCAAAAAATATTTTTTACGTTAACACATTTTGAGAGCTATAATTTTTCCATATTTTGGTCCACAGAGTCATTTGAGGTCTTGTTTTTTGCAGGACGAGTTGACGTTTTTACTGGTAACATTTTCGGGCACATGACTTTTTTTGATCGCTTTTTATTCCAATTTTTGTGAGGCAGAATGTTAGGGGTTGAGTTCCCGCCTCTGCACAGGGGGAATCTCGGGCCATCTCCGCTGCGGTCCCCCATTCTTCTTCTGACGCAGTGGAGCCTGCTCAGCTGAGACGTCAGTCCCAGGGTCTTGCTCAGTCTGACTCTGTACAAAGAGTTACTGCTGCCTTTCCTGCTTCTGCCATTGAAGTCAGTGCTGGGCAGCAGTGAGCAGACTAAGTCCTGCTTTTCTTGTTCTGAGCATGCCCAGGGTAGGATCTCTCAGTGGAGATCGAGGGTCACATGATCAGATACTGCAGCTAAGGCCATTGGTCCTTCAGGAAGGTCCTGTAGGTGCTCACGCTCTGTGGCAGCCTCTCATTGGTCCTTCTAGGAAGGTCCTGTACATGCTGCAACTATTTAAGGTTCGCATGGCCGCACGGCCATGTATTCAGGGATCTGGCTGAAATAAGCCCCTAGAATGCTGGCACCTCCGGCGAGGAGTTTTGTGTGCATGCGTGACCATTGACTGCTCTCTGTTTGGGCAGTTAGCCTGTGCCTCTGTGAAGTCTAACAGGGCACAGTGCTTTGCTTTTACGGCTACTCAGTGAATTAACTGAGTTAGTCCATACCGCCATATAGTGCCGCCATCTACTAGCAGCAGGTACTCCTGCATGGTGGACCCCAGGCTGCAAAAGCACCAATATCAATAAAAACATCTCTATTTACTCGGTGCGTTCCGCTAACCCTAACACAGAATGACCAAGAACAAGCTATTCATGAATTTCTTTTGGGGGAGGCGTTTATACCGTTCCGCATTTGGTAAAATGGATAAAGCAGTTTTATTCTTCGGGACAGTACTATTACAGCGATACCTCATTTATATCATTTTTTTATGTTTTGGTGCTTTTATACGATAAAAACTATTTTATAGAAAAAATAATTATTTTTGCATCGCTTTATTCTGAGGACTATAACTTTTTTATTTTTTCTTTGATGATGCTGTATCGCAGCTCGTTTTTTTGCGGGACAAGATGATGTTTTTAGTAGTACCTTGGTTATTTATATCCGTCTTTTTGATCGCGTGTTATTCCACTTTTTGTTTGGCGGTATGATAATAAAGCGTTATTTTTTGGCTCGTTTTTTTTTTTTTTACAGTGTTCACTGAAGGGGTTAACTAGTGGGACAGTTTTATAGGTCGAGTCGTTATGGATGCGGCGATACTAAATATGTGTACTTTTATTGTTTTTTTTATTTAGATAAAGAAATGTATTTATAGGAACAATATATATATATATATTTATTTTTTGGGGGAATTTTTTTTAATTTTTTTACACATGTGAATATTTTTTTTTACACTATAACATTGCCCCAGGTGGGGGGGGCATCATGTTATAGTGTAAGATCGCCGATCTGACACTTTGCTGTGCACTGTGTCAGATCGGCGATCTGAGGTGCACAGATTCAGGCTTCCTGGCGCCTGCTCTGAGCAGGCGCTGTGAAGCCACCTCCCTGCAGGACCCGGATGCCACAGCCATCTTGGATCCGGGCCTGCTGCAGGGAGGAGGAGGTAAGAGACCCTCGCAGCAATGCGATCACATCGCGTTGCTCCGGGGGTCTCCGGGAAGCCCGCAGGGAGCCCCCTCCCTGCGTGATGCTTCCCTATACCACCGGAACACTGCGATCATGTTTGATCGCAGTGTGCTGGGGGTTAATGTGCCGGGGGCAGTCCGTGACCGCTCCTGGCACATAGTGCCGGATGTCAGCTGCGATAGTCAGCTGTAGGGTTGAGCGACTTTTATTTTTATAGGATCGGGTCAGGTTTCACGAAACCCGACTTTCTCAAAAGTCGGGTCGAGTGAAATCGGCCGATCCTATAAAAAAGTTGGGGTCGGAGTCGGCCGAAACACGAAACCCAATGCAGTGCAATGGGATACTATGGTTCCCAGGGTCTGAAGGAGAGGAAACTCTCCTTCAGGCCCTGGGATCCATATTAATGTGTAAAATAAAGAATCAAAATAAAAAATATTGATATACTCACCTCTCCGGAGGCCCCTGCACCTCACCGCTGTTAAGCGGCAGCCTTCTTTGCTTAAAATGAGCGCGTTTAGGGCCTTCCATGACATCACGGCTTCTGATTGGTCGCGTGCCGCTCATGTGACCGCCATGCGACCAATCACAAGCTGCTGACATCATTCTCAGGTCCTAAATTCCTAGAATTAGGAATTTAGGACCTGAGAATGACGTCTGTTGTGATTTTGCTTTTTGCTCCCTCTAGTGGTCATTAGTAGTGTTGAGCGATACCTTCCGATATCGGAAAGTATCGGTATCGGAAAGTATCGGCCGATACCGTCAAAGTATCGGATCTAATCCGATACCGATACCCGATCCCAATGCAAGTCAATGGGACGAAAATATCGGAATTAAAATAAACCCTTTATACACTTGTAGGTTCATTCTACATGAAGGAAAACAACTAAGAATAATGTAGGATGTATTGGGGGACGTGGCGGAGATATTAAAGGCACAGAGGTTTAGCCCAATGTAATAGAATAGCAGGATTTTGCGTTTTTTTTTATGACGTTCGGCGTTAGAAAGAATTTGACTATGTTAATTTTTTTTTTAATGTCAGATATTGATGTTTCACTGCTTCCACGCCCTTCACCTTTTTTTTCACTTCTCCCACGCTTTCTTCTTAATTATCCTCATCATCAGCTTCTTTGACATCAACTTCTTCACCTTATTCATCTTCTTCTTCATCTTCTACCTATTATTTTTTGGGTTACATTGTTCATATTGTTTTTAGTTTACTATTATCTTCATCATATTCTACTTCTTCATCATATTCTTATTTGTGACAGGCATTCCCGTAGTTGTTATCTATAAAAGTTTGAAGATTACACCTTCCGTTCTGCCTGTCACAAAACAGTTACATTTGTCCGCGTTCAGTTTGGCCTGCAGCATCAGGCTTTATCCAGGGGCACCACGAGGAGGAACGGACTCACCCCCATACACTGCTTAGTCTTCTTCTGCTTATAATTTACATAATATTTTTTGCTCTGATATTTTGTGTTATGCTTAATGTCCTTCTGCTCTTTGTTCTGCAGCCTCTTGTTCTTCTGCTTCTCGGTCTTCCAGGTCGTCGTCGTCTCCAGGGTCGTCGTCTCCGGGGTCGTCGTCATCGGGGTGGTCTCCGGGGTCGTCGTCATCGGGGTGGTCTTCAGGGTCATCGTCTCCAGGGTCGTCGTCATCACGGTGGTTGTCGTCTCTGGTGTCGTCATCATCTTAGGGGTGGTCTTCCGGGTCATCGTGTTTAGTCTCTTGAACTTGGAAATGTAGCAGAAGGTACAAGAAGGCTGAGAAAATGCCGAGAACCAGCTGATGGAACTGGAACTCGGATGGCTACCCGAAGGTCCAAGAGCCAATGGAACGACCGAGGACCAGCTGACGTTACTGGAACCCGGTTACTAAGCAGGAGGTACCTGTGCTGAAAGCACTACCAAGGACCACCTGACGTTGGTGGAACTCAGATACCCAGAGGGAGGCACCTAAGCCAAAGGCTCTGCCCGGAACCAGCTGACGGTACTGGAACCAGGATGGGGAGCAGAAGGTACAAGAGCAAAAGACACTGCCGAGAACCAGCTGACGGTGCTGGAACCCGGATGGGTAGCCGAAGGTCCAAGAGCCAATGGAACTACCGAGGACCAGCTGACGTTACTGGAACCCGGTTACTAAGCAGGAGGTACCCGTGCCTGAAAGCACTACCAAGGACCACCTGACGTTGGTGGAACTCGGATACCAAAGGGAGGCACCTAAGCCAAAGGCTCTGCCCGGAACCAGCTGACGGTACTGGAACCAGGATGGGGAGCAGAAGGTCCAAGAGCAAGTGTCTGCGTGGCTTTTGCAGGACACGTTGCCGGCTGCACAGCAGGGGAACAGCTGGCGGTGCTGGACCCCACTGACACATTGGCTGGTGTTTTTCTCTGTGCAGCTAGCACATCTGGGCCCCAACTGGCGGTTTGTAAAAAGCCCAGGGTCAGCAGGAGGAGGAGGAGCAGGAGCAGGGGGAGGGGAGTGTAGGCCGAAGCCTGCACTGGCGGCAGCTTTGGGTCTGTTGTGTCTGCGTGGCGGTCGCAGGACACGTTGCCGGCTACACAGCAGGGGAACAGCTGGCGGTGCTGGACCCCACTGACACATTGGCGAGGTGTTTGGCTCTGTGCAGCCAGCACTTCCGGACAGCAACTAGCGGTGTTGGAGCCCGGGCTCTGCAGGGGGAGCAGAGTGTAGGCCGAAGCCTACTTGAACCAATTTCAAAGGTAACCTTTAACCCCCCCTCAGGGGTTAGAAAGTAGAAGAGCCACAGCTTATGCAGCAGTAGTGCTGCACAAGTCAAAGGTTGCTCTTTTAATTTCGCTCCTTGCACACGCTGAATGAAACACGTATAACATTTAGCCCTTTATACAGTCAAACTGTGTTGGAGGCGCGAGTTCCCTTTGTAATGAGACGCAGCACAGATGTCAAGAATCCCACCTTGGTGCTGGGTGCAGCCTCCTGAGCGTTGTTATTTGCTGTACAGGAGTCTGCGCTGTCGTGTTATCCCCTGGCCTAGCGCTGTTAGCGCTGCCCATCTTCTGACATCATTTAATGTCGGCCGGTGCGTTTCGCGATGACCATGAATCCCAGCCCCGCAGTGTCTTAACATTGTCAAAACACTGCGGGGCTGGGATTCAGGGCCTGGCGCAGCACATATGTTGGCCTCTCACACTCGGGTCCTTACACCCGCTTCAGACTGTGCGGCGTCATCTGATCCCTTATCACATGCCACGGCCATGAAGCCGCACAGTCCGAAGAAGGCGGAAGGAGAGGAGGGACAGGCGAACTGATGCACTGATCCTGCCCATCAATCACACCCTCGCAGTCCCATTAAATAAGACACCGAGGGGCGTTGTGTGGGTCAGGGCGGCCGCAGAGGCGCAGCCAGCCAAACAATGATGCCAGAAGACGGGCAGCGCTACCAAGGGGGTTGCAGCGTGTCATTACAAAGGAAAGTCACACCACCGGGACGGTTAAATGGTCACACAGAGGACACATTGCAGACGTGTTTTCAGTTCCACATGTGCGAGGAGAATACGTTTCTGAGCCACCTTGCACACATGCAGCATTACTGCTGTACAAGGTGGCTGGATAACGTAAAAACGCCTGGGGGAGGGGGGACAGGTTCCCTTCAATTTCAGTTCTTGTGTCTGCGTGGCTTTTGCAGGACACGTTGCCGGCTGCACAGCAGGGGAACAGCTGGCGGTGCTGGACCCCACTGACACATTGGCTGGTGTTTTTCTCTGTGCAGCTAGCACATCTGGGCCCCAACTGGCGGTTTGTTAGAGCCCAGGGTCAGCAGGAGGAGGAGGAGCAGGAGCAGGGGGAGGGGAGTGTAGGCCGAAGCCTGCACTGGCGGCAGCTTTGGGTCTGTTGTGTCTGCGTGGCGGTCGCAGGACACGTTGCCGGCTACACAGCAGGGGAACAGCTGGCGGTGCTGGACCCCACTGACACATTGGCGAGGTGTTTGGCTCTGTGCAGCCAGCACTTCCGGACAGCAACTAGCGGTGTTGGAGCCCGGGCTCTGCAAGGGGAGCAGAGTGTAGGCCGAAGCCTACTTGAACCAATTTCAAAGGTAACCTTTAACCCCCCCTCAGGGGTTAGAAAGTAGAAGAGCCACAGCTTATGCAGCAGTAGTGCTGCACAAGTCAAAGGTTGCTCTTTTAATTTCGCTCCTTGCACACGCTGAATGAAACACGTATAACATTTAGCCCTTTATACAGTCAAACTGTGTTGGAGGCGCGAGTTCCCTTTGTAATGAGACGCAGCACAGATGTCAAGAATCCCACCTTGGTGCTGGGTGCAGCCTCCTGAGCGTTGTTATTTGCTGTACAGGAGTCTGCGCTGTCGTGTTATCCCCTGGCCTAGCGCTGTTAGCGCTGCCCATCTTCTGACATCATTTAATGTCGGCCGGTGCGTTTCGCGATGACCATGAATCCCAGCCCCGCAGTGTCTTAACATTGTCAAAACACTGCGGGGCTGGGATTCAGGGCCTGGCGCAGCACATATGTTGGCCTCTCACACTCGGGTCCTTACACCCGCTTCAGACTGTGCGGCGTCATCTGATCCCTTATCGCATGCCACGGCCATGAAGCCGCACAGTCCGAAGAAGGCGGAAGGAGAGGAGGGACAGGCGAACTGATGCACTGATCCTGCCCATCAATCACACCCTCGCAGTCCCAATAAATAAGACACCGAGGGGCGTTGTGTGGGTCAGGGCGGCCGCAGAGGCGCAGCCAGCCAAACAATGATGCCAGAAGACGGGCAGCGCTACCAAGGGGGTTGCAGCGTGTCATTACAAAGGAAAGTCACACCACCGGGACGGTTAAATGGTCACACAGAGGACACATTGCAGACGTGTTTTCAGTTCCACATGTGCGAGGAGAATACGTTTCTGAGCCACCTTGCACACATGCAGCATTACCGCTGTACAAGGTGGCTGGATAACGTAAAAACGCCTGGGGGAGGGGGGACAGGTTCCCTTCAATTTCAGTTCTTGTGTCTGCGTGGCTTTTGCAGGACACGATGCCGGCTGCACAGCAGGGGAACAGCTGGCGGTGCTGGACCCCACTGACACATTGGCTGGTGTTTTTCTCTGTGCAGCTAGCACATCTGGGCCCCAACTGGCGGTTTGTTAGAGCCCAGGGTCAGCAGGAGGAGGAGGAGCAGGAGCAGGGGGAGGGGAGTGTAGGCCGAAGCCTGCACTGGCGGCAGCTTTGGGTCTGTTGTGTCTGCGTGGCGGTCGCAGGACACGTTGCCGGCTACACAGCAGGGGAACAGCTGGCGGTGCTGGACCCCACTGACACATTGGCGAGGTGTTTGGCTCTGTGCAGCCAGCACTTCCGGACAGCAACTAGCGGTGTTGGAGCCCGGGCTCTGCAGGGGGAGCAGAGTGTAGGCCGAAGCCTACTTGAACCAATTTCAAAGGTAACCTTTAACCCCCCCTCAGGGGTTAGAAAGTAGAAGAGCCACAGCTTATGCAGCAGTAGCGCTGCACAAGTCAAAGGTTGCTCTTTTAATTTCGCTCCTTGCACACGCTGAATGAAACACGTATAACATTTAGCCCTTTATACAGTCAAACTGTGTTGGAGGCGCGAGTTCCCTTTGTAATGAGACGCAGCACAGATGTCAAGAATCCCACCTTGGTGCTGGGTGCAGCCTCCTGAGCGTTGTTATTTGCTGTACAGGAGTCTGCGCTGTCGTGTTATCCCCTGGCCTAGCGCTGTTAGCGCTGCCCATCTTCTGACATCATTTAATGTCGGCCGGTGCGTTTCGCGATGACCATGAATCCCAGCCCCGCAGTGTCTTAACATTGTCAAAACACTGCGGGGCTGGGATTCAGGGCCTGGCGCAGCACATATGTTGGCCTCTCACACTCGGGTCCTTACACCCGCTTCAGACTGTGCGGCGTCATCTGATCCCTTATCGCATGCCACGGCCATGAAGCCGCACAGTCCGAAGAAGGCGGAAGGAGAGGAGGGACAGGCGAACTGATGCACTGATCCTGCCCATCAATCACACCCTCGCAGTCCCAATAAATAAGACACCGAGGGGCGTTGTGTGGGTCAGGGCGGCCGCAGAGGCGCAGCCAGCCAAACAATGATGCCAGAAGACGGGCAGCGCTACCAAGGGGGTTGCAGCGTGTCATTACAAAGGAAAGTCACACCACCGGGACGGTTAAATGGTCACACAGAGGACACATTGCAGACGTGTTTTCAGTTCCACATGTGCGAGGAGAATACGTTTCTGAGCCACCTTGCACACATGCAGCATTACCGCTGTACAAGGTGGCTGGATAACGTAAAAACGCCTGGGGGAGGGGGGACAGGTTCCCTTCAATTTCAGTTCTTGTGTCTGCGTGGCTTTTGCAGGACACGATGCCGGCTGCACAGCAGGGGAACAGCTGGCGGTGCTGGACCCCACTGACACATTGGCTGGTGTTTTTCTCTGTGCAGCTAGCACATCTGGGCCCCAACTGGCGGTTTGTTAGAGCCCAGGGTCAGCAGGAGGAGGAGGAGCAGGAGCAGGGGGAGGGGAGTGTAGGCCGAAGCCTGCACTGGCGGCAGCTTTGGGTCTGTTGTGTCTGCGTGGCGGTCGCAGGACACGTTGCCGGCTACACAGCAGGGGAACAGCTGGCGGTGCTGGACCCCACTGACACATTGGCGAGGTGTTTGGCTCTGTGCAGCCAGCACTTCCGGACAGCAACTAGCGGTGTTGGAGCCCAGGCTCTGCAGGGGGAGCAGAGTGTAGGCCGAAGCCTACTTGAACCAATTTCAAAGGTAACCTTTAACCCCCCCTCAGGGGTTAGAAAGTAGAAGAGCCACAGCTTATGCAGCAGTAGCGCTGCACAAGTCAAAGGTTGCTCTTTTAATTTCGCTCCTTGCACACGCTGAATGAAACACGTATAACATTTAGCCCTTTATACAGTCAAACTGTGTTGGAGGCGCGAGTTCCCTTTGTAATGAGACGCAGCACAGATGTCAAGAATCCCACCTTGGTGCTGGGTGCAGCCTCCTGAGCGTTGTTATTTGCTGTACAGGAGTCTGCGCTGTCGTGTTATCCCCTGGCCTAGCGCTGTTAGCGCTGCCCATCTTCTGACATCATTTAATGTCGGCCGGTGCGTTTCGCGATGACCATGAATCCCAGCCCCGCAGTGTCTTAACATTGTCAAAACACTGCGGGGCTGGGATTCAGGGCCTGGCGCAGCACATATGTTGGCCTCTCACACTCGGGTCCTTACACCCGCTTCAGACTGTGCGGCGTCATCTGATCCCTTATCGCATGCCACGGCCATGAAGCCGCACAGTCCGAAGAAGGCGGAAGGAGAGGAGGGACAGGCGAACTGATGCACTGATCCTGCCCATCAATCACACCCTCGCAGTCCCAATAAATAAGACACCGAGGGGCGTTGTGTGGGTCAGGGCGGCCGCAGAGGCGCAGCCAGCCAAACAATGATGCCAGAAGACGGGCAGCGCTACCAAGGGGGTTGCAGCGTGTCATTACAAAGGAAAGTCACACCACCGGGACGGTTAAATGGTCACACAGAGGACACATTGCAGACGTGTTTTCAGTTCCACATGTGCGAGGAGAATACGTTTCTGAGCCACCTTGCACACATGCAGCATTACCGCTGTACAAGGTGGCTGGATAACGTAAAAACGCCTGGGGGAGGGGGGACAGGTTCCCTTCAATTTCAGTTCTTGTGTCTGCGTGGCTTTTGCAGGACACGATGCCGGCTGCACAGCAGGGGAACAGCTGGCGGTGCTGGACCCCACTGACACATTGGCTGGTGTTTTTCTCTGTGCAGCTAGCACATCTGGGCCCCAACTGGCGGTTTGTTAGAGCCCAGGGTCAGCAGGAGGAGGAGGAGCAGGAGCAGGGGGAGGGGAGTGTAGGCCGAAGCCTGCACTGGCGGCAGCTTTGGGTCTGTTGTGTCTGCGTGGCGGTCGCAGGACACGTTGCCGGCTACACAGCAGGGGAACAGCTGGCGGTGCTGGACCCCACTGACACATTGGCGAGGTGTTTGGCTCTGTGCAGCCAGCACTTCCGGACAGCAACTAGCGGTGTTGGAGCCCGGGCTCTGCAGGGGGAGCAGAGTGTAGGCCGAAGCCTACTTGAACCAATTTCAAAGGTAACCTTTAACCCCCCCTCAGGGGTTAGAAAGTAGAAGAGCCACAGCTTATGCAGCAGTAGTGCTGCACAAGTCAAAGGTTGCTCTTTTAATTTCGCTCCTTGCACACGCTGAATGAAACACGTATAACATTTAGCCCTTTATACAGTCAAACTGTGTTGGAGGCGCGAGTTCC
Source organism: Ranitomeya variabilis (assembly GCF_051348905.1). Taxonomy (NCBI): domain Eukaryota; kingdom Metazoa; phylum Chordata; class Amphibia; order Anura; family Dendrobatidae; genus Ranitomeya; species Ranitomeya variabilis. Next base: position 66,120,546 of record NC_135236.1, read on the forward strand.
CTTTGTAATGAGACGCAGCACAGATGTCAAGAATCCCACCTTGGTGCTGGGTGCAGCCTCCTGAGCGTTGTTATTTGCTGTACAGGAGTCTGCGCTGTCGTGTTATCCCCTGGCCTAGCGCTGTTAGCGCTGCCCATCTTCTGACATCATTTAATGTCGGCCGGTGCGTTTCGCGATGACCATGAATCCCAGCCCCGCAGTGTCTTAACATTGTCAAAACACTGCGGGGCTGGGATTCAGGGCCTGGCGCAGCACATATGTTGGCCTCTCACACTCGGGTCCTTACACCCGCTTCAGACTGTGCGGCGTCATCTGATCCCTTATCGCATGCCACGGCCATGAAGCCGCACAGTCCGAAGAAGGCGGAAGGAGAGGAGGGACAGGCGAACTGATGCACTGATCCTGCCCATCAATCACACCCTCGCAGTCCCAATAAATAAGACACCGAGGGGCGTTGTGTGGGTCAGGGCGGCCGCAGAGGCGCAGCCAGCCAAACAATGATGCCAGAAGACGGGCAGCGCTACCAAGGGGGTTGCAGCGTGTCATTACAAAGGAAAGTCACACCACCGGGACGGTTAAATGGTCACACAGAGGACACATTGCAGACGTGTTTTCAGTTCCACATGTGCGAGGAGAATACGTTTCTGAGCCACCTTGCACACATGCAGCATTACCGCTGTACAAGGTGGCTGGATAACGTAAAAACGCCTGGGGGAGGGGGGACAGGTTCCCTTCAATTTCAGTTCTTGTGTCTGCGTGGCTTTTGCAGGACACGATGCCGGCTGCACAGCAGGGGAACAGCTGGCGGTGCTGGACCCCACTGACACATTGGCTGGTGTTTTTCTCTGTGCAGCTAGCACATCTGGGCCCCAACTGGCGGTTTGTTAGAGCCCAGGGTCAGCAGGAGGAGGAGGAGCAGGAGCAGGGGGAGGGGAGTGTAGGCCGAAGCCTGCACTGGCGGCAGCTTTGGGTCTGTTGTGTCTGCGTGGCGGTCGCAGGACACGTTGCCGGCTACACAGCAGGGGAACAGCTGGCGGTGCTGGACCCCACTGACACATTGGCGAGGTGTTTGGCTCTGTGCAGCCAGCACTTCCGGACAGCAACTAGCGGTGTTGGAGCCCGGGCTCTGCAGGGGGAGCAGAGTGTAGGCCGAAGCCTACTTGAACCAATTTCAAAGGTAACCTTTAACCCCCCCTCAGGGGTTAGAAAGTAGAAGAGCCACAGCTTATGCAGCAGTAGCGCTGCACAAGTCAAAGGTTGCTCTTTTAATTTCGCTCCTTGCACACGCTGAATGAAACACGTATAACATTTAGCCCTTTATACAGTCAAACTGTGTTGGAGGCGCGAGTTCCCTTTGTAATGAGACGCAGCACAGATGTCAAGAATCCCACCTTGGTGCTGGGTGCAGCCTCCTGAGCGTTGTTATTTGCTGTACAGGAGTCTGCGCTGTCGTGTTATCCCCTGGCCTAGCGCTGTTAGCGCTGCCCATCTTCTGACATCATTTAATGTCGGCCGGTGCTTTTCGCGATGACCATGAATCCCAGCCCCGCAGTGTCTTAACATTGTCAAAACACTGCGGGGCTGGGATTCAGGGCCTGGCGCAGCACATATGTTGGCCTCTCACACTCGGGTCCTTACACCCGCTTCAGACTGTGCGGCGTCATCTGATCCCTTATCGCATGCCACGGCCATGAAGCCGCACAGTCCGAAGAAGGCGGAAGGAGAGGAGGGACAGGCGAACTGATGCACTGATCCTGCCCATCAATCACACCCTCGCAGTCCCAATAAATAAGACACCGAGGGGCGTTGTGTGGGTCAGGGCGGCCGCAGAGGCGCAGCCAGCCAAACAATGATGCCAGAAGACGGGCAGCGCTACCAAGGGGGTTGCAGCGTGTCATTACAAAGGAAAGTCACACCACCGGGACGGTTAAATGGTCACACAGAGGACACATTGCAGACGTGTTTTCAGTTCCACATGTGCGAGGAGAATACGTTTCTGAGCCACCTTGCACACATGCAGCATTACCGCTGTACAAGGTGGCTGGATAACGTAAAAACGCCTGGGGGAGGGGGGACAGGTTCCCTTCAATTTCAGTTCTTGTGTCTGCGTGGCTTTTGCAGGACACGATGCCGGCTGCACAGCAGGGGAACAGCTGGCGGTGCTGGACCCCACTGACACATTGGCTGGTGTTTTTCTCTGTGCAGCTAGCACATCTGGGCCCCAACTGGCGGTTTGTTAGAGCCCAGGGTCAGCAGGAGGAGGAGGAGCAGGAGCAGGGGGAGGGGAGTGTAGGCCGAAGCCTGCACTGGCGGCAGCTTTGGGTCTGTTGTGTCTGCGTGGCGGTCGCAGGACACGTTGCCGGCTACACAGCAGGGGAACAGCTGGCGGTGCTGGACCCCACTGACACATTGGCGAGGTGTTTGGCTCTGTGCAGCCAGCACTTCCGGACAGCAACTAGCGGTGTTGGAGCCCGGGCTCTGCAGGGGGAGCAGAGTGTAGGCCGAAGCCTACTTGAACCAATTTCAAAGGTAACCTTTAACCCCCCCTCAGGGGTTAGAAAGTAGAAGAGCCACAGCTTATGCAGCAGTAGTGCTGCACAAGTCAAAGGTTGCTCTTTTAATTTCGCTCCTTGCACACGCTGAATGAAACACGTATAACATTTAGCCCTTTATACAGTCAAACTGTGTTGGAGGCGCGAGTTCCCTTTGTAATGAGACGCAGCACAGATGTCAAGAATCCCACCTTGGTGCTGGGTGCAGCCTCCTGAGCGTTGTTATTTGCTGTACAGGAGTCTGCGCTGTCGTGTTATCCCCTGGCCTAGCGCTGTTAGCGCTGCCCATCTTCTGACATCATTTAATGTCGGCCGGTGCGTTTCGCGATGACCATGAATCCCAGCCCCGCAGTGTCTTAACATTGTCAAAACACTGCGGGGCTGGGATTCAGGGCCTGGCGCAGCACATATGTTGGCCTCTCACACTCGGGTCCTTACACCCGCTTCAGACTGTGCGGCGTCATCTGATCCCTTATCGCATGCCACGGCCATGAAGCCGCACAGTCCGAAGAAGGCGGAAGGAGAGGAGGGACAGGCGAACTGATGCACTGATCCTGCCCATCAATCACACCCTCGCAGTCCCAATAAATAAGACACCGAGGGGCGTTGTGTGGGTCAGGGCGGCCGCAGAGGCGCAGCCAGCCAAACAATGATGCCAGAAGACGGGCAGCGCTACCAAGGGGGTTGCAGCGTGTCATTACAAAGGAAAGTCACACCACCGGGACGGTTAAATGGTCACACAGAGGACACATTGCAGACGTGTTTTCAGTTCCACATGTGCGAGGAGAATACGTTTCTGAGCCACCTTGCACACATGCAGCATTACCGCTGTACAAGGTGGCTGGATAACGTAAAAACGCCTGGGGGAGGGGGGACAGGTTCCCTTCAATTTCAGTTCTTGTGTCTGCGTGGCTTTTGCAGGACACGATGCCGGCTGCACAGCAGGGGAACAGCTGGCGGTGCTGGACCCCACTGACACATTGGCTGGTGTTTTTCTCTGTGCAGCTAGCACATCTGGGCCCCAACTGGCGGTTTGTTAGAGCCCAGGGTCAGCAGGAGGAGGAGGAGCAGGAGCAGGGGGAGGGGAGTGTAGGCCGAAGCCTGCACTGGCGGCAGCTTTGGGTCTGTTGTGTCTGCGTGGCGGTCGCAGGACACGTTGCCGGCTACACAGCAGGGGAACAGCTGGCGGTGCTGGACCCCACTGACACATTGGCGAGGTGTTTGGCTCTGTGCAGCCAGCACTTCCGGACAGCAACTAGCGGTGTTGGAGCCCGGGCTCTGCAGGGGGAGCAGAGTGTAGGCCGAAGCCTACTTGAACCAATTTCAAAGGTAACCTTTAACCCCCCCTCAGGGGTTAGAAAGTAGAAGAGCCACAGCTTATGCAGCAGTAGTGCTGCACAAGTCAAAGGTTGCTCTTTTAATTTCGCTCCTTGCACATGCTGAATGAAACACATATAACATTTAGCCCTTTATACAGTCAAACTGTGTTGGAGGCGCGAGTTCCCTTTGTAATGAGACGCAGCACAGATGTCAAGAATCCCACCTTGGTGCTGGGTGCAGCCTCCTGAGCGTTGTTATTTGCTGTACAGGAGTCTGCGCTGTCGTGTTATCCCCTGGCCTAGCGCTGTTAGCGCTGCCCATCTTCTGACATCATTTAATGTCGGCCGGTGCTTTTCGCGATGACCATGAATCCCAGCCCCGCAGTGTCTTAACATTGTCAAAACACTGCGGGGCTGGGATTCAGGGCCTGGCGCAGCACATATGTTGGCCTCTCACACTCGGGTCCTTACACCCGCTTCAGACTGTGCGGCGTCATCTGATCCCTTATCGCATGCCACGGCCATGAAGCCGCACAGTCCGAAGAAGGCGGAAGGAGAGGAGGGACAGGCGAACTGATGCACTGATCCTGCCCATCAATCACACCCTCGCAGTCCCAATAAATAAGACACCGAGGGGCGTTGTGTGGGTCAGGGCGGCCGCAGAGGCGCAGCCAGCCAAACAATGATGCCAGAAGACGGGCAGCGCTACCAAGGGGGTTGCAGCGTGTCATTACAAAGGAAAGTCACACCACCGGGACGGTTAAATGGTCACACAGAGGACACATTGCAGACGTGTTTTCAGTTCCACATGTGCGAGGAGAATACGTTTCTGAGCCACCTTGCACACATGCAGCATTACCGCTGTACAAGGTGGCTGGATAACGTAAAAACGCCTGGGGGAGGGGGGACAGGTTCCCTTCAATTTCAGTTCTTGTGTCTGCGTGGCTTTTGCAGGACACGATGCCGGCTGCACAGCAGGGGAACAGCTGGCGGTGCTGAACCCCACTGACACATTGCCTGGTGTTTTTCTCTGTGCAGCTAGCAGTACCGGGCCCCAACTGGCGGTGTTAGAGCCCAGGGTCAGCAGGAGGAGCAGGGGCAGCGGAGTGTAGGCCGAAGCCTGCACTCGAGCAAGTTGAAAGGAAACCTTTAACCCCCCCCCCCAGGCGTTTGTAGCTGAAAGAGCCATTGTGTACAGCACTAATGCTGGAAAAGGTAAACTTAGCTCTTTTAATTATGGTCCTTGCACATGCGGAACCTAACAGTTATGAAATGTGTCCCATCACAGCGTTAAACCGTCCGGTAGGTGGAACTTTCCTTTGTCGTGTGACGCAGCACAGCCATCATTTTTACCCCCTTGGCGCCGTGCGCCGCCTCCTCAGCGTTGTTTGAATCTGTCCCGGAGCCTGCGCTGTTAGGTTAGCCCTTGGCCATGCACACATTTTGCGCTGCCCGTCTTCTGACATCATTTGGTGTCAGGCTGGCTGCGCCTGTGCGGGTGCGCTGGCCGAGATCCCGCCTCGCAGTGTCGTCTAATGTAATCCCACCGCGGGCCTGTGATCCGTGCCCGTGCGCAGTGCATATCCTCGCCTCTCACTCCCCTCCCTACGGCTTTTTCAGACTGTGCGGTGTCACGGCCGTGGCATGCTATTAGGGACCAGCTGACATCGCACAGTCTGAAGAAGCCGTAGGGAGGGGAGTGAGAGGCGAGGATATGCACTGCGCACGGGCACGGATCACAGGCCCGCGGTGGGATTACATTAGACGACACTGCGAGGCGGGATCTCGGCCAGCGCACCCGCACAGGCGCAGCCAGCCTGACACCAAATGATGTCAGAAGACGGGCAGCGCAAAATGTGTGCATGGCCAAGGGCTAACCTAACAGCGCAGGCTCCGGGACAGATTCAAACAACGCTGAGGAGGCGGCGCACGGCGCCAAGGGGGTAAAAATGATGGCTGTGCTGCGTCACACGACAAAGGAAAGTTCCACCTACCGGACGGTTTAACGCTGTGATGGGACACATTTCATAACTGTTAGGTTCCGCATGTGCAAGGAGCACCACGAAAAGAGGCACTTTTTCCCTTTGCATCATTACTGCTGCACAAGGTGGCTCCTTCAGTAACAAACGCCTGGGGGGGGGGGGGACAGGTTCCCTTAAAGTAAACTTGTTGTGACTGCGTGGCGGTCGCAGTACACGTTGCCGTATACACAGCAGGGGAACAGCTGGCGGTGCTGAACCCCACTAACACATTGGCGAGGTGTTTGGCTCTGTGCGTACAGCACTTCTGGACGGCAACTGGCGGTGTTGGAGCCCAGGGACAGGTGGAGGAGGAGGAGGTTGGAGGAGGTAGGAGGGATTGCCACACACACAGCAGGGGAACAGCTGACGTTACTGAACCCCAATAACAGAGGAGGGACTGTTGACTGTGCGTACAGCACTTCTGGACGGCAACTGGCGTTGTTGGAGCCCAGGGACAGGTGGAGGAGGAGGAGGTTGGAGGAGGTAGGAGGGATTGCCACACACACAGCAGGGGAACAGCTGACGTTACTGAACCCCAATAACAGAGGAGGGACTGTTGACTGTGCGTACAGCACTTCTGGACGGCAACTGGCGTTGTTGGAGCCCAGGGACAGGTGGAGGAGGAGGAGGTTGGAGGAGGTAGGAGGGATTGCCACACACACAGCAGGGGAACAGCTGACGTTACTGAACCCCAATAACAGAGGAGGGACTGTTGACTGTGCGTACAGCACTTCTGGACGGCAACTGGCGTTGTTGGAGCCCAGGGACAGGTGGAGGAGGAGGAGGTTGGAGGAGGTAGGAGGGATTGCCACACACACAGCAGGGGAACAGCTGACGTTACTGAACCCCAATAACAGAGGAGGGACTGTTGACTGTGCGTACAGCACTTCTGGACGGCAACTGGCGTTGTTGGAGCCCAGGGACAGGTGGAGGAGGAGGAGGAGGTTGGAGGAGGTAGGAGGGATTGCCACACACACAGCAGGGGAACAGCTGACGTTACTGAACCCCAATAACAGAGGAGGGACTGTTGACTGTGCGTACAGCACTTCTGGACGGCAACTGGCGTTGTTGGAGCCCAGGGACAGGTGGAGGAGGAGGAGGAGGTTGGAGGAGGTAGGAGGGATTGCCACACACACAGCAGGGGAACAGCTGACGTTACTGAACCCCAATAACAGAGGAGGGACTGTTGACTGTGCGTACAGCACTTCTGGACGGCAACTGGCGTTGTTGGAGCCCAGGGACAGGTGGAGGAGGAGGAGGTTGGAGGAGGTAGGAGGGATTGCCACACACACAGCAGGGGAACAGCTGACGTTACTGAACCCCAATAACAGAGGAGGGACTGTTGACTGTGCGTACAGCACTTCTGGACGGCAACTGGCGGTGTTGGAGCCCAGGGACAGGTGGAGGAGGAGGAGGAGGTTGGAGGAGGTAGGAGGGATTGCCACACACACAGCAGGGGAACAGCTGACGTTACTGAACCCCAATAACAGAGGAGGGACTGTTGACTGTGCGTACAGCACTTCTGGACGGCAACTGGCGTTGTTGGAGCCCAGGGACAGGTGGAGGAGGAGGAGGTTGGAGGAGGTAGGAGGGATTGCCACACACACAGCAGGGGAACAGCTGACGTTACTGAACCCCAATAACAGAGGAGGGACTGTTGACTGTGCGTACAGCACTTCTGGACGGCAACTGGCGTTGTTGGAGCCCAGGGACAGGTGGAGGAGGAGGAGGAGGTTGGAGGAGGTAGGAGGGATTGCCACACACACAGCAGGGGAACAGCTGACGTTACTGAACCCCAATAACAGAGGAGGGACTGTTGACTGTGCGTACAGCACTTCTGGACGGCAACTGGCGTTGTTGGAGCCCAGGGACAGGTGGAGGAGGAGGAGGTTGGAGGAGGTAGGAGGGATTGCCACACACACAGCAGGGGAACAGCTGACGTTACTGAACCCCAATAACAGAGGAGGGACTGTTGACTGTGCGTACAGCACTTCTGGACGGCAACTGGCGTTGTTGGAGCCCAGGGACAGGTGGAGGAGGAGGAGGTTGGAGGAGGTAGGAGGGATTGCCACACACACAGCAGGGGAACAGCTGACGTTACTGAACCCCAATAACAGAGGAGGGACTGTTGACTGTGCGTACAGTACTTCTGGACGGCAACTGGCGGTGTTGGAGCCCAGGGACAGGTGGAGGAGGAGGAGGTTGGAGGAGGTAGGAGGGATTGCCACACACACAGCAGGGGAACAGCTGACGTTACTGAACCCCAATAACAGAGGAGGGACTGTTGACTGTGCGTACAGCACTTCTGGACGGCAACTGGCGGTGTTGGAGCCCAGGGACAGGTGGAAAAGCAGAGGAACACAATGTAGGCCGAAGCCTGAGAAAGTCGAAAGGGAACCTTTAACCCCCCCCCCAAGGCGTTTGTAGCTGAAAGAGCCAGCTTGTGCAGCACAAAAGATGCAAAAGGAAAAGGTGGCTCTTTTCATCATGCTCCTTGCACACGCAGAACTAAACACTTATAAAATGTGTCCCCTGCAACCGTAAAACCGTCCCGGAGGTGGGACTTTCCTTCGTAATGTGACGCAGCACAGCCGTCATGCCTTTCCCCCCCCGGCGCCGCGCACCGGCTCCTCAGCGTTGTTTTATTCCGTCCCGGAGCCTGCGCTGTTATGTTATCCCGTGGCCAGGCACACTTAGCGCTGCCCATCTTCTGACATCATTTGGTGTCAGGCTGGCTGCGCCTGTGCGGCCGCGCTGGCAGAGAGCCCGCCTCGCAGTGTCTTCTGATTTAATCCCACTGGGGGCCTGGGATCCATGGACATGCGCAGTGCATATCCTCGCCTCTCACTCCCCTCCCTACGGCTTCTTAAGACTGTGCGGTGTCACGGCCGTGGCATGCTATTAGGGACCAGCTGACACCGAACAGTCTGAAGAAGCCATAGGGAAATGAGTGAGAGGTGGAGGTTCAGATATGCACTGCGCATGTCCATGGATCCCAGGCCCCCAGTGGGATTAAATCAGAAGACACTGCGAGGCGGGCTCTCTGCCAGCGCGGCCGCACAGGCGCAGCCATCCTGACACCAAATGATGCCAGAAGACGGGCAGCGCTAAGTGTGCCTGGCCACGGGATAACATAACAGCGCAGGCTCCGGGACGGAATAAAACAACGCTGAGGAGCCGGTGCGCGGCGCCGGGGGGGTAGGAATGACGGCTGTGCTGCGTCACATTACGAAGGAAAGTCCCACCTCCGGGACGGTTTTACGGTTGCAGGGGACAAATTTTATAAGTGTTAAGTTCTGCGTGTGCAAGGAGCTAAACAAAAATAGCTACCTTTTCCTTGTGCAGCATTACTGCTGCACAAGGTGGCTCTTTCAGTAACAAACGCCTTGGGGGGGGGGGGACAGATTCCCTTACATTTCAGTTGTTGTGTCAGCGTGGCGGTCGCATGACACATTGCCGGCTACACAGCTGGGGATCAGCTGACGTTACTGAAACCCAATAACACTGGGTCGTATGTTTTGACTGTGCAGACGGCACTTCTGAGCCTCAACTGGCGGTGTTGGAGCCCAGGAATTTAAGTTCAGGTGGTAGAAAGATGAACACAACAGGAGACCTGGATAACGTATACAGTGACCTAATTATTTAATCAGGAGGAGGAGTGGCAAATTCCTGCGAGATCCAGGCCTTGTTCATTTTCAGGAAAGTAAGCCGGTCAACGTTATCGGAGGATAGTCGCATGCGACGGTCAGTTAGTACACCACCTGCAGCACTAAAGACACGTTCCGATAATACACTGGCCGCAGGGCAAGACAGCACCTCCAATGCATACTGGCTTAGCTCTGGCCATGTATCCAGCTTTGAGACCCAAAACTTGAAAGGGGAAGAGCCGTCTGGGAGTACAGCAAGAGGGCAAGACATGTAGTCTGTCACCATCTGACGGAACCGTTGCCTCCTGCTGACTGGAGCCGTCTGTGATGGTGTAGACTTTTGTGGGGGGCACAGAAAACTGTGCCACAGTTGGGCCATACTGGTCTTGCCTTGGGCAGAGGCACTGCTTCTGCTCCCTCTTTGTGCAGAGCCTCCACCACTGCCTGGACGCACTGAGCTGCTTTGGAATGCACTAGCAGCACTTCTCTCAGTTGGAATGGAGAAGATGATGGAATTGACCAGTGTGTCTTGGTACTCCCGCATTTTTCGCTCACGGTTCAACGGTGTGATGAGGCTTTCTACGTTGTCCCGGTAGCGAGGATCGAGGAGGGTGAACACCCAATAATCAGACATGTTGAGAATGTGGGCGATGCGGCGGTCGTTTCTCAGGCACTGCAGCATGTAATCCACCATGTGCTGCAGACTGCCAACTGCCCAAGAAACGCTGTCCCCTGCTGGAGGCGTGATCTCTGCCCGCTCGTCATCACCCCACCCTCGCTGTACACACTGAGTACTGGACAATTCGGTAACTCCCTCCTCTGGACGGACGTCTTCCTCCTCCATTGACTCCTCCTCATCCTCCTCACAAACTGTCCCCTGCCTAAGCGTTTGTGAGGAACCACGTTGCGCTGACTGTCCAGAAGATGATGGAAATGGTGAATCCTCATCCTCCACCTCTTCCACAACATCATCCCTTAGCGCTTGCAGTGATTTTTCAAGCAGGCAGATAAGGGGGACAGTCATGCTGACTAGTGCATCATCTGCACTCGCCATCCGCGTGGAATAATCAAAGGGACGCAAAACCTGGCAGACGTCATTCATAGTGGCCCACTCTGTGGTTGTGAAGTCTGTACGGCGCTGACTGCGACTTCTTTGCGCCTGAAGCAGCTGGTACTCCATTATAGCTTGCTGCTGCTCACACAACCGCTCCAACATATGTAACGTGGAATTCCACCTGGTAGGTAGGTCACATATGATGCGATGTTCCGGCAGGCGGTGTCGGCGCTGCAGAGCCGCAATGCGCGCTTTTGCCGTGCTGGAACGCCGCAAGTGAGCACACTCTAGGCGGACCTTGTGCAGCAGTGCATCAAGATCCGGATAGTCCCTCAAAAAGCTCAGCACGACCAAATTGAGCACATGTGCCAGACATGGGATGTGAGTGAGGTTGCCGAGGCCCAGAGCTGCCACCAGATTTCGGCCATTATCACACACTACCATGCCTGGCTGGAGATTCGCTGGCACAAACCACACATCGCTCTCCTGCTTGATGGCATTCCAGAGCTCCTGCGCTGTGTGGCTACGATTCCCCAAAAAAATTAATTTCAACACGGCCTGTTGACGTTTGGCCACGGCTGTGCTCATGTCGGTCGTAACAGGTACACGTTCATCACGGGTCCATGTGGAGGTGGACTGTGACGGCTCCTGCAGCGATGATTCTGAGGAACTGGTGTAAGAGGAGGAGTCAATGCGTACAGAATGGATTCCTGCAATCCTTGGAGTGGGCAGGACACGTCCTGCGCCACTCGCACGGTCTGTACCCGGCTCAATGACATTAACCCAATGGGCAGTGAGGGAAAGGTATCGCCCCTGTCCATGTTGACTGGTCCACGCATCGGTGGTGAGGTGGACCTTGCTACTGACGGCGTTCAGTAGCGCGTGTTTTATGTGTCCCTCCACATGCTTGTGCAGGGCAGGGACGGCTTGCCTGCTGAAGTAAAAGCGGCTGGGCACATTGTACTGTGGGACTGCCAATGACATCAAGTCACGGAAGCTGTCAGTCTCCACCAGCCTGAATGACAGCATTTCCAGTGACAGAAGTTTGGCAATGCCTGCAGTCAGAGCCTGTGCTCGTGGGTGGTTTGACGAGAAAGGCCGCCTTTTCTCCCATGCCTGTACTACCGATGGCTGTAGACTGGGCTGGGAGTGTGTGGATGACTGGGAAAGTGGTGCTGCGGGTGGAATTACAGCGGGTCTCTGGACAACAGGGCCAGAGGTTCTTCCACGGCGATCCTGGGAGGAAGCCGAACCAGCTGCGTGTGAGCTAGAGGAAGAGGCAACACGAGCTGAAGAGGTGGTAGCTGCCGCTGTTGGTTGGCCTACCTCTTCAGTGTGTTTTTCTAACAACGCCGGGTGCCTGGTGCGCACATGTTTCCACATGTTGGAGGTATTGAGGCTGCTGACATTTCGACCTCTTTTGACTTTGTGATGACACACGTTGCATCTGACATAGCAAATGTCATCTGCAACTGTGTCAAAAAAGGACCAGGCACTGCAAGTCTTGGGAGCGCCCTTTTTGGCTTTTGGAAGAGACATGCTCCTAACGGGTGCCAAAGCGGAGGCTGCAGGATCCGCAGTCTTCCCCCTCCCTCTCCCTCTTTGGGCCGTACGGGGAATCTCTTCCTCAGAGCTGCTCCCACCACCTTCCTGTCCCTCACGCCAAGATGGGTCGAGGACCTCATCATCTACACTACCCTCTGCCCCCAACTGCTCCTCCTGGGTAGTCTCAGCAGCAGAGCACGCACCAGTAAGTGGCACCTGAGTGTCATCATCAGCTGATGCGGCCTGTGATGTGGTGACCGGAGCCACTGGCCCACCCGCCTCTTCAGAGGAAGACAGAAAAAGCTGTTGGGCATCACTGCACCCTGCCTCTTCTTCCATTTCTCCAATGCTGCTTGGCTGGCCCCCTGTTTCCAAGCCAAGAGATTCAGAGAACAGAAGTAGAGACGGCTCCTGTCCTGGGCTCTCTGTCTGCCTGGGCAATTTGGCAGGTGGTGAAGAGACAGATGGCTGCTCTCCAGTGCTCTGTGTCTGAGAGGATGTGGCACTAATGGAAGTTGATGCATTAGCTGCCATCCATCCGACAACGGCTTCAATTTGGTCTTCACGCAGCAGCGGTGTACGGCGCTCTGACACAAAGCTGCGCATGAACGACTGTTGCCTGGTGAAAGTGGGTGCTGATGAGTCACCGGTGCCCGCAGCAGGCACAGAATCCCCACGTCCCCTCCCTGCTCCGCGCCCACGCCCACGTGCCTTACTCACTGCCTTCTTCATCTTGGTTGACTGATAAAGATAAGCAGAAAAGTACTAACGGATTTGTGTGCTTATTCCTGAGCAACTCCTCCTAACAGGTATAAGAAACACTAATTTTCTAAAGTGTGGACTAGACTTTAATATGAGCTAATGTGGCCTACACAAATGTAAAGTGGTGTAACTGGTGTGTTTGGTGAACTTTATTATTTATTTCTTTTTTGGGGGCTGAACTGACAACAGATAGAGCTGCAGTCACACAGAGACCGTGCAGACAGACGTAAACGGCGCTGCATGGCCCAAAAACCCTCCTCTACTTTATCCTATGTAGTGTTTTTCCACAAATTAGCTGGAGACGGGTGGAAAGACACTAATAGGATTTTTTTAAATTAATTAGCAGCAGACTACACTACTTGAAAAAAAATTAAAATTGATTTGGCGGTATGACGCAGTGAACAACCCTGAGCTGGAGACAACCAGGCTACGGCTGCTCACAGACTACAGGGCGAGCTGCAGTCACACGGAGACCGTGCAGACAGCCGTAAACGGCGCTGCAAGGCCCAAAAACCCTCCTCTACTTTATCCTATGTAGTGTTTTTCCACAAATTAGCTGGAGACGGGTGGAAAGACACTAATAGGATTTTTTTAAATTAATTAGCAGCAGACTACACTACTTGAAAAAAAATTAAAATTGATTTGGCGGTATGACGCAGTGAACAACCCTGAGCTGCAGACAACCAGGCTACGGCTGCTCACAGACTACAGGGCGAGCTGCAGTCACACGGAGACCGTGCAGACAGCCGTAAACGGCGCTGCAAGGCCCAAAAACCCTCCTCTACTTTATCCTATGTAGTGTTTTTCCACAAATTAGCTGGAGACGGGTGGAAAGACACTAATAGGATTTTTTTAAATTAATTAGCAGCAGACTACACTACTTGAAAAAAAATTAAAATTGATTTGGCGGTATGACGCAGTGAACAACCCTGAGCTGCAGACAACCAGGCTACGGCTGCTCACAGACTACAGGGCGAGCTGCAGTCACACGGAGACCGTGCAGACAGCCGTAAACGGCGCTGCAAGGCCCAAAAACCCTCCTCTACTTTATCCTATGTAGTGTTTTTCCACAAATTAGCTGGAGACGGGTGGAAAGACACTAATAGGATTTTTTTAAATTAATTAGCAGCAGACTACACTACTTGAAAAAAAATTAAAATTGATTTGGCGGTATGACGCAGTGAACAACCCTGAGCTGCAGACAACCAGGCTACGGCTGCTCACAGACTACAGGGCGAGCTGCAGTCACACGGAGACCGTGCAGACAGCCGTAAACGGCGCTGCAAGGCCCAAAAACCCTCCTCTACTTTATCCTATGTAGTGTTTTTCCACAAATTAGCTGGAGACGGGTGGAAAGACACTAATAGGATTTTTTTGAATAAATTAGCAGCAGACTACACTACTTGAAAAAAAAAAAAAAAAAAGAACAGTATGAGGCAATGAACCACCCTCCCTGAACTGAATACAACCAGCTATGGATGGCCTATGTGGCTGCACTCAGACTAGAGAGTGGGCTGCACTCACACACACACACACACACAGACCTTGCAGATCGCTGTGAAAACAGCGCTACAAGGCAAAAGCAAGGTGAATAGTAGGTGAACACAGCGGTTGCTAAATTAGCCTTTGGAAAGCACAAAGAAGCAAATCGCTATCTCTAAACTGTCCCTCAGTCAGCAAACAGCGTCCTGTCACTAACTGAATTCACAGCAGAGTGATCGGAAAATGGCGCCAGCGACTTTTAAACTGCATCATGACATCATTTCAGCAGCCAATCACAGCCTTGCCAGTAGTTTCATGCCCTCCATGCTAAACAGGATGTGCCCACACTTGGAATCATTCTCATTGGCTGAATTTCTGAATTTTGAATCTTGGAACTTCCGATTCCGGTATCCGATACGCGGCAAGTATCGGAATACCGGTATCGGAATTCCGATACCGCAAGTATCGGCCGATACCCGATACTTGCGGTATCGGAATGCTCAACACTAGTCATTAGTGATTTGACTCTGGAGCGTCTGTCTTTTCCTATATCCTCACCTGGGCCGTTAGTTCAGGGGCGTTGCTATATAAGCTCCCTGGACCTTCAGTTCAATGCCTGGCATCGTTGAAATCAGAGCTAATCTGTTGTGCTCTTGTCCTCTGATCCTGGTTCCTGTTTTTCAAGCTAAGTCTGCTTCTTTGCTTTTTGCTTTTGTTTTGTTTGGTATTTTTGTCCAGCTTGTTCCTATCTGTATCCTGACCTTTGCTGGAAGCTCTAGGGGGCTGGTGTTCTCCCCCCGGACCGTTAGACGGTTCGGGGGTTCTTGAATCTCCAGCGTGGATTTTTATAGGGTTTTTGTTGACCAGATAAGTTATCTTGCTATATTCTGCTATTAGTAAGCTGGCCTCTCTTTGCTGAACCTGGTTCATTTCTGTGTTTGTCATTTCCTCTTACCTCACCGTTATTATTTGTGGGGGGCTTGTATCTTGCTTTGGGGTCCCTTTCTCTGGAGGCAAGAGAGGTCTTTGTTTTCTTCTCCTAGGGGTAGTTAGATTCTCCGGCTGGCGCGAGTCATCTAGCGATCACCGTAGGCATGATCCCCGGCTACTTCTAGTGTTGGCGTTAGGAGTAGCTATTTGGTCAACCCAGTTACCACAGCCCTATGAGCTGGATTTTTGTATCTTGCAGACTTACACGTTCCTCTGAGACCCTGTCCACTGGGGTCATAACAGTATGCCAGGCCAGTATTAAATGTTTAATGCATTGCAGAAGTGGGATTATAAGAAAGAAAATTTTGAGTTTTTTTTTTCCCTCTCTCATTTTTTTTTCTTTTCTTTTCCCCTTTACCTCAGAGTGGCTTAAGCTTGCTGCAGACATGAATGTCCAGACCTTGATTACAAGTGTGGACCAGCTTGCCGCTCGTGTGCAGAGTATACAAGATTATGTTATCAGAAATCCTAGGTCTGAACCCAAGATTCCGATTCCTGAACTGTTTTCAGGAGACCGATTTAAGTTTAGGAATTTCAGGAATAATTGTAAATTATTTTTGTCCCTGAAACCTTGTTCGTCTGGAGACTCTGCTCAACAAGTAAAAATTGTTATTTCATTCTTACGGGGTGACCCTTAGGATTGGGCTTTTTCGTTGGCGCCAGGAGATCCGGCATTGGCTGATATTGATGCGTTTTTTCTGGCGCTCGGTTTACTTTATGAGGAACCCAATCTTGAGATTCAGGCAGAGAAAGCCTTGCTGGCTATGTCTCAGGGCCAGGACGAGGCTGAGGTGTATTGCCAAAAATTTCGGAAATGGTCCGTGCTGACACATTGGAACGAGTGTGCACTGGCCGCTAATTTTAGAAATGGCCTTTCTGAGGCCATTAAGAATGTTATGGAGGGTTTTCCCATTCCCACAGGTCTGAATGATACCATGTCCCTGGCTATTCAAATTGACCGGCGGTTGCGGGAGCGCAAAACCGCAAATTCCCTCATGTTGTTGTCTGAACAGACACCTGATGTGATGCAATGTAATAGAAAAACCGCAAATTCCCTCATGGTGTTGTCTGAACGGACACCTGATTTGATGCAATGTGATAGAATCCTGACTAGAAATGAGAGGAAAATTCATAGACGCCGGAATGGCTTGTGCTACTACTGTGGTGATTCTACACATGTTATCTCAGCATGCTCTAAACGTATATCTAAGGTTGTTAGTCCTGTCACCGTTGGTAATTTGCATCCTAAGTTTATTCTGTCTGTAACTTTGATTTGCTCACTGTCATCTTATCCTGTCATGGCGTTTGTAGATTCAGGTGCTGCCCTGAGTCTTATGGATCTCTCATTTGCTAAGCGCTGTGGTTTTATTCTTGAACCATTAGAAAATCCTATCCCTCTTAGGGGTATTGATGCTACGCCATTGGCAGAAAATAAGCCGCAGTATTGGACACAGGTTACCATGTGCATGACTCCTGAACACCGCGAGGTGATACGTTTTCTCGTTCTACATAAAATGCATGATTTGGTTGTTTTGGGGCTGCCATGGTTACAGACCCATAATCCAGTCCTTGACTGGAAGGCTATGTCAGTGTCTAGTTGGGGCTGTCGTGGTATTCATGAGGATTCCCTGCCTGTGTCTATTGCTTCTTCTACGCCTTCGGAAGTTCCGGAGTACTTGTCTGATTATCAGGATGTCTTTAGCGAGTCCAGGTCCAGTGCATTGCCTCCTCATAGGGAATGTGACTGTGCAATAGATTTGATTCCAGGCAGTAAATTTCCTAAGGGAAGACTGTTTAATCTGTCGATACCTGAACATACCGCTATGCGTTCATATATCAAGGAGTCTCTGGAGAAAGGACACATCCGTCCGTCTTCTTCCCCTCTTGGTGCGGGATTCTTTTTTGTGGCTAAAAAGGACGGATCTTTGAGGCCTTGTATTGACTATCGGCTTTTAAATAAGATCACTGTCAAATTTCAGTATCCTTTGCCGCTGTTGTCTGACTTGTTTGCCCGGATTAAAGGTGCCAAGTGGTTTACCAAGATAGACCTTCGTGGTGCGTACAACCTTGTGCGCATTAAGCAAGGTGATGAATGGAAAACCGCATTCAATACGCCCGAAGGTCATTTTGAGTACTTGGTGATGCCTTTTGGGCTCTCTAATGCCCCTTCAGTTTTTCAGTCCTTTATGCATGACATTTTCCGGAACCATCTGGATAAATTTCTGATCGTTTATCTGGATGATATTCTGGTTTTTTCTGATAATTGGGACTCGCATGTGGAGCAGGTCAGGATGGTCTTTAAAATTTTGCGTGAAAATTCTTTGTTTGTCAAGGGCTCAAAGTGTCTTTTTGGTGTACAGAAGGTTCCCTTTATGGGGTTCATTTTTTCCCCTTCTGCTGTGGAGATGGACCCAGTCAAGGTCCGAGCTATTCTTGATTGGACTCAGCCCTCGTCAGTTAAGAGTCTTCAGAAGTTCTTGGCTTTCGCTAACTTCTACCGTCGTTTTATCGCTAACTTTTCTAGCATTGTGAAACCTTTGACGGATATGACCAAGAAGGGCTCCGATGTGGTTAATTGGGCTCCTGCTGCCTTGGAGGCTTTCCAGGAGTTGAAACGTCGGTTTACTTCGGCGCCTGTTTTGTGCCAGCCTGATGTCTCGCTTCCCTTTCAAGTTGAGGTGGATGCTTCAGAGATTGGAGCAGGGGCCGTTTTGTCGCAGAGAGGCCCTGGTTGCTCTGTTATGAGACCTTGCGCCTTTTTCTCTAGGAAGTTTTCGCCTGCGGAGCGAAATTATGATGTGGGCAATCGGGAGTTGTTGGCCATGAAATGGGCATTTGAGGAGTGGCGTCATTGGCTCGAGGGTGCTAAGCATCGTGTGGTGGTCTTGACTGATCACAAAAATCTGATGTATCTCGAGTCTGCTAAACGCCTGAATCCTAGACAGGCCCGCTGGTCATTGTTTTTCTCCCGTTTTGACTTTGTTGTCTCGTATTTACCAGGTTCAAAGAATGTGAAGGCCGATGCTCTTTCCAGGAGCTTTGTGCCTGATGCTCCTGGAGTCGCTGAACCTGTTGGTATTCTTAAGGATGGTATTATCTTGTCAGCTATTTCTCCTGATCTGCGACGTGTGTTGCAGAGATTTCAGGCTGATAGGCCTGATTCTTGTCCACCTGACAGACTGTTTGTGCCTGATAAGTGGACCAGCAGAGTCATTTCCGAGGTTCATTCCTCGGTGTTGGCAGGTCACCCAGGAATTTTTGGCACCAGAGATCTGGTGGCCAGATCCTTTTGGTGGCCTTCCTTGTCTAGGGATGTGCGGTCATTTGTACAGTCCTGTGGGACTTGTGCTCGAGCTAAGCCTTGCTGTTCTCGTGCCAGCGGGTTGCTCTTGCCCTTGCCTGTCCCTAAGAGACCTTGGACACATATCTCCATGGATTTCATTTCTGATCTTCCGGTGTCTCAGGGCATGTCTGTTATCTGGGTGATATGTGATCGCTTCTCCAAGATGGTCCATTTGGTTCCTTTGCCTAAACTGCCTTCCTCTTCCGATCTGGTTCCTGTGTTTTTCCAGAACGTGGTTCGTTTGCACGGCATCCCTGAGAATATTGTGTCAGACAGAGGATCCCAGTTCGTTTCCAGATTCTGGCGATCCTTTTGTAGTAGGATGGGCATTGACTTGTCGTTTTCGTCTGCTTTCCATCCTCAGACTAATGGACAGACGGAGCGAACTAATCAGACTTTGGAGGCTTATTTGAGGTGTTTTGTCTCTGCTGATCAGGACGATTGGGTGACCTTCTTGCCGTTAGCTGAGTTTGCCCTTAATAATCGGGCCAGTTCCGCCACCTTGGTTTCGCCGTTTTTCTGCAACTCTGGTTTCCACCCTCGTTTTTCTTCGGGTCATGTGGAACATTCTGACTGCCCTGGGGTGGATTCTGTGGTGGATAGGTTGCAGCGGATCTGGAATTTTGTGGTGGACAACTTGAAGTTGTCACAGGAGAGGGCTCAGCGCTTTGCCAACCGCCGCCGCGGTGTGGGTCCCCGACTACGTGTTGGGGATTTGGTGTGGCTTTCTTCCCGCTTTGTTCCTATGAAGGTTTCCTCTCCCAAATTTAAACCTCGTTTTATTGGTCCTTACAAGATATTGGAAATTCTTAATCCTGTATCCTTTCGCCTGGATCTACCTGTGTCGTTTGCTATCCACAACGTGTTTCATAGGTCCTTGTTGCGGCGGTACGTTGTGCCTGTGGTTCCTTCTGCTGAGCCTCCTGCTCCGGTGTTGGTTGAGGGCGAGTTGGAGTACGTGGTGGAGAAGATCTTGGATTCTCGTCTCTCCAGGCGGAGGCTTCAGTACCTGGTCAAGTGGAAGGGCTATGGTCAGGAAGATAATTCCTGGGTGGTCGCCTCTGATGTTCATGCGGCCGATTTAGTTCGTACCTTTCATGCCGCTCATCCTGATCGCCCTGGTGGTCGTGGTGAGGGTTCGGTGACCCCTCACTAAGGGGGGGGTACTGTTGTGATTTTGCTTTTTGCTCCCTCTAGTGGTCATTAGTGATTTGACTCTGGAGCGTCTGTCTTTTCCTATATCCTCACCTGGGCCGTTAGTTCAGGGGCGTTGCTATATAAGCTCCCTGGACCTTCAGTTCAATGCCTGGCATCGTTGAAATCAGAGCTAATCTGTTGTGCTCTTGTCCTCTGATCCTGGTTCCTGTTTTTCAAGCTAAGTCTGCTTCTTTGCTTTTTGCTTTTGTTTTGTTTGGTATTTTTGTCCAGCTTGTTCCTATCTGTATCCTGACCTTTGCTGGAAGCTCTAGGGGGCTGGTGTTCTCCCCCCGGACCGTTAGACGGTTCGGGGGTTCTTGAATCTCCAGCGTGGATTTTTATAGGGTTTTTGTTGACCAGATAAGTTATCTTGCTATATTCTGCTATTAGTAAGCTGGCCTCTCTTTGCTGAACCTGGTTCATTTCTGTGTTTGTCATTTCCTCTTACCTCACCGTTATTATTTGTGGGGGGCTTGTATCTTGCTTTGGGGTCCCTTTCTCTGGAGGCAAGAGAGGTCTTTGTTTTCTTCTCCTAGGGGTAGTTAGATTCTCCGGCTGGCGCGAGTCATCTAGCGATCACCGTAGGCATGATCCCCGGCTACTTCTAGTGTGGGCGTTAGGAGTAGCTATTTGGTCAACCCAGTTACCACAGCCCTATGAGCTGGATTTTTGTATCTTGCAGACTTACACGTTCCTCTGAGACCCTGTCCACTGGGGTCATAACAGACGTCGCGGCTTGTGATTGGTCGCGTGGCGGTCACATGAGCGGCACGCGACCAATCAGAAGCCGTGACGTTCATCTAAGGTCTTTCAAGCGCTTGAAAGACCTTAGATGACGTCACGGCTTTCTGATTGGTCACGTTGCGGTCACGTGACCGCCCCGCGACCAATCACAGGCCGCGACGTCATCTAAGGACTTTCAAGCGCTCATTCTGAGGTACCGAAGCTGCCGGTTACATCGGGCTACGTCGGAGAGGTGAGTATATCAATATTTTTTATTTTTATTCTTTATTTTACACTTAAATATGGATTCCGATACCGATTCCCGATATCACAAACATATCGGAACTCGGTATCGGAATTCCGATACCAGATTCAGAAGATCGCCGACCTCATGGCCGACCCCACACAGGGGTCGGGTCGGGTTTCATGAAACCCGACTTTGCCAAAAGTCGGCGACTTCTGAAAATGGCCGACCCGTTTCACTCAACCCTAGTCAGCTGACACCCGGCCGCGATCGGCCGCGCTCCCACCGTGAGCGTGGCTGATCGTGCTGGATGTACTATTCCGTCCTTGGGAAGTAAGGTCCACCCCACATGGATGGAATAGTACGTCCAATGGCAGAAAGGGGTTAAAGGAACCAAAAGTAATTGGACAATTATCTTAAAAGCTATTTAATGGGCTGCATGGGCTATCCATCATAAATTAAGCAAGTAAAATGTTTAGAGCTTATTGCAGGTGTAGCATTTGCATTTGGAAGCTGTTGATGTGAACCCACAACATGCAGTCAAAGAAGCTCTCAATGGAAAAGAAATAGACTATCATTAGGCTGGAAAAAAAGATGAAATCCATCGGAGAGATAGCAGAAAGGTTAGGCGAGCCAAATCAACAGTTTGGTACATTCTGCACCAATAATGAGTGCATTGGTGAGCTTGAGAACTCAAAAAGGCCTTGACGTCCGTGGAAGACAACAGTAATGGATGATCAAAGAATATTTTCCATGGTGAAGAAAAAACATTTCACAACATTCACTCAAGTGAAGAACACGCTATAGGAAGTAGGTGTTTCAGTATCTATATACAGTGGGGGAAATAACTATTTGATCCCTTACTGATATTTTAAGTTTGCCCACTGACAAAGACACGAACAGTCTATAAGTTAATTTTAACATTGAGAGATAGAATATCTCAAATAAAATCCAGAAAATCACATTGTATAAATAATATAAATTTATTTGCATTTTGCAGTGAGAAATAAGTATTTGATCCTCTACCAACCATTAAGAGTTCTGGCTCCTACAGACCAGTTAGACGCTCCTAATCAACTCATTACCTCATTACATCGTCACCTTTATAAAAGCCTCCTGTCCACAGACTCAATTAATCAGTCAGACTCTAAACTCTACAACATAGGCAAGACCAAAGAGCTTTCTAAGGATGTCAGGGACAAGATCATAGACCTGCACAAAGCTGGAATGGGCTACAAAACCACAAGTAAGATGCTGGGTGAAAAGGAGACAACTGTTGGTGCAATAGTAAGAAAATGGAAGAAATGCCAAATCACTGTCAATCAATATCGATCTGGGGCACCATGCAAAATCTCACATTGTGTGGGTATCCTTGATCATGAGGAAGGTGAGAGATCAGCTTAAAACTACATGGGGGGAACTTGCTAATGACCTTAAGGCAGCTGGGACCACTGTCACCAAGAAAACCCTTGCTAACACATTACACCGTAAAGGTTTACATCTTGCAGTGCCAGCAAGATCCCCCTGCTCTGGAAGGCGCATGTGCAGGCCCATCTGAAGTCTGCCAATTAACACCCGGATGATTCTGTGAGTGATTGGGAGAAGGTGCTGTGATCAGATGAGACAAAAATTGAGCAATTTGGCATTAACTCAACTCACCGTGTTTGGAGGGAGAGAAAGGCTGCCTAATGACCCAAAGAACACCATCCCCACTGTCAAGCATTGAGGTGGAAACATTATGTTTTGGATGTGTCTCTCTGCTAAGGGCACAGGACTACCTAACCACATCAATGGGAGAATGGATGGAGCCATGTACCGTAAAATCCTGAGTGACAACCTCCTTCACTCCGCCAGGACATTATAAATGGGTCGTGGCTGGATCTTCCAGCAAGACAATGACCCAAAACATACAGCCAAGGTGACAAAGGAGTGGCTCAGAAAGAAGCACATTAAGGTCATGGAGTAACCTAGCCAGTCTTCAGACCTTAATCCCATAGAAATCTTATGGAGGGAGTTGAAGATCTGAGTTGCCAAGCAACAGCCTCAAAATCTTAATGATTTAGAAATGATCTGCAAAGAGGAGTGGACCAAAATTCCTCCTGACATGTGCCAAACCTCATCATCAACTACAAAAAAGTCTGACTGCTGTGCTTGCCAACAAGGGTTTTGCCACCAAGTATTAAGTCTTGTTTGCCAGAGGGATCAAATACTTATATCTCACTGCAAAATGCAAATAAATTTATAACATTTATACAATGTGATTTTCTGGATTTTATTTTTGATATTCTATATCTCAATGTTAAAATTAACCTACCCATAAAATTATAGACTGTTCATGTCTTTGTCAGTGGGCAAACTTACAAAATCAGCAAGGGATCAAATAATTATTTCCTTCACTGTAACTCCTTTGGCACTCTCTGGTCTCTGGCTGTATTTTATCTATTCCTGGAGACTGCATTAGTCTATCAACACTTTTCTGTTCATTAACTCCAGTTCACAGCCCTTTTCTGTTCCCAGTGCCACAATGTACAATTTTGGTTTATAAAATGAGCCACAATTTTTTTGAAAACACCTATTAATTAGAGTTGAGTGAATCTGTTCGGCTCCCTCCTTATTCGACAAGCTATAGGGCTTACTGAAAAAGCTGCAGCAGGAACCCGGATATCTGGATCACAGCATATACATGGAGAGCCCAACAAACCCAACAAACAGGCTCTCCGTGCATGTGTTTGGACTGTCACACAGCCGCGACACATGCAGTTGTGGAGCCAAACAGCTGATCAGCCGGAGCGATCCAGGAAGCCGGTTCCCTCTGCAGCTTATTCGGTAAGCGCTATAGCTTGTCGAATAAGGAGGGAGCCGAAGATATTCGCTCAACTCTACTATTAATCTGTTGTTTCAAATAAAAAACAGTAAAAGAAACAAAAAAAAACCCCCAAAAACAATGACTGCTTGCCTTCAAAAACAGGAACATTTGTTAATAGGCTAGCAAAAGTTACCAAAGTTATTCTAGAAGGAAGCAACCAAGTTTTTTTTCCATTTTACATGATTCCATGCACAGCACAGTGTACTCTAATTGAACATGATTGATGTTGGCCTTTTATAAAGATACCAGATTTCATTTCTGTAGACTTCAGAATTGTATGCCATCCAATGATCATTTTAACCTTTGGAAGTCAATTTGTTTTCTGAAAACTCCACTTACACTCGTGTTTTGTCATCTCAGCTGAACATCAACAGTAAAGACCTTACATTGTTAATATATTGTATTTACTATACATAAACTTTTATCATTTTTTTTAAGGAAAATCATCCCACAGTCCTACAGAGACTACAAACCCTTGTTCAGAGATGAGACCGTACCTTTAAAATGTTTAGGAGGAGGTGAGATCCTATAAATAAACTTCAGATTCCAGGACTAACCTCTATTTCTAATTCATTAATTGAGACTTCAGACCATATTAGTTAAATAAATTCAGAAAATTAGACCAGATAAGTACAATTATTTTGGACTCCAAGTACCTTAAATAAATTCAGAACCAAAAACAGTACTAAACGTAATTCAGATTCCAGAGTAAACTAATAAAATGACCTTGGGCCAAACATAAAGAAAGGAAAATATATAAGTAGACTCCCCCAGATCCTCCAAGATCGAAGGTCCTGATGTTGACCATTTTAGGACACTGTTTTGGGCACCAGTGGCAGCTCCATTCCCAATGGCAAACATGATTACATAATTGCATTACATCTATGTCAGTAGGTTCATCAATTTCTTCTTCATTCTAGATTCTGATTGCGGTTCACCAGTTAAATACCCCTGATCTAAACAGTTGGGTGACATTTAGTGGAGAGTTCACTTTATCACCAACCATGTCTTTACTCTCCAAAATGCTTTGGATAACAGGCATTTTTTTTATTAGATGCTAAGTTTGGCTCATTATCGTAATTTCCATCAAACCTTGCAAACAAGGCATCAATTGTTAATACAATACTTATGATCTGAAGGTAAAAAGAGATTTATGCTTTGAGTCCCCCAATTTTTTGTTAAATGAAAGTCCAGCACAGACTAAAATATAATTGAAAAAAATAGACCAATTTCTAAATATACCAGTATAAATGTATAAAAACATAAATAACTCTCCATCAACGGCATCAAGCAGTTTCTATAAAGGTTTCAGGGAATAATATATAGTCTTTCCACGCCTATGGGAATTCATTTAAAAAAACATTTCAGCTTACTAAATTCCCCAAGTAATTAATCAGAGAAAATGGTTATATATATTAATAATGGTTATATATAACAAAATTGAATTTTCAAATTCCAAATGTATTAGAAAATAATGTCTGCTCCATCCCAAGTGCTGCCGGCTGTTGAACGCAGGTGATTCCGCATGTGTTCATTGTGTTCACCGCGCCCAATACATTGTACGGAAAATTTATCTTGCAGAGACTGAGTGTCTCTGCAAGATAAATAGACATTCTGCAGTCTGGAAAGACGCACCGCATGTCCATCTCCGCAGGGAAGCCACAGGTGCCGGTGCACACATAGTGAACATGGGATTTCTTGAAATGTCATCTACTATGCTACAACATCTGGCTGCTGCGGGTTGGTTGCTGCAGATGTACGTAGATCACCCCCAGGCGCAGGGCAGTGGGGTACTCGGTACCGGGTCCCTCGGTCTCGGTTCTGGGGATGTCACGGTGGCCCGACCTGGTCCGTGGCCCTGCTAAGGGGCGCCCAATTAAAGGTTAAGTTTGTCAAGTGTTCGTGACACCACCTGTGGTATTCGGTCAGGATGACCGACGCTGCTGAGGGGTCCGCTGGGGTGATGGAATGGCAGCTAGATGGTATTCCTTCCCACAGGTGAAGTATGTCCCCAGGGCTTCCCAGTAAGGTAGATGGTGATGGTGAAGGTCGCAGTAAATAGCGAGGACACAAGGTTCCAGTCTCTTTACCCTTTACTGTAGACTTCAGCGTCCACAGTCCAGAGTACCGCTCACAGGGCTGGCTGAGTCTGGCCGGTCCGAAGGCACACCCAGAGTTCCCTTTGCATGTGGAAATCAGTAGCCTTCCTACTAGCGCCTGTGTGTTGTAGTACCTCCCTGCTGAGCACCACGGGAAAGTCCTCACAACTTTCGTGTATGTTTCTGATATTCTCTCTCTCCGTCCCCCAGTTGGTATGGATAGGACGACCCGTATGATGGGGTAGGCCTGGAGCTATTTTATAGGGACCCTAGAGACGCCCCTCTCCCACAATTTGCCTCCTTTGTCTTCATTAGGTTTAAAGGTTGGGCAGCCAACTTGGAATTAACTGTCCTGCCCTAGTTCAAAGTAATGCGTAGAGCCAATTACTCCCTCGGTGTTCGGGCCACCGGCTACGCGCCTCAGAAGGAGGCTGCCGATCTTGGCGCAGACCCTCCTCCCGGTGTTATCTCCTTGTGCTGTGATCTCGTTTCTCACTCTCCACAATATACTTCGCTTCGTGTCCTTTCTTAGGATGCTTCCGCAATGAGGTGCAGGCGCAGTTCCGTAACGTTCTATCTCTTGCTATGTCTCTGTCAGGATCCCACCCCTTACAGGGACCTCTGTCTGCAGCTCAGATGTTCCTCCTTCTCCCCCTGTCTGCCTGACAGGTCTTCTCTGGGTCTCACCCAGGTAGCTTCTCCTCTAACTTCCTATCCAACCCCCAGTTTTACCCAAGTGTGAGGAGTGGCCTAATAGATAGAACCCTTTTGCTCCCCCTGGTGGTTGGAGTGTGAAGTGTAGTGTGTGACTGTGATACCTGGTCAGATGAACTCCTTTATTACCATCAGACATAACATCACTCCCCCTGGTAGAAGAGCGACATTACTGCAACGACCAGGACTCTGGGGCGCTGCATACGCAGCGTCTAACCCGCAGCGTTTACTGACCATGGGAACATACCCTTAAAGTTTTAAGCAAAGACTATGAAAACCAATCAAATAGAATATGGCTAACATAAAGGATACGATATAAAGATAAAAGTTGTAAAACTTTTATAATGGTAAGAAAATATTTAATTAAAGTTAAAGGGAGCAATTCATCCAAGTGTTTTCACCAGAATAGTGGCATTAAAAAATTTGTAAAATCATAAAATTTTTGCACAATGCAGATCTGTGCAAAAATGTTGTGAATATTTGCATTTTCATGCCAGTTTGAAGGCGCTCTCCAAAAATGGGGCGGAAATGGAGTAGAGCTGGAGGTTGGTTGGGTGTGGCTAAAACTGTCAATCAAATTCAGTAGAAGTGTCAGCATTTTGTATCTGACTGGAGTAATATTTCTGTCAAGGCACTCAGAAGTGGAGTTCATCTCTTAATGAATTTGGCTCATCTTATTCCTGCATGACTCTCATTAAGTCTAGGGTCACACGACCATTTTCTTTCCATCAGAGAAAATCGATCTGCTTATCCTAATCACACTCTCATCAGAATTTGATAAAAGTGGGATCCAAGTGGGATCTGATTTTCTCAGAGGTGGAGAGAAAAAAAATTAATGTAAATCGTACCACATTCTCTGTTTTGTTTGTTTTTTGGGTGTTTTTTTTAACATTTATTGGAATCAGTTTTGAAAAGGATATGCCCCCTCAGCATAAAATACTGTAACATATTGGAGACTTGAATATAAACAATATCAATTGACATTATGTCTTAATCATCAGCCTCTGATCTACTGTAGCCTTTACTATTCCATTATAGCAAACTTCTGCTTAGATGGAATTGTGAAGGCGGCAGCTGACCAGTGGCCGCCGATTGACTGCAGCGGTCATGTGACTTAACAGTGACTGTACAATGTCACATGATTCTTTTTTTTTAAGTTTTATGATTTACTATGAAGCTGTTAAAGCAAACATGACAGCAGGATTTTGATAAGTAAACTACAGGCATTGTCATGTTGCGCTGTTATAATAATTAAAATGATACTTGGGGTCAAGAAATCCATTTTGTGGTTCTTGTGAAATCAGTGTTAAAAGTTTTCAGTTAATCAGATGCTCATGCTCCAGGGCGTAACTGTAGGAATGTCTTATTTTCTTGCTCTAAGCAGGAGAAACCAATTAAAGACTTGTCCACAGGCAGCCCCTGAAGCACAAACATGTTCCTCATCATATAGACAGAGAGAGCGACAGACTGTTTATGCTTCGGGGCTGCCTATTGGCAGGTCTCTTCTTGGTTTCTCTGACTTAGAGCAGGAAGACAAGACTCTGACTACAGTCTCGCCCCGGAGCACGGGCATATCATTAATTGAAAACTTCTATCACTGATTATACAAGAACCAAAAGATGAATTTCTTCAGCCCAGGTATCATTATAATCAGCATTACAGAGGCAACATGACAATGCCTGTAATTTACTTAGTAGAATCTTGCCGACAGGTTTACTTTAAGAAAAAGTTGTCTGTTGATATTATCTATTCCCAGAAGATAAAAAAGTCCATTGTAGAAACCCTTATATGTTCATATTTTATTTGGAAAGAAAGTTATACAGTTCGGAAAAAAGTATTTAGTCAGCCACCAATTATGCAAGTTTTCCCACTTAAAAAGATGAGAGAGGCCTGTAATTAACATCATAGGTAGACCAGTCAAAATGAGAAAACAAATCCAGAAAATCAACTTGTCGGATTTGGCAAGATTTATTTTTGCAAATTATGGTGGAAAATAGGTATTTGGTCACCTAAAAACATACAGGATTTCTGGCTCTCACAGACTTGTAACTTCTTCTTTAAAAGACTCCTCTTTCCTCCACTCATTACTTGAAAAAATGGCACCTATTTGAAATTGTTATCAGTATAAAAGACACCTGTCCACAACCTCAAACAGTCACACTCCAAACTCCACTATGGTGAAGACCAAAGAGCTGTCAAAGGACACCAGAATCAAAATTGTTGCCCTGCACCAGGCTGGGAAGACTGAATCTGCAATAAGCAAGCAGCTTGGTGTGATGAAATCAACTGTGGGAGCAATAATAAGAAAATGGAAGACATACAAGACCACTGATACTCTCCCACGATCTGGGACTCCATGCAAGATCTCACCCCGTGGGGTCAAAATGATCACAAGAACGGTGAGCAAAAATCCCAGAACCACACGAGGGGACCTAGTGAATGACCTGCATAGAGCTGGGATCACCGAAACAAAGGCTACCATCAGTAACATACAGTCATATGAAAAAGTTTGGGCACCCCTATTAATCTTAAGCTTAATGTTTTATAAAAATTGTTTTTTTTGCAACAGCTATTTCAGTTTCATATATCTAATAACTGTTGGACACAGTAATGTTTCTGCCTTGAAATGAGGTTTATTGTACTGACAGAAAATGTGCAATCTGCATTCAAACACAATTTGACAGGTGCATAAGTATGGGCACCCTTATCATTTTCTTGTTTTAAATACTCCTACCTATTTTTTACTGACTTACTAAAGCACTTTTTTTGGTTTTGTAACCTCATTGAGCTTTGAACTTCATAGCTAGGTGTATGCAATCATGAGAAAAGCTACTTAAACTGGCCACTTGCAAGTTGTTCTCCTGTTTGAATCTCCTCTGAAGAGTGGCATCATGTGCTCATCAAAACAACTGTCAAATTATCTGAAAACAAAGATTATTCCACATAGTTGTTCAGGGGAAGAATACAAAAAGCTGTCTCAGAGGTTTAATCTGTCAATTTCCACTGTGAGGAACATAGTAAGGAAATGGAAGAACACAGGTACAGTTCTTGTTAAGGCCAGAAGTGGCAGGCCAAGAATAACATCAGAAAGGCAGAGAAGAAGAATGGTGAGATCAGTCAAGGACAATCCTCAGACCACCTCCAGAGAGCTGCAGCATCAACTTGCTGCAGATGGTGTCACTGTGCATCGGTCAACTATAAAACACACGTTGCACAAGGAGAAGCTTTATGGGAGAGTTATGCGAAAGAAGCCGTTTCTGCAAGCATGCCACAAACAGAGTCAGCTGAGGTATGCAAATGCACATTTGGAAAAGCCAATTTCTTTTTGGAAGAAGGTCCTGTGGACTGATGAAACCAAGACTGAGTTGTTTGGTAATGCAAAATTACGTTATGCATGGCGGTAAAAAAACACAGTGCGTTGTATAGTTGACCGATGCACAGTGACACCATCAGCAGCAAGTTGATGCTGCAGCTCTCTGGAGGTGGTCTGAGGATTGTCCTTGACTGATCTCACCATTCTTCTTCTCTGCCTTTCTGATGTTTTTCTTGGCCTGCCACTTCTGGCCTTAACAAGAACGGTACCTGTGTTCTTCCATTTCCTTACTATGTTCCTCACAGTGGAGATTGACAGGTTAAATCTCTGAGACAGCTTTTTGTATCCTTCCCCTGAACAACTATGTTGAATAATCTTTGTTTTCAGATCATTTGACAGTTGTTTTGAGGAGCCCATGATGCCACTCTTCAGAGGAGATTCAAACAGGAGAACAACTTGCAAGTGGCCACTTTAAGTAGCTTTTCTCATGATTGCATACACCTAGCTATGAAGTTCAAAGCTCAATGAGGTTACAAAACCCAAAAAAGTGCTTTAGTAAGTCAGTAAAAAGTAGGTAGGAGTATTTAAAACAAGAAAATGATAAGGGTGCCCATACTTATGTGTTATGATTGAACTGGTGGTTAGGAGCACTAGAAATGACCAGATGAGCAACCTAGTAATACAGGACGAGCTCTGGGAAGTGGGAGCTCTGCTGACCGCAACCCCTAATCCTATCACAACAACTAGAAATAGCCGTGGAGCGTTCCTGACTCTGCCTAGATGCCTCTTCACAGCCTAAGAGCTAACTACCCCTAAAGATAGAAAATACAGCCTACCTTGCCTCAGAGAAATTCCCCAAAGAAATAGGCAGCCCCCCACACATATTGACTGTGAGTTAAGATGGAAGTCACAAACACAGGAATGAAATAGGTTTCAGCAAAGGAGGCCATACTTGAACTAAACAGACTGAGGATAGAAAAGGTATCTTTGCGGTCAGCATAAAAAACTAACAAAAAACCACGCAGAGTATGCAAAAGAGAGCACCGCACCGACTCACGGCGCGGTGGTGCCACTCTGCATCCCAGAGCTTCCAGCTAACAAGACAAAATCATAACAGCAAGCTGGACAAAAACACAGTGGTAACAAATAAGCTAGCGGGGACTTAGCTTTTGCTGAAGTAGACAGGTCATCTGAAAGATCCAAGAGAACTGAACCAGTACTAGGACATTGACAGCTGGCATCAAGTAACGATCTGAGTGGAGTTAAATAGAGCAGCCAGCCAAGGCCTGAACGAGGTCAGCTGGGGAAGGAACCTCAGAACCAGCAGCTCCACTCACAGCCACCAGAGGGAGTCCATGGACAGAACTCGCCGAAGTACCATTCATAACCACAGGAGGGAGTTCGAGAACAGAATTCACAACAGTACCCCCCCTTGAGGAGGGGTCACCGAACCCTCACCAGAGCCTCCAGGCCGATCCGGACGAGCCAAATGAAAGGCACGAACAAGATCGGCAGCATGAACATCAGAGGCAACCACCCAGGAATTATCCTCCTGACCATAACCTTTCCACTTGACTAGGTACTGAAGTTTCCATCTCGAAACACGAGAATCCAAAATCTTCTCCACCACATACTCCAACTCCCCCTCAACTAACAACGGGGCAGGAGGATCAACGGAGGGAACCATAGGAACCACATATCTCCACAATAACGACCTATGGAACACATTATGGATGGCGAAAGAAGCTGGAAGGTCCAACACAGGATTAAGAATTTCAGAAATCTTATAAGGACCAATGAAACGAGGCTTAGACTTAGGAGATGAAACCTTCATAGGAACATAACGAGACGACAACCAAACCAAATCCCCAACACGAAGTCGGGGACCAACACAGCGACGGCGGTTAGCGAAACATTGAGCCTTCTCCTGGGACAATTTCAAATTGTCCACTACGTGAGTCCAAATTTGCTGCAATCAGTCCACCACAGAATCCACACCAGGACAGTCCGAAGGCTCAACCTGCCCTGAAGAAAAACGAGGGTGGAAACCAGAATTACAGAAAAAGGGCGAAACCAAAGTGGCCGAGCTGGCCCGATTATTAAGGGCGAACTCAGCCAAAGGCAAGAAGGACTCCCAATCATCCTGATCAGCAGAAACAAAGCATCTCAGATATGTTTCCAAAGTCTGATTGGTTCGTTGGGTTTGGCCATTTGCCTGAGGATGGAAAGCTGAAGAAAAAGACAAATCAATGCCCATCTTAGCACAAAAGGACCGCCAAAATCTTGAAACAAACTGGGAACCTCTGTCCGACAAGATGTTCTCCGGAATGCCATGTAAACGAACCACATGCTGGAAAAACAATGGAACCAAATCACAGGAGGAAGGCAATTTGGTTACCAAATGGACCATCTTAGAGAAGTGATCACAAACCACCCAGATAACTGACATCCTCTGAGAGACAGGGAGATCTGAAATAAAATCCATGGAAATATGCGTCCAGTGCCTTTTTGGGACCAGCAAGGGCAAAAGCAACCCACTGGCACAAGAACAGCAGGGTTTAGCCCGAGCACAAGTCCCACAGGACTGCACAAAAGAACGCACATCTCGTGACAACAAGGAAGGCCACCAAAAGGATCTAGCCACCAAATCTCTGGTACCAAAGATTCCAGGATGACCAGCCAATACCGAACAATGAACCTCAGAGATAACTCTACTAGTCCATCTATCAGGGACAAACAGCTTCTCCGCTGGGCAACGGTCAGGTCTATCAGCCTGAAACTCCTGCAGCACCCGCCGCAAATCAGGGGAGATGGCCGACAAAACTACCCCCTCTTTGAGAATACCAGCCGGCTCAGGAACTCCCGGAGAATCAGGCACAAAACTCCTTGAAAGGGCATCAGCCTTCACATTCTTAGAACCCGGAAGGTACGAAACCACAAAATTGAAGCGGTAGAAAAACAGCGACCATCGAGCCT
Organism: Ranitomeya variabilis; assembly: GCF_051348905.1. NCBI lineage: Eukaryota > Metazoa > Chordata > Amphibia > Anura > Dendrobatidae > Ranitomeya > Ranitomeya variabilis. Next base: position 66,153,393 of record NC_135236.1, read on the forward strand.
GTCTAGGATTCAACCGCTTGGCAGACTCGAGATAAGTCAGATTCTTGTGATCCGTCAAGACCACCACGCGATGCTTGGCTCCCTCAAGCCAATGTCGCCACTCCTCAAACGCCCACTTCATAGCCAACAACTCTTGATTGCCCACATCATAATTGCGCTCAGCAGGCGAAAACTTTGTAGAAAAGAAAGCACATGGTTTCATCACAGAGCCATCAGAACCTCTTTGAGACAAAACAGCCCCTGCTCCAATCTCAAAAGCATCCACCTCGACCTGAAACGGGAGGGAAACATCTGGCTGACACAACACAGGGGCAGAAGAAAAACGACGCTTCAGCTCCTGAAAAGCCTCAACGGCCGCAGAGGACCAATTGACCACATCAGCAACTTTCTTGGTCAAATCAGTCAATGGTTTAACAACACTAGAAAAATTAGCGATGAAGCGACGGTAAAAATTAGCAAAGCCCAGGAATTTCTGAAGGCTCTTCACAGAAGTAGGCTGAGTCCAATCATAAATGGCCTGAACTTTAACAGGGTCCATCTCGATAGTAGAAGGGGAAAAAATGAAGCCCAAAAATGAAACCTTCTGAACTCCAAAGAGACATTTAGACCCCTTCACAAACAAGGAATTAGCACGAAGGACCTGGAACACCATTCTGACCTGCTTCACATGAGACTCCCAATCATCCGAAAAGACCAAAATATCATCCAAATATACAATCATGAATCTATCCAGGTACTTTCGGAAGATGTCATGCATAAAGGACTGAAACACAGATGGAGCATTAGAAAGCCCGAATGGCATCACCAAGTACTCAAAATGGCCCTCGGGCGTATTAAATGCTGTTTTCCATTCGTCGCCTTGTTTAATACGCACAAGATTATACGCCCCTCGAAGATCTATCTTGGTGAACCAACTAGCCCCCTTAATCCGAGCAAACAAATCAGACAGTAGCGGCAAAGGGTACTGAAATTTGATGGTGATTTTATTGAGAAGGCTGTAATCTATACAAGGTCTCAGAGAACCATCCTTCTATGCCACAAAAAAGAACCCTGCTCCCAACGGTGACGACGACGGGCGAATATGCCCTTTCTCCAAGGACTCCTTTATATAACTCCGCATTGCAGCATGTTCTGGCACAGATAAATTGAACAGTCGGCCCTTCGGAAACTTACTACCAGGAATCAAATTAATAGCACAATCGCAATCCCTATGAGGAGGTAGGGCACTGGATTTGGGCTCATCAAATACATCCCGGTAATCTGACAAGAACTCAGGGACGTCAGAAGGATGGGAAGACGAAATAGACAACAATGGGACATCCCCATGTACCCCTTGACAACCCCAACTGGATAGAGACATTGATTTCCAATCCAATACTGGATTATGGACCTGTAGCCATGGCAAACCCAAAACGACCACATCATGCAGATTATGCAACACCAAAAAGCGAATATCCTCCTGATGTGCAGGAGCCATGCACATGGTCAATTGAGTCCAGTACTGAGGCTTATTCTTGGCCAAAGGTGTAGCATCAATTCCTCTCAATGGAATAGGATACAGTAAGGGCTCCAAGAAAAAACCACAGCGCCTGGCAAACTCCAAGTCCATCAAATTCAGGGCAGCGCCTGAATCCACAAATGCCATAACAGAATAGGACGACAAAGAGCAAATCAGAGTAACGGACAAAAGAAATTTTGGCTGTACCATACCAATGGTGGCAGACCTAGCGAACCGTTTAGTGCGCTTAGGATAATCAGAGATAGCATGAGTGGAGTCACCACTGTAAAAACACAGCCCATTCTGACGTCTGTACTCTTGCCGTTCAGCTCTGGTCAAGGTCCTGTCACATTGCATAGGCTCAGGCCTCCGCTCAGAAAACACCACCAAATGGTGCACATTTTTGCGCTCACGTAAGCGTCGATCGATCTGAATGGCCAAGGACATAGACTCACTCAGACCAGCAGGCGTGGGGAATCCCACCATAACATCCTTAAGGGCTTCAGAAAGACCCTTTCTGAAAATTGCCGCCAGGGCACATTCATTCCACTGAGTAAGCACAGACCACTTTCTAAACTTCTGACAATATACCTCCGCTTCATCCTGACCCTGACACAAAGCCAGCAAAAATTTATCTGCCTGATCCACTGAATCTGGTTCATCATAAAGCAAACCAAGCGCCAGAAAAAACGCATCTACATTACGCAATGCAGGATCTCCTGGCACAAGGGAAAATGCCCAGTCTTGAGGGTCGCCACGCAGCAAAGAAATAATGATTTTTACTTGCTGAATGGGGTCACCAGAGGAGCGGGGTTTCAAAGCAAAAAACAGTCTACAATTATTTTTGAAATTCAGGAACTTAGATCTATCCCCAGAAAACAAATCAGGAATTGGAATTCTGAGTTCTAACATCGGGTTCTGAACTACATAATCTTGAATGCCTTGTACCCTTGCAGTGAGTTGATCCACACAAGAGGACAGACCTTGAATGTCCATATCTACACCTGTGTCCTGAACCACCAAGAGATTTAGGGGAAAAGAGAAACAAAACACACTGCAGAGAAAAAAAAAATGGTCTCAGAACTTCTCTTATCCCTCTATTGAGATGCATTAACACTTTATTGGCCAGCTGTACTGTTACGATTGAACTGGTGGTTAGGAGCACTAGAAATGACCAGATGAGCAACCTAGTAATACAGGACGAGCTCTGGGAAGTGGGAGCTCTGCTGACCGCAACCCCTAATCCTATCACAACAACTAGAAATAGCCGTGGAGCGTTCCTGACTCTGCCTAGATGCCTCTTCACAGCCTAAGAGCTAACTACCCCTAAAGATAGAAAATACAGCCTACCTTGCCTCAGAGAAATTCCCCAAAGAAATAGGCAGCCCCCCACACATATTGACTGTGAGTTAAGATGGAAGTCACAAACACAGGAATGAAATAGGTTTCAGCAAAGGAGGCCATACTTGAACTAAACAGACTGAGGATAGAAAAGGTATCTTTGCGGTCAGCATAAAAAACTAACAAAAAACCACGCAGAGTATGCAAAAGAGAGCACCGCACCGACTCACGGCGCGGTGGTGCCACTCTGCATCCCAGAGCTTCCAGCTAACAAGACAAAATCATAATAGCAAGCTGGACAAAAACACAGTGGTAACAAATAAGCTAGCGGGGACTTAGCTTTTGCTGAAGTAGACAGGTCATCTGAAAGATCCAAGAGAACTGGACCAGTACTAGGACATTGACAGCTGGCATCAAGTAACGATCTGAGTAGAGTTAAATAGAGCAGCCAGCCAAGGCCTGAACGAGGTCAGCTGGGGAAGGAACCTCAGAACCAGCAGCTCCACTCACAGCCACCAGAGGGAGTCCATGGACAGAACTCGCCAAAGTACCATTCATAACCACAGGAGGGAGTTCGAGAACAGAATTCACAACACTTATGCACCTGTCAAATTTTGTTTGAATGCAGATTGCACATTTTCTGTTAGTACAATAAACCTCATTTCAAGGCAGAAACATTACTGTGTCCAACAGTTATTAGATATATGAAACTGAAATACAGTAGCTGATGCAAAAAAAAACAATTTTTATAAAACATTAAGCTTAAGATTAATAGGGGTGCCCAAACTTTTTCATATGACTGTACTATGCATCCAGGGACTCAGATACTGTAGTGGCAAATGTGTCCCCCTACTTAAGACAGTACATATCCGGGCCCGTCTGAAGTTTGCTAGAGAGCATTTGGATTATCCAGAAGAGTATTGGGTGAATGTCATTTGGTCTGATGAAACCATAGTAGAACTGTTTGGTAGAAGCAAAACTTTTCATGTTTGGAGGAGAAAAAATACTGAGTTGCGTCCAAAGAACATCATACCTACTGTAAAGCATGGGGGTGGCAACATCATGCTTTGGGGCTGTTTCTCTGCAAAAGGGACCAGGAAGACTGATCCGTGTACATGTAAGAATGAATGGGGCCATGTATCATGAGATTTTGAGTGCAAACCTCCTTCCATCATCAAGGGCTGAAGATGAAACATGGATGGGTCTTTGTTATGGTTCTCAATGGCAAGAGAACATAGCCCAGCAAACATGAGTACTAGCTCTTGGAAGGATGGAAACTAAACTGACCATGAACTAAACCTGCCGCACAACTAACAGTAGCCGGGTAGCGTTGCCTACGTCTTTATCCCTAGACGCCCAGCGCCGGCCGGAGGACTAACTAATCCTGGCAGAGGAAAATATAGTCCTGGCTCACCTCTAGAGAAGTTTCCCCGATAGGCAGACAGAGGCCCCCACATATATTGGCGGTGATTTTAGATGAAATGACAAACGTAGTATGAAAATAGGTTTAGCAAAATTGAGGTCCGCTTACTAGATAGCAGGAAGACAAAAAGGGCACTTTCATGGTCAGCTGAAAACCCTATCAAAATACCATCCTGAAATTACTTTAAGACTCTAGTATTAACTCATAACATCAGAGTGGCAATTTCAGATCACAAGAGCTTTCCAGACACAGAAACGAAACTACAGCTGTGAACTGGAACAAAATGCAAAAAACAAACAAGGACAAAAGTCCGACTTAGCTGGAAGTTGTCTGGTAGCAGGAACATGCACAGAAAGGCTTCTGATTACAATGTTGACCGGCATGGAAGTGACAGAGGAGCAAGGTTAAATAGCGACTCCCACATCCTGATGGAAACAGGTGAACAGAGGGGATGATGCACACCAATTCAATTCCACCAGTGGCCACCGGGGGAGCCCAAAATCCAATTTCACAACAGTACCCCCCCCTCAAGGAGGGGGCACCGAACCCTCACCAGAACCACCAGGGCGATCAGGATGAGCCCTATGAAAGGCACGGACCAGATCGGAGGCATGAACATCAGAGGCAGTCACCCAAGAATTATCCTCCTGACCGTATCCCTTCCATTTGACCAGATACTGGAGTTTCCGTCTGGAAACACGGGAGTCCAAGATTTTTTCCACAACGTACTCCAACTCGCCCTCAACCAACACCGGAGCAGGAGGCTCAACGGAAGGCACAACCGGTACCTCATACCTGCGCAACAATGACCGATGAAAAACATTATGAATAGAAAAAGATGCAGGGAGGTCCAAACGGAAGGACACAGGGTTAAGAATCTCCAATATCTTGTACGGGCCGATGAACTGAGGCTTAAACTTAGGAGAAGAAACCCTCATAGGGACAAAACGAGAAGACAACCACACCAAGTCCCCAACACAAAGCCGAGGACCAACCCGACGCCGGCGGTTGGCAAAAAGCTGAGTCTTCTCCTGGGACAACTTCAAATTGTCCACTACCTGCCCCCAAATCTGATGCAACCTCTCCACCACAGCATCCACTCCAGGACAATCCGAAGATTCCACCTGACCAGAAGAAAATCGAGGATGAAACCCCGAATTACAGAAAAAAGGAGACACCAAGGTGGCAGAGCTGGCCCGATTATTGAGGGCAAACTCCGCTAAAGGCAAAAAAGCAACCCAATCATCCTGATCTGCAGACACAAAACACCTCAAATATGTCTCCAAGGTCTGATTCGTCCGCTCGGTCTGGCCATTTGTCTGAGGATGGAAAGCAGACGAGAAAGACAAATCTATGCCCATCCTAGCACAGAATGCTCGCCAAAATCTAGACACGAATTGGGTTCCTCTGTCAGAAACGATATTCTCCGGAATACCATGCAAACGGACCACATTTTGAAAAAACAGAGGAACCAACTCGGAAGAAGAAGGCAACTTAGGCAGGGGAACCAAATGGACCATCTTAGAGAAACGGTCACACACCACCCAGATGACAGACATCTTCTGAGAAACAGGAAGATCCGAAATAAAATCCATCGAGATGTGCGTCCAGGGCCTCTTCGGGATAGGCAAGGGCAACAACAATCCACTAGCCCGAGAACAACAAGGCTTGGCCCGAGCACAAACGTCACAAGACTGCACAAAGCCTCGCACATCTCGAGACAGGGAAGGCCACCAGAAGGACCTTGCCACCAAATCCCTGGTACCAAAGATTCCAGGATGACCTGTCAACGCAGAAGAATGAACCTCAGAAATGACTTTACTGGTCCAATCACCAGGAACAAACAGTCTACCAGGTGGGCAACGATCAGGTCTATCCGCCTGAAACTCCTGCAAGGCCCGCCGCAGGTCTGGAGAAACGGCAGACAATATCACTCCATCCTTAAGGATACCTGTAGGTTCAGAGTTACCAGGGGAGTCAGGCTCAAAACTCCTAGAAAGGGCATCCGCCTTAACATTCTTAGAACCCGGCAGGTAGGACACCACAAAATTAAACCGAGAGAAAAACAACGACCAGCGTGCCTGTCTAGGATTCAGGCGTCTGGCGGACTCAAGATAAATTAGATTTTTGTGGTCAGTCAATACCACCACCTGATGTCTAGCCCCCTCAAGCCAATGACGCCACTCCTCAAAAGCCCACTTCATGGCCAAAAGCTCCCGATTCCCAACATCATAATTCCGCTCGGCGGGCGGAAATTTACGCGAGAAAAAGGCACAAGGTCTCATCACGGAACAATCGGAACTTCTCTGCGACAAAACTGCCCCAGCTCCGATTTCAGAAGCGTCGACCTCAACCTGAAAAGGAAGAGCAACATCAGGCTGACGCAACACAGGGGCGGAAGAAAAGCGGCGCTTAAGCTCCCGAAAGGCCTCCACAGCAGCAGGGGACCAATCAGCAACATCAGCACCCTTCTTAGTCAAATCAGTCAATGGTTTAACAACATCAGAAAAACCAGCAATAAATCGACGATAAAAGTTAGCAAAGCCCAAAAATTTCTGAAGACTCTTAAGAGAAGAGGGTTGCGTCCAATCACAAATAGCCTGAACCTTGACAGGATCCATCTCGATGGAAGAGGAGGAAAAAATATATCCCAAAAAGGAAATCTTTTGAACCCCAAAAACGCACTTAGAACCCTTCACACACAAGGAATTAGACCGCAAAACCTGAAAAACCCTCCTGACCTGCTGGACATGAGAGTCCCAGTCATCCGAAAAAATCAAAATATCATCCAGATACACAATCATAAATTTATCCAAATAATCACGGAAAATGTCATGCATAAAGGACTGAAAGACTGAAGGGGCATTTGAAAGACCAAAAGGCATCACCAAATACTCAAAGTGGCCCTCGGGCGTATTAAATGCGGTCTTCCACTCATCCCCCTGCTTAATTCGCACCAAATTATACGCCCCACGGAGATCTATCTTAGAGAACCACTTGGCCCCCTTTATGCGAGCAAACAAATCAGTCAGCAGTGGCAACGGATATTGATATTTAACCGTGATTTTATTCAAAAGCCGATAATCAATACACGGTCTCAAAGAGCCATCTTTCTTAGCCACAAAGAAAAAACCGGCTCCTAAGGGAGATGACGAAGGACGAATATGTCCCTTTTCCAAGGACTCCTTTATATATTCTCGCATAGCAGCATGTTCAGGCACAGACAGATTAAATAAACGACCCTTAGGGTATTTACTACCCGGAATCAAATCTATGGCACAATCGCACTCCCGGTGCGGAGGTAATGAACCAAGCTTAGGTTCTTCAAAAACGTCACGATATTCAGTCAAGAATTCAGGAATCTCAGAGGGAATAGATGATGAAATGGAAACCACAGGTACGTCCCCATGCGTCCCCTTACATCCCCAGCTTAACACAGACATAGCTTTCCAGTCAAGGACTGGGTTATGAGATTGCAGCCATGGCAATCCAAGCACCAACACATCATGTAGGTTATACAGCACAAGAAAGCGAATAATCTCCTGATGATCCTGATTAATCCGCATAGTTACTTGTGTCCAGTATTGTGGTTTATTACTAGCCAATGGGGTGGAGTCAATCCCCTTCAGGGGTATAGGAGTTTCAAGAGGCTCCAAATCATACCCACAGCGTTTGGCAAAGGACCAATCCATAAGACTCAAAGCGGCGCCAGAGTCGACATAGGCATCCGCGGTAATAGATGATAAAGAACAAATCAGGGTCACAGATAGAATAAACTTAGACTGTAAAGTGCCAATTGAAACAGACTTATCAAGCTTCTTAGTACGCTTAGAGCATGCTGATATAACATGAGTTGAATCACCGCAATAGAAGCACAACCCATTTTTTCGTCTTAAATTCTGCCGTTCACTTCTGGACAGAATTCTATCACATTGCATATTCTCTGGCGTCTTCTCAGTAGACACCGCCAAATGGTGCACAGGTTTGCGCTCCCGCAGACGCCTATCGATCTGGATAGCCATTGTCATGGACTCATTCAGACCCGCAGGCACAGGGAACCCCACCATAACATCCTTAATGGCATCAGAGAGACCCTCTCTGAAATTCGCCGCCAGGGCGCACTCATTCCACTGAGTAAGCACAGCCCATTTACGGAATTTCTGGCAGTATATTTCAGCTTCGTCTTGCCCCTGAGATAGGGACATCAAGGCCTTTTCCGCCTGAAGCTCTAACTGAGGTTCCTCATAAAGCAACCCCAAGGCCAGAAAAAACGCATCCACATTGAGCAACGCAGGATCCCCTGGAGCCAATGCAAAAGCCCAATCCTGAGGGTCGCCCCGGAGCAAGGAAATCACAATCCTGACCTGCTGAGCAGGATCTCCAGCAGAGCGAGATTTCAGGGACAAAAACAACTTGCAATTATTTTTGAAATTTTGAAAGCAAGATCTATTCCCCGAGAAAAATTCAGGCAAAGGAATTCTAGGTTCAGATATAGGAACATGAACAACAAAATCTTGTAAATTTTGAACTTTCGTGGTGAGATTATTCAAACCTGCAGCTAAACTCTGAATATCCATTTTAAACAGGTGAACACAGAGCCATTCCAGGATTAGAAGGAGAGAGAGAGAGAAAGGCTGCAATATAGGCAGACTTGCAAGAGATTCAATTACAAGCACACTCAGAACTGAAGGGAAGGGAAAAAAAAAAAAAAAAAATCTTCAGCAGACTTCTCTTTTCTCTCCTTTCTCTGTAAATTAATTTAACCCTTTTTGGCCGGTCAAACTGTTATGGTTCTCAATGGCAAGAGAACATAGCCCAGCAAACATGAGTACTAGCTCTTGGAAGGATGGAAACTAAACTGACCATGAACTAAACCTGCCGCACAACTAACAGTAGCCGGGTAGCGTTGCCTACGTCTTTATCCCTAGACGCCCAGCGCCGGCCGGAGGACTAACTAATCCTGGCAGAGGAAAATATAGTCCTGGCTCACCTCTAGAGAAGTTTCCCCGATAGGCAGACAGAGGCCCCCACATATATTGGCGGTGATTTTAGATGAAATGACAAACGTAGTATGAAAATAGGTTTAGCAAAATTGAGGTCCGCTTACTAGATAGCAGGAAGACAAAAAGGGCACTTTCATGGTCAGCTGAAAACCCTATCAAAATACCATCCTGAAATTACTTTAAGACTCTAGTATTAACTCATAACATCAGAGTGGCAATTTCAGATCACAAGAGCTTTCCAGACACAGAAACGAAACTACAGCTGTGAACTGGAACAAAATGCAAAAAACAAACAAGGACAAAAGTCCGACTTAGCTGGAAGTTGTCTGGTAGCAGGAACATGCACAGAAAGGCTTCTGATTACAATGTTGACCGGCATGGAAGTGACAGAGGAGCAAGGTTAAATAGCGACTCCCACATCCTGATGGAAACAGGTGAACAGAGGGGATGATGCACACCAATTCAATTCCACCAGTGGCCACCGGGGGAGCCCAAAATCCAATTTCACAACAGGTCTTTCAGCATGATAATGATCTCAAGCACACCACCAGGGCAATGAAGGAGTGGCTTCGTAAGAAGCATATGAAGGTCCTGGAGTGGCCTAGCCAGTCTCCAGATCTCAACCCCATAGAAAACCTTTGGAGAGAGTTGAAAGTCTGTGTTGCCCAGCGACAGGCCCAAAACATCACTGCTCTAGAGGAGATTTGCATGGAGGAATGGCCAAAATAGCACCAACAGTATGTGGCCAACCGTGTGAAGACTTACAGAAAACGTTTGACCTCTGTCATTGCCAACAAAAGATATACACTGCTCAAAAAAATATAGGGAACACTTAAACAACAGAATATAAGTCCAAGTAAATCAATCTTCTGTGAAATCAAATTGTCCACTTAGGAAGCAACACTGATTGACAATTAATTTCACATGCTGCTGTGCAAATGGAATAGACAACAAATGGAAATTATTGGCAATTATCAAGACACCTTCAATAAAGGAGTGGTTCTTCAGGTGGGGACCACAGACCACATCTCAGTACCAATGCTTTCTGGCTGATGTTTTGGTCACTTTTGAATGTTGGTTGTGCTTTCACACTCGTAGTAGCATGAGACAGACTCTACAACCCACACAAGTGGCTCAGGTAGTGCAGCTCATCCAGGATGACACATCAATGCGAGCTGTGGCAAGAAGGTTTGCTGTGTCTGGCAGCGTAGTGTACAGAGGCTGGAGGAGCTACCAGGACACAGGCCAGTACACAGGAGACATGGAGGGGGCCGTAGGAGGGCAACAACTCAGCAGCATGACCGCTACCTCAGCCTTTGTGCAAGGAGGAACAGGAGGAGCACTGCCAGAGCTGTTGTGAATTCTGTTCTCGAACTCCCTCCTGTGGTCATGAATGGTACTTCGGCGAGTTCTGTCCATGGACTCCCTCTGGTGGCTGTGAGTGGAGCTGCTGGTTCTGAGGTTCCTTCCTCAGCTGACCTCGTTTAGTCCTGGCTGGCTGCTCTATTTAACTCCACTCAGATCGTTACTTGATGCCAGCTGCCAATGTCCTAGTACTGGTTCAGATCTCTCTTGGATCTTTCAGATGACCTGTCTACTTCAACAGAAGCTAAGTCCCTGCTAGTTTATTTGTTTATCACTGTTTTCTTGTCCAGCTTGCTATCATGATTTTGCCTTGCTAGCTGGAAGCTCTGGGATGCAGAGTGGCACCTCCGCACCGTGAGTCGGTGCGGGGGTCTCTTTTGCACACTCTGCGTGGTTTTTTGTAGATTTTTGTGCAGACCGCAAAGATACCTTTTCTATCCTTAGTCTGTTTAGTTAAGTCTGGCCTCCTTTGCTGAAACCTGTTTCATTCCTGTGTTTGTGACTTCCATCTTAACTCACAGTCAATATGTGTCGGGGGCTACCTATTTCTTTGGGGAATTTCTCTGAGGCAAGTTAGGCTTTATTTTCTATCTTTAGGGGTAGTTAGCTCTTAGGCTGTGAAGAGGCGTCTAGGCAGAGTCAGGTACGCTCCACGGCTATTTCTAGTGTGTTGTGATAGGATTAGTGGTTGCGGTCAGCAGAGCTCCCACTTCCCAGAGCTTGTCCTGTATTACTAGTTTGCTCATCTGGTCATTCCGGGTGCTCCTAACCACCAGGTCATCATAACAGTACAGCTGGCCCATAAAGCGTTAATGCATCTCAATAGAGGGATAAGAGAAGTTCTGAGACCATTTTTTTTTCCTCTGCAGCGTGTTTTGTTTTTCTTTTCCCCTAAATCTCTGGGTGGTTCAGGACACAGGTGTAGATATGGACATTCAAGGTCTGTCCTCTTGTGTGGATCAACTCACTGCAAGGGTACAAGGCATTCAAGATTATGTAGTTCAGAATCCGATGTTAGAACCCAGAATTCCAATTCCTGATTTGTTTTCTGGGGATAGATCTAAGTTCCTGAATTTCAAAAATAATTGTAGACTGTTTTTTGCTTTGAAACCCCGCTCCTCTGGTGACCCCATTCAGCAAGTAAAAATCATTATTTCTTTGCTACGTGGCAACCCTCAAGACTGGGCATTTTCCCTTGCGCCAGGAGATCCTGCATTGCGTAATGTAGATGCGTTTTTTCTGGCGCTTGGATTGCTTTATGATGAACCAAATTCAGTGGATCAGGCTGAGAAAATCTTGCTGGCTTTGTGTCAGGGTCAGGATGAAGCGGAGGTATATTGTCAGAAGTTTAGAAAGTGGTCTGTGCTTACTCAGTGGAATGAGTGTGCGCTGGCGGCAATTTTCAGAAAGGGTCTTTCTGAAGCCCTTAAGGATGTTATGGTGGGATTCCCCACGCCTGCTGGTCTGAATGAGTCTATGTCCTTGGCCATTCAGATCGATCGACGCTTACGTGAGCGCAAAACTGTGCACCATTTGGCTGTATCTTCTGAGCATAGGCCTGAGCCTATGCAATGTGATAGGACCTTGACCAGAGCTGAACTGCAAGAATACAGACGTCAGAATGGGCTGTGCTTTTACTGTGGTGACTCCACTCATGCTGTCTCTGATTGTCCTAAGCGCACTAAGCGGTTCGCTAGGTCTGCCACCATTGGTACGGTACAGCCAAAATTTCTTTTGCCCGTTACTCTGATTTGCTCTTTGTCGTCCTATTCTGTTATGGCATTTGTGGATTCAGGCGCTGCCCTGAATTTGATGGACTTGGAATTTGCCAGGCGCTGTGTTTTTTTCTTGGAGCCCTTACAGTATCCTGTCATGATCTCTGCAAGCAGAGATCATAGCAAGCCTATAGAGGGACAAGCTCTCGGAAGATGGAACTATACTGACCATGAACTAAGCCTGCCGCGCAACTAGAAATAGCCAGGTAGCATTTCCTATTTATCGCTAGATGCCCAGCTCTGGCCTAAGACCTAAATAGCTAGCAGAGGGAAATATAAGACCTGGCTCACCTCTAGAGAAATATTCCAAAGAAGACAGTAGCCCCCCACATATAATGACGGTGAGTTCAGATGAAACAACAAACGCAGCAGGAAAATAGTCTTAGCAAATTTGAGGTCCGCTTACTAGATAGCAGAAGACAGATAGTATACTTTCATGGTCAGCAGAAAAACACTAACAAAACACCATCCAGAGATTACCTTAAACTCTGGCATTAACTCATAACGCCAGAGTAGCAATCCCTGATCAACGAGAGCTTTCCAGACACAGTAACAAAACTTCAGCTGTGAACTGGAACAAATAGGCAAAACAAAACATGGACAAAAGTCCAACTTATCTAGTAGTTGTCTAGAAGCAGGAACAAGCACTGAGAGGCATCAGATAACATTGTTGACCGGCAAGAAACCACCAGAGAAATGAGCTTAAATAGCGACACCCACTACTGATGGAACCAGGTGAAACAGGAAAGAGGATGACAAGTCCAATTCCACAAGCGGCCACCGGGGGAGCCCAGAATCCAAATTCACAACAGTACCCCCCCCTCAAGGAGGGGGCACCGAACCCTCACCAGATCCACCAGGGCGACCAGGATGAGCCCTATGGAAGGCACGAACAAGATCAGAAGCATGAACATCAGATGCATTGACCCAAGAATTATCCTCCTGGCCGTAACCCTTCCAGTTGACCAGATACTGGAGTTTCCGTCTGGAAACACGAGAGTCCAAAATTTTCTCCACAACGTACTCCAACTCACCCTCAACCAACACCGGAGCAGGAGGCTCAACTGAAGGTACAACAGGTACCTCATACCTGCGCAATAACGACCGATGAAAAACGTTATGAATGGAAAAGGACGCAGGGAGGTCCAAACGGAAAGAAACAGGATTAAGAATCTCCAATATTCTATAAGGGCCGATGAACCGAGGTTTAAACTTAGGAGAAGAGACCCTCATAGGGACAAAACGAGAAGACAACCACACTAAATCTCCAACACAAAGCCGAGAACCAACACGACGATGACGGTTGGCAAAACGCTGAGTCTTCTCCTGGGACAACTTCAAATTGTCCATAACCTGCCCCCAGATGTGATGCAATCTCTCCACCACCGCATCCACTCCAGGACAATCCGAGGATTCCACCTGACCGGAGGAAAATCGAGGGTGAAACCCCGAATTACAGAAAAACGGGGACACCAAGGTGGAAGAACTGGCCCGATTATTGAGGGCGAACTCTGCCAATGGCAAAAAAGCAACCCAATCATCCTGGTCAGCAGAGACAAAACACCTCAGATATGTCTCAAGGGTCTGATTAGTCCGCTCGGTCTGGCCATTAGTCTGAGGGTGAAAAGCAGATGAAAAAGACAAATCTATGCCCATCCTAGCACAGAATGCCCGCCAAAATCTAGACACAAATTGGGTACCTCTGTCAGAAACAATATTCTCAGGAATACCGTGCAATTGGACAACATTCTGAAAAAACAGAGGAACCAACTCAGAAGAAGAAGGCAACTTGGGCAGAGGAACCAAATGGACCATTTTAGAGAAACGGTCACAGACCACCCAGATGACAGACATCTTCTGGGAAACAGGCAGATCTGAAATAAAATCCATCGAGATGTGTGTCCAAGGCCTCTTAGGAATAGGCAAGGGCAACAGCAGTCCGCTAGCCCGAGAACTACAAGACTTGGCCCGAGCACAAACGTCACATGACTGCACAAAGACTCGCACATCTCGTGACAGGGAAGGCCACCAGAAGGATCTTGCCACCAAATCCCTGGTACCAAAAATTCCGGGATGACCTGCCAATGCAGAAGAATGTACCTCAGAGATGACTCTACTGGTCCAATCATCCGGAACAAACAGTCTATCAGGCGGACAACGATCCGGTCTATCCGCCTGAAACTCTTGCAAGGACCGCCGCAGATCAGGAGAAACGGCCGACAAAATTACTCCCTCCCTAAGGATACCTGTGGGTTCAGAATTACCAGGAGAGTCCGGGTCAAAACTCCTAGAAAGGGCATCTGCCTTAACATTCTTAGAACCCGGTAGGTATGACACCACAAAATTAAAGCGAGAAAAAAATAAAGACCAGCGCGCCTGTCTAGGATTCAGGCGTCTGGCAGTCTCAAGATAAATCAAATTTTTGTGGTCAGTCAATACCACCACCTGATGCCTAGCCCCCTCGAGCCAATGGCGCCACTCCTCAAACGCCCACTTCATGGCCAAAAGCTCCCGATTCCCAACATCATAATTCCGCTCTGCGGGCGAAAATTTGCGAGAAAAGAAGGCACAAGGCCTAATGACGGAGCAGTCGGAACCTTTCTGCGACAACACTGCCCCAGCTCCGATCTCCGAAGCGTCAACCTCAACCTGAAAAGGCAGATTCACATCAGGCTGACGCAACACAGGGGCAGAGGCAAAACGGCGCTTAAGCTCCTGAAAGGCCTCTACAGCATGAGGGGACCAATTAGCAACATCAGCGCCTTGTCTGGTCAAATCAGTCAGTGGTTTAACGACATCCGAAAAACCAGCAATAAATCGGCGGTAAAAGTTGGCAAAGCCCAAAAATCTCTGAAGACCCTTAAGAGAGGAGGGCTGAGTCCAGTCACAAATAGCTTGCACCTTGACGGGATCCATCTCAATGGAAGAGGGAGAAAAAATATACCCCAAAAAGGAAATTTTCTGGACCCCAAAAACGCACTTAGACCCCTTCACACATAAAGAATTAGACCGCAGAACCTGAAAAACTCTCCTGACCTGCTGGACATGAGAGTCCCAGTCATCAGAAAAAATCAGAATATCATCCAGATATATTATCATAAATTTATCCAGAAAATCGCGGAAAATATCATGCATAAAAGACTGGAAAACTGAAGGGGCATTAGAAAGACCAAAAGGCATGACCAAATACTCAAAGTGGCCCTCGGGCGTATTAAATGCGGTCTTCCACTCATCCCCCTGCCTGATCCGCACCAAATTATACGCCCCACGAAGATCAATTTTAGAGAACCACTTAGCACCCTCTATACGAGCAAACAAATCAGTAAGCAATGGCAATGGGTATTGATACTTAACAGTGATCTTATTCAGAAGCCGATAATCAATACATGGTCTCAAAGAGCCGTCTTTTTTTGAGACAAAGAAAAACCCAGCTCCCAAGGGAGAAGAAGATGGACGAATATGTCCCTTTTCCAAAGACTCCTTTATATATTCCCGCATAGCAGCATGTTCCGGCACAGACAAATTAAACAAACGACCCTTTGGATATTTACAACCCGGTATCAAATCTATGGCACAATCGCACTCACGGTGCGGAGGTAACGACCCAAGCTTGGGTTCGTCAAAGACGTCTTGATAATCAGAGAGGAACTCAGGGACTTCAGAGGGAATGGACGACGAAATAGAAACCAAAGGTACGTCCCCATGAATACCCTTACATCCCCAGCTCAACACAGACATTGCTCTCCAGTCCAAGACTGGGTTGTGAGACTGCAACCATGGCAATCCCAGTACCAAATCGTCATGTAAATTATACAGCACCAGGAAACGAATAATCTCCTGGTGATCCGGATTGATACGCATGGTTACTTGTGTCCAGTATTGTGGTTTATTATTAGCCAATGGGGTGGAGTCAATCCCCTTCAGAGGAATAAGAGTCTCCAAAGGCTCTAAATCAAAACCACAACGATTGGCAAAGGACCAATCCATAAGACTCAGAGCGGCGCCAGAGTCAACATAGGCGTCCGTGGCAATGGATGACAAAGAGCAAATCAGGGTTACAGACAAAATAAACTTAGACTGAATGGTGCCAATGGAAACAGACTTATCAAGCTTCTTTGTACGCCTAGAGCATGCTGATATAACATGAGTAGAATCCCCACAATAGAAACACAATCCATTCTTCCGTCTAAAATTCTGTCGCTCACTCCTGGACAGAATTCTATCACACTGCATACTTTCTGGCGTCTTTTCCATAGACACCGCCAGATGGTGCACCGGTTTGCGCTCCCGCAGACGCCTATCAATCTGAATAGCCATTGTCATGGACTCATTCAGACCTGCAGGCAAAGGGAACCCCACCATAACATCCTTAACGGCATCAGAGAGACCTTCTCTGAAAGTTGCCGCCAAGGCGCACTCATTCCACTGAGTAAGCACAGACCATTTACGGAATTTTTGGCAGAAAACTTCAGCTTCGTCTTGCCCCTGAGATAGTGCCATCAAAGTTTTTTCTGCCTGAAGTTCCAAATGAGGTTCCTCATAAAGCAAGCCCAAGGCCAGAAAAAACGCATCCACATCGCGTAACGCAGGATCCCCTGCTGGCAATGAGAAGGCCCAATCTTGAGGGTCACCCCTGAGCAAGGAAATCACAATCCTAACCTGCTGAGCAGGGTCTCCAGCTGAACGAGACTTCAGGGACAAATAAAGCTTACAATTATTTCGGAAATTCTGGAAGCTAGCTCTATTCCCTGTGAAGAACTCCGGCAAAGGAATTCTCGGCTCAGATACCGGAGCATGTACCACAAAATCTTGTAAATTTTGTACTTTCGTGATGAGATTATTCAAACCCGCAGTTACACTCTGGAGATCCATTATTGTCAGGTGCACACAGAGCATACAGAGATTAGGAGGAGAGAGAGAAAAAAGACTGCAGCAAGGCAGACTGGAGGAAAAAAAAAAAAAAAAAAAAAAAAAAATTCCAGCAGACTTCTTATAACTCGCCTTTCTCAACCTGGGTCTTTAACACTTTATTGGCCGGTCAAACTGTCATGATCTCTGCAAGCAGAGATCATAGCAAGCCTATAGAGGGACAAGCTCTCGGAAGATGGAACTATACTGACCATGAACTAAGCCTGCCGCGCAACTAGAAATAGCCAGGTAGCATTTCCTATTTATCGCTAGATGCCCAGCTCTGGCCTAAGACCTAAATAGCTAGCAGAGGGAAATATAAGACCTGGCTCACCTCTAGAGAAATATTCCAAAGAAGACAGTAGCCCCCCACATATAATGACGGTGAGTTCAGATGAAACAACAAACGCAGCAGGAAAATAGTCTTAGCAAATTTGAGGTCCGCTTACTAGATAGCAGAAGACAGATAGTATACTTTCATGGTCAGCAGAAAAACACTAACAAAACACCATCCAGAGATTACCTTAAACTCTGGCATTAACTCATAACGCCAGAGTAGCAATCCCTGATCAACGAGAGCTTTCCAGACACAGTAACAAAACTTCAGCTGTGAACTGGAACAAATAGGCAAAACAAAACATGGACAAAAGTCCAACTTATCTAGTAGTTGTCTAGAAGCAGGAACAAGCACTGAGAGGCATCAGATAACATTGTTGACCGGCAAGAAACCACCAGAGAAATGAGCTTAAATAGCGACACCCACTACTGATGGAACCAGGTGAAACAGGAAAGAGGATGACAAGTCCAATTCCACAAGCGGCCACCGGGGGAGCCCAGAATCCAAATTCACAACAGTATCCTATTCCATTGAGAGGAATTGATGCTACGCCTTTGGCCAAGAATAAGCCTCAGTACTGGACTCAATTGACCATGTGCATGGCTCCTGCACATCGGGAGGATATTCGCTTTTTGGTGTTGCATAATCTGCATGATGTGGTCGTTTTGGGTTTGCCATGGCTACAGGTCCATAATCCAGTATTGGATTGGAAATCAATGTCTGTATCCAGTTGGGGTTGTCAAGGGGTACATGGTGATGTCCCATTGTTGTCAATTTCGTCTTCCCATCCTACTGAAGTCCCTGAGTTCTTGTCGGATTACCGGGATGTATTTGATGAGCCCAAATCCAGTGCCCTACCTCCTCATAGGGATTGCGATTGTGCTATTAATTTGATTCCTGGTAGTAAGTTTCCGAAGGGCCGACTGTTCAATTTATCTGTGCCAGAACACGCTGCAATGCAGAGTTATATAAAGGAGTCCTTGGAGAAAGGGCATATTCGCCCGTCGTCGTCACCGTTGGGAGCAGGGTTCTTTTTTGTGGCCAAGAAGGATGGTTCTCTGAGACCTTGTATAGATTACCGCCTTCTCAATAAAATCACCGTCAAATTTCAGTACCCTTTGCCGCTACTGTCTGATTTGTTTGCTCGGATTAAGGGGGCTAGTTGGTTCACCAAGATAGATCTTCGAGGGGCGTATAATCTTGTGCGTATTAAACGGGGCGACGAATGGAAAACAGCATTTAATACGCCCGAGGGCCATTTTGAGTACTTGGTGATGCCATTCGGGCTTTCTAATGCTCCATCTGTGTTTCAGTCCTTTATGCATGACATCTTCCGAAAGTACCTGGATAGATTCATGATTGTATATTTGGATGATATTTTGGTCTTTTCGGACGATTGGGAGTCTCATGTGAAGCAGGTCAGAATGGTGTTCCAGGTCCTTCGTGCTAATTCCTTGTTTGTGAAGGGGTCTAAATGTCTCTTTGGAGTTCAGAAGGTTTCATTTTTGGGCTTCATTTTTTCCCCTTCTACTATCGAGATGGACCCTGTTAAAGTTCAGGCCATTTATGATTGGACTCAGCCTAGTTCTGTGAAGAGCCTTCAGAAATTCCTGGGCTTTGCTAATTTTTACCGTCGCTTCATCACTAATTTTTCTAGTGTTGTTAAACCATTGACTGATTTGACCAAGAAAGGTGCGGATGTGGTCAATTGGTCCTCTGCGGCCATTGAGGCTTTTCAGGAGTTGAAGCGTCATTTTTCTTCTGCCCCTGTGTTGTGTCAGCCAGATGTTTCGCTCCCGTTTCAGGTCGAGGTGGATGCTTCTGAGATTGGAGCAGGGGCTGTCTTGTCTCAAAGAAGTTCTGATGGCTCGGTGATGAAACCATGTGCTTTCTTTTCTAGAAAGTTTTCGCCTGCTGAGCGCAATTATGATGTGGGCAATCGAGAGTTGTTGGCTATGAAGTGGGCGTTCGAGGAGTGGCGACATTGGCTTGAAGGAGCCAAACATCGCGTGGTGGTCTTGACGGATCACAAGAATCTGACTTATCTCGAGTCTGCCAAGCGGTTGAATCCTAGACAGGCTCGATGGTCGCTGTTTTGCTCCCGCTTCGATTTTGTGGTTTCGTACCTTCCAGGTTCTAAGAATGTGAAGGCTGATGCCCTTTCAAGGAGTTTTGTGCCTGATTCTCCGGGAGTTCCTGAGTCAGCTGGTATTCTCAAAGAGGGGGTAATTTTGTCTGCCATCTCCCCTGATTTGCGGCGGGTGCTGCAGGAGTTTCAGGCTGATAGACCTGACCGTTGTCCAGCAGAGAAACTGTTTGTCCCTGATAGATGAACTAGTAGAGTTATCTCTGAGGTTCATTGTTCGGTGTTGGCTGGTCATCCTGGAATCTTTGGTACCAGAGATTTGGTGGCTAGATCCTTTTGGTGGCCTTCTTTGTCACGGGATGTGCGTTCTTTTGTGCAGTCCTGTGGGACTTGTGCTCAGGCTAAGCCCTGCTGTTCTCGTGCCAGTGGGTTGCTTTTGCCCTTGCCGGTCCCGAAGAGGCCCTGGACGCATATTTCCATGGATTTTATTTCAGATCTCCCTGTCTCTCAAAGGATGTCGGTCATCTGGGTGGTTTGTGATCGCTTCTCTAAGATGGTCCATTTGGTACCTTTGACAAAATTGCCTTCCTCCTCTGATTTGGTTCCATTATTTTTCCAGCACGTGGTTCGTTTGCATGGCATTCCGGAGAACATCGTGTCGGACAGAGGTTCCCAGTTTGTTTCAAGGTTTTGGCGATCCTTTTGTGCTAGGATGGGCATTGATTTGTCTTTTTCTTCAGCTTTCCATCCTCAGACAAATGGCCAAACTGAACGAACTAATCAGACTTTGGAGACATATCTGAGATGCTTTGTTTCTGCTGATCAGGATGATTGGGTGTCCTTCTTGCCTTTGGCTGAGTTTGCCCTTAATAATCGGGCCAGCTCGGCCACTTTGGTTTCGCCTTTTTTCTGTAATTCTGGTTTCCATCCTCGTTTTTCTTCAGGGCAGGTTGAGTCTTTGGACTGTCCTGGTGTGGATTCTGTGGTGGACAGGTTGCAGCAAATTTGGACTCACGTGGTGGACAATTTGACATTGTCCCAGGAGAAGGCTCAACGTTTCGTTAACCGCCGTCGCTGTGTTGGTCCCCGACTTCATGTTGGGGATTTGGTTTGGTTGTCGTCTCGTTATGTTCCTATGAAGGTTTCATCTCCTTAGTTTAAGCCTCGTTTCATTGGTCCTTATAAGATTTCTGAAATTCTTAATCCTGTGTCATTTCGTTTGGACCTTCCAGCTTCTTTCGCCATCCATAATGTGTTCCATAGGTCATTATTGCAGAGATATGTGGCTCCTATGGTTCCCTCCGTTGACCCTCCTGTCCCAGTGTTGGTTGAGGGGGAGTTGGAGTATGTGGTGGAGAAGATTTTGAATTCTCGTATTTCGAGATGGAAACTTCAGTACCTAGTCAAGTGGAAAGGTTATGGTCAGGAGGATAATTCCTTTTGTTGTTGCCTCTGATGTTCATGCTGCCGATCTGGTTAGTGCCTTTCATTTGGCTCGTCCTGATCGGCCTGGGGGCTCTGGTGAGGGTTCGGTGACCCCTCCTCAAGGGGGGGGTACTGTTGTGAATTCTGTTCTCGAACTCCCTCCTGTGGTCATGAATGGTACTTCGGCGAGTTCTGTCCATGGACTCCCTCTGGTGGCTGTGAGTGGAGCTGCTGGTTCTGAGGTTCCTTCCTCAGCTGACCTCGTTTAGTCCTGGCTGGCTGCTCTATTTAACTCCACTCAGATCGTTACTTGATGCCAGCTGCCAATGTCCTAGTACTGGTTCAGATCTCTCTTGGATCTTTCAGATGACCTGTCTACTTCAACAGAAGCTAAGTCCCTGCTAGTTTATTTGTTTATCACTGTTTTCTTGTCCAGCTTGCTATCATGATTTTGCCTTGCTAGCTGGAAGCTCTGGGATGCAGAGTGGCACCTCCGCACCGTGAGTTGGTGCGGGGGTCTCTTTTGCACACTCTGCGTGGTTTTTTGTAGATTTTTGTGCTGACCGCAAAGATACCTTTTCTATCCTTAGTCTGTTTAGTTAAGTCTGGCCTCCTTTGCTGAAACCTGTTTCATTCCTGTGTTTGTGACTTCCATCTTAACTCACAGTCAATATGTGTCGGGGGCTACCTATTTCTTTGGGGAATTTCTCTGAGGCAAGTTAGGCTTTATTTTCTATCTTTAGGGGTAGTTAGCTCTTAGGCTGTGAAGAGGCGTCTAGGCAGAGTCAGGTACGCTCCACGGCTATTTCTAGTGTGTTGTGATAGGATTAGTGGTTGCGGTCAGCAGAGCTCCCACTTCCCAGAGCTTGTCCTGTATTACTAGTTTGCTCATCTGGTCATTCCGGGTGCTCCTAACCACCCGGTCATCATAACACAGAGCCCTGCAAAATGACCTCCAGCAGGCCACAAATGTGCATGTGCCTGTACAAATGGTCAGAAACTGACTCCATGAGGATGTGAGGATGATCTGAGAGCCGGACATCCACAGATGGAGGTTGCGCTCACAGCCCAACACCATGCAGGACGCTTGGCATTTGCCACAGAACACCACGATTGGCAAATTTGCCACTGGCGCCCTATGCTCTTCACAGATGAAAGCAGGTTCACACTGAGCACATGTGACAGACGTGACAGAGTCTGGAGACGCCATGGAGAGCGATCTGCTGCCTGCAACATCCTTCAGCATGACCGTTTGGCAGTGGGTCAGTAATGGTGTGGGGTGGCATTTCTTTGGAGGGCAGCACAGCCCTCCATGTGCTCGCCAGAGGCAGCCTGATTGCCATTAGGTACCAAGATGAGATCCTAAGATCCCTTGTGAGACCACATAATAGTGCTGTTGGCCCTGGGTTCCTCCTATTGCAGGACAATGCCAGACCTCATGTGGCTGGAGTGTGTCAGCAGTTCCTGCAAGATGAAGGCATTGAAACTATGGACTGGCCCGCCCTTTCCCCAGACCTGAATCCGATTGAACACATCTGCGACATCATGTCTCGCACCATCCGCCAATGTCACGTTGCACTATAGACTGTCCAGGAGTTGGCGGATGCTTTAGTCCAGGTCTGGGAGGAGAGCCCTCAGGAGACCATCCACCGCCTCATCAGGAGCAAGCCCAGGAGTTGTAGGGAGATCATACAGGCACATGGAGGCCTCACACACTACTGAGCATAATTTCCTTGTCTTGAGGCATTTCCACTGAAGTTAGATCAGGCTGTAACTTCATTTTCCACTTTGATTTTGAGCATCATTCCAACTCCAGACCTCCGTGGGACATTAGTTGTGATATACTGTACGTTGATATTCAGTGATATCTAAAATATGAGATTTTAGTGTTCCCTTTATTTTTTTTTGATCAGTGTATAATAAAATATTGAGAAGAACTTTTGTTAATGACCAATTATTTATTTTCCACCATAATTTGCAAAATAAATCTTGCCAAATCAGACAAGGTGATTTTCTGGATTTGTTTTCTCATTTTGACTCTCATAGTTGTGGTCTACCTGTGATGTAAATTATAGGCCTCTCTCATCTTTTTAAGTGGGAGAACTTGCACAATTGGTCTCTAACTAAATACTTTTTCCCCCACTGTACCTGTCCTCCAAAGTTGCACAGGAGTTCTGTGCTGATGAAGGTCAAGAATCCTGAAACAGTTGTCTGCAGATGAGTGAGCGGGCTGAATAAAGTCGCTCTATGGTCATGTTGCAAGGTTTTCTTAAGGGTTGGACACTGACTTATAAGAGAGTTGTGTCCAGTAGGTGGTAGATAAAAGCTAATTTGCATGCCTTTTGCCTTCAAGCTTTGCCAGTATGACTTCATGCACAACTGGTTTCATTAATAAGGCTACGTTCACATTTGCGGTCGGCGCCGCAACGTCGGGCACCGCAGCGTCGCCGCATGCGTCATGCGCCCCTATATTTAACATGGGGGCGCATGGACATGCGTCGCACTTGCGTTTTGCGCCGCATGCGTCCCTGCGGCGCCCGCGTCCGGGCGCAGAGGACGCAGCAAGTTGCATTTTTGCTGCGTCCAAAATCAATGAAAAAAAGGACGCATGCGGCGCAAAACGCAGCGTTGTGCATGCGTTTTGCTGCGTTTTTGTTTGCGTTGTGCGTTGCGGCGCCGACGCTGCGGCGCACAACGCAAATGTGAACGTAGCCTAAGAGCAGGGAAGCACCAAAGCAAATTTAAGCTGAGATAAGCATATTGGCTATTCACGAGGATTTTTCTGGGAGATTTGATTCACAGAGAGGTCATTTTTGACAAATGTAATATAGGTTATTATGGCCTAGGGTTTCTCCAGAGCCCAGAGCATAATAAATATAGAACGTAAAAAGAAAAATCCTTGCATTCATCTTTCTTCTCACCCATCTCTCTGCTCCTCACTGTCACCCATTCAGTCATGTCCTCTTTCGATAACCACTGATTATGCTGAAATTCTCAGGGAGTTCTGTACAAGAACATGGAAGGTCATTATGTCATGATTAGTGTTGAGCGATACTTTCCGATATCGGAAAGTATCGGTATCGGAAAGTATCGGCCGATACCGTCAAAATATCGGATCCAATCCGATACCGATACCCGATCCCAATGCAAGTCAATGGGACGAAAATATCGGAATTAAAATAAACCCTTTATAAACTAGTAGGTTCA
This sequence comes from Ranitomeya variabilis, assembly GCF_051348905.1. Taxonomy (NCBI): domain Eukaryota; kingdom Metazoa; phylum Chordata; class Amphibia; order Anura; family Dendrobatidae; genus Ranitomeya; species Ranitomeya variabilis. The sequence continues at coordinate 66,177,761 of NC_135236.1, forward strand.
TTCTACATGAAGGAAAACAACTAAGAATAATGTAGGATGTATTGGGGGACGTGGCGGAGACATTAAAGGCACAGAGGTTTAGCCCAATGTAATAGAATAGCAGGATTTTGGGGGTTTTTTATGACGTTCGGCGGTAGAAAGATTTTGACTATGTTAATTTTTTTTTTAATTTTGTCAGATATTGATGTTTCACTACTTCCACGCCCTTCACCTTCTTTTTTACTTCTCCCACACTTTCTTCTTCATTATCCTCATCATCAGCTTCTTTGACATCAACTTCTTCACCTTATTCATCTTCTTCATCTTCTACCTATTATTTTTTTGGTTACATTGTTCATATTCTTTTTATTTTACTATTATCTTCATCATATTCTACTTCTTCATCATATTCTTATTTGTGACAGGCATTCCCGTAGTTGTTATCTATAAAAGTTTGAAGATTACACCTTCCGTTCTGCCTGTCACAAAACAGTTACATTTGTCCGCGTTCAGTTTGGCCTGCAGCATCAGGCTTTATCCAGGGGCACCACGAGGAGGAACGGACTCACCCCCATACACTGCTTAGTCTTCTTCTGCTTATAATTTAGATAATATTTTTTGCTCTGATATTTAGTGATATGCTTAATGTCCTTCTGCTCTTTGTTCTGCAGCCTCTTGTTCTTCTGCTTCTCGGTCTTCCAGGTCGTCGTCGTCTCCAGGGTCGTCGTCTCCGGGGTCGTCGTCATCGGGGTGGTCTTCAGGGTCGTCGTCTCCGGGGTCGTCGTCATCGGGGTGGTCTTCGGGGTCATCGTCTCCAGGGTCGTCGTCATCACAGTGGTTGTCGTCTCTGGTGTCGTCGTCATCTTAGGGGTGGTCTTCCGGGTCATCGTGTTTAGTCTCTTGAACTTGGAAATGTAGCAGAAGGTACAAGAAGGCTGAGAAAATGCCGAGAACCAGCTGATGGAACTGGAACTCGGATGGCTACCCGAAGGTCCAAGAGCCAATGGAACTACCGAGGACCAGCTGACGTTACTGGAACCCGGTTACTAAGCAGGAGGTACCCGTGCTTGAAAGCACTACCAAGGACCACCTGACGTTGGTGGAACTCGGATACCCAGAGGGAGGCACCTAAGCCAAAGGCTCTGCCCGGAACCAGCTGACGGTACTGGAACCAGGATGGGGAGCAGAAGGTACAAGAGCAAAAGACACTGCCGAGAACCAGCTGACGGTGCTGGAACCTGGATGGGTAGCCGAAGGTCCAAGAGCCAATGGAACTACCGAGGACCAGCTGACGTTACTGGAACCCGGTTACTAAGCAGGAGGTACCCGTGCCTGAAAGCACTACCAAGGACCACCTGACGTTGGTGGAACTCCGATACCCAGAGGGAGGCACCTAAGCCAAAGGCTCTGCCCGGAACCAGCTGACGGTACTGGAACCAGGATGGGGAGCAGAAGGTACAAGAGCAAGTGTCTGCGTGGCTTTTGCAGGACACGATGCCGGCTGCACAGCAGGGGAACAGCTGGCGGTGCTGAACCCCACTGACACATTGGCTGGTGTTTTTCTCTGTGCAGCTAGCAGTACCGGGCCCCAACTGGCGGTGTTGGAGCCCGGGGTCAGCAGGAGGAGGAGATGGAGCAGAGTGTAGGCCGAAGCCTGCACTGGCGGCAGCTTTTGGGTCTGTTGTGCCTGCGTGGCAGTTGCAGGACACGTTGCCGGCTGCACAGCAGGGGAACAGCTGGCGGTGCTGAACCCCACTGACACATTGGCTGGTGTTTTTCTCTGTGCAGCTAGCAGTACCGGGCCCCAACTGGCGGTGTTGGAGCCCAGGGCTCTGCAGGGGGAGCAGAGTGTAGGCCGAAGCCTAATTGAACCAATTTCAAAGGTAACCTTTAACCCCCCCTCAGGGGTTACAAAGTAGAAGAGCCACAGCTTATGCAGCAGTAGTGCTGCACAAGTCAAAGGTTGCTCTTTTAATTTCGCTCCTTGCACACGCTGAATGAAACACGTATAACATTTAGCCCTTTAAACAGTCAAACTGTGTTGGAGGCGCGAGTTCCCTTTGTAATGAGACGCAGCACAGATGTCAAGAATCCCACCTTGGTGCTGGGTGCAGCCTCCTGAGCGTTGTTATTTGCTGTACAGGAGTCTGCGCTGTCGTGTGATCCCCTGGCCTAGCGCTGTTAGCGCTGCCCATGTTCTGGCATCATTTAATGTCGGCCGGTGCGGTTCGCGATGACCATGAATCCCAGCCCCGCAGTGTCTTAACATTGTTAAAACACTGCGGGGCTGGGATTCAGGGCCTGGCGCAGCACATATGTTCGCCTCTGACACTCGGGTCCTTACACCCGCTTCAGACTGTGCGGCGTCATCTGATCCCTTATCGCATGCCACGGCCATGAAGCCGCACAGTCCGCAGAAGGCGGAAGGAGATGAGGGACAGGCGAACTGATGCACTGATCATGCCCGTCAATCACACCCTCGCAGTCCCAATAAATAAGACAACGAGTGGCGTTGTGTGGGTCAGGGCGGCCGCAGAGGCGCAGGCAGCCAAACAATGATGCCAGAAGACGGGCAGCGCTACCAAGGGGGTTGCAGCGTGTCATTACAAAGGAAAGTCACACCACCGGGACGGTTAAATGGTCACACAGAGGACACATTTTAGACGTGTTTTCAGTTCCACCTGTGCGAGGAGAATACGTTTATGAGCCACCTTGCACACATGCAGCATTACCGCTGTACAAGGTGGCCTTTAAAACGTACAAACGCCTGGGGGAGGGGGGACAGGTTCCCTTCAATTTCAGTTCTTGTGTCTGCGTGGCTTTTGCAGGACACGATGCCTGCTGCACAGCAGGGGAACAGCTGGCGGTGCTGAACCCCACTGACACATTGGCTGGTGTTTTTCTCTGTGCAGCTAGCAGTACCGGGCCCCAACTGGCGGTGTTGGAGCCCGGGGTCAGCAGGAGGAGGAGATGGAGCAGAGTGTAGGCCGAAGCCTGCACTGGCGGCAGCTTTTGGGTCTGTTGTGCCTGCGTGGCAGTTGCAGGACACGTTGCCGGCTGCACAGCAGGGGAACAGCTGGCGGTGCTGAACCCCACTGACACATTGGCTGGTGTTTTTCTCTGTGCAGCTAGCAGTACCGGGCCCCAACTGGCGGTGTTGGAGCCCAGGGCTCTGCAGGGGGAGCAGAGTGTAGGCCGAAGCCTAATTGAACCAATTTCAAAGGTAACCTTTAACCCCCCCTCAGGGGTTACAAAGTAGAAGAGCCACAGCTTATGCAGCAGTAGTGCTGCACAAGTCAAAGGTTGCTCTTTTAATTTCGCTCCTTGCACACGCTGAATGAAACACGTATAACATTTAGCCCTTTAAACAGTCAAACTGTGTTGGAGGCGCGAGTTCCCTTTGTAATGAGACGCAGCACAGATGTCAAGAATCCCACCTTGGTGCTGGGTGCAGCCTCCTGAGCGTTGTTATTTGCTGTACAGGAGTCTGCGCTGTCGTGTGATCCCCTGGCCTAGCGCTGTTAGCGCTGCCCATGTTCTGGCATCATTTAATGTCGGCCGGTGCGGTTCGCGATGACCATGAATCCCAGCCCCGCAGTGTCTTAACATTGTTAAAACACTGCGGGGCTGGGATTCAGGGCCTGGCGCAGCACATATGTTCGCCTCTGACACTCGGGTCCTTACACCCGCTTCAGACTGTGCGGCGTCATCTGATCCCTTATCGCATGCCACGGCCATGAAGCCGCACAGTCCGCAGAAGGCGGAAGGAGATGAGGGACAGGCGAACTGATGCACTGATCATGCCCGTCAATCACACCCTCGCAGTCCCAATAAATAAGACAACGAGGGGCGTTGTGTGGGTCAGGGCGGCCGCAGAGGCGCAGGCAGCCAAACAATGATGCCAGAAGACGGGCAGCGCTACCAAGGGGGTTGCAGCGTGTCATTACAAAGGAAAGTCACACCACCGGGACGGTTAAATGGTCACACAGAGGACACATTTTAGACGTGTTTTCAGTTCCACCTGTGCGAGGAGAATACGTTTATGAGCCACCTTGCACACATGCAGCATTACCGCTGTACAAGGTGGCCTTTAAAACGTACAAACGCCTGGGGGAGGGGGGACAGGTTCCCTTCAATTTCAGTTCTTGTGTCTGCGTGGCTTTTGCAGGACACGATGCCGGCTGCACAGCAGGGGAACAGCTGGCGGTGCTGAACCCCACTGACACATTGGCTGGTGTTTTTCTCTGTGCAGCTAGCAGTACCGGGCCCCAACTGGCGGTGTTGGAGCCCGGGGTCAGCAGGAGGAGGAGATGGAGCAGAGTGTAGGCCGAAGCCTGCACTGGCGGCAGCTTTTGGGTCTGTTGTGCCTGCGTGGCAGTTGCAGGACACGTTGCCGGCTGCACAGCAGGGGAACAGCTGGCGGTGCTGAACCCCACTGACACATTGGCTGGTGTTTTTCTCTGTGCAGCTAGCAGTACCGGGCCCCAACTGGCGGTGTTGGAGCCCAGGGCTCTGCAGGGGGAGCAGAGTGTAGGCCGAAGCCTAATTGAACCAATTTCAAAGGTAACCTTTAACCCCCCCTCAGGGGTTACAAAGTAGAAGAGCCACAGCTTATGCAGCAGTAGTGCTGCACAAGTCAAAGGTTGCTCTTTTAATTTCGCTCCTTGCACACGCTGAATGAAACACGTATAACATTTAGCCCTTTAAACAGTCAAACTGTGTTGGAGGCGCGAGTTCCCTTTGTAATGAGACGCAGCACAGATGTCAAGAATCCCACCTTGGTGCTGGGTGCAGCCTCCTGAGCGTTGTTATTTGCTGTACAGGAGTCTGCGCTGTCGTGTGATCCCCTGGCCTAGCGCTGTTAGCGCTGCCCATGTTCTGGCATCATTTAATGTCGGCCGGTGCGGTTCGCGATGACCATGAATCCCAGCCCCGCAGTGTCTTAACATTGTTAAAACACTGCGGGGCTGGGATTCAGGGCCTGGCGCAGCACATATGTTCGCCTCTGACACTCGGGTCCTTACACCCGCTTCAGACTGTGCGGCGTCATCTGATCCCTTATCGCATGCCACGGCCATGAAGCCGCACAGTCCGCAGAAGGCGGAAGGAGATGAGGGACAGGCGAACTGATGCACTGATCATGCCCGTCAATCACACCCTCGCAGTCCCAATAAATAAGACAACGAGGGGCGTTGTGTGGGTCAGGGCGGCCGCAGAGGCGCAGGCAGCCAAACAATGATGCCAGAAGACGGGCAGCGCTACCAAGGGGGTTGCAGCGTGTCATTACAAAGGAAAGTCACACCACCGGGACGGTTAAATGGTCACACAGAGGACACATTTTAGACGTGTTTTCAGTTCCACCTGTGCGAGGAGAATACGTTTATGAGCCACCTTGCACACATGCAGCATTACCGCTGTACAAGGTGGCCTTTAAAACGTACAAACGCCTGGGGGAGGGGGGACAGGTTCCCTTCAATTTCAGTTCTTGTGTCTGCGTGGCTTTTGCAGGACACGATGCCGGCTGCACAGCAGGGGAACAGCTGGCGGTGCTGAACCCCACTGACACATTGGCTGGTGTTTTTCTCTGTGCAGCTAGCAGTACCGGGCCCCAACTGGCGGTGTTGGAGCCCGGGGTCAGCAGGAGGAGGAGATGGAGCAGAGTGTAGGCCGAAGCCTGCACTGGCGGCAGCTTTTGGGTCTGTTGTGCCTGCGTGGCAGTTGCAGGACACGTTGCCGGCTGCACAGCAGGGGAACAGCTGGCGGTGCTGAACCCCACTGACACATTGGCTGGTGTTTTTCTCTGTGCAGCTAGCAGTACCGGGCCCCAACTGGCGGTGTTGGAGCCCAGGGCTCTGCAGGGGGAGCAGAGTGTAGGCCGAAGCCTAATTGAACCAATTTCAAAGGTAACCTTTAACCCCCCCTCAGGGGTTACAAAGTAGAAGAGCCACAGCTTATGCAGCAGTAGTGCTGCACAAGTCAAAGGTTGCTCTTTTAATTTCGCTCCTTGCACACGCTGAATGAAACACGTATAACATTTAGCCCTTTAAACAGTCAAACTGTGTTGGAGGCGCGAGTTCCCTTTGTAATGAGACGCAGCACAGATGTCAAGAATCCCACCTTGGTGCTGGGTGCAGCCTCCTGAGCGTTGTTATTTGCTGTACAGGAGTCTGCGCTGTCGTGTGATCCCCTGGCCTAGCGCTGTTAGCGCTGCCCATGTTCTGGCATCATTTAATGTCGGCCGGTGCGGTTCGCGATGACCATGAATCCCAGCCCCGCAGTGTCTTAACATTGTTAAAACACTGCGGGGCTGGGATTCAGGGCCTGGCGCAGCACATATGTTCGCCTCTGACACTCGGGTCCTTACACCCGCTTCAGACTGTGCGGCGTCATCTGATCCCTTATCGCATGCCACGGCCATGAAGCCGCACAGTCCGCAGAAGGCGGAAGGAGATGAGGGACAGGCGAACTGATGCACTGATCATGCCCGTCAATCACACCCTCGCAGTCCCAATAAATAAGACAACGAGGGGCGTTGTGTGGGTCAGGGCGGCCGCAGAGGCGCAGGCAGCCAAACAATGATGCCAGAAGACGGGCAGCGCTACCAAGGGGGTTGCAGCGTGTCATTACAAAGGAAAGTCACACCACCGGGACGGTTAAATGGTCACACAGAGGACACATTTTAGACGTGTTTTCAGTTCCACCTGTGCGAGGAGAATACGTTTATGAGCCACCTTGCACACATGCAGCATTACCGCTGTACAAGGTGGCCTTTAAAACGTACAAACGCCTGGGGGAGGGGGGACAGGTTCCCTTCAATTTCAGTTCTTGTGTCTGCGTGGCTTTTGCAGGACACGATGCCGGCTGCACAGCAGGGGAACAGCTGGCGGTGCTGAACCCCACTGACACATTGGCTGGTGTTTTTCTCTGTGCAGCTAGCAGTACCGGGCCCCAACTGGCGGTGTTGGAGCCCGGGGTCAGCAGGAGGAGGAGATGGAGCAGAGTGTAGGCCGAAGCCTGCACTGGCGGCAGCTTTTGGGTCTGTTGTGCCTGCGTGGCAGTTGCAGGACACGTTGCCGGCTGCACAGCAGGGGAACAGCTGGCGGTGCTGAACCCCACTGACACATTGGCTGGTGTTTTTCTCTGTGCAGCTAGCAGTACCGGGCCCCAACTGGCGGTGTTGGAGCCCAGGGCTCTGCAGGGGGAGCAGAGTGTAGGCCGAAGCCTAATTGAACCAATTTCAAAGGTAACCTTTAACCCCCCCTCAGGGGTTACAAAGTAGAAGAGCCACAGCTTATGCAGCAGTAGTGCTGCACAAGTCAAAGGTTGCTCTTTTAATTTCGCTCCTTGCACACGCTGAATGAAACACGTATAACATTTAGCCCTTTAAACAGTCAAACTGTGTTGGAGGCGCGAGTTCCCTTTGTAATGAGACGCAGCACAGATGTCAAGAATCCCACCTTGGTGCTGGGTGCAGCCTCCTGAGCGTTGTTATTTGCTGTACAGGAGTCTGCGCTGTCGTGTGATCCCCTGGCCTAGCGCTGTTAGCGCTGCCCATGTTCTGGCATCATTTAATGTCGGCCGGTGCGGTTCGCGATGACCATGAATCCCAGCCCCGCAGTGTCTTAACATTGTTAAAACACTGCGGGGCTGGGATTCAGGGCCTGGCACAGCACATATGTTCGCCTCTGACACTCGGGTCCTTACACCCGCTTCAGACTGTGCGGCGTCATCTGATCCCTTATCGCATGCCACGGCCATGAAGCCGCACAGTCCGCAGAAGGCGGAAGGAGATGAGGGACAGGCGAACTGATGCACTGATCATGCCCGTCAATCACACCCTCGCAGTCCCAATAAATAAGACAACAAGGGGCGTTGTGTGGGTCAGGGCGGCCGCAGAGGCGCAGGCAGCCAAACAATGATGCCAGAAGACGGGCAGCGCTACCAAGGGGGTTGCAGCGTGTCATTACAAAGGAAAGTCACACCACCGGGACGGTTAAATGGTCACACAGAGGACACATTTTAGACGTGTTTTCAGTTCCACCTGTGCGAGGAGAATACGTTTATGAGCCACCTTGCACACATGCAGCATTACCGCTGTACAAGGTGGCCTTTAAAACGTACAAACGCCTGGGGGAGGGGGGACAGGTTCCCTTCAATTTCAGTTCTTGTGTCTGCGTGGCTTTTGCAGGACACGATGCCGGCTGCACAGCAGGGGAACAGCTGGCGGTGCTGAACCCCACTGACACATTGGCTGGTGTTTTTCTCTGTGCAGCTAGCACATCTGGGCCCCAACTGGCGGTGTTAGAGCCCAGGGTCAGCAGGAGGAGCAGGGGGAGCGGAGTGTAGGCCGAATCCTGCACTGGAGCAAGTTGAAAGGAAACCTTTAACCCCCCCCCCCCCAGGCGTTTGTAGCTGGAAGAGCCATCGTGTACACCACTAATGCTGGAAAAGGTAAACTTAGCTCTTTTAATTATGGTCCTTGCAGATGCTGAACCTAACACTTATGAAATGTGTCCCCTCACAGCGTTCAACCGTCCGGTAGGTGGAACTTTCCTTTGTCATGTGACGCAGCACAGCCGTCATTTTTACCCCCTTGGCGCCGTGCGCCGCCTCCTCAGCGTTGTTTGAATCTGTCCCGGAGCCTGCGCTGTTAGGTTACCCCTTGGCCATGCACACATTTCGCGCTGCCCGTCTTCTGACATCATTTGCTGTCAGGCTGGCTGCGCCTGTGTGGGTGCGCTGTCCGAGATTCAGCCTCGCGGTGTCGTGTAATGTAATCCCACCGCGGGCCTGGGATCCGTGGCCATGCGCAGTGCATATCCTCACCTCTCACTCCCCTCCCTACGGCTTCTTCAGACTGTGCGGTGTCACGGCCGTGGCATGCTATTAGGGATCAGCTGACACCGAACAGTCTTTAGAAGCCGTAGGGAGGGGAGTGAGAGGCGAGGATATGCACTGCGCATGGCCACGGATCCCAGGCCCGCGGTGGGATTACATTACACGACACTGCGAGGCTGAATCTCGGACAGCGCACACACACAGGCGCAGCCAGCCTGACAGCAAATGATGTCAGAAGACAGGCAGCGCAAAATGTGTGCATGGCCAAGGGGTAACCTAACAGCGCAGGCTCCGGGACAGATTCAAACAACGCTGAGGAGACGGCGCACGGCGCCAAGGGGGTAAAAATGACGGCTGTGCTGCGTCACATGACAAAGGAAAGTTCCACCTACCGGACGGTTGAACGCTGTGAGGGGACACATTTCATAAGTGTTAGGTTCAGCATCTGCAAGGAGCACCACGAAAAGAGGCACTTTTTCCCTTTGCATCATTACTGCTGCGCAAGGTGGCTCCTTCAGTAACAAACGCCTGGGGGGGGGGGGGACAGGTTCCTTTAAATTTAACTTGTTGTGCCTGCGTGGCGGTCGCAGTACACGTTGCCGTATACACAGCAGGGGAACAGCTGGCGGTGCTGAACCCCACTAACACATTTGCGAGGTGTTTGGCTCTGTGCGTACAGCACTTCTGGACGGCAACTGGCGGTGTTGGAGCCCAGGGACAGGTGGAGGAGGAGGAGGTTGGAGGAGGTAGGAGGGATTGCCACACACACAGCAGGGGAACAGCTGACGTTACTGAACCCCAATAACAGAGGAGGGACTGTTGACTGTGCGTACAGCACTTCTGGACGGCAACTGGCGGTGTTGGAGCCCAGGGACAGGTGGAGGAGGAGGAGGTTGGAGGAGGTTGGAGGAGGTAGGAGGGATTGCCACACACACAGCAGGGGAACAGCTGACGTTACTGAACCCCAATAACAGAGGAGGGACTGTTGACTGTGCGTACAGCACTTCTGGACGGCAACTGGCGGTGTTGGAGCCCAGGGACAGGTGGAGGAGGAGGAGGTTGGAGGAGGTTGGAGGAGGGATTGCCACACACACAGCAGGGGAACAGCTGACGTTACTGAACCCCAATAACAGAGGAGGGACTGTTGACTGTGCGTACAGCACTTCTGGACGGCAACTGGCGGTGTTGGAGCCCAGGGACAGGTGGAGGAGGAGGAGGTTGGAGGAGGTTGGAGGAGGGATTGCCACACACACAGCAGGGGAACAGCTGACGTTACTGAACCCCAATAACAGAGGAGGGACTGTTGACTGTGCGTACAGCACTTCTGGACGGCAACTGGCGGTGTTGGAGCCCAGGGACAGGTGGAGGAGGAGGAGGTTGCAGGAGGTTGGAGGAGGTAGGAGGGATTGCCACACACACAGCAGGGGAACAGCTGACGTTACTGAACCCCAATAACAGAGGAGGGACTGTTGACTGTGCGTACAGCACTTCTGGACGGCAACTGGCGGTGTTGGAGCCCAGGGACAGGTGGAGGAGGAGGAGGTTGGAGGAGGTTGGAGGAGGGATTGCCACACACACAGCAGGGGAACAGCTGACGTTACTGAACCCCAATAACAGAGGAGGGACTGTTGACTGTGCGTACAGCACTTCTGGACGGCAACTGGCGGTGTTGGAGCCCAGGGACAGGTGGAGGAGGAGGAGGTTGGAGGAGGTTGGAGGAGGTAGGAGGGATTGCCACACACACAGCAGGGGAACAGCTGACGTTACTGAACCCCAATAACAGAGGAGGGACTGTTGACTGTGCGTACAGCACTTCTGGACGGCAACTGGCGGTGTTGGAGCCCAGGGACAGGTGGAGGAGGAGGAGGTTGGAGGAGGTTGGAGGAGGTAGGAGGGATTGCCACACACACAGCAGGGGAACAGCTGACGTTACTGAACCCCAATAACAGAGGAGGGACTGTTGACTGTGCGTACAGCACTTCTGGACGGCAACTGGCGGTGTTGGAGCCCAGGGACAGGTGGAAAAGCAGAGGAACACAATGTAGGCCGAAGCCTGAGAAAGTCGAAAGGGAACCTTTAACCCCCCCCCAAGGCGTTTGTAGCTGAAAGAGCCAGCTTGTGCAGCACAAAAGATGCAAAAGGAAAAGGTGGCTCTTTTCATCATGCTCCTTGCAAACACAGAACTAAACACTTATAAAATGTGTCCCCTGCAACCGTAAAACCGTCCTGGAGGTGGGACTTTCCTTCGTAATGTGACGCAGCACAGTCGTCATTCCTACCCCCCCCGGCGACGCGCACTGGCTCCTCAGCGATGTTTGATTCTGTCCCGGAGCCTGCGCTGTTATGTTATCCCGTGGCCAGGCACACTTAGCGCTTCCCGTCTTCTGGCATCATTTGGTGTCAGGATGGCTGCGCCTGTGCGGCCGCGCTGGCAGAGAGCCCGCCTCGCAGTGTCTTCTGATTTAATCCCACCGCGGGCCTGGGATCCATGGACATGCGCAGTGCATATCCTCGCCTCTCACTCCCCTCCCTACGGCTTCTTAAGACTGTGCGGTGTCACGGCCGTGGCATGCTATTAGGGACCAGCTGACACCGAACAGTCTGAAGAAGCCATAGGGAGATAAGTGAGAGGTGGAGGTTCAGATATGCACTGCGCATGTCCATGGATCCCAGGCCCCCAGTGGGATTAAATCAGAAGACACTGCGAGGCGGGCTCTCTGCCAGCGCGGCCGCACAGGCGCAGCCATCCTGACACCAAATGATGCCAGAAGACGGGCAGCGCTAAGTGTGCCTGGCCACGGGATAACATAACAGCGCAGGCTCCGGGACGGAATCAAACAACGCTGAGGAGCGGGTGCGCGGCGCCGGGGGGGTAGGAATGACGGCTGTGCTGCGTCACATTACGAAGGAAAGTCCCACCTCCGGGACGGTGTTACGGTATCAGTGGACACATTTTATAAGTGTTAAGTTCTGCGTGTGCAAGGTGCTAAACAAAAATAGCTACCTTTTCCTTGTGCAGCATTACTGCTGCTCAAGGAGGCTCTTTCAGTAACAAACGCCTTGGGGGGGGGGACAGATTCCCTTACATTTCAGTTGTTGTGTCAGCGTGGCGGTCGCATGACACATTGCCGGCTACACAGCTGGGGATCAGCTGACGTTACTGAAACCCAATAACACTGGGTCGTATGTTTTGACTGTGCAGACGGCACTTCTGAGCCTCAACTGGCGGTGTTGGAGCCCAGGAATTTAAGTTCAGGTGGTAGAAAGATGAACACAACAGGAGACCTGGATAACGTATACAGTGACCTAATTATTTAATCAGGAGGAGGAGTGGCAAATTCCTGCGAGATCCAGGCCTTGTTCATTTTCAGGAAAGTAAGCCGGTCAACGTTATCGGAGGATAGTCGCATGCGACGGTCAGTTAGTACACCACCTGCAGCACTAAAGACACGTTCCGATAATACACTGGCCGCAGGGCAAGACAGCACCTCCAATGCATACTGGCTTAGCTCTGGCCATGTATCCAGCTTTGAGACCCAAAACTTGAAAGGGGAAGAGCCGTCTGGGAGTACAGCAAGAGGGCAAGACATGTAGTCTGTCACCATCTGACGGAACCGTTGCCTCCTGCTGACTGGAGCCGTCTGTGATGGTGTAGACTTTTGTGGGGGGCACAGAAAACTGTGCCACAGTTGGGCCATACTGGTCTTGCCTTGGGCAGAGGCACTGCTTCTGCTCCCTCTTTGTGCAGAGCCTCCACCACTGCCTGGACGCACTGAGCTGCTTTGGAATGCACTAGCAGCACTTCTCTCAGTTGGAATGGAGAAGATGATGGAATTGACCAGTGTGTCTTGGTACTCCCGCATTTTTCGCTCCCGGTTCAACGGTGTGATGAGGCTTTCTACGTTGTCCCGGTAGCGAGGATCGAGGAGGGTGAACACCCAATAATCAGACATGTTGAGAATGTGGGCGATGCGGCGGTCGTTTCTCAGGCACTGCAGCATGTAATCCACCATGTGCTGCAGACTGCCAACTGCCCAAGAAACGCTGTCCCCTGCTGGAGGCGTGATCTCTGCCTGCTCGTCATCACCCCACCCTCGCTGTACACACTGAGTACTGGACAATTCGGTAACTCCCTCCTCTGGACGGACGTCTTCCTCCTCCATTGACTCCTCCTCATCCTCCTCACAAACTGTCCCCTGCCTATGCGTTTGTGAGGAACCACGTGGCGCTGACTGTCCAGAAGATGATGGAAATGGTGAATCCTCATCCTCCACCTCTTCCACAACATCATCCCTTAGCGCTTGCAGTGATTTTTCAAGCAGGCAGATAAGGGGGACAGTCATGCTGACTAGTGCATCATCTGCACTCGCCATCCGCGTGGAATAATCAAAGGGACGCAAAACCTGGCAGACGTCATTCATAGTGGCCCACTCTGTGGTTGTGAAGTCTGTACGGCGCTGACTGCGACTTTTTTGCGCCTGAAGCAGCTGGTACTCCATTACAGCTTGCTGCTGCTCACACAACCGCTCCAACATATATAACGTGGAATTCCACCTGGTAGGTAGGTCACATATGATGCGATGTTCCGGCAGGCGGTGTCGGCGCTGCAGAGCCGCAATGCGCGCTTTTGCCGTGCTGGAACGCCGCAAGTGAGCACACTCTAGGCGGACCTTGTGCAGCAGTGCATCAAGATCCGGATAGTCCCTCAAAAAGCTCTGCACGACCAAATTGAGCACATGTGCCAGACATGGGATGTGAGTGAGGTTGCCGAGGCCCAGAGCTGCCACCAGATTTCGGCCATTATCACACACTACCATGCCTGGCTGGAGATTCGCTGGCACAAACCACACATCGCTCTCCTGCTTGATGGCATTCCAGAGCTCCTGCGCTGTGTGGCTACGATTCCCCAAAAAAATTAATTTCAACACGGCCTGTTGACGTTTGGCCACGGCTGTGCTCATGTCGGTCGTAACAGGTACACGTTCATCACGGGTCCATGTGGAGGTGGACTGTGACGGCTCCTGCAGCGATGATTCTGAGGAACTGGTGTAAGAGGAGGAGTCAATGCGTACAGAATGGATTCCTGCAATCCTTGGAGTGGGCAGGACACGTCCTGCGCCACTCGCACGGTCTGTACCCGGCTCAACGACATTAACCCAATGGGCAGTGAGGGAAAGGTATCGCCCCTGTCCATGTTGACTGGTCCACGCATCGGTGGTGAGGTGGACCTTGCTACTGACGGCGTTCAGTAGCGCGTGTTTTATGTGTCCCTCCACATGCTTGTGCAGGGCAGGGACGGCTTGCCTGCTGAAGTAAAAGCGGCTGGGCACATTGTACTGTGGGACTGCCAATGACATCAAGTCACGGAAGCTGTCAGTCTCCACCAGCCTGAATGACAGCATTTCCAGTGACAGAAGTTTGGCAATGCCTGCAGTCAGAGCCTGTGCTCGTGGGTGGTTTGACAAGAAAGGCCGCCTTTTCTCCCATGCCTGTACTACCGATGGCTGTAGACTGGGCTGGGAGTGTGTGGATGACTGGGAAAGTGGTGCTGCGGGTGGAATTACAGCGGGTCTCTGGACAACAGGGCCAGAGGTTCTTCCACGGCGATCCTGGGAGGAAGCCGAACCAGCTGCGTGTGAGCTAGAGGAAGAGGCAACACGAGCTGAAGAGGTGGTAGCTGCCGCTGTTGGTTGGCCTACCTCTTCAGTGTGTTTTTCTAACTCCGCCGGGTGCCTGTTGCGCACATGTTTCCACATGTTGGAGGTATTGAGGTTGCTGACATTTTTCCCTCTTTTGACTTTTTGATGACACACGTTGCATCTGACATAGCAAATGTCATCTGCAACTGTGTCAAAAAAGGACCAGGCACTGCAAGTCTTGGGAGCGCCCTTTTTGGCTTTTGGAAGAGACATGCTCCTAACGGGTGCCAAAGCGGAGGCTGCAGGATCCGCAGTCTTCCCCCTCCCTCTCCCTCTTTGGGCCGTACGGGGAATCTCTTCCTCAGAGCTGCTCCCACCACCTTCCTGTCCCTCACGCCAAGATGGGTCGAGGACCTCATCATCTACACTACCCTCTGCCCCCAACTGCTCCTCCTGGGTAGTCTCAGCAGCAGAGCACGCACCAGTAAGTGGCACCTGAGTGTCATCATCAGCTGATGCGGCCTGCGATGTGGTGACCGGAGCCACTGGCCCACCCGCCTCTTCAGAGGAAGACAGAAAAAGCTGTTGGGCATCACTGCACCCTGCCTCTTCTTCCATTTCTCCAATGCTGCTTGGCTGGCCCCCTGTTTCCAAGCCAAGAGATTCAGAGAACAGAAGTAGAGACGGCTCCTGTCCTGGGCTCTCTGTCTGCCTGGGCAATTTGGCAGGTGGTGAAGAGACAGATGGCTGCTCTCCAGTGCTCTGTGTCTGAGAGGATGTGGCACTAATGGAAGTTGATACATTAGCTGCCATCCATCCGACAACAGCTTCAATTTGTTCTTGACGCAGCAGCGGTGTACGGCGCTCTGACACAAAGCTGCGCATGAACGACTGTTGCCTGGTGAAAGTGGGTGCTGATGAGTCACCGGTGCCCGCAGCAGGCACAGAATCCCCACGTCCCCTCCCTGCTCCGCGCCCACGCCCACGCCCACGTGCCTTACTCACTGCCTTCTTCATCTTGGTTGACTGATAAAGATAAGCAGAAAAGTACTAACGGATTTGTGTGCTTATTCCTGAGCAACTCCTCCTAACAGGTATAAGAAACACTAATTTTCTAAAGTGTGGACTAGACTTTAATATGAGCTAATGTGGCCTACACAAATGTAAAGTGGTGTAACTGGTGTGTTTGGTGAACTTTATTATTTATTTCTTTTTTGGGGGCTGAACTGACAACAGATAGAGCTGCAGTCACACGGAGACCGTGCAGACAGACGTAAACGGCGCTGCAAGGCCCAAAAACCCTCCTCTACTTTATCCTATGTAGTGTTTTTCCACAAGTTAGCTGGAGACGGGTGGAAAGACACTAATAGGATTTTTTTAAATAAATTAGCAGCAACCTACACTACTTGAAAAAAAAAGAAAATTGATTTGGCGGTATGACGCAGTGAACAACCCTGAGCTGGAGACAACCAGGCTATGGCTGCTCACAGACTACAGGGCGAGCTGTAATCACACGGAGACCGTGCAGACAGCCGTAAACGGCGCTGCAAGGCCCAAAAACCCTCCTCTACTTTATCCTATGTAGTGTTTTTCCACAAATTAGCTGGAGACGGGTGGAAAGACACTAATAGGATTTTTTAAAATAAATTAGCAGCAGACTACACTACTTGAAAAAAAATTAAAATTGATTTGGCGGTATGACGCAGTGAACAACCCTGAGCTGGAGACAACCAGGCTATGGCTGCTCACAGACTACAGGGCGAGCTGCAATCACACGGAGACCGTGCAGACAGCCGTAAACGGCGCTGCAAGGCCCAAAAACCCTCCTCTACTTTATCCTATGTAGTGTTTTTCCACAAATTAGCTGGAGACGGGTGGAAAGACACTAATAGGATTTTTTTTAATTAATTAGCAGCAGACTACACTACTTGAAAAAAAATTAAAATTGATTTGGCGGTATGACGCAGTGAACAACCCTGAGCTGGAGACAACCAGGCTATGGCTGCTCACAGACTACAGGGCGAGCTGCAATCACACGGAGACCGTGCAGACAGCCGTAAACGGCGCTGCAAGGCCCAAAAACCCTCCTCTACTTTATCCTATGTAGTGTTTTTCCACAAATTAGCTGGAGACGGGTGGAAAGACACTAATAGGATTTTTTTAAATAAATTAGCAGCAGACTACACTACTTGAAAAAAAATTAAAATTGATTTGGCGGTATGACGCAGTGAACAACCCTGAGCTGGAGACAACCAGGCTATGGCTGCTCACAGACTACAGGGCGAGCTGCAGTCACACGGAGACCGTGCAGACAGCCGTAAACGGCGCTGCAAGGCCCAAAAACCCTCCTCTACTTTATCCTATGTAGTGTTTTTCCACAAATTAGCTGGAGACGGGTGGAAAGACACTAATAGGATTTTTTTGAATAAATTAGCAGCAGACTACACTACTTGAAAAAAAAAAAAAAAAAAAAGAACAGTATGAGGCAATGAACCACCCTCCCTGAACTGAATACAACCAGCTATGGATGGCCTATGTGGCTGCACTCAGACTAGAGAGTGGGCTGCACTCACACACACACACACACACAGACCTTGCAGATCGCTGTGAAAACAGCGCTACAAGGCAAAAGCAAGGTGAATAGTAGGTGAACACAGCGGTTGCTAAATTAGCCTTTGGAAAGCACAAAGAAGCAAATCGCTATCTCTAAACTGTCCCTCAGTCAGCAAACAGCGTCCTGTCACTAACTGAATTCACAGCAGAGTGATCGCAAAATGGCGCCAGCGACTTTTAAACTGCAGCATGACATCATTTCAGCAGCCAATCACAGCCTTGCCAGTAGTTTCATGCCCTCCATGCTAAACAGGATGTGCCCACACTTGGAATCATTCTCATTGGCTGAATTTCTGCATTTTGAATCTTTGAACTTCCGATTCCGGTATCCGATACGCGGCAAGTATCGGAATCCCGGTATCGGAATTCCGATACCGCAAGTATCGGCCGATACCCGATACTTGCGGTATCGGAATGCTCAACACTAGTCATGATGTGCAATATGAGCTCATGCGCAGAACTGTTCCGGAGTTCATACTGGCCTATCGTGTAAGTTCTGGGGGTTTCAGTGCTAGTGATAGTGATCATAATATGTGGCAAGGACTGGACAGGTGATAGTAAGGAGTGGAAGGGCCGGAGAGATGAACGGTAAGGTGAGTATAATGATTTTTTTCTTAGTTTTGCACTTTTTGATGGATTTTTGCAGTTCTGAAAATTGGTGGCTGCTTTACTGAATCCATGCAGAAGCAAAGTACAATAAAGTCCACACGTTGACAAAAATAGACTTTTGTAAAATTTGAACATAATTCAATTCCACTCAAATTTATTCGATCATCAGTTTTAACTAAGAAGTATCTTCCCATTTAGTGAAATTTTCTTTAAGTACAGTTTTACTTTTACAGTTGCATCTAATATATCTTTATTCCTTAGACTGTAAACCAATGGGTTCAACATTGGCACCACAGCCACATATATAACAGAGAGAAGTTTATCATCATCTTTGGAATGGTCCGTCTCTGGTTTCATGTACAAGAAGATAATTGGTCCATAGAATAACACGACCGTCGTAAGATGGGAAGTACAGCTGGTGAAAGCTTTATGACGACCTTGGGATGATTTGATCTTTAGTATGGTAGAAATAATGTAGACATAGGATAAAACAATGAGGGAATATGGTAGACATCCAATGAAGACACTTTCAACAATGGTCAAAATGTCTCGTTTTGTGGAGTCACTGGTAGAAAGCTTACTTAGTGTCTTCAGATCACAGAAAAAATGATCAATTTCATTGGAATTGCAGAAAGATAAAGAAGATGTGATCAATGAATGCAACATAGAATTAAAGACACCAATGAGCCATGATGAAGCCGCCATTGTAAGTCTCACCTTTTTTCTCATGGCCATTGAATACTGTAAGGGTTTACAGATTGCCAAGTAGCGATCATAAGCCATGCACGTCAGGGTGAAAATTTCTGCCTGACCGCACAGTAAAAAGAAATACAGCTGAGTTATGCAGCCTTGAAATGAGATCATGTGATCCTTGGTTACAATGATGGACATAAGCTTTGGGAGGGTAATGGACACATAGGTGATATCTGCAGTGGAGAGATTACATAGGAAGAAATACATAGGAGTGTGTAGCTGGGTAACTGAACATACAAGTGTAATAATGATCACATTCCCAATGACTGTCATCAAATAAATAAGTAACGCTCCAATAAACATTACGATTTGTGCAGGCGCAGAGGTGGAAAAAGCCAAAATGTTGAATTCCTTGACTGTACTGTTTGTACAGTTCTTCATGTTGACTGCCTGGGAAAAAATGTACAAATTTATTAATAAAAGCATAGCCAAAATCTTTCTTTATTAAGCAGCACTTCACAATTCAGAGAGTAGATAATAAAACAAAAACAGACATTACACAGTAATAAACTACTTAAGGATTTAAACAAAAAGCGATCTGATCACAAAAGCTTACAATCTACAAAGAAAATCTAAAAAGTAATACTAAAAGTACTAATTTTGAAATATGGTCCTCCCATATATTATACAAAAAGTGTGGTTCACATAAAGTTTCATGAGCCAGTCATCTAGTCAGTGGATGTGTATGCATTGATATGGAATTCATAGAACGTAGGGGATACTGTTAAAAGATGGAGTCACGTTTTCGAGGAATAATATAGAAAAATGGGGAAAATGGAATGAAGTTAGAGTAGATTAGAGAACGTGAGGAAGCAGGCTGAGAAGATTAGTCTTCAGGTCGTAACTACAATTGGTGATGTTGTACTTTATTCTGATTGTCTGGAGGTGGTCCAAAAAGATGTGTTTTTTAGTGAAAACTCTCCTTGAGATATTTTTTCAGTTTTTGTTTCATAGGTGTTTTAGAAAAGTCTTTCAAGCGTTTTTGGAGAGTTTTTTTCCTGAAAATTTTTTTTTGCAACCTTTTGACTGGCATTATCTCATTTGGGGAATTTTCCATCAGGAGCACTTTCTTTCATCCCACCATGGATTGTTCAAATCGTAAAGTGGAGGAAAAATGCTCAAAAAATGTAACATGAAAAGCAAAGCGGTTTATAGTAGAAATGAGTAAAAAGTAAGAAGAGTCTTTCAATAGTTTTCCAGGTGTCTTTTGCATCAGACCCACTCCAAAAGATTCCTCAAAAAACTACATGTGCACATACTCGAAAGAGTTTGAATAGGTTTTGAGTGTGAATTTAAAATATAGGAAATCTGCTGATATCTGTGATTTTCACCACCGTCTTTTGGTACATCTGGTGCACCTTGGCACATATCTCAGACAAAGATGAGATTTGCCAAAAGTGGATATTTGTAATTTTTGGAGAGATCTTGATGTCTGCCTGGACAAAGGCACTTTGGCAGCAATAATTGGGCAAGAGAGGGGAAAGACTGGAATCGATGACTGCAGAGAGTTTATAAGTTGCTTAGTGTTAAAGACATGTGCTGGAGATTTCTGTATGAGTATTTGGTAATCGTATCTCATGAAGGATGGGAATTTTTGACAAGTTAGTGGTGGTCAGAGAACAGAGAAATGTTAATAAAGTTAGAAAATGAGCAAAGCCGGAAGGACATCAAATCAAATGTATTCTCGTGTTCATGGCTAGGAAATATTGTAAGGAAAGGCACAGGCCTCCTTCACACTTCGGTATTTCCAGTACATTTGGTATCCGTTTTTTTTCACGTTCCAACTTGTACCCATTATAGTCTATGGTGCTACGCACATGTCCGTGTTTTTACATGTACCACGTGTCTGTGCAAAACATATAGAAGCATGTCCATTTTTTTACAGCATCATGGATGACAAGAGCCAATAGAAGTCTATGGATCTGTGATTCAAACTAAAAATAGATAAATTTAAGAGACTAGATGGTGGCCCGATTCTAGCGCATCGGGTATTCTAGAATATGTACACTGTGTGCAGAATTATTAGGAAAGTTGTATTTTAGAGGATTATTTTTATTATTGATCGACAACTATGTTCTCAATCAACCCAAAAGACTCAAAAATATCAAAGCTTAATATTTTTGGAAGTTGGAGTGGGTTTTTTTTAGATTTGGCTATCTTAGGAGGATATCTGTTTGTGCAGGTAACTATTACTGTGCAGAGTTATTAGGCCACTTAATAAAAACCAAATATATTCCCATCTCACTTGTTTATTTTCACCAGGTAAACCAATATAACTGCACAAAATTTAGAAATAAACATTTCTGACATGCAAAAACAAAACCCCCCAAAATTAGTGACCAATATAGCCACCTTTCTTTGTGATGACACTCGGCAGCCTTCCATCCATAGATTCTGTCAGCTGCTTGATCTGTTTATGACCAACATTGCGTGCAGCAGCCACCACAGCCTCCCAGACACTGTTCCGAGAGGTGGACTGTTTTCCCTCCCTGTAGATCTCATATTTTATGAGGGACCACAGGTTCTCTATGGGGTTCAGATCAGGTGAAAAAGGGGGCCATGTCATTATTTTTTCTTCTTTGAGACCTTTACTAACCAGCCACGCTGTGTAGTAGTTGGAGGCATGTGATGGAGCATTGTCCTGCATGAAAATCATGTTTTTCTTGAACGATAACGACTTCTTCCTGTACCACTGCTTGAAGAAGTTGTCTTCCAGAAACTAGCAGTAGGTCTGGGAGTTGAGCTTCACTCCATCCTCAACCCGAAAAGGTCCCACAAGTTCATCTTTGATGATACCAGCCCATACCGGTACCCCACCACCACCTTGCTGGCGTCTGAGTCGGAGTGGAGCTCTCTGCCCTTTACTGATCCAGCCTCTGGCCCATCCATCTGTCCCATCAAGAGTCACTCTCATTTCATCAGTCCATAAAACCTTTGAAAAGTCAGTCTTAAGATATTTCTTGGCAAAGTCTTGTTGTTTTATCGTATGTTTCTTGTTCACAGGTGGTCGTTTTTCAGCCTTTCTTACCTTAGCCATGTCCCTGAGTATCGCACACCATGTGCTTTTTGTTACCCCAGTAACGTTGCAGCTCTGAAATGTGGCAAAACTGGTGGCAAATGGCATCTTGGCAGCTTCACTCTTGATTTTCCTCAATTCATGGGCAGTTATTTTGCGCCTTTTTTGCTCAACACGCTTCTTGCGACCCTGTTGGCTATTTGCCATAAAACGCTTGATTGTTCGGTGATCACGCTTCAAAAGTTTGGCAATTTCAAGACTGCTGCATCCCTCTGCAAGACATCTCACAATTTTGGACTTTTCAGAGCCCATCAAATCTCTCTTCTGACCCATTTTTCCAAAGGAAAGGAAGTTGCCTAATAATTAAGCACACCTTATATGGGGTTTTGATGTCATTAGACAACACCCCTCCTCATTAACCCCTTCACCCCCGGAGCTTTTTCCGTTTTTTCGTTTTCGTTTTTCGCTCCCCTCCTTCCCAGAACCATAACTTTTTTATTTTTCCGTCAATATGGCCATTTGAGGGCTTATTTTTTGCGGGACGAGATGCACTTTTGAACGATACCATTGGTTTTACCATGCCGTGTAACAGAAAGCAGGAAAAAAATTCCAAGTGTGATGAAATTGCAAAAAAAGTGCAATCTCACACTTGTTTTTTGTTTGGCTTTTTTGCTAGGTTCACCAAATGCTAAAATTAACCTGCCATTATGATTCTCCAGGTCATTACAAGTTCACAGACACCTAAAATGTCTAGGTTATTTTTTATCTAAGTGGTGAAAAAAAATTCCAAAGTTTGCTACAATAAAAAAAAAATCAAAATTGTGCCATTTTACGATACTCGTAGCGTCTCCAATTTTCATGATCTGGGGTCAGGTGAGGGCTTATTTTTTGCGTGCCAAGCTGGTGTTTTTAAGAATACCATTTTGGTGTAGATATGTTCTTTTGATCGCCCGTTATTGCATTTTAATGCAATGTATCGGTGACCAAAAAAACGTAATTTTGGCGTTTTGATTTTTTTTCTCGCTACGCCATTTAGCGGTCAGGTTAATCCTCTGTTTTTATTGATAGATCGGGCGATTCTGAACACGGCGATACCAAATATGTGTATGTTTGATTTTTTTTAATTGTTTTATTTTGATTGGGGTGAAAGGGGGTGATTTGAACTTTTATATATATTTTTTTTATATATTTTTAAACACTTTTTTTTTTAATTTTGGCATGCTTCAATAGTCTCCATAGGAGGCTAGAAGTATGCACAACTTGATCGCCTCTGCTACATAGAGGTGAAGTACAGATCACCTCTATGTAGCAGAAATACTGGGTTGCTTTGAACGCCGACCACAGGGTGGCGCTCAAAGCAATTGCAGCGCCCCAGAGTCCTGGTCGTTGCAGTAATGTCGCTCTTCCACCAGAGGGAGTGATGTTACGTCTGATGGCACTAAAGGAGTTCACCTGACCAGGTATCACAGTCACACACTACACTTCACACTCCAGTCCACCAGGGGGAGCAAAGGTTCTATGTACTAGGCCACTCCTCACACATGGGTAAAACTGGTGGGTTGGAAGGGAAGTTAGGCAGAATGCTACTGGGCTTGACCCAGGGAAGACCTGTCAGGCAGACAGGGGGAGAAGGAGGAACATCTGAGCTGCAGACTGAGGTCCCTATCAGGGGTGGGATCCTGACAGAGACAGATTGAGAGATAGAACGTTACGGAGCTGCGCCTGCACTACATTGCGGCAGCATCCAAAGAAAGGACATGAAGCGAAGTATATTGTGGAGAGTGAGCAACGAGATCACAGCACAAGGAGATAACACCGGGAGGAGGGTCTGCCCCGAGATTGGCGGCCTCCTTCTGAGGCGCGTAGCCGGTGGTCGGAACACCGAGGGAGTAATTGGCTCTACGCATTACTTTGAACTACGGCAGGGCAGTTAATTCCAAGTTGGCTGCCCAACCTTAATACCTAATGAAGACAACAGAGGCAAATTGTGGGAGAGGGGCATCTCTAGGGTCCCTAAAAAATAGCTCTAGGCCTACCCCGTCATACGGGTCGTCCTATCCATACCATCTGGGGGACGGAGAGATTTCCACCTGCAAAGGGAACTCTGGATGTGCCTTCCGACCGGCTGGATTCAGCCAGCCCTGTTAGCAGTGCTCTGGATTGTGGACGCTGAAGTCTACAGTAAAAGGTAAAGAGACTGCAACCTTGTGTCCTCATTATTTACTGCGACTTACACCATCATCATCTACCTAAATGGGAAGCTCTGGGGACATACTTCACCTGTGGGAAGGTATACCATCTAGCTGCCATAACATCACCCCAGCGGACCCCTAAGCAGCGTCCGTCATCCTGACCGAATACCACAGGTGGCATCACGAACACCGTACAAACGACAAACTACACCTTTAATTGGGCGCCCCTTAGCAGAGCCACGGACCGGGCCGGGCCACCATGACATCCCCAGAACCGAGACCGAGGGACCCGGTACCGAGTACCCCACTGCCCTGTGCCTGGGGGCGATCCACAATCTGCCATCAACAACCATAGAGGTCTCAAGGAGACTTCTGGTTGTTATGGCAATGCACCGCTGACCCCCGATCATGTGACGGGGTCAGCGGTGCGAGCACTTCCGGCTGTGCTTCCGGGAGCGCTAGTTAAATGCCGCTGTCAGCGCCTGACGGCGGCATTTAACTAGTTAATGGGCCCGGGTGGATCGCGATTCCACTCGCACTCATTGCGCGCACATGTCAGCTGTACAAAACAGCTAACATGTCGCGGCTTTGAGGTGGGCTCACCGCCGGAGCCCACCTCAAAGCAGGGGGTCTGCCAGCTGACGTACTATTCGGTCAGCTGGCAGAAAGGAGTTAAAGAGATGCACATCACCTGATTTACTTAATTGGTAATTGGCACTCAAGCCTGAACAGCTTGGAGTAGGACAGCATATATAAAAAGTATCATGTGATCAAAATACAACTTGCCTAATAATTCTGCACACAGTGTATATAGCATAGCCTACGTAGTATATACATAACACAGCCAACACAGTATATAACACAGCCCATGCAGTATACAACACAGCCCATGTAGTATATAACACAGCCCACGTATTATATTGCACAGCCACGTAGTATATAACACACCCCACGCAGTATATAGCACAGCGATGTAGTATATAACACAGCCCTCATAGTATATAACACAGCCCATGCAGTATATAACACAGCCCATGCAGTATATAACACAGCCCACGTAGTATATTGCACAGCCACACAGTATATAACACAGCCCATGCAGTTTATAACACAGCCCACGTAGTATATTGCACAGCCCCCGTAGTATATTGCACAGCCACACAGTATATAACACAGCCCACGCAGTATATAACACATCCCACGCAGTATATAACACAGGCCACGTAGTATATAATACAGCCCACGTAGTATATAGCAGTGTGGGCACCATATCCCTGTTAAAAAAACAATTAAAACAAAAAATTGTTATATACTCACCTTCCGGCAGCCCCCGGATCCAGCCCAGGCCTTTAGCGATGCTCCTCGCGACACTCTGTTCCCAGTAACACTTTGCGGCAATAACCCGTGATCATGTAGCGGTCTCGCGAGACCGCTACGTCATCATCTCGTGAGACCGCTATGTGATCTCGAGTCATTGCCGCAATGCATTCTTGGGATCGGAGTGTCACGAGGAGCGGGAAAGGGTGCCGTGGACACCGGAAGTTGAGAATATAATGTTTTTTATTATTATTTTTAACATTATATGTTTTTACTATTGATGCTGCATAGGCAGCAGCAATAGCAAAAATTGAAGCTGTTTAATTCCCGCCCCAATATCGCTGATTGGTCGCAGCCGGCCGCAACCAATCAGCGACCCAGGATTTCCATTACGGAAGTTACAGGCAAACACAAGGAAGTACCCCTTAGACAATTATATATATACTAGATGGTGGCCTGATTCTAATGCATCGGGTATTCTAGAATATGTATGTATGTATATAGCAGCCACATAGTATATAGCACAGGCCACGTAGTATATAGGAGCCATGTAGTATATAGCAGACAAATAGTACGTGGCCTGTGCTACAGTATATACTATGTGGCTGCTATATACATACATACATATTGTAGAATACCCGATGCATTAATACAGGCCACCCAGTATATAACACAGCCCAAACAGTATATAACACAGCCCACATACTATATAACACAGCCCACGCAGTATATAGCAGCCACGCAGTATATAACACAGGCGACGTAGTATATAACACTGGCCACGTAATATATAGCACAGCCCACGCAGTCCAAAACACAGCCCACATAGTATCTAACACTGGCCACGTAGTATATAGCAGCCACGCGGTATATAACAAAGCCCACGTAGTATACAGCAGTGTGGGAACCATATTTCTGTTTAAAAAAATAATTAAAATAAAAAATAGTTATATACTCACCTGCCGGGATCCAGCTAGACCGCTAAGTCTTCTGGGTAATTTCGCAATGCATCTCTGGGAATGGAAGATGGCGGCAGCCACATGTGCCTGGGCGGACTACAGAGTGTGAGAATAGCAGGGGTTTTTTTTATTATTTTTAACATTACATCTTTTACTATTGATGCTTCATAGGCAGCATCAATAGTAAAAAGTTGGGGACACACAGGGTTAATAGCAGCGATAACAGAGTGCGTTACCCGCGGCATAATGCGGTCCGTTACCGCTGGCATTAACCCTGTGTTTGTGGTGACTGGAGGGGAGTATGCGGGCGCCGGGCACTGACTGCAGGGGAGTAGGGAGGGACTAATCGGACTGTGGCCGTCGCTGATTGGTCGCAGCAGCCATGACAGGCAGCTGGCGAGACCAATCAGAGACGCGGGATTTCCGTTACGGAAGTTGCGGACAGAAAGACGGAAGTACCCCTTAGACAATTATATATATAGATAGATATTTTCTGAGAAAAACCTGGAAAGTGCAGATTGGAAAATGAAGTATGTCAACCACTGCACAAAATAAAAACCAAAATTTCATATTTTTAAATGTATTTAATAAAAAAGTGGATCCCTTTAAAACACACAACTTTGATTTCCCTTTTGCATCCATCTGTTCATTAGAGGAGACCCTGAACGTTTTCACACTGGTCACTGATAGATATGAGCGGATCAGGCAAAATTAAAATTTACATGTTTGCTTTTTTTTTCCAGGAAATTTCATTAGTGGAGGATTTATTCTTTGTAATTTTCATGTCCCTTATTATGCTTTGGAGTTTCTCCAGACGTCGGGGTATAATAACCATAATATTTAAAAAAAAAAAAATCGTTATACTCACCTTACCGCTGACTTCTCCGGCCCCTCCAAAACTCGCTGTCACCCGTCTAGTCCTTTCCTCCTCCTCTGTGTTGGAATTTTTGGTCCTCTTGCACTGTGCCAGATTTCCGGGTCTATGGGGCCTCTGAGGAGGCTATATGCATGTAGGACAACTGGGTCTTTTCGCACCCGGGAGGGTTCTGCCCAGATTGGCGCATTTGAGGTCAATAGGGCATGTCGTGACGTCATGATATTGGGGAAAATATAAAGAAAAAAAAGAAAATACGTGTCACATATCTACTTTTTCGATCACATAAGATTACTAAGATACGTACATTATTACTGATTTCCCCTGTAACTGAGGCTGGAATTTTAGTCCCGATTACAGGGCTCCAGCTCTCTCCTGACAACCTACAATCACCCGATCACTGGACCGGAGGATAAAGTGCTGAAAGAGCTTCCAATACTGTTGTCAGGAAGGCAGAGATGGTTATACAGAATCTCTGCCTTCCCTATGGGGTGGCTGTCTATTTATGACTTTTGTGAGTTGACAATCTTGGGTCTACTGCATTAGCAATAATCCTTTGTACTGGGAAACAAGAAAAAAAAATTTTTTCACTGGTAAAAATAACCTGGTAACATGATTCTCCAGGTCCGTACAATATACAAATGCAACAATATCAATTATGTGTGTGTATATATATATATATATATATATATATATATATATATATACACTCACCGGCCACTTTATTAGGTACACCTGTCCAACTTCTTGTTAACACTTAATTTCTAATCAGCCAATCACATGGCGGCAACTCAGTGCATTTAGGCATGTAGACATGGTCAAGACAATCTCCTGCAGTTCAAACCGAGCATCAGTATGGGGAAGAAAGGTGATTTGAGTGCCTTTGAACGTGGCATGGTTGTTGGTGCCAGAAGGGCTGGTCTGAGTATTTCAGAAACTGCTGATCTACTGGGATTTTCACGCACAACCATCTCTAGGGTTTACAGAGAATGGTCCGAAAAAGAAAAAAAATCCAGTGAGCGGCAGTTCTGTGGGCGGAAATGCCTTGTTGATGCCAGAGGTCAGAGGAGAATGGGCAGACTGGTTCGAGCTGATAGAAAGGCAACAGTGACTCAAATCGCCACCCGTTACAACCAAGGTAGGCCTAAGAGCATCTCTGAACGCACAGTGCGACGAACTTTGAGGCAGATGGGCTACAGCAGCAGAAGACCACACCGGGTACCACTCCTTTCAGCTAAGAACAGGAAACTGAGGCTACAATTTGTACAAGCTCATCGAAATTGGACAGTAGAAGATTGGAAAAACGTTGCTTGGTCTGATGAGTCTCGATTTCTGCTGCGACATTCGGATGGTAGGGTCAGAATTTGGCGTAAACAACATGAAAGCATGGATCCATCCTGCCTTGTATGGAGCATCTTTGGGATGTGCAGCCGACAAATCTGCGGCAACTGTGTGATGCCATCATGTCAATATGGACCAAAATCTCTGAGGAATGCTTCCAGCACCTTGTTGAATCTATGCCACGAAGAATTGAGGCAGTTCGGAAGGCAAAAGGGGGTCCAACCCGTTACTAGCATGGTGTACCTAATAAAGTGGCCGGTGAGTGTATATATATACTGTATATATATATATATGTATATATATATATACATATATATATATATATATATTTTGTTTTATTTGTTCTGAAAGTGAAATTTGGAAATTTGTAAAATAAAAAATGTAGTTTGTGTCGCCATGTTCTGAGCCCCACAACATTTTCATCTTTTAATCGATAGAGGTGTTAAAACTTGTTTTTTTTGCGCCCTGACCTACCGTAATGTTTTTATTGATTACACTTTGCGGTAGATATGACATTTTGATTGCCTATTATTTCATTTTACTTGTGGTGCTGCAATGATGAAAAAAAATGAAATTCTGGCATTTAGATTTTTTTTCTTTACTGTGTTTACTGATTGGATCAATTGGTTTAGAATTTTGATAGAACAGACTTTTATGGATGCGGCATCACCCAATGTTTATTTATTTTTTTAATACCTCAATACTTTGCTTTCAATAGTGAAAAAAATGGTGAGTTGAATTGTAATATATTTTTTTAAATGTTTTACTTTATTTGTATAAGTAAATATGACTGTATTGCTGGTCCCCGTAGAAGCACCATCATGACAGGAACAGGAGTCTTCAGCAGACCACTAGCTGCCATGGCAACCCATTCGCACTCCATGATCACATTGCAGGTGGCTAATGGGTGCTGAGAATGGTCTGTTGAAGACCCCGGCTACCATGGCAACTCATCGGTATCAGGGGATAGCGCCATGAGGGAGCAGTGGGCACTTAGAATGGTGCAACCCAAAAACCACGCATTGTAAGTGCTGCTGTCAAAGATTTACAGTGGCATTTAATGTGTCAAATGCAGAGGGTGAAACTGGCTCCACCCATGCCTGTTTAAGGTACATGATGGCTACATAATGCATCCATCATCTGCCAGGAATAAGGCGCCATACACCCTCTCCCAACGAACACTGAACATATACGGCAGATGTTGCCAGGGGGTTAAAGAGGACCTGTCACCAGATTAAATGTGTCCAATTTTAACTGTTATTTTAATCCCGCCGTGCCCTTATGTATTCTGTTTTTTTTTCTTCCAAATCCACCATTTGGCTCAAGAGATCTATCAATCTATCCATTATCTGCATTGTTACTTCATAGTTACCTGTTCACACTTTGATCAGATTTTCTTCAGTTTTTGGTTAGTGTGTCAGGTTTTACCATCACAGTTCATCAGTGATTTTAAAGTATGAAAGAAAAAAATGATCATTTGCAAACCTTCTATTATTTATAGCCATTTTAATCATGGTCAACACACAGACTGTGCACTAATGACATCTGATGTACACAGACCGATAGATGTGTTTGGGAAATTATGATTCCTATCTGGTCAAAAACATGTCAAGTGATAAAAAGTATAGATGTGCAGCCAAATGTAACAATTACGGTGCTACCACTGCAAAGGACCACTAATGATCAAAGGACGAAAAAAGCAATACAGAAAAAGGTGCACACTCAGAGATATAAGACAAAAAAAATATTACGCCGCATATGACTCAGTAGTGATTTTCCTCTGTTTTGGGATTTGTGAGGGAAAGCCAAACAGCCTGGTAGCTCGACTGATAACCAGGTCACAACTGAAGAAACCTTGTCACATGCCATGGCCAACGGGCTTCCATTGTCAATACTGATTGGCAACAAGGAGGAGGAAGCATTCCCTGAAGCCAACATCCCTGAGCTGGAGGAGTCCCAGGGAAACTTTGGAACTGTCCAACTCAGGGACTTTGGTAAAAAAAATATTTTGGGAAAAGGAAGGGTGCTAAATATTGTTTCCCATGAGCTGGGAACTGGTGTTCAGGTACTGTATTTGGCAAGGCATAATTATCAGTTATGTCCATGGACCAAGGTGATGGGCACAGCAAAAGAGTGCCTCATCAAGGCAAGATCCAGGGGATATAGTTAATTGACTCGGGTAAAACAATATAAACCTGGTAATCGGGTGCAGGTGTTGGTGTCTACAGTGGGGAACAAATTGCTCCCCAAGTGGCAAAAGCCCTATGAAGTGTAGGAAAGGGTTGGTGAAGGCCACTATAAATTTTACCAACCAAACAAAAAGAAGCCCCACCAGGTATATCATATTGGCTTGGTCAAGCCTTGGCAGGATGGGGTTCACGATTGGTTGAGTGAATATGCCCAGTCCCTGGCTTTGGGCACAGGGGGATGGTATGTAGAAAAGCAGCTGGAAGAAGCCTGGATAGGAGATGCTAAGAGGGTTAATAGGACCAATATATGGGCCCAAGATTTTTAGGAATGATTAGACTCTCACTTAAGGTACCTTCACACTAAACGATATCGCTAGCGATCCGTGACGTTGCAGCGTCCTGGCTAGCGATATCGTTTAGTTTGACACGCAGCAGCGATCAGGATCCTGCTGTGATATCGCTGGTCGTTGAAGAAAGTTCAGAACTTTATTTGGTCGTCAGACCGGCGTTTATCGTCAGGTTTGACACCAAAAGCAACGATACCAGCGATGTTTTACACTGGTAACCAGGGTAAACATCGGGTTACTAAGCGCAGGGCCACGCTTAGTAACCCGATGTTTACCCTGGTTACCAGTGTAAAATGTAAAAAAAACAAACACTACATACTCACCTTCGCATCCCCCGGCGTCTGCTTCCCACACTGACTGAGCGCCGTAAAGTGAAAGTGAAAGCACAGCACAGCGGTGACGTCACCGCTCTGCTGTTAGGGCTGGCGCTCAGTCATTGCAGGAAGCGGATGGCGAGGGACGTGAATGTGAGTATGTACTGTTTGTTTTTTTTACATTTTACGCTGGTAACCAGGGTAAACATCGGGTTACTAAGCGCGGCCCTGCGCTTAGCAACCCGATGTTTACCCTGGTTACCCGGGGACCTCGGCATCGTTGGTCGCTGGAGAGCGGTCTGTGTGACAGCTCTCCAGCGATCAAACAGCGACGCTGCAGCGATCGGCATCGTTGTCGCTATCGCTGCAGCGTCGCTTAATGTGAAGGTACCTTTAGTCTTTGAATATTGAGAAGCTGAATTGCTGTTTCTCATAATGCTCTATGCCGTGGCACGCTACATGAAGATGGGCGTTCTGGCTAGGAATATGGGCTTTGTATATAGGGGCGCTACACACTTGCAGGCCTCATGATGACGGTGACTGCAGCTGGCCAGATCTTGATGGTGTAAAGTTCAATGAGGGGGAATAACAGCCAAATATAAACAGTCTTTTACTGAGCATCAACTTGGTGGAGATTGTGTACAATAGATACCAGGTGCATAACTTCACAAACGTTTCCTTTACAACATGGAGCCTACTTGTTTCTGCCCCCAAGTTCCTCTTCCTTCACCACAACCTAGCACAGTGCTACAGTCCAGTAAGTGCGAGTACTGTCCACAACTCACAGTTCTGAGTCCTCGTTTCCCTTAGACCCATCTCCAGTGCACCACTATATCCTTCTCTCACTTTTCCTTTCTCTACTCCAGATCTCGCTATCCATTGCCTCGGTCTCCACTTATTTTGGGGACACTCAACTCATATGTATCTGCTGAGTACTCAGACTAAAAGCTTAATCTAGCTACAAGCTAAGCCCTGTCTAAGGCTCCTTTCACACTAGTGCGGCGCGCCCCCACACCGCCGCAGGGCCGAGGGGTACCCGGAGCCGGGCCTCTAGTTCTCAGTCTCGGGGTTGTCACGGTGGCTAGACCCGGTCCGTGGCCCTGTCCGTCAGTGGGGGACGTCCGGTGTAATAGGTGGTAGTAATGGTAGCGATGTAGCGGTGCGGTTGTGGGGTGTAAGTCGCGGTAAATAACGAGGACACCAGGTTGCAGTCTCTTTACCTCTTTACTGGAGATCTCTGAGTCCTCAGTCCAGAACACGGTTCACCAGGCTACGCAAGTCCGGCCGGTCCAATGGCACCTCCAGAGTTCTCCTCTCAGGTGGAAATCTGTGCCTTCCTTCTAGCGCTATGTGTTGTAGTCCTTCCCTGCTG